>NC_050576.1:371513326-372713326 GCF_011100635.1 Trichosurus vulpecula
CTCTCCTTCTTGTCTCTCTTCCTTACCTTCTTTCTATCTTCCCCCTTTTCTCCCTTTCCTGACCCTTCACACTTCCTCCTTCTTTCTTAATCAGACATAATTTGGAATTGAAGCATTGAACTTTTTTTATAACTTACTCAAGAAAGATTTGTGTTCTTGTTCCAGATTTTAACATCAGATTTGTTGAATCATTTATTTACATTTCTGTCTCTCAAAAACAGCAAAGCAAATCTTCAAACTAATTATAACAGTTTGCTTTATGTTTTTCTAGCTTTTGATTAATGTTCCCCCCATCCCACTTCCTTTTCAATACAGAAAATGGGGGGAAGTGGTTCTACATCTACCAGCCCCAATGGAGCCCTCCAACTGCCCCACCTTTTGGAAGACATTCAAATGTGGTGGGGGGGTGGAAGGAGTGGAAAATAGTGCACCCAGGAGTGAGTCACATAGGCCCTTCCTGGTGCTTTTCCATACCCCATAGCAGTTCCAAAGGATCTAAAGGTCTTGGGGATACTGAGTTATAGTCCTGAGATAGAAAACTTGGTGTAGTTCCTAGTCAAACATGGAGCCAGAAAGACCTGGTCTGGATTCCTTCCTCTCACAAGTGTGAACTATGTGACCTCTGTTGTTGTTGTTGTTTGTCCTCTGTTCTCTAAGAGGACCATGATTGTGGAGGTGATGCCATGATGAGCAAGCGAATTGGATTTTAAGTGAGGGAGGGTTATGCAAAGTCACCAGCAAATCATTTAATCTCTCAAAGCTCTAGGCAAGGAACGCTCTTTGGACTACAAGTTGTTGAGAGGGTTCTGTCCTTCATTGGTAGAGGAAATTTCCTCATCTGGAAGTTTCCTCTACTTCCTGTCCTCTAACATCAGAGCAGGATATCCTACTAAGGGGGAATTTTTGAAGAAACATTTTGGACTGTACTTGGAAGGAGACATTTCTGATCAATTCAGTAGCAATTTTCTCATGGAGGTATACTTGGAATGTTTTTGCATGAAGCACTTTTAGTGGTGATAATGGAAGCAATAATTGAGGAATATTTGAATAGGGCAAGCTCTGACTCTCTGCCTACTGGAGTTCTGTGACACTATTTCCATCCTTCATTATCTTATTTTGTTGAGCAGAAGAAAGTTATGGAACTCCAAAAAAGGGGGGGTAATAGTACCCCCTTCTTAAGGGGGTGATTTAGGATGGATTTTCAGATATCCAAGGGTCGCATCTTGGTTAATAGTATAATTACTTCCTACTGTATAGGGCATTTACAGATTCTCAAATAAAAAGATTCCTTAGGTTTAAGTCATGTGTAGTGTAGCTTTAAGCCTCGGAAGTGGTGTTGCTGATTACTCATAGACAATAAAGTCATAATATGAGCCATAATATGATAATATGGGCCAGGTAAGTGAAAAAGAATAATGTTACCTTCTTCATTTAGCTTTTATCCTGGCTCAAACTCACTTGTATGACAACCCAGACAGTAGCCTGGAAATTTCTAACCCTAAGTCAAATAGTTGTCTGTTACGAAGGATTGTGATTCAGCTTTAGACACAGTGAATTAGAAGAGAAAATTTAATCTTAGCCTGGGACACTTTGTTGGCTTTTGCTCTGCAGTCACTTTAGCTGGGTGTGATGGTTTATATAGCCTTAGGATGGGAGAGTCTACCAGGCTGCCTCTATCAAGGAGAGAATTTCTAGTTACTACATTATAGCAGATGGGAGCTGAGATGAATAGCTCAGATATTCCTGAGGATTCCAGCAGAAATAGAGAAAATCAGCGAAAGAAAATTCTACATCCTCGTGCTCAATGGAGCAAAGCCTAGCATCGATCAAGAGCTCAATCACTGACCCACACAACATAGACTACATGCCACATCTAGCAGAGAACTGGCCCAACAAGCAATAAGTGAAGGCATCAGAAGAAGATACTATTATCTCTGCAACACTAGAGATATGAATAGCCCCTCTATATGTATTCTAGTCACACATATTCCCTATGTGTGTGCCCTTCCACTTGTGTTCCCCAAATATGTTCACTCTTTTTAGTGAGAGTGTATATATTTGTGGGAGACTATGCCACAGGTTTATCAAGAAAAATACTTTGTTACTACTTTTATTATCATGCTCTTTCATTAAATCTTTTCTTTGAATTAATTGTGTTCTCTAGCTGTCTGGTTAAAGTAAAGAAATCAGTGGGGTGGGGGTGGAGAGGAAGAAGTTGTGAACTATGGTTTCAAGCATGTATATACCACAAAGTACTCTGAAGCTGAGAAAAGTTTTCTAGGGGCCCCGCATAGGAGAGTGAAATGCCCTCAGGTGCTATACATAATTATAAATAATTGTGTGGGACACAAACATAATTACAAATAAATGTATGCTTAAAAGCCCATTATCATTATTTATAGCACTTATTTCTTTATTTGATGTTGATGCAAGGGAATCATTTAAAAAGAGAAACTTTCCAATTTCCCAACTCATCACTTATTGTGAACAATTAAAATCAACATCAGACTCAAATATAGGTCTCAATCATCTGTACTAATGAGAAATATGGTTAACCTGTGAAATGTTAACAGAAATGTGAAGGCTTTTTATCTATGATTCTTAGGTTAGTTTCTCTCCTTCAGTTCCATGAGAATACTTGTAATGCCCCGCAGAAGGACTGGGAAGACCTTCTCTATGAAGTTTACAACTATTAATTACTCACTCTGGTCAGGCTCATGCCTGTCTGGCCAAGAGAATGCTGAGACTGCCAGCTATGTAGAATCATGAAGAAGTGAAAAAGGCGCAGCTGTAGGGTCTACAGTAGGTCATTCATTGTGGATTGTTTTTTAGCATTGTTTGAATCTATTTGTTAATTTTGTTTGAGTCTAACTTTATGTGATGAGAGATTATTTAAACACTGACCTCAGTAACTCTCCAGGAATGCCAGAGATGGCTATAGGAAATTTTGGGGTTCCTCCAGATCCTGAGTTAACCCCAAATATTCTTATTTTGGGTCTCCAAACCCAGGTCTTGTTTTGGGTCCACCTAAGCTTGTATTTTGGCTTCACCCAAATCTTACTGAATATTTATATTTACTAATATCCTTGTCAATCTGCCTTGCTTTCAAGTTGTAATCTTGGTAAAATTGCTTAACTGTGTATGTGTGGTTTGTATGTGGGTACCCTTGTTAAAAACCTATATAATGTAAACCTTCTGGACTAGAGGGACCTACACTTCGTTTCTGACTTGCTCTCCTTCACCAAATGACCTAATACATTTCTTTCTAAAACTATTTCAGATGTTGAGGTTTGTTCTCCTGAATAATACACATCTATAGTGCATTAATCTATATAATCTATATGAGGAGTTGGGAGAGATGGCTATAAATTCCCTATGGAAAGGTTGCTGTTGCTGAACAAGCAAATCAGTAAAATCTTTTATCCATATGTCTCCATAACTTACCACAAGAAGATATATGCACGATCCTCTTGCTACAGGGTAGAATATGTCCTCCTAGTTTTTTTGTGGAACTTCTATCCACTCAGGAGAATTCATGCAATCATTCTTCCAGTCATTCATCCACCCACTTAGTAAATATACTACTGTATTTCACCACATAATCAACGCCATCATATAATTGTCGCATCATATTTTTTCAGTCCAAAAACTGGTTTATAACCTTTCATTGCATAATTGGCACATGCTATAATTCTGTTCATCACCCCACTTAAAAGATAAACAGAGCAGCAATGTGTTCACCAGTGGCATATGGATGTGCATTTTTGTGAGCTGCGAACCTAGAATTCTCAGAACACATGTGTTGTCAGTACATTTCCTAAAACCAATGGTTTTGTCACTCAATCCAATAAAGAGCCAGAGGCACAAGGGGAGCAGGCAGGCAGGCAAAGCTGCCATGAATAAGTCATGTGATATGGTAAGACTTGCACCTTTGCCCACTAGCTAAACTGTACAGTTTGTCTGCCAGCAATATAGTTTAGTAACAAATGATTTTTAAGTAATACTGGCACAATAAAAAAAAAACAGCTCACATAATAGTCGCATCCTGCTTTTTTGCAGAACAAACTTGTCATAAAATCTGTGATGATTATGCAGTGAAATACAGTAACTGGGAACTATGGTACCCTAAGTCTATGAGGGATACCTTATGATAACGGACCCTGTCCATATGTGGGCAAGGGTGTAGGGGTTAATATATACTGTCTGTTGAAGGACTTTTTTTTAAAACTTGTAAGCTTGAATGCTAGTCACCCAGTCACCCAGGGGTGGGAGTTTGGGGATAGATGTTAGGCACATGAGCCCTGTGCCTCCAGGGGAAAGCAGAGAATTGAAGGGTGAGAGCAGGGAAAATAGCCCTAGAATGTGTCTGTCAGTTCAGCTCAGGCAATAAAAAGTGAGTCATCTGTCAGATGCCATGAGGTACAGGTACAGGTACTAAGTCAACATTTGGGCAAAGAAGGAACATTTTGCTGGGAATAGAATGGGAGGGAGGAAGGGAGAGCCAAGCTCAGTGAAGAAGCCATAGATGCTTAGCCTTTAGGACTAGTTTAAGAAAACTGGTGGAGGAGGAAACAAAATTACCAAGGTCAGAGACAGTTATTATCAATCCACGAGCATTTATTAAGCATCTAATATGGTTGAGGAATGATGCTAGCGAAGACAATGGTAAAAAAATCAAATTGTCCCTGCCCTCAAGTTTGCTCCCCGTAAACTATGGAGAATTTTGCTTGAGGCAAGCCACCCAAGATCTGAAGGGACGGATAGAGAGCGAGAGAGAGAAAGATGGACCTGGAGCCTGAGGAGATCCTGTGAGAAGTTAGAAAGGGGCACATCCTTCTTGTCTGGAAGCCAAGAGGTGTCTCCAGGGTAATAGATGGTAAATTGAGGGCAAAGGAAACATACGCGTGAAGTTCATGAAAAAAAACTGAACTAGAGGAATCTCATAACAGAAACACCCGTCTCAAAGGTCTAGAGTCCTTCACCTAAACCCTAGTTTCAATAAGGTTGAGTCATCAAACAGCTGTGCCAGAATGACTGTATCTGATCGTGATATAGAACACATCTAACAATGGCAGAAAGTAGCTAGTCAAGAATAAAAATAATTGACATGTATATAGTACTTTACATTAAATTATCTCATTTGTTGCTTACAACAATCCTGTGAGGGAAGTGTTTATTTATTTTGGACTGGCCCTGTGATTTCACCTCTGTAGGTAATACGCAAGAGCAGCTAGAAGGTGCAGTAGATAGAGCTGTGGTGCCTAGATTCAGGAAGACTTATCTTCCTGAGTTCAGATGTGACTGCAGACATGTATTAGCAGTGTGACCCTGGGCAAGTCACTGAACTTTGTTTGCCTCTATTTCCTCATCTGTAAAATGAGCTGGAGAAGGAAATGGCAAGAAATGCCAAGAAAACCCCCAAAAGGGTCACAAAGAGTTGTACACAACCGAAAAATGACTGAACAAAACAGAGAATTACCAGCATGGAAATTTCCTACAATCAATACTAATCAGTGACTGTTTTGCAACTTAGCCTTAGAAAGTTGTCTGGGGGAGCCAAGTGATTGAACGGTTTTTCTCAGGTCACATAGCCAGCAGGTGTGTCGGAGATAAAACTTGAACCTAGGACTTCATAACTCAGAGCCTATGTTTCTGGCGTCTGTTTTTTAGGCCTTGATGTCCCTCAAGATGAGGCAAGCAATCGACAACAATCAATAAGCACTCGTTCTATGCCAAGCTGTAAAGATGCAAAGAAATAGCAAAAAACAATCCCTCCCCTTGAGGAATTTACATTTTAATGGGGAAGAGATCATAAATTAATCAGATAAATACAAAGTCAATGGAAGATAACCCTAGATAAGATGGAACTAGCAGCTGGGGGGAACCATGAGAAATCTTCTGCAAGAAACTTGAGCTGAGTCTTAAAGGAAGCCAAAGATTCTAAAAATCAGAGTTTCAGGGTGGGAGGTGGGGAGCGTTCTAGGAATGAAGAATAGACAAAATGAAGGCAGAGAGATGCGAGATGGAGCATCATATGCTAGAAACAACAAGTGGTGAATGCAGCTGGATCATTGTGGACTATGTGGAGGGCAGTAATAAAACTGCCAAGTTGTAAATAATTTTAAATACCAAACAGATGAATTTATTTTTGATCCTGGAGGTAATGGGCAGCCAGCCACTGGAATATATTGAATAAGCGAGTGACATGGTTAGATCTGTCTTTTAGGAAAATTACTTTAGCATTCTGGGTGCAGGATAGGCTGGAGTTGGGGGACACTGGAGACAGGGAGAACAATTATAAGCCTGTTTCAATAATCCAGGTGAGAAGCAATGAAAGCCTGAAGTAGGGTGGCAGACATGTGAGTAGAGAGAAGAGAATGTACACCAGAGATGTCATGGAGAAAGAAGTTTTAAAAGTGTGCAACTAATTGGATGGATGAGATAAACAATACAGAAGTCAAAGGTGATACGCAAAGATATTGGTACCCTTGACAGTGATAGGGTAAGCTGACAAGCAGAGAAGGTTTTGGGGAAAAGATCTTAAGATCTTCTTTGGACATGTTGAATTTGAGATGCCTACAGTTCAAAATATCTAAAAGACAGGTGATAATTTGGGAGTACAGCTCAGGAGAGAGAGTAGGACCAGAGAATCCTCTTCATAGAGATAATCATTGAAAGCTTGGGAGCTGAAGAGATCACCCAGTGAGAGAGATGAGATCCTCAGCAAAAATTGCGGGGGAGGAGAGAAATGGAATGGGAGGCTTAAGGAGAGAAGAAAATTTGGTACAGTTGCTGTGGTGAGTAGCATCAGGAATCAATTAGGAAGGACTAGTAGGATTACCTTGGTATAATGAAACCCAATTTGAGGTTGGCTCACTTAAATTTGTAGTACACCCACTCAGCATAGTTTAGTGATTTCCCCCAGCTCCAGAATAAAGGAGGAAGACTGTGGGAATGATCCAGGGTTGGAGTTGGACAAGATATGATTGGCTATAGGATAAGGGGGCAAAGGATTCAAGAATGAAGGATAGTGAAGAGATGAACTGGTTCACCAAGAGGTCAAGATTACAAAGGGAAGAGAGCACAGTCAGAAAAAAAGTGGATGATAGCCTGGGATACTCCTGAAGGATAGAAGGATAAGAGATTATGGTGAAGATGAAGAGTAATTTCTGGAATATTGAAGCATAAGTAGAAATGAAAAGATTATGATCAGATAAAGGAAATTCAGAGTTCTTGAAACTGGAAGGGGAGCTCTTGTGGGTGATGGCAAGATCAAGGGTATTACCATCCCTGTATGTAGCTGAATTGGAATGGAGGACTAGGTTAAGTAGACTGAGCAATTGGAAAGTTATGGTATTTGAGGGAACATCAATATGTGTGTTGAAGACCCTTAGAATAAGGGAAGACGTTGAGGTAGAGATTGAGACTCTGACCAAGGCACTGAACTAATTGAGAAAGGAGGGAAAATGTCCTCTGGGAATCTGAATGAGGTGATCAAGTTAAATTGAAAGACCCTCAAGGGAGAAGAGGTGACCAAATGATGGTGGTAGAGAAAGTGTCTGAAAATAGCAATGGAGGGCAAGGAATATTTTGACCAGAGGGTGAATCATGGGATATTGGTGAAACTATAACCAATGCTGGAAAGGACGATCAGAGATACAGTGTTATCAAGTGGGAGCCATTATTAAATTTTATTTTATTCATATTTTTATTGTTTTATGTTTTATTTATATATAATATATTTTATATAAATATGTATTATATATTATATATAATATATTATATAAATATATGTTTATTATTTTATTTTTGTTGTTTTTTATTATCCTTTTTTAACAGAGAAATTAAGAGTTAATCCAATAAAGCGACTTGCCTATGGTCTCACACAGCAAGTGTCATAGAACAAATTCAAACCCAAAGCACTCCCAATTCTTTCCACATTCCTCCTGATTCTACCACAGGAAGAAAGAGTTAAAAAGAGTAAGGTATAGTTTCCTAGGGTTGACACATAAGACTATAATTTATTTTTAAGTTTGTGAATTAACAACCCAAACTATGCCCTCATTTGGTTATTATATCCTTAGTTTCTATATAGTTCCCTCTTGTATATAACAGTAAACTACTAAAAATGTAAGCAGGGTTGTGGGCTTTTTAAATTAAATTTTTTATTGTGATCTTAATCATCAGCAGACAAACTTTTCAAGCTACAAAGAAGAATAAGGGGGAAAGATTATATAAAATATTATATATATATATATATTATACATATATCTTATATAAGCAAAATCCAATTGTGAGTTATTTTCAAAAGAGAAGGAAAGTAGCTTTGTCCTCTCTCACAGTCTAAGTTGATTGGCAGGAAAACTCAAGAGCAGAGGAGAAGGCAAGGCAGCAAGAAAAGTCCAGAAGAGGGCATCAGTGAACCAAGTCTCAGGGCTTGGTGGTAAGAGCCCCACAGCATGGCACTTTACAGTGTGTCCTGAGCCCTGTGACATCACAGGGAGATACAATGATGACGATTGTATGGTCTCTGCTCTCCAGGAACTTAGAATCTAGAAAGGAAGATAAGGTATATATACTGGCTGATATCGTTATTATTATTGTACTGGGAGACATACATTTATATGGTTCTTTACATTTCGCAAAAATGCTCTACATGTGTGTATATATATATGTATATATATATATATGTACATATATATATATATATAAATTTGCAAACTTTAAAGTGCTATACAAATGCTAGTTGTTATCATTATTATTATTGTGCTGTGAGCCATACATTTATAAAGTTCTTTACATTTTGCAAAAATGCTTTATATATCATATATGTATTATATATATGTGTGTGTGTGTGTGTGTGTGTGTGTATATATATATATAAAACATTATTTGATATACATAGGCATCATGTCCTCATGGGATTTATGGTGCAGTCGGAGGATACAAAACATACACAAATAAGTATAATATACAACTATGCATTTTATGCAAGGTCAGTTGGACATGAGAAGTAGGGGGGTTAGGAATGGAGGATTATTCCTAGCTGAAGGATCATGGAAAGATTCATGGGGAAACAATACCTGAGATGGGTTTTTTATTTTGTTCTTAATCCTCAGTGAACAATCTTTTCGAGATACAAAGAAGAATAAGGGAAGAGGACTGTATAAGGTAGGTAGGATCTCATCATATGGAAATCAGGATACATAGGGACTACCAGCCATAGGGGGGTAATGACATGGAGGTAGGATACTCTATATTGAGATTGGCAAGATGCAAGTTTTAATGTCGTATAAAGAACGTAAGAAAGGAGTAGTATGAAACATGGCTTGAAAGATAGTGTGATCCTACATCACCAAGGACCTTGAATGCCCAGGTAAGTTTAAACATTATTCCACAGACAATAAGAAACCACTGAAGTAGATATTCTTAACTTTTTTGTGTCACTGACTCTTTTGGTAGTATAGCGAAGCCTATGGACCTCTTCTCAGAATATTTTACATTGAAGAAAACCAAATTCACAGGATTACAAAGAAAACCAATTTTATCGAAATGCAGTTATTAAATTAAAGGGAAAAAAAGTTGCAGACCCCAGGTTAAGAACGTCTGGATTAAGTGGAGAAACGGAAGGATATGATGCCTCTGGCTGGTGTGGGTGGAGTGCAGCGAGGAGAAATGAGATGGGAAGACTAGTTGGGAGTCCAAGTCTAAGTTAGAGGTGATGAGGGACTGAACTAAAGTAGTAGCTCTGTGAGAAGAAAGAAGGGGCTGAGAATGTGACATAGTATAGAAGAAGAAATGGTAATATTTGGCAACTGGTTGTATAGGGAGGAGTCCAGGGTAACATCAAATTTACAAACCTAGGAGCCCAAAAGAATGGTGGTACCTTTAACAGAATTACAGAAGTTTAGAAGAGGGCTGAGTTTTGAGGAAAAGATAATGAGTTTAGTTTTAGACCTGTTCAGTTTAAGATTGGACGTCTAGTTTGAAGTATCCAACAGGCACTCGGTGATGTGAGTCTGAAACTCAAGGGAGAGACTGGGGCTGGATATATGAATCTTGACTCATCCCCTTAGAAATTATAATTAAACCTTTGGGAGTTGATGAGGTCCCCAAGACAGTGAATTGAGAGAAAGATTAATAGAAGGCCCAGGACAGAGCCTTGGGGAGCTCCTATAGTTATAGGGATCAGTATGGATAATGATCTAGCAAAGGAGACTGAGGAGTGGTCGGATAAGTGAAAGGGGAATCAGGAGAGAGCAATGTCATGAAAACCCAGAAGAGAGAGATATTCAGGAGGAGAGAGTATTCAAAAATGACGAATTCAGCGAAGGTGGGTAAGGAGGAGGACTGAGAAATGACTATCAGATTTGTCAGTTAAGAGATCATCAGTCATTTGTAGAGAGCAATGAGGAATTCCTGGTTCACTCACTGGCCCACACCAAGGTGATCTGGCAGTAGTGAAGCACCAAGGGCACAGTGCCAGGAGAGTTTCTAGACCAGTCTTCCTGGCCCCAGTGGATGAATTCCTAGACAAAATCAAGTTCTTAGATCAAGGGAAAGACCTAACAAAGGAGTCAATGAGCAAGAACAGACAGAACCTTGACATAAGGCAGCAAATCTGAACCTTTCCCTTCACTTTAATTTTCAGTTGTGTGTACTTTATTTTTCTGGGGAAAGAAATAGACTCTGTAGCAACCCCAAATATTTTTTCCATATTTATTGTTGTGCAAAAACTGGAGCTCTCCCATTGAGCGAAAATTCCTTCAATGTTATTTAGGACCCAGACGACATTCTGTTTTGAAATTGATGTTCATTAAAATGTATAATTTCATTGTATTTCCTCTTAAGCGAAGCTATGCATCCAGAATCTATAAATAGTTCTTAATAGAACTGTGCTTAACATTAAAACTTTATCTTAAGAGCTGCATTGTAAGCCTACGGTTTATCTTATTGTCTAAATAAACTTTATACTTTTATAAATCAGTCTCTTTTGAATGTTATAAATGTGTATTTTAATTAAAAAAATATGGAAATTCTTAACTTGGGGTAGTTCACACCTTAAATCTAGAGAACTTTATTGGTCCACAGAAGAAGTGGGCCTCCCTGAAAGAATGGGTTGCTAGTTTCTCTAGCAGTCCAGAGTGTTTTTCCCTTGTTGGGGAAAGCCCTCACAGGCTAACACTATAATTCTGAAGAACGATATAGATCCCTGGGAAAAGAAAGCCCACAAGAGGAGGAAAAAATGTTGTTTTGATTGTTTTTAAGCTTTTGTATGAGTCTTCAGATTTCTTGGTCAAGTTAAATAAAGCCTATATCACATCTATATTAGATGTATTATTTCCAAGTGATTACATGGGGAATTCTCCTTTAGAATTGGAAACTTAGACATGAGACAAGTTTTTATACTCCCAAGGGAAACTTTGGAAGGAGGCATAAGCCAAAGGTTGATTTATGAAATATATCCTCAAGATTGAACCCACTCTGTACAAACTCAGAGCTTCTAGTCTGAAAGACTGGATGCATTTAGGATTGAGGAAATCTGAGCACATATGAGCTCAGACCGATGAGAAAGATGTAGGTGAACAGATGCCCAGAAGAAGGGATGATTGTTGGAGCAAGGTTCTGGAGTTGGCTGAAGAGGATGGGATCAGGATTGCAAAAAGAGAGCCTAGCTAAATCAAGGTAAATATACCTAATTTTCTAAGAGGAGGAGAAAAGGAGAAAGAATGAGGAAAGCTGTTAAGTATTAAGGGATATAGAAGGAGAGCTAAGGAAGCTGATATTGGATAACCTTGATTTCTTTTCTCAGTGAAATTGAAGGTTAGGTAATGTGTGGTAAATAGGAGTGGGTTTTAAGGTTTACCCACAGGAGAGCACAACGATTGAAATAGTATGGGAAATGAAATAAGAGGAGAAAAAGAAGAATTTTTTTAAAAAGGAATCAAGGAGAAGCTAATTGAAGGATTGCCAAGAATCAGTGAGAGACCAGATTAGGTTATGCATCACATATTTTTATGGGGTGAAAGCAGAACAATTTTATGACATTCTCCAACAGCAATCAGCAGCCTAGAGGCAAAAGTGGAAAAAAAATACGATTCTTAGGATTACAGTGGGACAAGAGTTAAGTGGTTCGGAATGGCTAAAGTTATCATGGATTGGTCAGATCTTCTCAAGGGGCAAGTTTCAAATGAAGTTCTGAAAGCCACCAAAGAAAGATTCTGTAAAGTTCACAGAAGATGAAAAAAGTGATGAGATAGGAGGTTGCCAAGATAACTAGCGATGTTTTGTTTCAGGGATCAAATCCATCAATGAGAATGTTTCTTTAGGGCTCAGACAGGACACAGAATAGGATGCTAGATCATGAAGTTAAATCCCTAACCAAGAGAACATTGTATAAAGGAATGGCAATATTGTATTACAAACAATTTGGAGTAACCAAATCATTTTGACTATTATAAATACCCAAATTAACTATGAAGGACATATGAAGGAAGACACTACCTGCATCCAAAGAAAGGACTGATAAATAGAAGTATATATAGAATAATTTTACATATACATATATATATATACATATACACATAATTGGGTCTAATAGTAGCCATCTCTAGGGTGGGGGGAGGAGAAAAAAAAGAAATTTAGAAGATAACTTTTTTATATATTTAAAAGGAATAGCAAGTTGTACATAATAGATTTGCAGTTTCACATGCAATCTTTTTTTTATTCTACTATGCTATGGAAATGCTTGTTTTATTTTATAAATTAAAAATAAAATAAATAAAAATTTTAAAGATCTCTCAAGGTGGAAGTATCTACTGAATACCACAGGGTACTGATTACTATTAAATATTTCAGTTCATTTGCAAACCTATAGTGTTTATTTCCTGAAGCACCTGATTTTCTTTCCTTCCCTTACATTTTGTTTCTTATAAATTTTCATCATCATTGTCTTCTACTCTCTTTTCAAAATTCCAAAACCTTGAATAAAGGATGTGTCAATGTTCTTAATTTCTCTCCCTCCCCTACACCAATATTTAACAAAATAAATTAGGTTATCAGCCTTAACACAGCCCCTTGCTTGTGTCCCTCAGTTTGTACAGATCCTCTTCCATAAGTAGGACGTAACCTACTTTTATGTCAGTTATTAAGAAGGTTGCCAAAAAAAGAGAGGTACAGCTAGCCTAATATTAATAACTGTTCTTTATTTAGTAAAATAATATTGATTAGCAAGGTGGTTCCCTAGTTGGAAAAGCTAGACAAAAGATGCTACAATTTTAAAAGCAGGTAATCTAGTATAGAGGAAGAGAAATGAGAAAAGAGATATATTTATATTAATGGATTTCCCATAAAAATGCACACAGCCAATGGATTCAGTCTATTCAATAGGCCCTTATTGAACAAATTTAAATCAAAAAGTCCTTATTAAATGGAAGGCACAATGCCAAGTGTTTGAGAAGACCCAAAGATGAATAAGAAACAATTTCAATTCTCAAGGATTCAACTCAATTCTCAAGGATTTACAATCTAGTATCATTAGCAGATGCATTGATATTTTAAAACTAAAGCTGAGACATCTTACTTTCTTTATAAAAATTTCAGGGAACCCAGGGTCTTCTGACTAGCATGTGTGATCTAAAGAGAAAGAAATAGTTCATCTCATGGGAAACCTCTGTTACCTAGAGTGGACTTCTGATTGGACAAAGGAGACTCTGCTTTCTCTTTTCCGTGGTGCTCCCCTCCCCCTGCTTTTCTCCTTCCTCTTTTGGGGTGGGGTTGTCTCATGTCGTATGGACACCTGCCACCAATCATGTTTTGAAATCAATAACAATGATAGCTATCATCATCATTCTGCCATCAAAATTATTTTAAACTAGGAGAACAATTTGGTTTCTAAAATGCAAGATTTTCACACCAAACATAGAACTGTATTTATTCCATGACCTTGGAAACTGAAACTTAGTTAAATTGAGTTCTAGAATTTTGTTTGAACATTGTTGCTCCATCATTTCAGTCATGCCCAACTCTTTGTGACCCCATTTAGCGTTTTCTTGGCAAAGATACTGGAGTAGTTTGCCATTTCCTTCTCCAGCTTATTTTACAGATGAGGAAACTGAGGCAAACAGGGTTAAGTGACTTTTCCAGGGTCACCCAGCTAGTAAATGTCTGAGGCTGGATTTGAACTCAAGAAGATGAGTCTTCCTGACTCCAGGCCCCAGTGCCTGCACCACCTAGCTGCCCAATCGAAAATTACAGTGACACAACAACAACCCAAAAAAGTGGAAAAATGAAAAGTTTATTTCATTTTTTCAAAGGAGACAATTTTTAATAGTAATAAGACTAAAAATATTGATACACACTTCTGAAAATGAGAGTTTAGACCTGCCAGTGTACGTGAACCACTGTGGTATTCATCACAACCACAGTGAGAATAATGTTGCTATCCTTAGTTCTGGGTGTTTATAAAGTCACAGGGAGCTATGTGAAAAGCAGGGTGGTGCAGGGGATAGGGAGCTGGCTTTGGAGTCAGGGATATCTGGGCTCTCAGTCTATCTCAAACATGATATGGTTACATGACTATGGACCTGGACAGGTCAGGGACACCGGCAGCTCTCTAAGACTTAGTTACAAGGCAGATCTTCTCAACATTAACACAGGAAGTTTCCTTATCTGGAGTTCCTTATGCTCATGAAATCATAGGTCTAGTCCAAAATTTAGAGCTAGACTGTAATATCACAGTTAGTGTTATTCCCTTCACGTAATGGACTATACCCTGAAATTTCCTCAAGCCTGAGGTTTCTAGTTGTATATGTCAACCGGACCAAACCAGCTTCTAACCTATGGATGGCGGGAGATGAACAGAGCAGGCTAGAGACAGGAGAGTCAGGATCCAAACAGAAATTTAATTTTAAACTGAGGGAAACAGCTTGCAAGCAAGGAGGCAGATAAGACACATGGGCCCCAGGCCCTGCCCCTAGTGGGGGGACCAGAGGCAGTGGGGCTAAACCTTGATTTACATACTTGTGGCTAGACAAAGAGTCAGTGCAGTGGAGCAACTACAGCCAGGTACAACAGCAATAGTAAGGCAAGGTACAAAAAGTTCATTTATAGCAGGTTTTCATGTCTGGGCCTGTTGGTGCTTGCCCAAGGTCAGAGACCATCAGTACTGAAAGGTAAAAGCAAAGGATTGTTGTTATGCCGAGCTCAGGGCACCGCCTGCTTGTTGGGCCTTAGTTCTGGAAAACAGGGTGTGTCCTAATATCTTGACATGTGAAATGAATCAGTGCTTTGCTTTACCCATGCTTCAAGCGAAAAAATTCTGTAGAATAATTTTACTAAAAATGAGGAATTTCTGATTATAGTGCAAAAAGAAAATTCTCCTTAGACTTAAGATAATAATCTAAATGGCATATGATTTAACAAAAAACTTACTACAGACAAATTTGGAGGACTGAGATGACTTAGCATAGAAAAGGAAGAGGGGCTTTTCAAGCAGTAATTCAATTCAGCCCACTTTTATTAAGCCCTTATTATGAATTAGACAACATATTAAGTTCGAGGAATACAAAGGTTAAAAAAACACAGAGAATACAGTCCCTTACCTTAAGAAGTTTATAGTTTTAGTAGGAAGATTAGACATAAATAAATATACACACAATACAAGTTAAACTGTAAATTCAGGGTTTGATTAACCTGAGAATATCCATTACTTGGGGGGAAAACTCCCTATCTGGTAAGAACTGCTGGGAAAACTGAAGGCAGTCTGGTAAAAGTAGGATTAGGCTAGCACCTTATACCATACAACACAATAATTTCAAAATGGATATTTGACTGGAATATTAAAGGTTATACCATAAAAAACTGAGAAGAGAACCAGATCATATACATTACATATACATATACAACCATTAATTGGTTAATTTTTAACCATACAAGGGATAGAGATAATAGCAAAAAATAAATCAAATAATTTGTAAAACACAAATTTGAGAAGTTTTTACTCAAGCAAGAACAATACAATTAGGATAAAAAGGAAAGTGGTTAATTAAATGTAATTTTAAATAAAGTTTGGACTTGTCTGTAAAAAATAGAGATTGTTTGAATCAGATTATCTCTAATGAAGGTCTGATACCCCAAATATAGGGAACTAGCACAAATATGTACAACCAAAAGCCATTCCCCAATAGACAAGTGGTCAAAGAACAAGAGCAGAAACACACAGTTCTCAAAAGAACTATAAAAGATATGAAAAATGATGTGAAAGCCTGTTTCGAGTCACAGATAATAACAGACATACAAATCAAAACAATTCTGAGGTTTTACCTCATACCCTGAAAAGAGGCAAAAATGGTAATAGTCATCGTTGGTGGGGTTATAGAAAGAAAGACATGCATACTAACTGTCTGTTGGTGGGATTTTGTATTTATCTAATCATTCCATAAAGCTATTTGGAACCATGCCAAGAAAGTGACTAAAATATTCCTACCCTTTGACCCAGATATCTTGCTGCTAGATCCCATAAGACCCCAGATGACCCAAGAAGGTTGATGAAAAAATCTATATATAATATAGAAATCTATATATATAGAAATATTTATATTTAAAATATTTATATTTAAAATATTTATAGTAACACTTTTCATAGAATTAGAAACAAAGCAGATGCCCATCAATGGAGGAATAGCTATACAAATTGTGGTAGATGAATGTTATGGAATAGAGTTGTGCTGTAAGAAGCAATGAATGTAATGAATATGGAGAAGTATGGGAAGACCTATATATACTGATGCAAAATGAAGGCGGCAGAAAAGGAAAAGCAATATACACCATGACTACAACAATGTAAATAGAAGGAACGATGACAAAACAACAGAAAACTAAATGCTATAAAAGTATAATGACGAATCTTGACCTCAGAGAAGAAGTATAAGGATGCATCTCTTTTCTTTCTTTGCAGAGGTGGTAGTCCATGGGTCAGGGAATAGAGGGAAGGAATTAACATTTATTAAACTCCTAATATGTGCTGGGCACTATGCTAAATGCTTTACAAATATTTTCCCACTTGATCCTTACAACAACCATTTTACAGTTGAGAAAACAGGCAAACAGAGGTTAAGTGACTTAATACAGGGTTACACAGCTACTAAGTGTCTGAGGCCATATTAGAACTCAGGTCTTCCTGACTCCAAGTCCAGTGCTATACATTGCATCACCTATGTGCAGAGGGTAATACTGCACGTAACATCTGATCAGTTGATGTCTGTCACTTTTGTAACCGACTTTGCCTCTCCCTGTTTTTTATTCTTTGTTATACAAGCCATTTCTTTGTAAGAGGGAGGGATCTATTGAGAAATGTAGGTGATATAAAAACAAAAGATATCAATAATTTTTCTTAAAAATACAATAGCTGTACAGGACAATTCAATTGATCCTGTGGTCCAAAAAAAAGCTCTTTGAAAGCAGAAAGTATTTCATTATAGTCTTGTATCCTCAGTGCCTAAAACATAGAGGGCACTTAACAAATGCTTCTTGGGTTCAATTAAAATGAAAGATTCAAGGAAGGAGGGACCAAGTAAATCTAGCTGGAGGCAAACCCATATGACACTGGACAAATCATTTAACCTTTCTAGATCCCAGTCTCTTCATCTGTAAAGTCAGGGGGCTTGGGTAGATGACCCATAGGATCCATAGGTCCCATAGGATTCCATGATCCTATGAACTAGTACTAATAAGTAGAACTGACAGGGATCTATAGAGCTTGACTGAATATAAAAAAAATTTTGTAGCAACTAGAGCTGTTTCCCCCAAATGGAATGCCATTGAAAGTATTCACAGCAGGAATGGGGAACCTGTGGCCTCAAGGCCACATGTGGCCCTCTAGGTCCTCAAGTGCAGCCCTTTGACTGAATCCAAACTTCACAAAACGAATCCCCCTAATAAAAAGATCTGTCCTTAAAACTTGGACTCAGTCAACAGGCTGCACCTGAGGACCCACCTAGAAGGCCACACGTGGCCTCAAGGCCACAGGTTCTCCACCCTTGGTTCAGGCTAAAGATGGATTACAATTTGCGAGGCATGATGTCGAAAACATTCCCACACTAGGAGGATTGCGGACTCTCTGATCTTGAAACTTCCTTTTCTAAGATTCTGTGTTTCCATATGAGTTTTGCCAATAAGAACCAGGAGAGGAAGTGGGCAGGGGGAAGGTTTTTCTCCCTCTGTGCCCAAAAGGGCACGTTGCTAATGTCTTTCCACATTTGAAGGGGAAAACTGCACTCACAAATTAGTTATGAACTCATCCCAGCTTCTCTTGCCAGAAAACTGCCTTTTATAGACACTGCAGTTCAAGGGTGATTTTCCATTTAAGTTCTATATAGTTCACAGCTCCTGGTCCCGGCAACCTGAGCCAAGAAACACATAAAATCTACTGGAACCTGGGCCACTAAAATATAATCATTCTTATAGTTAAGACCACACCCGGCATAAAGGACAATTTCAACTTCCTTTATGAACAACCTACTCACAGCCTTTCCTTGAGGGTGGCTGCTGCAGTATTATTGGCTCTGTTTCAGAATTAAGGGATGTTTGAGTCACAAAGCTTGACTCTGCCGCTCGCCTGAGGCTTTGTAGCTGGCAGCCGGCTCCTGACTCCTCCTAAACTCAGATTTATAGAAACAATAGGACACATTTTAAATTCCTTTCTTTCAGACTCTCAAATTTTTCTCTAGGCTTTCTTAAAGCATGAAATTCTTATGGATAATGCTTCGTGCAAGGCCGATTGCTAAAAAGAGTTGGAAAAATTAAAGTCATTTGGGGTACAAATTGGAATGGGAAAAAATCGATTGTTTAATAACTATTAGGAATCCAATCCAAGTGCAGCAATCTGAGCCTGTGAAGAAACTCCTTCCATAAGGGCCTCTGCAACTCTTCTGTAAAGAGAGCTCTTCTGTAATTTATAGTCTTGGAGAATGGTGGAACTGAGAGTAGGGGTGAGGATGGGGGAGGGAGAATAAGTATTTATTAAGCACTTATGTTCTAGGCATTAAGCTAAGCACTTTATAAATATTTTCTCATTTGATCCTAAAAGCCCTGGGAGGTAGGTGTTATTATTATATATTAATTAACTATTAATTAATTAAATTAATAATACATTAATATTATTATTATTATGGTTGAGGCAGACGGAGGATAAGTAACTTGCCCAGGGTCATACAGCCAGTGAGCGCCTATGAGACACTACTTGAAGTCAGATCTTCCAGACTCCACGTCCAGCACCCTATCCATCATGCCACCAAGCAACCTCCAAGACTTTAAGTTTTACCCAGGGTCACACAGCCAGTATGAGCCAGAGGTCAAAATTGAACCCACGTCCTCCTCACTCTAAGGCTAGCTATCTGGTCACTACTTCACGCTGCCTTTCACTAAAAAATATCACAAGTCATATAAAAAAGTAGGTATAGTTCATAAGTAGATGTAGTCCCCACCTTTGATGGAAATGATCAAATATAAGACCGGAAGCAAACATTTATTAAGCACCAACTATGCGACGGGCGCTGTGCTAAGAGCTTAACAAAAATTATCTCATTTAATCTGCACAACAACCCCGGGAAATCGTTGCTGTTATTAGCTCCATTAAACAGATAAAGAAACTGAGGGCAGAAGTTAGGTGTCCATAGCCAGTTTTGAACTCAGGTTTTCCTAACTCCAGGCCACTGAGCCCCCTAGCTGCCTGGGTAGTTTGTGTGTACCTCTTAATTTCAAGAAGGAGACAATGGCGGGAATGCTTTCGCCATGTTCTTGGATAAGGCACAAGGCTTGGTATGAAGATCTAGATTCAAATCTCATGTCAGACTCTTGCTAGCTGTGTGATCCAGGGCAAGCCACTTAACTTTGTAGTGTCTCAGTTTCTTCATCAGTAAAATGAAGGGGATGGACTTGGTAGCCATTAATTTTCCTTCCAGTTCTAAATTTATGATTTCCATGATTCCAGGCACAATGGCCTTCTGAGAGGCAAGTGAAAGATGGTGGTCGTGTCCTCAAGTTAGAGTCCGGTGATAAGAGGGAATGCCAAGACTCTAAGGTCAGGGCGGGGATGGGAAAAATATAGTAAATTTACTCGTTTTAGATTGGAACTTAAACAGGTAAATGATTAATTATTCTGATCTTG
Source organism: Trichosurus vulpecula (assembly GCF_011100635.1). Taxonomy (NCBI): domain Eukaryota; kingdom Metazoa; phylum Chordata; class Mammalia; order Diprotodontia; family Phalangeridae; genus Trichosurus; species Trichosurus vulpecula. The sequence continues at coordinate 371,533,494 of NC_050576.1, forward strand.
GACAGGAGGTCTGAAGACTGAGATGCTTAAGGGCTCTATACTTCTTCCTAATCTATCACATATTTTTATAAACTACTTGGAAGAAAACAGAGAACACACTTCTCAGATTCCTAGGTGGCACAGTGGATGAAGTGTTGGGCCTGGAGACTCATCTCTCTGAGTTCAAATTCAGCCTCAGACATTCAGCAGCTACATGACCCTGGGCAAGTCACTTAACCCTGTTTGCCTCAGTTACCTCATCTGTAAAATAAGTTGGACAAGCAAATGGTAAACCATTCCAGTATCTTTGCCAAGAAACCCCAAATGGAATCACAAAGACTCAGACATGACCGAACAACAACAGAAAGCTGGAAGGGATAGCTGTTATGGCAGGTGGCTGCCGAATCAGTTTCAGAAAGATCTTGCTTGGCTAAAACTAATGGGAAATATATTTAAAAATCATTGTAAAATCTTGTACTGAGACTCGGAAAATGTATTGCAGAAGTGTAGATTGGGAAATAAATGACTTAATAACAATTCATATAAAAAAAAGACGTATATCAATACTGAGATAAGATAGCAAAAAAAAATGAAGTATGGCCCTATACAGCAACAGTGAAAACTTATTAGACAAAAGTAACTTATTAGACAAAATATTCTGTTCTTGTAAATATTATAAGAGGAAAATTGCAAGGTATTCCTATGGAGATGATGCCTATTACCTGCATGGATGTATGCTAGGCACTGTGGCTATAAGGACAAAAATGAGAGTCTCTGCCCTCAGGGAGTTTACATTCTACTGGGAGAGGGAACAGATACTACAACTACAGAAGGAAGTAAATTCAAAGTACATATGAAATAATACAAAGTAATTTCAAGCTAATTTCAGTTGGCTCACCCCTACCAGTAGTGTTCCTCAAATTTTAGGGGGTCCAAGCACCTCCATTACATTTAACCATTTAATAATCAGATCAGTTCTTATAAAGGAACATTTACTTCAAAGATGTAACAAGAACAAACATACATTCACCCCCAACACCTAGAAGACATAATCCTCTTTAAAGGCCCTCCATTTCTGGGAAGGGGGAGGATTAGGTTCACAATTTAGCTCAGTTCCGATATATAACAAAATGAGACAGAGATACACACACAGAGAGAAATAAAGAGACAGTGAGAGAGGAGAGACAGAGATGGAGATAGAGAGGAGAGACAGAGAGAGAGAAAAGAAACAGAGAGGAAAGCCAGAGAGAAAGAGGAGAGAGACAGAGGAGAGACAGAGATAGACACAGAGAGAAATAAAGAGACAGTGAGAGGAGAGACAGATGGAGATACAGAGGAGAGACAGAGAGAGAGAGAGAGAGAGAGAGAGAGAGAGAGAGAGAGAGAGAGAAGAAACAGAGAGAAAAGCCAGAGAGAAAAAGGAGACAGAGGAGAGACAGAGAGATGAAAGAGACAAAAAGAGCGAGGTGAGAGGAAAGACAGAGAGAGACAGAGGAAAGAGACAGAGAAAGAGAGAAAGACAGAGAGATAGAGAGGAGAGAGAGAGACAGGAGGGAGACACAGAAACATGTATAGAGAGAGGAGACAGAAAGAAGAGACAGACAGAGGGAGAAGAGAGACAGAGAGAAGAAAGAGACAGGGAGAAAGAGATGAGAGAGAAGAGACACAGAAGAGAGGGAGGAGAGAGACAGAGAGAGATTAGAGAAAGGAGAGACAGAGAGGAAAGAGGCAAAGAGACAAAAGAGAGAAAGAGAAAGATAGAGAGAAGATGTGGTTTTTCTCTTTTGTTCTGATTCTTCTTTCACATCATGACTATTGTGGAAATATGTTTAATATGATTGTACGTGTATACCCTATATCAGATTGCAGGCCATCTTGAGGAGGGAGGAAAGGAGGGAGAGAGAAAAAATTTAGAACTTGAAATCTTATAAAAGTGAATGTTGAAGACTGTCTTTACATTGGAATTTAAATGGAAAAAATAAAATACTATTAAGGGAGTGAAGCAAAAAAAGATAGAAGAGAGAGAGGAGAGAAAGGGAGAGAAAACAGAGAAAGAGAGAAAGGGAAGAAAGAGAGATAAAGGAAAGAGAGAGAGAGAGGACAGACAGAGAGACAGAGACAGAGAGTCAGAGACAGAGAGAGAAGGAGAGACAGAGAGAGAGGAAAGAGAGGCAGAGGAGAGACAGAGATAGAGAGACAGAGAAAGAGACAGAGAGGAGAGACAGAGAGAGGTGGGGGGGAGAAGAGACAGAAACAGAGAGGAAAGAGAGAGATGCAGAGAGAGACATACAAAGAGAGGACAGAGAGAGAGAGGGAGAGAGACAAAGACAGAAAGACTGAGAGAGACAGAGAAAGAGTGATAGAGAGTAGAGAGACAGAGAGAAGAGAGACAGCAAGAGAAATGAGAGTGAGAGGAAGGAGCCAGGGAGAGGAGAGGGAGAAGAAAGGAGAGGGAGGGAAGGAGGGGGTGGAAAGGAAGGAGGGAGAGGGAGGGAAAAAGAGGGAGGGAGGGAGAGGGGGGGGAGGGGAGGGGAAGGGAGGAGAAAGGAGAGGAAGGGGGAGGGGAAAGGGGAGAGGAAGAGAGGGAGAGAGGGGGAGAAGGAGAAGGAGAAGGAGAGGGAGGGAAAGGGAGGGAGAGGGAGAGAGGGAGAGAGGAAGAGGGAGAGGGAGGGAAAGGGAGGGAGAGGGAGAGAAGGAGAGAGGAAGAGGGAAAGGAAGGGAGAGAGGGAGAGAGGGAGAGGAAGAGAGGGGGAGAGGGGGAGAGGGAGAGGGAGAGGGAGGGAGAGGGAGGGAGAGAGGGAGAGAGAGAGAGAGAGTTTTAAAGGGGCAATCAGTTCCATTATGTAGTTAGTTTAAAAAGGATGGGAAATGTAGAATGTGTTCTGGAAATGTGTTATACCTATCCCACAGAGCTGCTGTGAAGAAAGCATTGTAGATTTTAAAGTGCCATGTAAATCATAAGTTATTATGGTGAAGGGTCTAGAAACCATTTCATAAAGAAGAATGGCTGGAGGAACTGGGCTTGTTTAGTTTGGAGAAGAGAACACCTCGGGAAGGTTACTGAGACTCCTTCCAGAGGCAAATATTTCTCAAACGCATTTTCCAGGAAGCTTACAGATTTAGAATCTTTTAAAATTGGCAATCTTGCATTTGACAGTTTGTAGCCAACAACTTGCATTCATACAAATTCTTCTTTAAAAGCAGAAGTGGACATTTATTAAGCGCTCAGAATTACACTAGGTACATTGATCACTTCGGGAAATTCTGCTCCGGTAGATTTTCACGTTGTTGCTCATCAGGAACAGAGGATTAGCTCTAGCAGATGACTATTTTGCAGGTGGAACTAGGCTTTCATAATTTCTAGGAATCGCTTACAAGTTAGAGTCAAACAGAGAAGACATACACCCTGGAAAGAGAGACGGACAGGGCTGACTAACGTTTGGGAGAGAAAACACAGAAACACGTATACCAAGGGAAAAGTCGGGACAAAAATGAAGCATGCAACTTGCAGGAAGAATATATATCTGAAGATGGGAAAATAGTACCTGGCTTGGGAGGCCATTAGACTCCTCTTGATGGTGCATTGAAACTCCTGGTTGGGTAGAGAGAACAAGAAAGGTAGAGAAGATGAGGGACATCTCTGGCTGTCTTTGAAAGCAGAGAAAGATTCAGTGAGAACTCCAGAGGCTTGGGCCAAGAAGCGCTGCTGCCCTGAGCACAGTAAACACACTAAGCTGACTTTCCAAGGTTCTGTGTCTCTTCTGGCTTTTATCTTTTTCTTCCAAACTTCAATACAAAGATATTTTTGTCAGTTTTGTTTCCCTGGTGAGGATGTATTAAATGTTATTTTTCCCCCATTCTTTCTTGCTACTGCCCTTGCAAACCTAGTCATATTTCCGCCAATCCCCTTACAATCCGTTGTTGGATAAAGTGCAGACTCTCTACTTAGTTTCTTTTCCTGGATCTACAGAAGCAACTTATCAACTATTCAAGGACTAAACTAGGATATAGACAGCAGAGACAGGCATGTCTTGTGCCTTCTGCCAGTCTTGGCTAGTGTAATACAGATTGATTTACATTGTTTTGCTTATTCATTTATTTAAATATTTTATTTTATTTTATCTTGAGTCAGTTTCATTTACTTTTATCTTTTTTTAATCAACTATATAACATCTCATGTCTCCAGCTTAATCAATATTTATTAAGAGCTATTATTAAATATCTATGGATAGATCCCCTCACCTGGTCTCAGGAAGACTCATCTTCCTGAGTTCAAATCTGGCCTCAGACATTTACTAGCTGTATGACCTTGGGCAAGTTTGCCTCAGTTTCCTCATCTATAAAATGAGCTGGAGAAGGAAATGGAAAACCACTCTAGTATCCTTGCCAAGAAAACCCTAAGTGGAGTCACAAAGAGCCAAATTAATCACCTATAAACATTTACTAAGTACTTGGCAAAGCATAGTCTAGCAGGGGTGAGGAACCTGAAGCCTCAAGGCCACATGTGGCCTTCTAGATCCTTGGGTGTGGCCTTTTGACTAAGTCCAAGTTTTATAGAACAAATTCTTTTATTAAGGGGATTTGTTCTGTGAAGTTTAGATTCAGGCAAAGGGCCACACTTGAGGACCTATAGGGCTACATGTGGCCTCAAGGCCACAGGTTCCCCACTTAGACTCTAAGTGCTTGGGGATATGAAGAAGTTTAAATAAGACAAAATCCCTGACCTCAAAGAGTTAAGCCTAGTAGGCTTTCATATAGTAGATGGCAGCATAATATGGTGGAAAAAGTGGTGAGTTTAGCCTCAGGGGACTTGTGTTCAAACCCAGATTTGATACTTACAACTTTTTATGACCTTGAGCAAGTCATGTGACCTATCTCAGTTTCAGGCTTTAGTTTCCCTATCTGTAAAATGATAAGATTGAACTAGGTGATCTCTAGGGTCTTTTCTAGTAATAAAGCTATGATTCATACATTCTACTTTATTTATATATCTATACTCTACTTACTTATAAAAAAAGTTGTATGCATGCCTTTTGGTTTTTATATCACAAATATTTCCTTCCTAATATTTACTCTTACCTTTAAAAAATCCTCCTTTGTCAAATTGGAAATCAAGGGGATGTCTGTCAATTGAGGAATGGCTAAACAAATTGTGGTATATGAATGTAATGGAATATTATTGTGCTATAAGAAACGAGGAGCAGATGGACTTCATTACAACCTGGAATGACTTACATGAACTGATGCTGAGAGAGGCGAGCAGAACCAGGAGATCATTATACACGATTACAGACACAGTATCTGTAAGGACTAACTTTGATAGACTTGACTCCTCTCATCAATGCAAGGTACAAAGACAGCTCCAAAAGACTCATGATGGAAAAAACTAACCACATCCAGAGAAAGAATTATGGAGTCTGCATGCAGATTGAGGCAAACTTTTTGCGCTCTCTTTTTTTCCCTTCTTTTTTGGTTTCATTTCTCCTTTCTTATGACTCATTCCATTGGTTATAATTCTTCTTTACAACTGGGCTATTGTGTAAATAAGGTCGATGTAAAGGTATATGTAGAACATACATTGGATTACATGCTGTCTTGGGGGGGTAGGGGGGAGGAGAAGGAGGGAGAAAAAATTTGGAACTCAAAAACTTGTGGAACTGAGTGTTGTAAACTAAAAATAAAAGGTAAATTTATTATTAAAAAAAGAATCCTCCTTTGTCACAATGAAAAACATTTACATAAAATCAACAGAAACTATAATTGCATGTGACAGGATATGTGACATTTGATCCTCGTCTCCTACGAGGGAGGAAGAGGTGTTTCATCATATGTATTGTGGAACCCATATTGGTTTTCATTCTTACTGTTAGCCAAGGAGTTTACCAGTCGGACCTATTAGGGCTGCCTCTCTCAAGGGAGGAAAACAACAAAGTCTTAAAAGAAATTCCTACTTCTCCACATCTTTCCCTAGTCTTACATATCTACCTGGGACCAATTAAGGAGTCAGATAAGTCCCTCAGAACCATTATTATGATTTAAGTATGTGCTCCTTGAGCATTTCAGTAAGTAGCACTCTAACAAGGGCATGATTACTATCTTCAAATATATAATGCACTGCCTTTTTCTGAGTAGCTCCAGGATGAAGAATTAGGCCCAGGAAATGGAATTTACAATGAAGAGCTTCCTAACCATTGTTTTTCTTTTGTTTCAGCTGCGTCTGACTTTTGTGACCCCATTTAGGATTTTCTTGGCAAAGATACTGAAGTGGTTTGCCATTTCCTTCTCCAGCTCATTTTACAGATGAGGAAACTGAGGCAAACAAGGTTAAGTGACTTGCCCAGGGTCACAGGTTAGTAAATGTCTGAGATCAGATTTGAACTCAGGAAGACCAGTCTCTGTGAATCCAAGCCCAGTGCTCTAGCCACTATGCCACCTAGTTGCTCATAAGTAGAGAAGTCCAAAAACAATGAGTAGCTTTTGTGAAGAAATGGTTTCACTGTAATTTTGTGTCTGAACGGAAGCTTGGATGACCACCTGACTATGATACATTATAGAGGGGATTACAGCATTGGGTGAAATGTGGAACTAGACTCACAAACAAGCTAGCCAAATCCTAGTTATTAATTACCTGGAGGGGGTTGCAAAGAGCATGATTTATTTGGCATTATCAAGGGGTTCTGAATAAAGAAGCAGGAGAGTAACAGAATGTATGTGGTTAGGGAATGATTTAAGTATCAGAAAGAAGAGAATCATATTAGGGTCCAAATCAGCTATGAGCCAGAGATCAGAAGGAATGAGTTCTACCCAAGGGTACCCAAGGCTGCAGAAATGACCATGGAATCATAAATTTGGAGGTAGATAAGAACTCAGAGGTTACCTAGTCCAACTTCTTCATTTCAATGAAGAGGAAACAGACCTAGAACTGTTAAGTAACAGGAGTTTGTAAGTAGCAAGGTGTAAGTAGCAAAGCTGAGATTTGAACCTAGATGCTCTGTCTCTGAATCCAGTTCTCTTTCCATTGTCCCAACCATGCCTTGAATTTCCTGTTTGTTTTTGGGTGTGTTCCTACCCATTAGAAAGAATTGTTTAAAGTCATGACATCAGAGCTTGTTCTGGATGACTGACGATGTCTAAGATTTCTTCCAATTCTAAAATTCCATGATTCTGTGAAATATTCAGGTGTCATAGATGATATGATAGTCTTCTTCAAGGGTGGGAGAGAGATTTGATTACCTTTGGAAGACTATCAGTGTGACCTTTGTCCTTTCTGGGACTCAGCACCTCAACTGTAAAAAGTACAGGTTGCATAAGAAAATCTCTGAGGTGCCTTCATCTCTAAATCTATGATCCCATACTCTTTTAGATCAATCATGACTAGCCATGGATCTTTGCTGGAGTGGCAAGCATGTAGGACAAAGGTTGTCAGCTCTGCCTTCCCTCCTCTAGAGTTACTGAGTGCTTCCTTGAAGCTTATCAAGACTTTGTGGTAAATTGCATTAGCCCTGTATTAGCTGTCAGCAATTGAAATGAATTCAACTGGAACCAAGGGGTGAGAGAAATTAGAAAAAAGACTTGATAGCCACCTGGAGGGCTTTTTTGTACCCAACAGTAGGCCTGTGGACCTAATAAGATAGAAGAAAATGTGTTGATTAGCCCCTAAGCATGTTGGTGGATCAGTCAACCACAGAAGAAACTCCCTGAGGAAGGAGAAGCCCCAGCTGCCCGCTACAGTTCCAACAGATGGTAGGAATAGTTCATTAAAAAACTATAAACTAAAAGCAAATAGGGATTGCAAAATTGTATAGAACAGGATCTTTATAATTTCACTAAACTGTGCAGACAATTCAAACACTACTCCTGTGCTTCTATTATCAGTTTAGGCTTCTACTCAGTGTCTTCTCTCAAAGGGTAAGGAAGCCTGCAACACCAATATAGTTGGCCAATTCAATGAAAATCATCAAATTGGTTAGCATCCTACAGACAAATATGCATTATCAAGTGGATTACATGAAATATACCAGCTGATTACGTGAAAGCTATAGAATCACTCTCTTTAAACTACGCCTCTAAGCTGGATTCAGACTGGAAGAGATTGCATTTTTTTCTTTTTCCCCCCCTACATTTTAATACAGGTAGAACATTGAATGATTCCTTCACTTCAGCTCCTTCACAGCCAAACCAGGAGGTGGGGACTGTTTAAGTTTCTCTGCCTCCTCTTGGTCTGTGATGACCAACGTGTACATGTACCTGCTGCATCGAACCTTAAACTTCACATTGTCCTTGTTTTTCTTGATCTTGACAGATTTGGCATCTTTTCTACCGGCTGTGAGCAGGAAGTCTTTTATTTCCTTGATTTTTTGGGGCATGGCAGCGGTAGCGGGACAAGAGGCCAAGAGGTCGCACCTTCATCCCCTGGAGAAGGACCAGGCAGCCCCGGGCCCCAACAACTGGAGGATGGCACCAGATTGTATTTTTAAGGCAAATACTGACAATTCTAAAAATCAGTCCAGCACAAATACTAATTACATTATAAAATCAGTACAGTAGAAATCTGAGGTAATACTAAGTTTATCTCTAACAAACCCAAAGTAGATGCGGAGTTGGGTATATAGGGTGTTCAGGGAGGACTAGCATCTCTGGTGGCCACCTGCTACCCAACTCTCACCCGTGGCTCCAAGAAAGTATAGCATGAGCAGCGGCCACACCCTAGTAAACCATCTTGGCAGACAGGCTTAATTGGTTTGAAGGTAATCTATAGGCCTCAAACCCATTGGTGAGTTAGGGGGTTGAATATCCCAAGCATGTGAAGACTTTCCTTGGCAGAATGGGCAGATAGCAACAGTTTGTTCCAACGACCATGAAGGCAGTGGAAGCAGGCACTGTGGAGTGCTTAGAGCTTGTTCAGACATTGAAGATGCCAAGGTCATCCACTGCATCCCAGGCCATCACCAGTCATCTTGACTTTTGTCTCACCATTGTAATTCAATTACTATGGAAGAGACAGTGAGGCTGACAATGTGTAACTCTACCTCACTTAAAGACATCACCTCATGACGTCATTGCTCCTCTTTGAAAACAAAGGACGAACAACAACAGATATGGGTAAGCAATTAAGTCTAGCTGGTAGGCTACAGAATTTAACACCTAAATGATGGAAAACAGACTCACTGACCTTTGCACCAGCTTTACTGAAATGTCTGCTGGAATGGATAAGCTACAGAAGGATACCAAAACCTGCTCTTCTACATTCAAGGATTTCCTCGAGGTGTAATCGTGGCTGGTCTCTCATTTGGACACTATTTGGGGGGCATGTAGGGTACCCTTCAAGTTAACATCAGTCTCCATGATGAAGTTTCTATGGATTTTGAAATTTCAAAAACAGGAGTAGAGAGGAACCATTTATTCAGTTGATTAAATATGACTTCCACCTCTCATGTCCATCGAATGCTTTAGCATATTAATGAGAGGGGCCATCAAGATAGAAAACCTGGGGATAAAGCAACAGTAATGTCCCTACAAACCTGAGGTCTTTCATTAGTGTGAGAATTCTCTTCTGCAGTACATCCTCCACTTTGCATGGATCCTTATGGACTCTCCACTAGAAATGCCAACTGCTTTTCAAATTAGGCTTTCTCTAATATGGAAAATATGTGGTACTGCTGGATGGCTCAGACCAATTCAGTATATTAGGCAGTACTTGGGGAACCATCTTCTATAAGAAATCTTTCTCAATCTCTCTTAATTCTAATGCCTTCCCTCTGTGAATTATTTCCAATTTATCGTGCATGTAGCTTGTTTGCACTTATTTGTTAACAAGATATCTCCTCAGGTATATTGTAAATTCTTTAAGGGAAGAGAGAGTGGTTTTTTGCCTTTGTGTCCCCAGAGCTTAACACAATGACTGGCACATGGTAGCCACTTAATAAATGCTAATCAACTTACTGAGATAAATCTCCACCCCACAGTCTAGCAGATCTTATAGCAACAAATTCATAAACCATTGAAGATAGTCACGAGCACTATAGAAACCAAATGGCATAAACTAATACTGATATAGGCCATACCAGATTTAAAAATTCATTTACCATTTTTTATTCCTCTTCACCCTGGAGGTGAAATTTGGTGACTGTGCTTGTCCATCTAGTCAGCTTCCAAGGTATGCATCTTTAGGGATGCCCAACTTGAAAGACAAGGTATTTCACAAATGCCTAAAATGGTTACTGATTACTCCTAGGGGCATAAGAGAATGTCAAGACATTCTCCTGCTACTAGTAGTACAGAAATAGGCTTAACACATTCATATCAGGAGTTCATTACAACATGTAGAGAACATGAAAGGAAAAGTATAATAAACCTGATTTCCCCATTACAATGTGGATAGTCAAGGAACAGATATGAAATAAGAATCTTGAAGAACATTCCAAAACTAAAGAAAGACTGATATAGAATAGGTGATGGGGAAGACAACCTCTCGGTATCAGTGATAGAATGAATTTTGTCTGCCATTTTGAGGATGTGGAGAGCAATTAGTTAATATGAGTATGGGCAAAAAACAGATCTGTGAGTCAGTAGTTGTTATTAGAGTATGAGTCAATGCTTGTGTCTATGAGGTGTGAATATCATTGGGTTCATCTGAGGCCTCTGGGTGCAGATTCCTGGATGATTTGGGAACATGAAAGAGTAGGTCCTGGGACCGAGGGGAGTAGATCACTGTTGATAGTTTGAGCCCCAAGTTTGAATTTACCCTTGGCCCCTCCGTACACACACCCATGGAATGATATCATGGAATAAAGGTCAGTTCTAAAAAACAAAGTTAAAGAATGTTTTTGAAATGCCTATCTAAATCCTAGGGAGTCATTTTAACATTAGGAAGTTCTAGCTGTATCTTTAGATGTCACTTAGAGGTAAAAATCAGAATATAATTATGTATAGAAATGGGGTGTATTTGTTAAATTATTATTAAGTAACTTGAATTAGAGTTGGGGGAAAAATTTAGTCTCACACCTTTTTTTTTTAAACAGATGAAAGCACAGACATTCAGAAAGTTCCCACTGGTAGTAAGTAGCAGAGATGGAATTTAAGCCCAGCCACTGACTCCAGGTTCATCATTCTATAGAGATAACGCTCTATTGCTTTTCTGTTCCATTTTTATGAAAGGGAAGTGAATCATCCACTTGAAGCGTTCCTTAAACTGATGAGTTTAAAGGGTGCGGTCCATTGTTTGGGGGCAAATGAGGGTTCCCTCTTCAGAGAAGAGGAGCATGCCCACTGTACTGTTTGGGTTTCTGAGCCTGGGAGTACTTCCTGATGAGTTGCCCTCTAAGAATTAGCCACCCTTTGACCCACCATTGCCTATGAAAGGAAGCCTGGTCTTTCTTTACTGTTCAGAACTTTCTGAATATGCCTCTTCCTGTTCCCTTCTCCCAAAGGGTGGTAAGGAGAAAATAATTAAAAATTTTACATCTAAAAGTTTCTTTAAAAAATAAACATTTTTAATTAGCAGAAATTTATTTTCTCTGTCTTCCATACTTGTCGTTCAGTCTTTTTTTCAGTCGTGTCAGACTCTTTGTGACCCTGTTTGGAGTTTTCTTGGCAAAGATACTGCAGTGGTTTGCCATTTCCTTCTTCAGCTCATTTTACAGATGAGGAAACTGAGGCAAACGGGGTTAGGTGACTTGCCCAAGGTCATACAACTAGAAAGTGTCTGACATCAGATTTGAACTCAAGGAGATGAGTCTTCCCGATTCTAGGCCACATTCTCTATCCACAGTACCACCTCACTTATCCCACTGGAAAAGAAAGTAAAAGAAAACAAATTCCTTGTAACAAATATACAAGCAGAGTCAAGCAAAACAAATTCCCTCATTGGTCACATTCGGGGGAAAACAATTCTCATTATGCACCCTGAGTTCATCACCTCTCTGTCAGGAAATTGATAACATGCCTTTGGAATCACGGATGGTTATTATGTTGATAAGATATTTCTTTTTCCGCTGTTCAACTTTTTTTTTATACTAGAAAACTTTTTATTGTAGGTGGAGTGGGATAGCTGGACACAGTTTAGATGACTCCAATTTTGTTGGCAACATCTAAAGCAAAGTCTGGAGCAAGTCGGACATAGGCCTTCTTCTCTCTATCAGGCTGGGTCAGCTTGTTGACCTTGGCCACATCGATGTCATACAGCTTCTTCACTGCCTGCTTGATCTAATGCTTGCTGGCCTAGATGTCCACAATGAAGACTAGGGTGTTACTGTCCGCAGTCTTCTTCATAGTAGACTCAGAGGTCAAGGGGAACTTAATGATGGCATAGTGATCCAGCTTGTTTCTCCAAGGGGCACTCTTCCGAGGGTATTTGGGCTGCCTTCGGAGTCTTAGTGTCTTGGATCACTGAAAGGTAGGGGATATTCGAATTGTCTTCTTTTTGTGGCTGTGGACACCCTTCAACACCGCTTTCTTGGCCTTCAAGGCCTTGGACTTGGCTTCTATCTTGGGGGGGACAATGGCTTCCTTCTTCACCTTTGGTGCCATCTTGGGGGAAAGGGGTGCTGTTCAACTTAGAAACAGCTAATGGGGGCATACATCACAAAGCCAGAATTAATCAACAAGCATTTATGTGCCTGACACTGCTAGGCACTGGATATAAATACAAAGGATGAAACAAACTGACTTAAATGTTCAGTGACTTGCTAATGCCTCATTTTGTCTTAACATTGAACCTCAACTAAGAAGGTACTGGTTTTAGAGAGATGCCTATAACACAGCCCCAGCTGTTAATTCTCCCATCTAAACTAATTTGTATTTAACTACTCTGTATTGCTTTGCATTTATTCACTTTAAATTTATTTTTTACATAGTTATACTTGTACAGGATGTCCATAAAGTCCATATGCAATTTAAAATAGTTGTAACATTGTAACTATATGTGATAGAATCTGTAACAAGAATTAGAAAGCTTGATGTATCTAGTTTATTTTTGTCTTTAGAAATTTGATGTTTATTTTATTTTTATTTTTAAAAATTCAACTTAAAAATTACTTATTTTTCAAGATTACCGTTGACTCATGGTTTCACTAGAAGAGAAAATAAACTGTGTTCTTTGGTTGGTGTAAGCAGAATGGCCTTTGTTTTCTTTGAATGACTCAGCTAACCCCTCCCCCACAGCCGGCACCCAGGAGGCTGCCGGGACCCAGGAGGCTGCCGGGAAAGCACAGGTTCTTTTTATCTGCTTAAACAGGGAAAGCACGGTGAAGGGGTTGACCAGCTTACTTTAATCCAGCATTCAGTTAGCATACAGACAACATTCATTTAGTTCAGGGGAAAATGCCAGCATTCAGTTAGCATTCAGTTAGTTCAGGGGAGCATATAGACAAGCATCAAGAGACAGACCAAATACAGATTCATTGACTTACTTCAGGGGAAAAAAACCAGCACCCTGAGGTTCAAAACATTCATTTAGTTCGGGGGAAAAACAAACCAGCACCCCGAACCTCAAAACCAAAATAGAACCAAATCACAAATATCAACAGACAGACCCAATACAATTCATAGTTACCAACATCTGGGCTCGGCCCGAGAGCAAGGGCTGGCCCAGAGTCACGCTTGCTTGCCGCTGCTTCCCACACCAACCGGAAAAGGAAAAAGAGAGCTTCAAGCTGTCCTCTCCCCTCTTACAGAGTTTTCGACATCATCAAGCGCCGCCTGAATGACCAGGGCCGATTGGTTCTTGACTTGGCCCCTCCCCCTAGCGTAGACCAGGTTCTGGAGCTAACACCTCCCCTCAGCCAGCCCCATGACTCATCACACAGGAAGTTTTGATTCCTGGTATGGTGGCTGGACTTCCTGCCCCGGAAGAGCAAGCCACAGCATCCAGAGGCTCAATGAGGTAAGCTGAGTCACTCAAAGAAAACAGTTGGCTGAACTAAAATCTACTGCCATTGTCCAAAGTCTGCAATTTTCTTGGCCTCCATGTTTGCCAGATTTGACTCCATTGGATTTCTTTTTAAGGGGATTTGTGAAAACTAATGTTTATTCAACCAAACCTCTATCTAAAGAAGACTTGCAAGCTCGGATAACTGATGTGATTGCTGGTTATTACTGAAAATCAGCTTGAAAATGTTTTACACAAACTACACAATCATATTGTCCTTTGTATTAGTAATGATGGTGGACCTGTTGAAAATTAACAAGAACAATAAAAAAATTGTGTTTCTTCAGTCAGTCTTCAGGGCATAGCTTCCAGGTCATAACTATTCCCATGGTATTGGGTACCCACTGGTCTGAGAGGCATGGGTCTGCATATGTTGGACTTTATAGTGAGTCTAGGCCAAGAAACTGTCTGAGAGCTAGGGTCAACCAGGTTTTGTGGTGAGGAGGAAGCTGCCCCAAGGAAACCATTAGGGAAGCTGGGGCCAAAAAAAGTTGTGTGTGGGAAGGAAGCTAGATCACGGTAATGGAAACTGAATCAGGAAACCGCTATCAGGAGACTCCCACAGAGTGGGAGGGAATGAGGAAACATTTCATACAGAAGGTGGTGTTTTGGCTTACCTGGATGGAAGAGAGATACTCTATGAAGTTGAGGTGGGGAGGGAGTATGTTCCAGGCATGGGGGATGGTCAGTGCAAAGACTGGGAGATGAAGAACAGAGCAAAGGCCAGTTTGGCTGGCTCACAGAATGCATTGGAATAATATCCAATGAGCCTGTAAAGATAGGTTGGAGCCATGCTGTAAAGGGCTTTATGAGTAATAAGGGAGTTTATATGTGGTTCAGAGCCTATTTGCACAAGACTTTTCATTGATAGAGATTGAGTACTTAATGATTTGAGAGCGTAAGAGAGAAGACAGATGCTGGTCTTCTGACTTGTAGCTTCAAAGACACACAGTTCCAGATTCTCTTCAGAGAGAGATCTCTGAAGGGAGAGAAAGACCTTGGGAAGATTTTGGAGCATTTCCCCTTCGAAGAGTGAGACCTGGGACCCTCTCTTGGAGATCAGATATGTGGGGTGTGGGTGAATGGGTACTATGCCGAATGGACCGGAGCAGAGAGAGACTTGAATCAGGAAAACCAATAAGGAGGATATTGCGATAGTCTAGGAAAGAGGTCATGAGAATCTGAAATACAGTGGCAGCTGAGCAAACTTGAGAGAAGCCAGAGGCAAGAGAAGTGGAGATAGAAACAAGATTTGGAAATTGATTAGATATCTATGTGAGGTCGTGTAGAGTAAGGAGTACAACATTACAAACCTATGATAAGCAAACATAAATGAGTGTATGAGCAGTATTCATAAACAAATTCTTCATCACCAAGATATCTGGACCATTTGCCAAAACATCCTTCCTGACTTCAAAACCGAATAACCTAGACTGGCCAGCTATGCTGTACAAATTCACTTTGTTAGAGGAAGTGGAAGGTTATAAAAAGAGTGTTGGGTGTCAAGTTCAAATTCTCACTCTAACCAATTATTACGTACGTGACATTGGCCACATCACTTCACCTCTCTGGGCCACAGTTTCCTTACCCGGAAAATTATGGTATGGGGTGAAATGACCTCTAAGGTCCTTCTAGCACTAGTTCTTACAATCTTTTTTTTTTTTGATGTTGGAAATGCTCTATCTTTGTGTGCCTTTAATTAGTTTCAAAGTGCTTCCACAAATATCTACCTAATCTTTCTTTTTTGAACTTTTGTTCTTTTTTAATTAATTTTTTTTTGCATCTGACAAGCATTATTTTCTCTCCTTCCCAAAAAAGAAAAAGAAAACAAAGCCCTTGTAACAAAAATGAATATTGAAGAGAAAAAAATTTATACACTGGCCATTTCCCAAAATGTCTGTTTCTCTCTGAGTATTTAATCCATTACCACTCTGTCAGGGGGTGGGTAGCATTTTTTATCATCAGTTGTCTGGAATCATGAATGATCATTGTGTTGATCAGAGTTCTTAAATCTTGAGAAGTTGTTTTTCTTTACAGTGTTGTATAAATTGTTCTCCTGATTCTGCTCACTTCCCTCTGCAGGAAGGAATTCATACAATTCTTCCCAGGTTTCTCTAAAACCATCCATTTCATCATTTTTTACAGCTCAGTAGTATGCTATTACATTCATATACAGCTGGGTCCTAATTATTACAAATAGTGAATTCCCCCAAAGTGCTTGCATGTACTTGAATTCACACTGTTTGAAATTATAATTATGTATGCTTATAAACCTGTAAGGGTCAGGATCTCCTCATCATTTTAGAGTCTTTAAGGTTAGAGTTGGAGGGTTGGAATTAGGATTAGGGTATAAAACTTTGTTAGTAATACATTTCATTTTATTTGTTTCATTGTTCTAGCCTGTCATAACGTCTTTGGATCTCAATTATGTCATCCAACTATTCCTATCAGTTTTGTGTCCTTTGAAAATTTAACAAGTATACTATTCATGGCTTCATCCAAATTATAGATAAAACTGTAGACAAGCCCAGGGCCAAGGCCTATTCGTGTAACACTCCTTATCTATAGTTTGTAGAACTCACTTTCTTCTCCTTTTGAAAATCAGGACATTTGACTGTCTCCTTTCTTCCGGATTCTTAATTACTCTTTTGAATATCTCAAAGATTACTCATGGCAGTCCAATGCTCACATTGTCAGCTCTTCCAGTATCCTTAAGTATCATTCATTTAGAGCCAATGAATATTCCTCATCTATCTTTGATTTCACCTCCCGCATTATATTTGTTCAATAATTTCCAGACTGAATATCATCGTCTTTGACAAAGAAGATGGAAGTAAAATAGCAGTGCTGAGTTCTGTTTTCTCCATTGTTCGTTAATATCACAGGATCCACCTCAAGTGTCAAGATTATCCATTCCTTGTTCAGTGTTTTTTGTTGTACTTAGTGACTTTTGAAAGCCTCAAACCATTCTAAGATTTAGCCTTTTAGACAAAAATATTTCCTTGTATTCTTCATATTTATTATTTTTATGGCACCATAACAGTTGGTTCCATGAACATGCCATTACTTATTCATCCTTTTCCCTGGCATATAGGTTGCTTCTGGTTTTTACTATTACACTTCCCCTCCCCACTCACCCACACACACATAAAAAAGCATCTATGATTTTTTCCCTTTTAACATCTTTTAAAATGTCACATTCTTTTGATCTTCATAACTTTCTCTGTTCTTTTCTTCCTAACCTTACCAATATATGCACAATCATAATCCTTATTCAAGTTACACAAGAGGAAGATTTAAGGGTGGAGTGTGAGCAAAATACCATCCATATTTGGACCAATACATTGTCTCCCCACTTAGATATTAAGCCCATTCTGATCAAGAGTTTTGGTTTATACTTGTATATATCCCCAATATCTAACAGACAGCCAAAAGCAGATGAGAGAAAATTAAACGAAACAAACCATAGCATAACATGCAGACAAACAGATTATCTTGGGAATATTTGTAGATGAGACTGTAAGGAAGGGCAACAAATAGATATGTAATAGAACAGATCAGCTGGTATTTCTACAGGGACCCATTTGGGTGAAGATAGTGCCATAGCCACATTTGGACTCTACCCTCTTGAAACCTGATGACTACTGTATGAGGACATTTAGATGAAATCAGAAACAGTGGTTGGGCCTAAAAAAATACATGAAGAAAAATATAAAAAAAAATTGGAACTCAAAATCTTATAAAAGTGAAGGTTGAAAACTAATATATATATATATATATATATATGTATATATATATATATATATATATATATATATATATATATATATATACATAAAGTAGAAAAGCACATTAGTATAATGATCTAGCACAGAAATCAGGAAATTATAGCCTGAGGGCCAAATCAGGCCATAGTCTATTTTTATATGACCTGAACTAAGAACAATATTACACTTTAGAATACAATAAATTTTTATATGCAAATGCAAACACTCATGGGGTTTACAAAAGTAGAACACAGACTCCAGTTTACTGACCCCTGAGCTATATCCTGCCATTGATCTAGTTTCCTATTTCTAACTAATACCACGAAAAAGAAAAAAAATTCAGAATATGACACAATTTATAGGCATTTAGAGAATGGTTTTCAAGAGATTTCAAAGATAGGAAGATTCCAAAAGAATGGAAAAGGTAATGTATAATTTTCTTACCAAAAATATTGTCTTGAAGACATCAGCAACCAGTAATACATATGTCTACAGCTAATTTTCTGCATCAGACTACATCTTCAAATCACACAGCTAACTGAGAGGTACAGAGAATATAAGAGTCCACTGTCTATTGTTCCATATTACAAGAAAGCATTTTACTCTATAGAGTATACAACTTTAAAGGCTATCCTTAAAACAAGGCAGGTCCCATACAAACATACATACATACATACATATACATATATATATATACATATACATATATATACACTCATACAAATATACATATATACACATACATATATACACATATATCACATAAGACTCTAAGACAGGTGTGATCATAGAGATAACTTTGATGATCTACTAAGTAGCAACATCAAGAAAGGCAGGGATTCAAAGGTATTCACAAGTATTAATTATGATAGAGGTTCTGCAGAGAGTCCACAAAGAATTTGTCCTAACCTCTCTGCTGACCTCCAATCTCACATCTCCAACTGCCTTTCAGACACCGGGAAGTGGATGCCCAGTAGACATCTTAAACTCAATATGTCTAAAACTGAACTCATTATCTTTACCCTAACCCACCTTCCCTCCCCACCTTCCCTATTACTATAGAGGGCAACACCATCCTTCCAGTCCCTCAGACCCACAACCTAGGAGTTATGTATGTATACACACACACACACACACACACACACACACACACACACACACACCCTTCTCTCCTCTGACACTGCCACCCCTTTAGAGCAGGCCCTTATTACCTCAGCCCTGGACTACTACAATAGCCTGCTGGTGGTTCTACCTGCCTCAAGTCTCTCCCCACCACCTCTAGCCACTAAAGTGATTTTCCTAAAGTACATGTCTGACCAAGTCACCCTCCTACTCAATGAACTCCAATGGCTCCCTATTACCTCCAGGAGCAAATACATCATGCTCTGTTTGGCATTCAAAGCCCTTCATAACCTAATTCTTCACCCCTACCTTCCCCCATACCTTTCCAGTCTTCTTACATCTTATTCCTCACCACATACTCTTTGATCCAGTAACCCTAGCCGTCTGATTGTTTCATGAACAAGCCATTCCTCCTCTCAGCTCTGGGCATTTTCTCTGCCTATACCCCATTCCTGGAATGCTCTTCCTCCTCGCCTCCTACTATTGACCTCCCTGGCTTCCTTTAAGTCCCAACTGAAATCCTGTCTTCTATAGGAAGCCTTTCTTAACTCCTCTTAATTCTAGAGACTGCCAATTATTTCCTATTTATCCTATGTATAGGTTGTTTTTACACATTTGTTTCTTTGTTGTCTCCTTCCATTAGATCATAAGCTTCTTGAGGGCATGGAATACCTTTTGCCTCTTTTTGTGTGCCCAGTATTTAGCACAGAGTCACACAGTAGGCGCTTAATAAATGCTCATTGACTGACTGACTGAATCCAAATGGAAAAAGGATTTCTCATCAATGACAACACTTTCCAAGATGATCCTGTACTGATTCCATTGAGCCTTGGAACACATTATGATATTTTCAGTTGGACCCACGGTCATTCAAAAGAGATTGGCCTGTCCATCCACCCTGGAAAAACAACCTGAATGTTTTAAAAGCCTGCTGCTCAGATTACAGTACGCAGTTTGGAAAGAGAAGTTAGTTCATCCGTGTGAATCTGTTGGATGGACATGCCAGATGGCAGGAAATAGGAGGAGACACATGGTGAGCATAAGTACCAAAGACAATTTGCATCTAAGAACTGAAAATAGACACCAAAGAGGATATTTATAACTAGCGAGGCAGCTAGGTGGCACAGCGGATATAGAGCCCCAGGCCTGAAGTCAGGAAGACCTGAGTTCAAATCCTGCCTCAGACATTTACTAGCTGAGAGACCCCATGCAAATCGCTTAACTTCTGTCTGCCTCGGTTTCCTCATCTGTGAAATAGGAGTACCTACAATAAGAGTACCTACTCTCCCAGGGTTGTTTGAGAGCATCAAATGAGAGAGTAATTATTAAATGCTTAGCACAGTGTCTGGCACATAGTAGGTGCTTTGTTTTTAGGCATTAGTAGTAATACAATAACAAAAACAACAGTGAGCAAGAGTGGTAGTAATACCAGTAAAAGAGGTAAACTTGTATGGTAATGACAGCAAGGAATAACAAATAAACAGCTCCAATGCTGAACTGGGATACAGGAAATATATTTTTAAAAAAACATTAAAAGCAGAGGAAGGCTCCTTCCATGCCAGGTAAGTCCCCCATGAAGGATTTATGGGAAAAAAAACAGACATGAATCACACAGGATAAGATGTGAAGGGATGAACCACACCAGTGAGACTGTGGATCTAGCAGAGTGTTCTGGTTGTTTTTGTTTTTGGTTTTTTGGGGTTTTTTTGAGGGGGAAAGGCAGGGCAATTGGGGTTAAGTGACTTGCTCAAGACACAGCTAGTGTGTCAAGTGTCTGAGGCCAGATTTGAACTCAGGTCCTCCTGACTCCAGGTCTGGTGTTCTACTTGGATCTAGCAGAGTTTTCTGCACACAGTAGTCACTCAATTAACATTTTTGGTAGTGATGAGTCAATTCAGAATTTCGCACTCACATATTATGTTATTTTTAAAATCAACTTAACTTGGCACCCACCTAAAGCAATCACTCATCTACTATCAACTGCACAGATGATGCCTTAATTTTTTAGGAAAATCACACAAGGCTTTCTGAAAATCTCACCATGGAACACTGATTTCTGTTTTAGAGGCTCTAAGTTCTCACTGGCCAAGCAGGGTTGATGGTGTCAAGAATAAGCATGGAGGTTCCCACCCATAACCATGTGGCCACATCAGTACCAACATAGGACACCCAAGTCACAGCAGTAAAAAGACTGAAGTCCAGGAGAATCAGATTGGCTCAAACGATTTGCTCCCTGATGCATCCTGCTTTTTGGCTTCCTTCTCTTACAGGTTCCCTCAGCTCTGATTTTTTTTTTTTAAGATTATCAAAGTGACCTGGTCATTTTATCCCCTTGGATTTTGATGCTTCACACAGTCTCATTTTCAAAACCCAGCCCAAGTTTGGGCTTGTGCCTACACTCTCCTTATCTCTAATCCTATGTTATTTGTCCCAGGTATAAAAAATTTTACCTTCCCCACCCCCCAAACCCTGATGGGACTTTTCCCATTTCTCTCCCAGCTTGCTGTGAGCTCCTAGTGTTTTCTCTTCTGCTTTGCCATCTGCTGGTGCTCTGATGAACTGCACTTGGTTGGCCATCTCTTCTCCATGATGATAGAGGCAAGAGAGTCCTGGGAAAAGAATGCTGGATTTTGAGCAAAAACACCCTGAATTTGAATGTTGACTCTGCCATTTACTTCCTGTGCATCCTTGGGCAAGTCACTTCACCTCTCTGGGCCTCAGTTTCCTCATCTGTAAAATGAAGGAATTGGGATTAATGACCTGCAAGGTCACCTTTGGCTCTCAACCTATAATCCCATATGAAATCTCCTTTTAGCTCAAAGCTTTGGGGCTATTTCGATTATTTTGTGAATCAGACCTGCAGACACTCCCAGCCAGCACAACAAAAGTATTTAGGTCAAGTGTTTCTTTTGAATTGTTCTGCTTCTACCTCAGTGACAATAAGTAACTTCTGTTATTGGGCTTAGGGTAAGGAAAATGCCTTTCAATTCCCATCATGCCTCTGGCTGCTAACATGGGCCATTCAGATTACTGTGGAGATCCACACCAGCCTGGAATACTGGTGAGGGTTTCAGAGTAGCTGGTTTTTGTTTCAAATCCTGCCTCTAAGAACTTACCATCAGTGAGACTTTAAGTAAGTCATTTTGCCTCTGGGCCTTGGTTTCTTTATCTGTAAAATGAAGGGGTTCTACTAGATAACTTCTAATATACTTTTTTTTGGAGTCAGGAACAGCTGCATTCTATTTTATTTTTAATTTATGGAATAAAAGAAGAATTTCTGTAACATAGTACAATAAAAAAGATGAAACATACTTTCTAGTACTAAATTTATGATCCTGTGATCCTAAGATTGGAGGGACAAATGACCTCTATGTCCTGAATTCCTATAGTTATATTCAAATAATTGTTCTCCCTAAAATAAAATATGAAACATTTTGAAAATTACGTTTTGTAAAAATGTCAGCAGTATGCCTTCACCAAAGCCGATGCTTTATCATGACATGGAGGTTACTCTGGGTTCTCAAATGTTTTACCAGCTCAGCACAAGTTCTGGCACATTCTGCCAAGATGGAAAGACTTTGAATATGGTCACAGTAGTGGACTGCATCATTGTGGTTTGTGGGTTGGCCTCAGTACAGCTATGGTGGAGAAATTCATTACCAAGTTGGATGCAGGACGGCAAAATGTTATGCCCCAACAATTCTCTAAGACCATTAAGAAGTTAGAGAAATTGTGATATGTGTTGGTAGACAGTGGACCTGCGCAGACAAAATCACAGATTCTTCATGAATTCAAGTAGGAATAGCAGTGTTTTAAAATAAAAGAAAGCTAAAGAGTCTAACAGGTGAAGGTGAGGAGTGCAATCAAGATACATGGGACCTCTTGTGTGAAGGCAGATTGAAGGAAATTAAATGCCAAGCTAAGGAGTTCATATTTTATCCTAGAAGGTATAGGGGGCCAATGAAGCATTAAAAAAAAAAAATCGGTGGCAGAGTCAAGATGGCAGCTGGAAAGCAGGGAATTGCTTAAGGTCACCTGTAAAAATGGCTCTGAACTCTAGAGCTGCAGAACCCACAAAACAGCACAGGGAAACAGGTCTCCAGCCCAGGAGAGCCTGGATGGTCGCTGGGAAGGGTCTATTGCACAGTGCTGGGAGCGGAGCGCTGCCCCGCATGGGCCATGCCAGGATAGACCAGACCTGGAATCAGCTGGCAGACCAGGCCCTAGGGCCATGAATCATTGAGCTGTGGCAGTTACCAGACTTCTCAAACCACAAATGCCAAAGAGCAGGTTAGTGGGAAACTGTGGGATCGAGTTGAGACTGGTCAGGCCACCAGCCCTGGGGATGGCGGAGGTGGTGCAGTGGTGGTGGTGGCAGCAGCAGGAATCTCCTGAGGCTGCTCCCAGAGCTCCAGCATCAGCTGCTTCCCGAGTCCCTAGCTCACACAGTGGGAGGAATCTAGCAGGGGATCAGAGTGGGAGTGCAAGGAGCACTTTGTAGGCACAAAGGAAGTTTCTCTTGCTGTGCCCTGCTTGGATCTGGACTGCTGTCCTGGCTAGCAGTTCTTGGGGGAGTTGGAGTGCTGCTGTGACAGAGCCTGGGGTGATAGTGGAGTAGAAGTAGTTCTGAAAACAGCAGTGCTTGGACCCTAAAGCTTGGGACAAAGTACTCTGTACTCTATAAGCAGTCATACACTGACAAAAAACTCAAGGGTCAAGTAGTTGGCTGGGAACATGAACAGGCAGAGAAAACAAACTCAAACTCAAACTCTAGATTCCTTTTTTGGCAACAAAGCAGATCAAAACATACAGCCAGAAGAAGTCAACAAAGTCAAAGAGCCTACATCAAAAGCCTCCAAGAAAAATATGAATCGGGCTCAGGCCATGGAAGAGCTCAAAAAGGATTTGGAAAAGCAAGTTAGAGAAGTAGAGGAAAAATCGGGAAGAGAAATGAGAGAGATGCAAGAAAACTATGAAAAACAAGTCAATGGCTTGCTAAAGGAGATCCAAAAAAAATACTGAAGAAAATAACACCTTAAAGAATAGACTAACCTAAATGGCAAAAGAGCTCCAAAAAGCCAATGAGGAGAAGAATGCCTTGAAAGGCAGAATTAGCCAAATGGAAAAGGGGATCCCAAAACACCACTGAAGAAAATACTACCTTAAAAATCAGGCTGGGGCAAGTGGAAGCTAGTGACTTTATGAGAAATAAAGATATTATAAAACAGAACCAAAGGAATGAAAAAATGGAAGACAATGTGAAATATTTCACTGGAAAAACCACTGACCTGGAGAACAGATCCTGAAGAGATAATTTAAAAATTGTTGGACTACCTGAAAGCCACGACCAAAAAAAGAGCCTAGACATCATCTTTCAAGAAATTATCAAGGAAAACTGCCCTGATATTCTAGAACCAGAGGGTAAAATAGAAATTGAAAGAATCCACCAATCGCCTCTTGAAAAAGACCCCAAAAAGAAAACTCCTAGGAATACTGTGGCCAAATTCCAGAGTTACTAGGTCAAGGAGAAAATACTGGAAGCAGCCAGAAAGAAACAATTTGAATATTGTGGAAATACAATCAGAATAATACAAGATCTAGCAGCTTCTACATTAAGGGATCAAAGTCTTGGAATATGATATTCCAGAGATCAAAGGAGCTATGATTAAAACCAAGAATCACCTACCCAGAAAAACTGAGTATAATGCTCCAAGGCAAAATATTGATTTTCAATAAAATAGAGGACTTTAAAGCTTTCCCAATGAAAAGACCAGAGCTGCATAGAAAATTTGACTTTCAAACACAAGAATCAAGAGAAGCATGAAAAGGTAAACAAGAAAGAGAATTCATAAGGGACTTCCTAAAGTTGAACTATTTTGTTTATATTCCTACATGGAAAGATGATGTGTGTAATTCATGAGACCTTTCTCAGGATTAGGGTAGTTGAAGGGAATATACATATATATATATATATATATAGACAGAGGGCACAGGCTGAGTTGAATATGAAGGGATGATATCCAAAAAAATAAAATAAATTTAAGGGGTGAGAGAGGAATATACTGAGAGAGGGAGAAAGGGAGAGATAGAATGAGGTAAATTATCCCACATAAAAGTGGCAAGAAAAAGCAGTTCTGTGGGAAGGGAAGAGGGGGCAGATGAGGGGCAATGAGTGAATCTTGCTGTCATCGGAGTCAACTTGAGGAGGGAATAACATACACACTCAATTGGGTATTTAACCCCACAGGAAAATAGGATCAGACAAGGGCTCGACCCATACAAAGGAGGAAGACAGAAACCCGAGGTGAAGATTCAGTTACAAGGGAAATTCAGGAAGATTTCTCACCGCAAGAGGTCACAGATATTTTGAGTAGATTCAGCCAAAGAATAGGAGAACCATTGATATCTTGGATGGTAAGACTCAGTGATCAAGGGGCCAGTGGAATATCAGTAGATGGGACAGACTGCATGAGATTCATAGGTATCAGCCATGATCCTCTAGTTCAACAAGCTTTTAGGGAACATCATCAGCAAGGAGATGGTGATAGCAGGACTACTCTGTTGGCATTAGCCGCTGTGGGATGCAATAAGAGATATGCTACTGATTCTATGTGGCCCACTGAGCACAGACCCTGGTATTCACTTAGAGATTGTATCATGAGACTAAAGGAGGAGGTAATGAAGACTGCCATTATGATAGGAACTGCAGACAAATATTACAATGATCCAATGGAACTGCCTCATAGGAATTTAATAATTAGGACAGCTCCCCCTGCTTATAAACAACTAATTTTGAATTTATTACTTGGAGAAGTAGGGAGCCGTCTTACAACAGTGATAAATAAGATTTTACAGTTACATGACTTAGGTGACTGGGGAAGGGATAGATCTCCTCGAGAGAGAAGGGTGAATAACCAGCAAACTTGGCGCCAAAGGAGAGTAACAAGGAAAGAAATGTTTACTGCTTTATTGAGAGCAGGGGTAGGTTTTGAAATGATAGATGGAATTCCAACCAATGAATTATACAGAATGTATAGAGGACTTGATAACACGAGAAATAGGGAAATAAGAACTGCTCCTGCAAATACTACAGATGTTGAACCTTCAAACCCAAGTGAATCATATGAAAGGGAATACTAGGGAACAGGCCGAGCCCCAGTCCAAATTAAGGAAATACACAGGCTGGATTGTAGACCTCACATTAACTTGACCATATATTGGAAAAATGGGTCAAGTACGGTAACTGAGGCATTAATAGATACTGGGGCCGAGGCCACCCTTATTTATGGAAATCCAGACAAGTTCAGCCATGGAACTCCTATTACCATTACAGGACTAGGAGGGACTGAAATATCAGCCAGGCAAGTTAAATTAATGATGAAAATTGGACAGTTGCCCAAGAAAGAATATAGTGTGGTTATTGTGCCTATTCCCGAATACATCATTGGAATAGACATATTGAAGGGTATGACCTTAAATTTACCCGAAGGGAAATACCAATTTGCTGTGAGGAAAATGGGCATTAATGCAGTCTTAGTGGGGAAAATCAAGATGGATCCAATCACTTTGCCCGAACCTTCTAAAATAATTACTTTGAGGCAATATCGTGTGCCAGGTGGGCAAGATGAAATTGCCAACACTATAAGAGAATGTGTTGAGGCAGGAGTGTTAGTCCCTACAACTACTCAATGGAACAACCCTGTCTGGCCAGTCCGAAAGTCAGATGGAACATGGAATGGATGACAGTAGATTATAGACAGCTGAACAAAGTGACTCCTCCCTTGTATGCTGCTGTCCCAGACACGGTTACTTTAATAGAGAGAATACAAAAACGTGAAGGGACTTGGTATGCAGTTATTGATTTGGCCAATGCCTTCTTTACAATCCCAATAGACCCCAAGCAATGGAATCAGTTTGCTTTTACTTGGCAAGGCCGACAGTATACATTTACACGCCTGCCGCAAGGATATATTCATAGCCCAACTATTTGCCACAGGATTGTAGCTGAACATTTGGATGAATTAAAGTTACCTGGTGTACAGCTTACACATTACATAGATGACATCATGATACAGGGAAAGAATATAAAGGAGGTGGAGGAGAGTTTAGTATTATTAATTGACCATATGAAAAGCAAAGGATGGGAAATCAACCCCGCAAAGGTTCAAGGGCCAGCTCAAACTGTAAAATTCTTGGGGATACAGTGGAATAGAGGACTGCGAGAAATTCTCCCACAAGCTCGACAAAAAATCCAGGATTTTCCCACCCCTACCAATAAGAAAGAGGCCCAAAAGTTCATAGGGCTGTTTGGTTATTGGAGACACCACATCCCACATTTGGGACAGATTTTAAAACCCTTGTATAAAGTCACCAGAAAGAAATATGAATTTGACTGGGGACTTGAACAAAGTAGAGCTTTTGAGGAAGCAAAGGCTGCTATTCAATTAGCTCTAGACTTATGGCCTATGCAAAATGGGCCAGTGGAGTTACAAGTGACTGTACAAGATGACTATGCAAATTGGAGTCTGTGGCAAAAACAACAAAGCCGAAGTGTACCTTTAGGCTTTTGGTCAAGGAAACTGCCCTCATCTGGAGTGCAATATACACCTTTTGAGAAGCAGCTGTTAGCTGCATATTGGGCTTTAGTAGAAACTGAGCAACTAACTCTGGGTCATGAAGTGGTATTAAGGTCTGGAATTCCAATTATGACTTGGGTAATGAGTACCCCAGCTTCTCACAGAATTGGACATGCACAAGAGGCAAGCATAATCAAATGGAAGTGGTATATTCAGAATAGGTCCAGAGCAGGCAAAAATGGAGTTTCTGCTCTACATGAATCTGTGGCGAACATTGATACTGAGAGCAATGAAAAGCCCCTTGAATCTAGGCAACAGATGGTACCATCCTTAGTGAAATGGAATAATGGATATGACGGACTAAATGAAGAACAGAAGAAACATGCTTGGTTTACTGATGGGACAGCAAAATATTTAGGACAGAAGAGACATTGGAAAGCAGTAGCCTATAACCCCTGTACAAGGAGAACTCTGGAAAGTTCTGGGATAGGTGGAAGTAGCCAATATGCTGAACTGATGGCAGTGCATCAGGCCATCAGAGCAGAGAAAGGAGGACAGTGTCATATATTTACTGACTCGTGGGCGGTAGCTAATGGATTAGCTACGTGGATGCCTATATGGAGGAATCAGAATTGGGAGATTCATGGCAAACAAGTTTGGGGTAAAGAGTTATGGGAAAATATATGGGACATGTCTTTGGTTACAGATCTGTCAGTTTTTCATGTTGATGCTCATGCAACCCTGACCACACCAGAACGTGAGTACAATGCACATGCGGATCGACTAGCAAAGATTGCTACTGAATGTATTGTCCCTACTCCGACTCCAACTGATGACCCAGCCTTAGCAAGATGGGTCCACCAGACTGCTGGCCATTTAGGGGTCCAGGCCACCCATCGATGGGCACAGGATCGAGGTATCAGTATTTCTCATGCGTTGTTAAAACAAATAACAGAGGAGTGTTGTATATGCCAATTAGAAAAAGAACGAACTCTTCCTAGGATAGTTACTGGAGAAATAGCAAGGGGAAAAGTTCCAGCCCAAATTTGGCAGATAGATTATATTGGCCCACTACCCCAGGATAAAGGATGTAAATATGTATGTACGTGTGTTGACACCTATTCAGGTGTACTAGTGGCTTGTCCTTATAAAGACGCAACTCAGAAAAACACCTGTAAAACTTTAGATATTGTAAGTTTATATTATGGAACCCCAATGCAGATTCAAAGTGACAATGGGTCACATTTCAAGGGCAAAGAAGTGAAAAGATATTGTGTGTTGAATAATATAGAATGGATATATCATATTCCATATTACCCACAAGCATCTGGGCTAATTGAAAGAATGAATGGGTTGTTGAAAGAACAGCTGAGAAAATTAAGCTCAAATAATTCATATCGACATTGGAAGGATAATTTGTCTATTGCCTTACGTAATTTGAATAATAGGCCCTTAGGGGGGAGTACACCTCTAGCCAGAATGATGACCCCAAATCTGCAGATCAGAGAACAGCAAACATGTGAGATCCAAAACATTGAATTTTGGACTGTGAGGGAAGATGTCCCACTACCAAGTCCAGGAACACCTGGTTCAGCAGGATATGATTTACATTGTATAGAGAATTTTAGGTTAAATAGGAAAGAGATAAGAAAAACCCCTACTGGAGTATGTATGAGAATCCCCAAGAATCATCTTGGACGGATATTACCTAAACCAGGATTAGCGGCTCAAGGAATACATGTATTGGCTGGAGTGATAGATTCTAATTATCAAAAAGAAATTGTTGTGACACTCCAGAATATGGGTAAAAAACCTGTACAATTTTGTAGAAATGATAGGATGGTTCAAGTCATTATTATCCCCTGTGAAAAAATACCCTTTGTGAAAACTGACCCTCCTCCCAAAATAACTACTAGAGGGGCAAAAGGGTCTTGCTCCATTGATAGAATAAAGTCAGGAGCTAAGGTATGGGTAAAACGGAAGCCAGATGATATTCCAAAGGCTGCAGAAGTTATAGCCCATGGGAAGGACAACACTGTAACAGTTGTCTATTCAGGGGAAAATAATTACCAAATCGTACCCCTGAACCATATATTTTACCGTGAATAGGTTATAATAATAGATTCACAGACTATTCTTTTTGTCCTTTGTTTTGGCTAACCTTGTTGCTAGTTTTGTTTCCTTCAGGCTTAAGCACCCTGCACTTTCCGGTGACTGCCTAAGCATGTAGCATTCTTGGAATTCCTGCCAGCTTGTTAAAGAAATGACCTCTGGAATGGGACTTTTTGGGGGCAGGGCCATCTCTACATCCAATTTCAGCATGAAGAAGCTATGGAAAATGAGACCTCCACCCCTTAGACCTGCCATAAGATTATTTTGTCCACTGAATGGAGAATAGATTGGAGAAGGGAAAGACTAGAAGAAGAAAGATGAATTAGAGTATTGCACTTGTCCAAGCAAGATTTGATGAGGACCTGGACTAGTGTGGTAGCTAACTGGAGAGAACAGAGTCAATCTAATGATATGGAAGTAGATTTGGCAAGACTTCCAATTGACCAGATACAGGGGTTTAGGGTGTCAAGTTTGCGAACCTGGGCAAATGGAAGAATGGTGATGCTCTGAACAGAAATATGAAAGTTTGCAGAAGGGGCAAGTTTAGGGAGAAAGATAATGAGTTCCATTTTGGACATTTCATGTTTGACATACTGACAGGGCACATCAAGAGATATTCAATAGGCAGTTGGTGATGTGAGAATTCCAGACCAACGAAGAACCAACCATTCCTAACAAATGGAATGAGTTACCAGACAAGTAACCTGATGGTTTGAAAGCAGAGTCTGGATGACCACTTGTTAACAACATCATAAAAGGAACTGACGCTTCAGGCATTGGTTGGATTAGATGAATGCCAAGGCCTCTCCTAGCACAATAATTCTATAATTCTGACCCTGCAATGCAATGTATGCTCTTGTGTATGACCCCTATAACTGACTGAGTCGGCTTCCTCCACAAGAATCTATTCCCCATGATGACCAGTGAGTGGCCAATACTTTTTGACATGACTTCCAGTTACATGGACATATGTGGACCAATCAGAAGTTGCTGTGTCACTTCAGCAGAGTGAAGTGCCTGTCCCTCAGCAAGAGGTCAATGCACATGCCCATTCCCACAAAGCCAGGGTACATACTCCATGGGATGACCTCTTCTACAATAGTAAATGAATTGTTGCATTAGGCATTTTTACCAGCGTGTCTGATTCTTTTGTGAATAGGACAATATCTTTCCAATTAGGGATATTGTCTTTATATTTTCAAAATATTTTATATATTTATGTATATTATAAACATATTTATATCATATATAAATATATTTACACATTTTTATAATAACTAACATATACAGCATGTTTATATCCATTTTGTAGAACACAGAGTATACATACTATTTCAAACAATGATAGAGCTTTATAGTTCTAGCTCTATTATTATGACATATTTCTCATATCGGTAATTTATTTTATAAGGATCATAAGATTGAGAACTAGAAAGAGCCCACAGAGGCTATCTGGTCCAAATGCCTTCTTTGATAGAGGCCCAGAGAAGTGACTTGGCCAGGGTCATATAGGTGATAAGTAGCAGTGTCAGGATTTGGTCAATTAAAGTACTCTAAGTCAAAATTTCCTGTTCTTTCCAGTTTGCCAAGGCCTTGATTCAGAATATAATTCCAAATTTTAATAGCTTTCCTATAAGAAAATTTTACCCATCCTATAATGAGTTTTCTATACAGTGCTTTATAACGAAGTAAAAAAAGGCAACTGTCAGTGTATATGAATATACATATATGTGAGTGCATATGTGTTTTATATAAATATATATATGATATATACATATATACACACACATATACATCCATCTGCACACATGCACTCACCATTAGGATAGTGATAGGTATGGGCACTGGCCCTGTGATTCCACTGGGCATAGCAAACTACCAGTGTAGCTTGGTCCCCCTTCTCTGCAAACTACAGCCTTACAGAGTTGACCAATAGCAGTGAGAGATTTAGTGACTTGCCCAGATTACACAGCCAGTATGTGCCAAGGGCAGATCAGGTCTTCTTGGCTCCAAGGCCTGGTATCTGTCTAACTCTATTAGCTGTTCATGAAAATCAGTCTCATTATCTTATAGTCCTCCATGACCATCCTCCACAAGACATTCAGTATTTTTAATAGAAGAAATGGGACGATGCTATTATTAGAAAAAGAATTCTTTAAAAAAAAAATTTAGGTGTTCCTTAGAAAACGTAACTTCTCAATAAATACTTTAGCAACTAAAACATATCTTTACATGAGCTCACTCCACAATTAAGCCAAAGCACAAGGAAGATGAAGGATAGGTTTCATTCTGTTTATTATCATCAATTGGATCCTACGCTCTAATTAATCACCAATAAGTGATAGCTGGAATCAGTGAATCTCAAAATGCATTGTAAGCAGCTGCTGATGAGGACAGGAAGAGCACAGGGCCTGCTCTTGCAGGTAGGGAAGTGTCATCCATATTTTATAACTTGAAAACATGGTAGAGAGGTAAGTACATGGCCAAGTGTAACACAAAGGGCAATTCAATATATTTTCATTAAAATGTCTGTCTTTTAGGTCTGTGGTCAGGCTTTAATCCCAAAGTGGAGCTGAATTTGCAGCTCAGACCCTTAAGTTTGCAAAATTGCAAGCCTTCAATCATTTTCTCTTTCATTTTTACACCAATGCGGCTTTGTAAATGCCTAAGGGAATGATCAGGATCTTTGCACAGGCTTATTTTCTCTTCGTGAACTACTTCTGCTTGTAACCAAAATGCCACAGACCCTCGTTAACGGGGAAAACCAAAAGCTAGCCTTCAACTCTACAGCTTCTGTTCATACTATATTTAGGTTTTGCCTTCAAAATGTCAAAACAATCAAAGGGTTCAGTGAAAAAAATGAGGTTAAACTATTAGATGGGGCAATGGTTTAGGGGATAGAATGCCAGTCCTAGAGTCAGGAAGTCTCATCTTCCTGAGTTCAAATTTGTCCACAGACACTTCCTAGCTGTGTGACCCTGGGCAAGTCACTTTATCCTGTTTGCTTCAGTTTCCTCATCTGTAAAATGAGCTGGAGAAGGAAATGGCAAAGCACTCCAGTATCTTTGAATGAACTTAATAGACATCAACAAACACGAGCATTTCAATATGCAAATAATAGAAAACCGAATTGTATATGTATATTGTATATTCCTGTTATATTTTTAAAGTCTATATTAAATGTTACATAGTACTAACAAAACTGCCCTACTTGACTGTGTCCTCCTCTGAATTTCTTTCTGCTGTAATCCAGGTTTCAACCCCACCAGTGAGGAGAGTATTATGCAAATGTTTCAGGCTTGAAATCTGGATTACACTGCTGCCTTCTGTGTATTTTAAAAAATATTTATTTAATATTTTATTTTCCCAGCTCCATATGAAATAAATTTAAATATATATTTTTAAAATTTTGAGTTCCCAATTTTCTTCCCTCCTTTCTCCCCTTCCCTCTCATTGAAATGGCAAGCAATTTGATACAGGTTACATGTGTGCAGTCACGCAAAATATATTTCCATATTAGTCATGTTATGAAAGAAAACACAGGCAAGAAAAAGGAAGGACGAAAGGATGGAAGGAAGGAAGGAAAGAAGGAAGGAAGGAAAGGGAGTGAGGAAGGGAGGAAGACAAAGTTTAAAAAAAGTATGCTTCAATCGTCGTTCAGACTTTGTCAGTTCTTTCTCTGGAGGTAGATAGCATTTTTCATCACAAATCCTTTGGAATCATCTTGGATATTTGTATTGTTGAGAATAGCTAAGTCATTCACAGTTGGTCATCATACAAATATTGCTGTTACTGCGTACAATTACAGCGTTCTGGTTCTGCTCACTTCACTTTGTATCACTTCATGGAAGTCTTTCCAGGTTTTTCTGAGAGCATCCTGGTCATCTGTCTTCTGTGTATTTTTTAAAAATGCTCCTTTGCCCTCGGGCAAAGTCACTATATTTTTCCCCCAGCTTCATTCTGGACCTTTCATACGTAGACAGAACAACAATGCGTTTTGAGCTTTGAACCCCGTTCCACCCCACACACGGAAAATTTCTCACAACAACCAATCAGAATGGTTGAGAAATAATACATTGCTTTTAATGGCTTTCCAAAAGTACTTCAATATCTCCTGTCTCATAATAGTAGATTTAACATATAATCATTCACTCATTTTGACATAGGTTACCTTTCTTTCTCAACGCAGGACATGAGGTTTAATATTTTTTTCCTAATGGACTCTATGCCAGTATAATGCAAATTCTTGCAGCTTCTACCGAACAGGGTAAAGCTTTGCACATTGGTCCAGAGATTAATTAATTGTATCTGCTTTGTGCAGCCAAACTAAAGAGAAGAGAAACTATTTTTCACCACAAAGTTGCAAATCAAAGGTTCTGCTGGGCACCCATTTTTGCTGCAATATAAAGCTTATTCTTTGGGATATAAGGAATTGTTTTCAATCAGAACTAAGGTGTTCTAAAGTTCTGAGTCAGATAAAATTAATCACAATACCTGAATGTTGGCTTGTATCTCATATTACTGTAAATAGAGAGCCCAGAGGAATATGAAATCTATGATTCTACCTTTAGGCAGAACTTCACATATTCCCAGAAAGATAGTCATAATCCTTTTCTCCAAAATTGCAGAACAGAGCTAATCCCTTCCTCCAGAGCCTTCCAATTTATATTACATACTGCCAAAATAAATCTCATTTCCTACTGCTCTCATAAAGAATACATGTATAAGGATGAGTGTGTGTGTGTTTGAATACCTATATATAATATATTTGGATATATATTCAATATATAATTTTTTTTCAGTTGTGTCCAGCTCTTCTTGACCCCATCTGGTGTGTGTGTTTTGCAAAGATACTAGAGTGGTTTGCCATTTCCTTCTCCGGCTCATTTTACAGGAACTGAGGCAAAAATGGTTAAGTGAATTAGTTGCCCAAGGTCACACAGCTAGTAAGTGTCTGAGACCAGATTTGAATTCAGAAAGATAAAGTCTTCCTGACACTAGGCCCAGCACTCCATCCATTGCGCCACCTAGCTACCAAGTATTCATTTATGAATACTGTATATGGTACACATAATGAACATATATATATATGTATATATATGTATAGATATATATACTTATAAAAGAAATCTACTGTCATTAATCATTGTTTTTTGGATACATGCTTGATTTCATAGTTCTGATCTACGTTTAACTCTTGTTAGTTCATTTTGAACCTTCTTCTCCACCAAAAAAATGTAATGGCAGACTGACCAATGAACCTAGTTCCTACAAATATATATTTGTCACTGATATAAATCAGTGTCACTGACACAATTTTCCACATTGAAGAGGCTGAGGGGCCTGCTTCTGAGAGGGCTGTGAAAAATGTGTAATTGGAGAAACTTTGGAGCATCCCACAATTGTTTTCAGATTGCTAATCGCACGTTGGATAGGAATTTCTTGATTCACTGCAGCCACAGGGCCCTAACTGAGGCTGTGGGGGGATAGGAGGGAAACGTGGCATTCAGCAAGTCCCAGTCTTTTTCTTGTGGTTTGACATCTTCTCAGTTGACCCCTTTGCTAACCATGTCAGGTGAGAGACAATGTTTTAAGGAGAGAGGCCTTGTATTCCCTCCCTCCTAGGTCAACATGTGACCCTGGAACATAGGCCTTTTCTTTCATTCTAAGTGAAGGAAAGTGGAGGGTATGACCTTTTGAGCTTTTTAAAAGGTGAAGAGAGCAAGACATTCGGTGGTTCAAGAATCCAGGAATCTGAGAATCTCTGGAGTTGACATCAAGGTAGCCCAGCATCAATGACACAAAGAGGGAAGAGATACCTTTTGGACTCATCCTAATGGTAGCAATATCACATTTGGTAAATTTGGTAGGATCAATGTTATGTAGGACTGTGCTCATTCTGAGTCCACTCTTCCAAGACATTAAAGCTGTATAGGGGGAGAATATGTCGTCAATGTGTTGGGGAGAATATTTGTATTTCTCTTCTAGCTATCACTTCTTTGTAAATAGCCCTTTGTAACAGCTAATTAATGTTAATTATTTAGGAATGGGCCGCTAGTCATTGGTGGCTAACAGTGGGGTGACCTATCCAGATTGTTGGCATATGTATTAGAAAAGACCAACCTTACCCCTTCAGGGGTACCCCTTCAACCTTTGGAGTGGAGTGGAAATGTAGTCTTGTTCTGAGGAAATGAACCAGAAAGAATACTTGTTACCAAAAAAAAAAGCAATATCAGGGAAACAACATAGTACAGTAAAAAATGTGCCCAATTTGAATTCAGAAACAGAACAATTACACAAATCCTGGTTCTCTTATTTACTAGTTGTATGACCTTGGGTCATCAATCTTTGGGCCTTGATTTTTTTTTTCACATATAAAGTTAGGGTTTAGGATTCTGTGACTCTCAGGCTTTTCCAGTTCTAAATTCATGTGCATAAAAGAAGACATTTATTTTGGATTTTGACAATTACATAGAATGGAATTTGGGAGAACTGGCTTAAGAACATGTACTTTGCTATGGTTTAACCATGTTTTACCACTAATCTGTGATAGGGCCCAGACCCTGAACCACTGTGACAAGTCATTAAACTATATAATATTACCTGGTTACCAAGGCCATGTCTAGACACAACTAGGTGTCATAGCAAAGTTAAAAATAACAAAAGGAAGCACAGTAGAATAAAGAGTCAGTTTTGTAGTCAAGAGCACATTCCTGAGTAAAGATGAACCAGATTAAAATATAATGGGAAATATTTAACAAAATAAATAAAAATACATTAGTTGTTGTTCAATTGTATCTGACTCTTCCTGACCCCATTTGGGGTTTTCTTGGCAAGAATACTGGAGTGGTTTGCCATTTCCTTCTCTAGCAGATTAAGGCAAACAGAGGGTGACTTTTTCCAGGGTACACAGATAGTTAATATCTGAGGCTACATTTGAACTCATCTCTTCCTGACTCAAGGCCCAGAACTCTAGCCATTAAGCTACCTAGCTGCCTCATAATAGAACATAATGTTAATGTGATTTTCTAAGTTGATATGCAGCCAGAAGGGATCTTTATGTACAATTTAGAGGCCCTAGTTTCTATTTGATTTTGACCCCACCAGTGAATAAGACCTAGATGTTTTTTCCTTTTTTAAAAATTTTTTTTTATTTTTTTCAAGACCTAGATTTTAGCCCTGCCTCTGACATATCTGGTTCTGTGTCACTGGATGACACTTAACCTCTCAGTGCCCCTCTGCAACTTTCTAGGATCGTGAATTGCAGAGCAGGTAATGATCCGCATTGGTAGGAGGTACCTCATAAAGAGTCCCAGACACCAATAATATCACTCACACACACACACACACACACACACACACACACACGTACACACACACACACATACACATGCACAAATAATGACTGTAATCAGCATAATTTGATTAGAAAGGGAGGTAAGCTAATTATGTACCAAGACTAAGGACAGATGGACAGTTTGGTGTCCAAAAAAATGTTAAAGAAAAAAAAAGACAAATCTCTAAAACATAAAATAAACAAACCCAAAAAACCTCTAAAGGACAGCTTCCAGCATGTCGGACGTCACACTTAGCGTCTGTGGAGGATGTATGGAAGGATGCAGACAATGATAGCACAGGATGAGTAGTAGAGGGTTTGATCTGTGTCACTGCAGAGGCTGCTAAGTGGAGAAATGGCTAGAGAGCAGGGCCTGGAGTCAGGAGGAGGACCAGAATTCAAATCCAACATCAGTCATTTAATAGCTATGTGACACTTAACCTCTGTCTGCCTCAGTTTTCTCATCTGTAAAGTGAGAATGATAACAGCACCTACTTCCCAGGGTGGTTGTGAGGTTAAAATGTGAAGACAGTTGCTTGGGCCACCAGGTCTGATTCTGAAGACTTGTCCCCAAAGGGTCATTTTCTCTTTGGCTCTTTGCCTCTGCTTGGAGCTAATCCAGGAAATTTTCCAAAATAAAATTTAGCTATAGCTAAGTGTAGGTTTTCCTAAGTGCAGGTAACAGGGTTATTAACTCTCTGGCACCTTGGCACTGATACGGGTACACAGTCTATAATCTGGGTATTGGGAAGGAGACAGTTTTTATTTTGCCTCTCAGAAAACACATATTATCATCAAGACTCAGAGGAGCCCATGAACAAATACAGAAACATAAAGTTCTCAAAGGGCCATCCAGGAAGGGAGTGAAACTTGGGGTTTGTGAAAGGGCAAATATCTGTCATTTTAATGAGTCTCTACCAAAGAGTCCTAAACATTCTCCCCAAGACTTAGAGAACCGCTTTGTGGTTTAGACTCTCCTCAGAAAGTAAACATTCTTTGGAGCTTATTAATAGTACAAATTTCTCACTTGACCTACACAAATAACTCACCGCATTTGCTTTTCAAGTGGGATCCTGCACAGGACAATGTGAATTCTTGAAGGGCTACATTTCACCATGAAATCTCCCTCTGGAAGGTCTGGCATCTTAACCCTTGAACTCAGGAACCTTAGAACTTGAGGTTGTCCACAAGGCCACTCCCAAATCTGGTACTCACCAAGAAATCTCCCTTCTCTGGCTAACAATTCCTATTTGGGGATGATAAGGCCTAGGGAATTAAAACTTTCCCCTCTTCTACACTGATGCTTGGGGTTCAAGAACAAGGTCTTTGAATTTTCTCTTAGGCCATGAGCAAGCATATGTCTATTGCTAATATGTGCTTCTGCCTCAATCTGCCATTACTGTTCCCAGAGGTGGAAGAGGTAGAAATCTACTCCTCAAACACACACATATTGCTGCCCTCTGGAAAAAAGAGCAAGGGAAAAGGTGAGGGAATCATGGAAAACAAAAGCCTCAGAGAGTAGGTCTAGCATACTTTTAGAAGTTGGGAGGAAGCAAGACTGACGTTCATTTAGTCACTTTATACATATTCTTTGGGTTCTATCATTGCCTCTAAACAATGACTCATGATTATGGTATATGAATGTAATAGAATACTAGTGCATTAAAACCAATGACAAAAGGGACTGATTTGGAAAAACCTGAGAAAACGTCGTGAACTGAAGAACAGTGAGGTGAGCAGCAGAACGATTTATACAATTATCATAAGACAAAAAAACAAAAAACCAATCCCACTTTGAAAAACTTAAGGACTTTGATCATTGCAATGACCAGTCACAACTCCAAAGAAATGATGGTGAAGCATGTTTCCAATGTATTGACAGTAAGATGAATCACATGTTTTTGGACATGGTTAATGTGTGTGTTTGTTTTGCTTGGACTATGCCAATTTGTCACAAAGGAGAATTGTGGGTTTTTTTGGAAGGGGAGAAATTATGAATAAGAGGTAGGCTATTGATAGTGATATTAAGAAAA
This sequence comes from Trichosurus vulpecula, assembly GCF_011100635.1. Taxonomy (NCBI): domain Eukaryota; kingdom Metazoa; phylum Chordata; class Mammalia; order Diprotodontia; family Phalangeridae; genus Trichosurus; species Trichosurus vulpecula. The sequence goes on from NC_050576.1 coordinate 371,572,346, forward strand.
AAAGGAAGAAAGAAGAGATCCTCAAGGAAGCATTTAAATAAAATGTGAGGCAGAACCTAAGAAGGAAATTCAGGGAACAACACATTCAAGTGAGATAGCTTTGATATTAACATGCTGAACTGAGTATATACTTGGGAAAAAAAGGACATGATGAGATTCATGGTTTCACATAAAATCCTCTTTTCTGTCCTTTGTACATGGAAATATTCATGTTTGTCAAGTTCAGAATAACAAAAAAATTACTTTTAAAAAGATAAACCCCCTCCCAAATTGTGGTCAATGCTTTCTAATTTCATCAGGTTGACTGGGGAGTCCTCAAATGACTCAAGGATTCTCCTGGTCCACTACCCCCTCCCACCTTGGGCCATTAGTCAACTATGACACAAAACCTCTCTGAACTTCATGGTTTTCCTCCATCGGAGGGCAATTATAACATCTGAAGAACTTACCTAGATTTGTGAGATTACCTAAAATGATTTTTTAACTTCTTGAACACAGATACCAATGACTATGTAAAAAGAGCTGCCAAAACCAAGAATATACCCTCTAAGAAAAGGCAAGACACATTGCTTTGGTCTATCAAATTGTTTTGATTTACTTGAACGTATGCACATTTAGCTACTTCTGTTCGTTATCTGAATTATTCACTTAATAGAGAGAGGAAAAGTCCTACTCCGACTACCACACTACACAATGTAAGTCACTTAAGTTTCCTCAAATGTACAACAGGTAATACCCAGCTCAACATCTCATTCAAACTACCCCAAGCAGTCTACTATTGCCAAAGCTGCAGAAACAAAGATAGTGGAGACAAAATCGGATTTGGGCAGGCAGACCCAGAAAGAACAGACAGTGATAGTTTTGGGGATGGACCTCATCTGGTCCATTGTCTGGTGAGACTGCAGTTAGTTTTTCTCTGGGCTTCTAAAAACAAGAGGCTCGTGGTCTGATTACTTTTCAATTCTCTACTTATTACCAATGAGGGCTTTTCTGGTTCCTCTTTTCTTGTTAAGAATATTATACTCCATTGGCCACCCAGTCATTTTGTCCCAATTAGGAGCAGCATCTTGGGCCCAGTGCAGGGACATATTAGTAAATGTTTAACAATTAACTATCTGCGTAATACACGTTTAAGAAGTGAGGCTGGTGACTTTGCACAGCCCTCCGCCACTTAAATCCAATCCACTTGTATGTCATGGCATCACCTCCATCATGTCATGGTCCTCTTTGAGAATGAAGGACAAACAAAAATCCCGTGAGTAGTGGGAGCTGCCCCACTGGGGACCTAACTGGAACTGGCCAGTTGGGCAATGCAACTTTTCTTTCCTTCTTTTTCTTTCTCTTCTTTCCTTCCTTCCTTCCCTCCTTTTCCTTTGGAGGTGTGGGCAGAAACTCTGAGGGTCTTCCCCTCCCAGTTTGATTTTATTTCTGGACTAGATTAAAGAGGCCATTCTTTGCCTCATTTTTTTTTTACCTAGTCTTAATCACTGAATGGGTGTTGCTTCAGTCAAACTGGACCTGCTAAAGACCTTCTATTTAAAAGGCCAAGGTCTTCCACCACGTCTGAGACCATCTCCAGTTGTCCTGATATGTATCTAACCACTGGACCCAGATGGGTCTGGAGGAGAGAGTGAGGCTGCTGACTTTGCACAGCCCTCCCTCACTTAAGTTCAAACCTAAGAGCCTCACAACAACCCTGAATGGTAGGTGCTACTATTATCCTCATTTCACAGTTGAGGAAATTGAAGCAAAGAAAGGTTAAATGTTTTGCCTATGACCACACAGCTAGCAAGTATCTGAGGCTGGATTTGAACTGTAGTCTTCCTGAATCCAGGCTCAGCCTTCTATCTGCTATACCACTTACCCAAATGGGTATTTAATGTTACTAGTTTTTTCAAGATTCTATCAAATTGTGAAATGAAAATTTTTTTCTCTAAATTTTCATTTCAAAGCTTTGATCAAATATCTAACAATAAAGTTTCTGTAATACAAATATGATGAATATCATATGCCAGAAAAATAAATTAATATAATACTGTGATTAAATTGTATTCATTAAGCAGTCATATGGGAATGTTATATCAGGAATCAAAATGATTAATACCAGAGAAGTGTCAGTGATATTAAAAAAAATCCTCCTTTTCACTACAAAGAGATCTTACTATCTCAACTCCTAAATTCAATGGCAAGTAAATTTTTGGATCTAAAATGCACTACAGCTTCTTATTATAGAACAGCATGATTTAGGAACTGATTGACCATATAACAAAAAGTACTGCCAAGTCACAAGCCACAAGTGTTTCCTCTGTATATATTTGTTTGCATTAGATTGTAAGCTCTTTGAGGGCACGGACTGTTTTTGTTTTTGTTCTTTGCCATTTTCTCTATCCCAAGTGTTTAGGACAATGCTTCACACATAATAGACAGTAAATGTTTATTGAATGAATGATTTTTTTTATTTTTTCCTTTAACACATAAAGTAAAATGAGTTACCAACTCAGGTCAAATTCTCCTTTGAGTCTAAGACACTTCTGCACTTGACTAGATTTATAACCCCAAATAAGAAGCAAGCATGTACTGGATGTTAAAATAAATAACTGCTGCATAAAAAACAGGAAATAAATCTTGCTTTCCTTGTCATAATCATTTGTGGAGATGAATAAGATCTTTTAAATCTTTTTTTTAAACTAAAACCAAATTATTCCTTCTCCAAAGTGACACTGACATTTTTCAACCAGTTGATGTTATCATTTCGATTTATTATGAAAGAAATTGATGTTTCCCTCAGTAATTCATTGTCCAAAAAGGTCATAGTGAAAAAAATTCAGAGTAATCTTCCAAATAGTCCTTTCCTTTCCCTGAGAAGTATAGAAATTCTAGATCTCTTATGGCATTTTCACTACATGTCTTCAAGCATATGTTTTCATAGACTCTAAGCCTTAGTGGCACATACTGACTGATATCTTTTAAACATACATAGGAGTCAAAAAATTCCTTATAAAACCTTCAATTTTGTAAGAAGTGAAGAAGGCTAAAAAAAAAGCTCTTCATGTATTAAAGTTAAACCTAGGGATACAATCATTTCCGTTAGGAGACTATTCTATTCCCTTGGTCAAAGATACTTAAAATGGATATCATATGTTGTATGCTCTTTGGAAGAGCAGACCTCCAAAAGGGCAGATTCCAGCTTGATAAAAGGAAAAGCTTGCCAGTGATTTGTTGTTCAGTAGTTAGCAACTCTTTATGACCCCATTTGGGGTTTTCTTGACAGAGATACTGGAGTAGTTTGCATGTCCTTCTTTAGCTCATTTTACAGATGGAGAACTGAGGCAAACTGGGTTAAGTGACTTGCCTAGGGTCACACAGCTAGTAAGTGTCTGAGGCCAGGTTTGAACTTAGGAAAATGAATTTTCCTGACTTCAGGTCCACCACTCTATCCACCTAGGTTCTACCAATGATTAGAACTATGCAAAAGGGGAATGGACCACAGCAGGTGATAATGGGTCCCCAAACCCAATGATTATCTTCAAACACTGATCGTCTTCAAGTAAAGAGTAGGTGACTGTTTCGGAAGTTGTCGAAAATCAGAGCTTTTTGTATGTTTTGATCCCTCAAGGATCTGAATTCTGATAAGCATGGGCATTTCCTCTACCAAAAGCATTTGTGATTCCCTCCTTGTGTTAGTAAATGGATTCATGAGTCATTGCGGCCAAAAAAAAAATTTCCCAGTGACCAACCTTCCTGTGGTGATAAATTCAGAGGTACTTCAGTAACTCAATGGATGGGTGATCCTAGGAAGTTAGGTGGCATAGCGAATGATGAGCATCGGACCTAGTCAGGTCCTGGCTTGGACGAGTACCAGCAGCGTGACCCTGGTTGAGTCGTTCTGTTTCCTTATTTGTGAAATAGAGATAATAATAACACCTACTTCTTAGGGCTGGTGTGAGGATAAAATGAGATGGTATTTGTAAAGGTTTTGCAAATTTTAAATAATAATTAAATAAATTAATAATTTTATATAATAATTTATATTATATATAATCTAATAATAATAAATAAGATAATTAAATAAATTAATAATTAAATGTCAGCTATGACAACAATAAAAATATCAAAGCATGGACACCTTCCTATAGCATAGGTCACAATCTGTTCACCTCTTCTATTCCCGTGTGATCTTTGTCCATATCCTCCTGTAAATCCTCCACAGGGGTCCTCCCCACCACGTTGGAAGGTCCCCTAGACCGTTTACATTTCATGGGCACCAGCGCAATATTTAGGTTATTCACCTTCTAGCTCTTACTCTGCTACATGATGAGCTCACCTCTTTTAAAATCATCACCATAATCAGCCACTTCCTGGACATTTGAAATCACTTCTTGCACTCCTGTTATCATTGGTAATATGCTGTAATCTGCTTACACATGTTATACCCTTCATTGTAAGTCATTCAATCTTCAACGTCCTTTGGTTCACTGGAACTTTGATTCTTCAGAAATGAGATACTTCATTTATAGCAATTAGCCTCAGTGGAAGGATATTTACTGGTGTAAAATTGAGTAATAGGCATTTTATCATCCACTTGGTTTCTCCTGTGTGGATTCTTAGCCTCTTCTGAGACTTTGTAATATTCTAAAGGTTGATGAAATCACCATAATGTCATTTACAAATGTCCTTACATATGTAATAAATTTTAAAAATTTTCCTCTCTCCTTCTTTGATATTGATCTTTATTTCTTTTGTTTTGTTGTTTCCTCTTGTTTTTATATCATATTCATTTTCAAATAGTGTCCCAAAAGTCTCAGTGCAGTAGTATTACAGTTTAAAGCCGCACCAAGACTTTTGGGACACCCTGCCTATTCCTTCTTCATTTCCTTCTAAGCAAGCTTTCCCTTGAAATAAAAATTAAAAAAAATAAAAGAAAAGAATTCAGCAAAACTTTGTGCCAGTACCTAGTTACCACATCTGACGGCATAAGAATATTTTAGGAGACGCATTTTTTCAACTGTTCTCTGAGGCCAAGCATCCTTCCTCCCTCCCTCCCTTCTTTCTTTCCTTCCTTCATGGAAATTTAGTTTAATGCTTATTGCAAAGGCTTAGCTATAAAGTCCTGCTTTATATCTGCTTATACCTGCTATAGTAATTAGGTTGACCTATAGGCTTCTCGAATTGTAAACATTTACAAGTAAAAAGAGTGTTGCTAGCATATGTGAGGAAATGTGAAATTGCTTTTTTACTTGCTGACAACACAACCAAAAATGTTCATAGTTAAAGGAATACAACTGAGTTTGAAAAGTTAGCCCTATGCCCTATATTTATAATAGGAACTATATATTCAACTGTGTAGGGAGTTAGTGCCGACCCCGGGGCTGCTTGGACCCTAGCGCTTGGCCTGTTTCCTGGGTAATACCAGACAGGCTTAGTAGGAGTTGGAACGGTAGGTGCCTGGAGGAAAGACTTCCGTCCCTAGCAGCCCCCCTAACAGCACCCCCCTCCTGCTCTGATAGCCATCCTTTCTCATGCAGGCAGAGTCCATCCACCAAGGACTCACAAGCCCAGTAGGAGGAACCCAGCTGGCCACTACCTAATGCTCTTGAACCAGTGCCTAACACAGACATGCTTTAATTAATGGGAACTTCTTTGATACTTTACAAGGGCATCCTGCTCCATGCCTCACATAGCTCATACAGTTCTGATATCAGTTTGTATCCTGCCCGAGCCTTCCCATGCCTCTTTAGATACTGTAGAAACAGCACTCCCCTCCTGTTCCCAGCCTTCCCTGTTACTGTAGGACAGCACCCCGCTTTGTTCCCATACTCCCATGGAAACTACCTTACTACAGCCCTAGTTTTTCCCATATGCTTGTAGAAAACATAGTTTACAACAATCCAGATTCTTCCCACCAGATATCGATCTTCCCATGCTCTCATTCCCTTATCCCTTGAACACCTGCTTCTGCTTATGTAGTGCAAAACCCTATAAAACTGGATAATGTCTGCCAATAAATCAGAGTTATATCTATCTTGGCTCCCGCCTCATCATTGCGTACTGAGATAGGGCAACTTGCTGGTCAAGACCCTAACACAACTGAAGGTGAATTTTTTCCCAAAAAGCAGGAATTTTGTGGAATTTCCTCTTATGCCCTGAAAACAAAATGGAAAGAGAAGTCTTTTGGAAAATGCAGGATCTTTAAATATTTATGCTAATCTTGTCATTGGGGTTATGGGGTCAATTCAGTGCAGCTTTTGATAAAACTAAAACAAAATGATCAAAGAGGTATGGATTTTCTATACAGATCATTTTAATTATGAAAGTGCTTATTTTTTGTTTTTTTAAATGTTTTATTGATTTTTTTTTTGCTTTCTGTAACAGTTATTACCCCATTCCACTTTCCCCTATACCAAGAAAAACAGTTGAGAAAATCAATACACATAGGAACTATGGTTGGGGACCACATACTTAGTTTTTTAAACCACATATTTATTGATATCATTCCTTTTACATCACTTATACTTCCCACTGTATCCTTACCCACTCCCATCCCTCATACACAAAACTGTACTTTAAAATAAAGAATTTTTTTTTTAAGGAAGAAAAAAAGTTCAGCCAAACTAACCATCACATTGGAAAAAATCTGACAGTATATGCAGTTTTACACATCCATGGCCCATGTCTGCAAAGAAGGGAGGCAGAGATTACCCATATACTTTAAATGAAGGACTTTACTTTTGACAAATAATGTTTTTCAAAGTCCTAAACATTTATGTCTACCTAATTGCTTCTGTGGGGCAGCTACGTGGCACAACCGATAGAGTGCAGGGCCTGGAGTCAGGAAGACTCCTCTTCCTGAATTCAAATGTGGCCACAGATACTTACTATGTGACCTTGGGCAAGTCACTTAACCCCATTTGCCTCAGTTTCCTCATCTGCAAAATGAGGACCCAATGGAGAAGGAAAAGACCAACTACTCTAGAATCTTTGCCAAGAAAACCCCCAATGGGGTCACAAAGAGTTGGACACAACTGATAAACAAGGAGCTTTAATAGCTGATGGCTCACTAAAGGATGTCTTTATTTTCCATACGGTTTTTGACTTTTCAATAAAACTTGACTTTGTTCATTTTAAAACCAATTTAAAAGTGGGGAGTATGATTAGGGGAATAAGATGTAAACTTGAAGAACCTAGTTACCTCCATGAGACAATGAAGCATTGAATGAAATGAGACAATCTCATGGAAAAGTTAAAATGTTACTTTGCCTGAGAATTTCATGGTAATTAGGCAAGTTTTATTTTGTAGATTAGTGCTATTATGACTGGCTATTCCAACTTTTTAATTTTAAAATAGCTGATGGGGCAGCTAGGTGGCGCAGTGAGTACAGTACCAGCCCTGGAGTCAGGAGGACCTGAGTTCAAGTCCGGACTCAGAGACTTGATACATGTACTAGCTCTGTGACCTTGGGCAAGTCACTTAACCCCAACTGCCCTGCCCCCCCCAAAAAAAAAGAAAGAAAAAAAATGTAAATAGCTGAAAACAAGAAGTCAGATAATTTAAAAACATAAAGTAGAAAAGTACTACATTTATCACTATCGCCATTTTACTTAGGAAGAAATGGAGGTTAGACATGATGATTGCTAGGAGTTACAGGTTGAATGATAGCTCTGGTAGTTGAACTAAGAGGTTCTGACTATAATTCCAGTGCTCAATCCTTACACGGTCTCAGATACACTGTCTCCATTTCAAGGCACTTAATGTATTTAATTCTCACAACAACCCTGGAAGATAGTAAAGCAGGTATTACTTTCCTCATTATACAAGGGAGGGAACTGAAGCTTGGAGAGATTAAGCATCTTGCCTCAAGCCACATAGCTAGTTAGGCCTAGAGGCAGAAGTAAGATCCAGGTTGTTTTAATAGTCCAATGATCCTTCCATTAAGCACAGACTGTGCTTTTCACAGAATCTTAAAATTGGAAAAGTCCCACCGTCTATAGGAAGCCTTCTCCAACCTCTCTTAATTTCGGTGCCTTCCCTCTGTTAATTATTTCCTATTTATCCTGTATATAGCTTGTTTTTGTATGTGTTTACATGTTGTCTACCCCACTAGACTGTAAGTCCTTGAGGCAGGGGTTGTTTTTCGCCTTTTTTTGTGTCCCCAGAACTTAATACAGTGCCTGGCACATAGTAGGTGTTTAATAGATGTTTACTCACTGATTGAAGAGGATTCAGCAACCATCTAGCTCAAGCTGCTCATGAATGAGAAACATCTTTACAATACACCTGACAAATGGTCAGGTTTTTGTTTGAAGACCAAAGTTCCTAAGAGAGACCTTGTAGTGATTCTTCTGAGCACCATGTGAATGCTTGCCCTGTGTGAGTTCTTCATAAAATAGTCTTTGTGGCAAGCCTACATTTCACATACAACGTGGCCAATCCATCGGAGTTGTGCTCTCTCAAGTACAGTTTGAATGTTTGGCAATTTAGTTGAGAAAGGACCTCAGTGTCTGGTACCTTATCCTACCAGGTGATCTTCAGAATCTTCCTAAGACAATTCAAATGGAAGCGATTCAGTTTCCTGGCATGGCGCTGGTAGACTGTCCAGGTTTCATAGGCTTACACAGTAACGAGGTCAGCACAACGGCTTGTAAGAATTTTGGAACTGATTGTGTGACATGGGAGACACTGCCATAGGACCACTCAGCATGGCATGCCCACATAAGAAAAGGTGCTGTGCTCTATGAGCAAAGCAGAATTGAAATAGCTCAAAAGAAAACGCAAGACGCGTAAATTTAGAGAATCCACCCCAAATGTTCACACAGACTATTTGTGCCTGACCTGTGGTAGAACATTCCGAGCTCATATTGGTCTGATCAGTCACAGTTGGACACACTGAAACTTGCCTAGCATAGTGATGTCATTTTGGTCCTCTTTGAGAGTGAAGGACAACAACCAGTTTGAAGACCTGGGGTGGGGGTGGGGGGAAAAGAACAGATCCAGCACTCTATCCACTGTGCCACCCAGCTATCGTTAGGAAGATGTTCCCTACATCAATCCTAAATTTGCCTTTCTATATCTGCCATCTATTGTCTCTACCCCAGCCATCTGGGGTCAAGTGATACAAGCCTAATCCATTTTCTCCATGATAATCCTTCAAATGCTTGAAGACAATGATTATGTCTTCTCAATTCTCATCTATAAGCTAAGTATCCCCTAGTTCTGTTAACCTGACCTTAAATATCCCTTCATTATCCTAATCAAAATAGGCTAGGTGCTCTCCAGCTTATCAATACTCTTCCTAAATTGTGCTGCCCAAACCTAAACATGATAACTCAAATGTGGTCTAATTAGGACAAATTACAGTGGTCTCATCACCTTTTTAGGACACTGTGCATCTCTTAATACTAAGACCTTATTAGGATTTTTGGCTACCTTATTTTTTTTTTTAAGTTTCGAATTACAAATTCTATCCCTCTCTCCCTCCCCCAGTAAGCAATTAGATATAGGTCACACGTGTGCAATCATGTAAAACATTTCCATATTAGTCATTTTAAAATTTAATATATTTTATTTTCTCCCCAATTAAAACAATTGTTTATATTTTTTTTTTTAAATTTGAGTTCCAAATTTCATCTCTCCCTTCCTACCTCCCCTTTTTCCGCTACCTTATCACACTATTAACTCATAATGAGTCTAGGCTGTGAAGCAGTACTGTTCAGGTGAGCAGGGTTGTTGTCATTCACTCATAATGCTCCCTCCCTCTTTTCTGGGAGCCAGGCTACCCCTCCCCTACAGTGTGACTGTCTTGCCAGTTACTCCTTTGGTTTCTTCCTTCTGGAAGGGAATCTTCTTTACAAACTAAGAAAAAAATAGCAGAAACCTCACCTCTGTCCTAGACCAGTTAAGTCACAGCCTACCCAGTCACTGCAGACTAAGGGATTCCATTATAAATATTATCTTTCTTAGAGGGTTGTAAAAATGAGTTAACCATTGTCTTTTTCAGTTCTGAGAACCTGACCTGAAGATCACTGGACATAGAGCAGCTTCAAAATCTTGCTCTCTCAATAGCACTCCACAAAAGTGCCCCTAGATTAGCAAATGCCTTCAGTTAGCAGCATTTATCACAATCACCACTTGAAAGATAAATTAAACATTTGAACAAAAAATGATAAACAAATATATGTGAAATAAAACTTTCCCTATTCTCAAGGGAAAAGGCATCAGTTTACCAACTTTTCCACAATGGGAAGGGAGAGAGTTTAAAGGGATAAAGAAAATAAAGTATAAAGTGTTGCCCCCTTTGGATTTGGACAATTTTATTTCTGGAAAGGGGTAAAAATAGGCACCGGTTCTGTGAGGACCTCTGAGAAAACAGAGCCTGTGGGGCGGGGGGAAGTACTCATTGAAAGCAACTGAAGGTAATTTATAAATGACTATCATGAGGATTTTGAGGTTGATAGCTGGGTAACTGATAATTAGAATTTTTTGATGACTATAGGACAATTATATCTTGTCTATATTTGACAGAAACGTGAATTTTGGTTTTTTGCTCTAAGAGAGAGGAAAGTCACTTCATATGAGGAGATTCTGCTTTGAGACAAGTCCGTGGTACATGGTCATTGTCTTCTCTTGGCTTGTCAACAGGCCACAGTGCTGCCCTGACTCTCAAAAGGGATCTGTCATCTTTGGCATGTTTTCTCCTGTGTATGCTCTGAGAACACAGTCATTGGGACACAATAATACCTGAGTCACAGGCTCAGAATTGCAGATAATGTTCACAGTCCATTAAATTGAAAGAGTTGCCCAGAGCACTAGAAGACTATTTTAATGCCAACATCTAGTCAAAGTCTTCAGATACAGCCGCATAAAATGGTCTGTATAATTTGAATTCACTCCACTGGTTTTGTAGAAAAGGTCAGACGGTGAATAATCAATTCTAAGACAACTGGTCATAGTGTTATGAAATAGGCTCTGAATTTCTGAATAGGCTTGGAAAAAGATGAACTTTTTGGACAGTCAAATGTGCCAAAAGATGTTACAACTAGGTTCTTCTGAAAGTATCAACAACTTTTAAAAGGTCAATAAATACTAATAACAGCTAGTGTCGATTTTACCTGCCCTCTCCCAACAACTTAGAAAAGTGCTAAGGAATTAAGCTTGAGGTATAAAGATGGTTGAGCGACTTTTCTAGGGTCACACAGCTATTAATCAAAATGAGTTATAATTTATACTGTGTTTCTAGGTTTGCAAAGTGCATTCCAAACACTGCCTCATTTTATCCTTGCAATAATACTGGAGGGTAGATGTTATTATTATCCCTATTTTACTAGTGAGGAAACAAGGCAGCAGAGATTAGGTGACTTGGCCAGGGTCACATAGTAAGCATCTAAGGCCACATTTTGAACACAAGTATTCCTGACAAACCAGCACTTTATCCACTGGACCATGTAAATGTCTCTTTTAAGCTATTAAGTGCCAGAGGCAGAATTTATGACCAAGTCATTCTCCTGAGTAGGTGAATGAAAACTTACCTCTTACTATATTACTATATTTTTTCCAGCCCCAGATTATGCTTCATTCCATCCAGTCATCCTCCAGGACACCAGAGCCTACTCTGCACAGGATTTTGCCATCCGTTCAGACACTGCCCCACTTCTTTCTATCAGGAAAGTCCTCTGACCTCCAGAGACCATCTTCCCTCTCTCCCACATCTACCCCAGGTCAATGAACTCAATCAGTTTTCAGACTCTACGTTGGGGATTTACTGACTTGATTGGTGGGTAAGGAAAACTCAAATGCTTCTTTAAATGTAACGGTCCACAGACATTTCTTGCTATCTGCAAAATGAAAGGTTATATTAGGTGGCCCCCTTCCAGTTCTGGATCTATGCTCCTATCCAGCTATCCACCAGGAAACTAGGGTCTAAACATCAAGGACATCTTGCCATCTGTCCTGATTTCAAGCACTTACTGTCCTCCGTTCTTTCCATTTCTTATTCTTGCTCTGGGAACAACCATCAAGTCAACATTATTACCGTTACTAAAAAAAAAAAAACTTTTTAAATTGAAAAGCATCTATCCCTTCTTTCTCCCACCTTTCCATCCAGAAGAAAAATAAAACCCTAGCCACAAATATGCATAGTTAAGGAAAATAAATCCCTACAGCAGTTATGCCTACCTTGCATGTGGTTATGAGTGTCTCACTTTGCACATCTACTCTATCACCTCTCAGTCAGGATATAGGCTGTATTCTAAATCTCTAGTCTTGAATCATGGTTGATCAATGTATTGATCAGAGTTCTTAAATCTTTCAGAGTGAATTGGGTTTAATGCTTGGTCTTTTAGAAAGAAATCTAGCCAGTAAACCCCAATTCACTCTGGATCTCATGGACTGGACAACAGGTCCGTGGCCAAGCACCACTTATGGTTATTTTTTGGGCCCTTCTGGCTCAGAGTGAACGTAAATAGTAACTGTTACTCTTTTGGCCAGCAACCCTGAGGGTCTTCCCTTCCCAGTTTGACTTCTTTTTTTTAATTCAAGGGGCCATCCCTTCAATCACTTCTTAAAGAGGCCTATTCCCTGAACAGGCATTGCCTCACTCAAAGTGAAAACTTGAAAAAACCTTAGCTTAAAAGGGTCAAGGTCTCTCAATGCATCCTAGGCCATCTCCAGGCGTCTTGATGAATATCTGGCCACTGGAGCCACATGGCTCTGGAGGAAAAAAATGAGACTGGTGACTTTGCACAGCCCTCCCTCACTCAAATCAAAGTCAATTGTAAGTCACGTCATCAACTCCCTAATATCATGGTCCTCTTTGAAAATGAAGGATAAGCACAACCACACAATAAATCTTTCAAAACTGTTCCTTTTTACAATGTTGTTTTCATAGTATAAATTATTCTTCCGGTTCTGTCTAGAACAGTGGCTGGCACTTAGTAGGCACTTAACAAATATTTATTGATTTATTGATTCTGCTCACCTCATTCTGTATCAGTTTAAAGTGAGGCTCAAGTAACTCCTACTCTCCCCACCCCTTTCTTCATTTGTACAGATTTACATTTGTGCCTCTGATTATTTGAAATCATACAGCTGAGTCCTGATTAGTGCAAATAATGAATCCCTGGAAGTGGTTGCATGTATTCAAAATCACAATTACGTAAAATATGGTAATTGGTTCCATCCTAACAGAAATATGCAATGTGAATTTGAATAATGGGACCAATTCAGAGGATTCATTATTTGAACTAATCAGAACTCCATTCCTCCCTTCTCTTCCCTAGTGTATCCTTCCCTCTCCCCTTTCTTTTCTTCTTTTAAGATCATCAAAACATAACAAACATGACCACCAGACCCTCCATCTTACTTGATTCCACGACAGTGGCTGATACTACGATTCTCTGGGGGTCCTTGTATCATTCTTCCTCTCTCATTAGAATAACAACACTTCATCCTTAGAAAGTTTTTTTCCAATTGGCAGGTTATATTTACTTTTTTATGTTTCTTCTTTTCTTTTGTACGTGTATTTCAAAGTTTGTACCCACCTCTGATATTTTCATTAGGAATTCTTGAAAGTCTTTTCCATTAAAGATCCATGTTTTTCTCCTGTAGGATTATACTCAGGCTGGATTGTTTATTCATGGTCATATTCTATGCTCTCTATTTCTTATAGGAGTAGCAGTGGAAAAACTAATCTTGTATAATCCTACACAGATTAATTTGTGTCATCCTGATGGTGGTTCTTCAGTGGTTGCTTTGCAATATTTTTTTTCTTTGAACTAGAACCTGAAAATGTTATCTATGAAGTTCCTGAGAGTTTCCATTTTAAGGTTACTTCAGGAGGTGACTGATGGATTCCATTTTCACTTTATCTTCCAGTTATAAGAGACCTAGGAAGTTTTCTTGAAATATGCTATCTAAGCTTTTTTTGGTTATATTTTTCAGGTGTCCAGTGTGGTGATAATGTGATTAAAGATTCCCCCCCACTCCCGACCCCATTCAATAGGCCTCAGGTGGGGCCAGTTAAGGGAGACTTGATTAGAGGCAGGCCTACACCTTTGTGATACCAATCAGTGATTAAAGATCTTTCTCACATGTTTTTTGCTAAGTAGATGCTAAGCATCAGGCCCACACACTTTTGCTGATTGGGTGTGAAGCCCTCAGGCCCTAAAAACAGTATATACACCCAGAAGGTAGCCATTGAGAACTGAGAATTCAGAAGTCAAAAGTCAGAAGCAAGAATTCAGAATCCAGCCCAAGGAGGATAAGTAAGAACTCTGAGACAACAGAGCTGCAGAAAGAGTGCAGAGCAGAGAGTGGAAACCAGGGAGCTGCAGAGACCAGAGAACTGAGGGGGGGGGGAAGAAAACACAGGCAAGCAGACAGACAGGATGCATGAGTGATTATGTGGAGGCCCCAGCAGCGGCGGGGAAGGTTACAGGATGACTTGGTTCCTTGCTATGATACTGTATTATAATTTACTTGTTGCTACATTGAGGTGGGCTTACTGGTTTTGGAATATAATTACTGCTATATCGAATTGAAGTTATTGGTCTTGGGATTTGATCTTCTGGTGTCTAAATAAATGTTATACTTCCTCTGCCTTCTACCTAGAGAATTTTTTATACTTTGTGATTCTGAACCATACAGGCATGTTAGTGGTCATCCTCGAGTTCATGAATCTTGCCTTACTGATACACCCAGTGAATGTTAAAATATCTCTTCTTGTTTCGTTTTCCTGTATTTTTTTTTGTTTGGGGTCAGTTGTTTTTGATGCAATACTTTATATTGTCTTCTATTTCTAAAAATCTTTTGACTTAAACTTTTTTGTTGTTGTTTCATGGAGTTTGTAATGTCTATTTGGTCCACTCTAAATTTGATATAATCATTGCCTGGGTAAAGTTTTTTATGTCTTGTGACAAACTGTTAATTATCTTTCTAATTCTTTCCTCCACAGCTCTCATTTCTCTTCAATTTCTTTCTTCTATTGCTCTCATTTCATATAATATCATTTGAAACTCTTGCATAATTTCAGCAAGCAAATCTGTTGATCTTGTGGGCAGGCTGTGTTTTTCGCTGTTTGCTTATAGGTATTTTGAAGTTATTATTCTCCTTTTTAGATTTGTGTCTTGGACATCCCTGGCTTCTTATCTTCCTAGAGTTGGTAGGGGTAGAGTTAGTCATTTTTCCAACACCGTGGAGTTGGTAGCCTATATGGAAGCTCTGGGTGTTGAGTACATGTCTTTGGCCCCTCTGGTTGGCTCTGTGCTTAAGGCCAAATCCAGGGGCTGAATACAAGCTCGTCTCTTGGCATCCCTACATTTAAGTTGTGGGCACTGAGACTGAGATCCTGGAACCCTCTGGTAAATCTCATGCTTTGTTCATTTTTGATTGTTTTGTGGTTCTTCTTTTCATTTACATTGCTGTAATAATTGCGTATATTGTTGTCCTTCCTCTGCTGATTTCATGCCACATTACTTGATGTCTTTCCATGCTTCTCTGTCATATAGATAGGCCATTTATTAAATGCTACGTGCCAAGCACTGTTGGTTCAAATATAAGACAGTTCCTATTCTCAAGAGACATAAATTCTAATAGGATAACACAAAACATAAAGAGGAGCTAGAAAGTGGGATGGGGAGGTGAACTTGGAACTGTAAGGCTGTTGGAGAGTTTGAGCAGTCCATAGAGTGACTTCAGCTAAGGATGAAGTAATTGAGGCTAAGGTGCCTCAAGAAGAAAAAAAAAAGCGCTTGGAAAATGTAAAAGATTTAAATAATAGTAATAGCTGATATTTTTATGGTACTTTAAACAAAGCAATTGACAGTCATTCTATCATTTGATCTTCTAAACAGGTGCTACTATTATCCCCATTTTATAGGTGAAACTGAGGTTAATTTACTTGTCTAGGGTCACAGAGCTACCAAGTGTCAGAAGTAAGATTTGAACCCAAGACTTCCTGGTTCCAAGGTTAGCTCTATCCACTGTGCAACTACGTTTGTCCCTTAAGCACCCTGCACTGTGCTAGGCACCTGTTAAAGGCTCAATAAACATTCCATAAAAGCCCTCTTTTGTGTAAAATGTGTTTTTCTTTCATTCTCTGGCCAAAATCTCATCTTTTCCTTCAGCTTTTGTATTAAAACTACAACTTGGTCCTGGCTAGAATTATCACAGTATTGTCTCCCTGTGATAGACAAAAGTGACTTAAAATACGTGAGACTTAATTGAATACAAAGAAAAAAAACAAAGTTAAAGGTTGGTGGCACATCAAGATATAGTGGATCGTGAATCAGGGTACTGAGGAGTTAACCTGCCCAAAGTCACACAGCTAATATGTATCAAAAGTAAAACTTGAATCTAGGTCTTTCTGACTCTTAGGCGTACCCACTATGCTGGTTTCTATTGATTAGAATAAAAACTATTAAAATTTGTTACAACAAACAATAAGCAACCTGAATCTTAGATGAATGTGCTTCTGTTAAGGCAGATTTCATATAAGTGAACGATGTTTTCTTCTACCAACAATCCATGTCATATAGAGCATTTGCCCTTCTATAATCATAGGCTAAACCAAAGACTGGCAACCACAGCCTTTCATGCCAGCGAGTGGTGTATCTGACCATCATGTCTGCATCCCTACTTGAATATCATTCCCTGCACTGCTGCTTCTATCCTGTCACGACCAACTTCTTAAATTCTTTTGTCTCTGTTACAGATACTAGGAGAATTATGCAGGCTATTTTAGAGCCAAGAAGCTATAGCTGCCTCTGCTGTCAGCAGGAGTAGCCCACATGCATTCCATTCCTTCCCCTCAGGATGGCTCAGTCAGAGAAAAAAAAATTTCTACGTCTAAGATGTGGCACTGAAGGAAGATGAAAGGCCCATATCTGTGGCTAGTCAGCCAGTGGTGATGCACAGAGACCCCACAGCTCAAGTATGAATTTAAATAGTCTGACATTTTTAGAACTGTCACTTGTCATAGCGTGACCCTATTTTACTTTAGCATACTCTGTAAAGTATCCAGAACAGTCCAAAACTTTGAAGTAAAATAAAAATAAGAGCTAGGAACAAAAAAAAGTGTCTGTTGATGGCATAAAACTGTCAAAATGCCTCCTGTATGTGTAACCCCAGCTCTCAGGATAGAGAGCTGGGCCTAGAGTCAGGAAGACTCACTGTGTGACTCTAGGCAAGTCACTTAACTGCATTTGCCTCCGTCTCTTTGTCTGTAAATGAGCTGGAAAGGAAAATGGCAAACTACTCCTGCATCTTTGCCAAGAAAACCCCAAAAGGGGTCATGAAGAGTCAGACGCAACTGAACAACAAAAAAGTCCAACCCTTGCTCCCCTTCCCACCAAATATTATGTACACATAAGGAAGAAATTAAAGTTTTGTATTTTTCCCAAACTAGGATGGTTTGAGTTAAAATTACATTTGAATATCAACTACTATGGTCACCAAGATATTTTTTTAAAAGATAGAAGCAAAAAATATAATTTCAAAGCAAAGAAGTTCAGAAACGTGTCGGAATTTTCCATTTCTATTCCGTTATCATTAGCGGCTTTTCCAGGAGCATTTCTCAGCTACTGATATTTAGAAACATGGCTCCTCTTCATTCATTCCCTAGTTAAAATGTCATCTTTCCTTCAGCTTCCATTGCCTCTCTCTTTTAAAAACTTCACATTGTAACAACAATCTGGCTAGTAGCTACTGTAGCTGTATAAACAACAACCAGCACACAGAAGGCTGCTAACACAGGATCTTTGATCTGATTTACTAAGGAAAGCAACATTAAGGGGTTAACAATCTTATTTCAATCCAACATACAAATATCATTCACTTAGTTCAGGAAGAAAAGCCAGCAACCTGAACTTCAGAGCAAATACAAAGATATACAATATAAACTGACCAAATCACAATTCATAGTTACCAGGAAAGCATCAACATCTGGGTTTATGAGCCCTGGGGAGCTCTTAACAATGGCTTTCCCAGAGTCACAGGCCACTCTTTTGGTGACTGAGAGCTCCAAAAGTCAAAGGCCAACCTTGGATCTTCCATACCTCTGTCAGGGCCTGAAGGATTCACACCTAATCAGCAAAAGGGTGTGGGCCTGGGGTTTAGCACCTAGTTAGCAAAAGGGTTTGTGCCTGGAGCTTTGCACCTAGTAAGACTCAATCAAAGACACTTAATTAATTTAGCACTCTAAAATAGTAAAGAAAAGTCCCACCTTAATTACCAATACACACATATCTTGGCTTAAGCATATCTCATTACTACTAAATTGTGGCAAGGTGACCCTTCAGTGTGATCTGAGATCTACAAGTAAGTCTATTTGCCTCCTTCATAAGGTGGCCTCTCCGAACTAAAATTCACCATTAGAACTTCATTCTTTCAGGTTATGGGATTTCATTCAAGTACAAATATATGCCTAGGTAGAGAACCTAGGGATAGATTTGTTAAAAATCATAAAGAACAGTTATTGCTGAAATCTGCTGTTTGGGTTATACCCTTTTAATTGACAACATAAGAGAAAATTAATTAAACAAGCTAGTGGCTATTGGGAGACTAAAAGACAAGAACAAGGGAGGAACTAGGATTGGAAGGCAGAAAACTTGGTTCTTGTGTGTCTGGCATGAAATTGGCTGCAAAACCATGGGCCTCAGTGCCTTCATCTGCAAAATGTGGGGCTTAGATTAGAAAGTCCAGCCCTTCCAACTCTAACATTCTAACTATGACTTGCCTGGTTCTCCCAAGGGCTGGTGCCTTCCCCATTTGGATTATCTTTTCATCTATTTTGTATATTTCTTGTAGTACTTAAGTTTTTTTACATCGTCTCTTCCTTAAGGATGTATGTTGCTTGAGGGCAGGGACCATGTTTTTGCCCCTCTTTGAATCTCCAAACTTTAACACAATTAGTAGGTGTTTAATATTTTTTTTACTTGATTTAAAGAATACAGGACTAATACATGGTATTAATATTCTTCTACATCATATCTGAATCCCCCATACCTCACCAACTTTTATAGGGCTACCATCCCTTCTTGCTTTTTGGTTTCTAGTTCTTGAAGGATAACTAAAAAGGTACTTAGTCAAGGACTAAGTAACATCTATAGTAGAAGTATGCCTAACATTATAATGGCATCTTGATTAAAGCATTTATTTTCCATTAAGAATTTAAATTCTTCATTTTTAAAAAAATTCACAAAATGTTTATTTTGGTATTTTTTCTTAGAGGAGGAGGAAAGGTCAGACCTGTGATTTCAATGTTTGATGGAACTCCCAATGAAGTGACTCCTACCGATGATGCTCAGCAGCAACTGGTAGTTTGGAGTTTTGCCTGGAGCACTAAGAAATTCTCTACATGTCAAAGGAAGGACTGGAATTCTATGACACTGATGCTGAAGATAAACTGTAAATCTAAATTGGGAGAGGTTTCCATACCACTGAGTTCCCTACACTAAATAAATCATAGCCCAGATCTTCTATTTCAGTAAACAATATGCTGGATATAATACAAATAGATTATGCCAAAAAGTAATTTCCAAACAAACTAGATAAAACATTCCAGGATGAGGAATACTAATCAATTGCTAATATAAGTACAACCCCAAAGGCTCCATTGGCTGGGTAGTTTCTCATCACTTGAGGGTATCAATAAGTGACTGGCTTGAATTTCACCGGGAATTTGAACCATTAAAAAACAAAACAAACAATAAACCCAAACCAGTTAATTCCTGTACGCAATGGTTTGTGTGTGCCCAGCTCTCTCATTGACCTCAAGGCAACTATATCTCTATATCTTTGCACAGTCCTTTTTCCCACTTTCTCCACATCTTTAGCTGGGGACTCCAAGATAGGGATTCCCAACTGCGAATTTATGACACCCTAGGGCTCTCCATTTATTTCAGGGGCATCGCAAAAGCTTCAAATCAAAATATATTTTAACAAACTGTAATTTAAAAATAAATATATGATGTCTTTTGGTACTGGATTAGGGAAGATATGTTGCAAAATTGAATAAACAATAGAGGCTTACAACTCCCAGAAGACTCTCGGATATGAAGCACATAGTTAAGCAGTTTCAGCTTTGTGTGTGTGTGTGCCCACGCGTGTGCACGCTTGCGCTTCTTGGAAAAGTAATTTGGGCTGACTATGAAGTTAACTTGGTTAGGCCCAGATCAGTATTAGTTATTACTACATTGTCATGGAAAACACCAAGAGATTTGAGCAAGTCATTATTAACCAGTCAATATGTTTTACTGCCACGTGACATCTCAGCAGGTGCCTAGATATATTTCTTAACTGCCAAAAAATGTAAAGGTCAAAGTTGATGGGTGGATACTTGTTCATGTAAGAGGGCTGAGACAGCATTTCATTCACTCACAACTTACTACCCAAACCCTACTTTCCAGATAAAATGGTTTACTTGTAAGTCCCAAATATGTCTTGTACTTCCCCACTTTGCTTATGATGGAATGCCCTCCTTTCCTTAGCAGGTGGTTTTATGATTTTCTAGGACCAAAAAAATTTATCATCTGGTGGTGAATGTCAGGTGAAGAACATTTGAGAACTTATATGGGCTGGTCCTCACATAACAGTTACTAACTGCCCTGTATAGAGGCAAAGACTTTCCAGCATTGGTAAGACCTGCTAGAATTTGTGCTATGTTGCCAGAGAGGCAGGGAAGGTACAGTGGAAAACAGCATTGATGTTGAGTCACAGAACCAAAGTTCAAAATTTGCCTTAGTCATTCTTACGTGGGTAGGCCCTGGGTAGGCTATATAATCTCTCTGGGACTCAGTTTCTCCATCTGTCAAATGGGAGGGGTGGACTAGGTTACTTGTAAAGTATCTTCTAGTTCTAGATTTATTATCTATAAACCCAGGATTACCTCAACAGACAAGAAGGGGGCAGGGGTAGTACAGTCAGTCTTAAAATCTACTGAGGGGTACCTCTTTCTGGCTCAGTAGCCAGTCTTCCTTAGCACAGCCCTTCTATCCCAATCATGGGGACTTAAAGACAAAGAAGAAGCCTCTGGGTGCATATGCTCTTACACCAGAGGTCAAAAGTAATCTCATTGGAAATGGTCAAAGCTGAAAGTTCAGCTCCCCGGGAAGTATCCCAGACAGGACATGTGTCACTAGAGGTGATCTAGGCACAGGCCCATCTTATCACATATGCTATGTCCGTGGGGGTGTTCTTCAATCTAACCCTCCATTACACTTATGTGATGTGTGTGTGGCAAAAGTACATAGAACCTCAGGTGGCATCTACCCATGTGAGAGGCTGAGGACCCTGCTTCTGGGATAATGAGGTCATGGAATGGAAGTGGCTCTGAGAAACTATGAAGCATGTGTAGACAGTCTGTGACTGTGACCAGTCTATGAACCAAAAGCTGTTTGATTCTTAGTTTCTTTGGGTGATTGGATAGCTTGATTCCTGCATTGGTGGTATCTGGTAAGAAACATGCTATAAGGGGAGAGGCCTTCTCTCTACTAGGGCATTTGGCCATAGAGATGGGTCTTGGCCTCTGTTTGTTCTTTATCATTTTAGGTGTAGAGACTGGAGCCTCTGATTTTGTGAGTTTTGAAGGTTTAGGGGAGCAAATGTCTGGTTGAGCTGGCATCTAGTTTTTATATCCAGCTAGTAGATAGCTGGATGCCCCAAGGAGCAAGGAGTGATCTGTAGGACTGACCTTCAGGATGTAGCTCATCTAATAGTCATGCTGCATCTAGACATGAACTTGGTAGGTTTCATGTGATATGGGAACTGGTGGTATCATCATTTGACAAACATTAAATGCCTGCTTTGAATAACTATATATTGACAGCAAGTTACTAGTTATAAATATAACTATTGTTTCAGAATTAGCTGTAGCTCTGTACACATGTAAGTATGTGGTTAGTAAGAACCAATGTCAAAACAGTAACAAATTAGGAGATGGAATAAAGCTGAAGTGGAGAGACAAAGAAATTCATGGGCAATAAATGTTTTGGAGCAGTGGTTTAGAGTTTTAGAGCAGCACTTTTGAAGTGTGGACACCTCTGTAATATAAATTTTCTGTAGAACCCTACATGTTATTTATATATTATTAGTACCTGTATTGGTTGAACAAGAACATTTAAAAAGTTGACGTGCATATTTTAAAATATTTACACTTTATTAATCATAACAGTAATTACATACACAATTGTGACACATAGGAGACATTCAGACAATAGAAATTACGTTTTCTTATTTGTGGATTTGTACATGGATATCCAAAACACACAAGTTGGGAAGCACTGTTTTAGAGTACAAAAACATTTGCAAAACATTTTGGAGGAAGATGAAAGATTACAAGTATTACTACCTCATAAAAGTGATAAGCTGCTGATCAAAATGGAAGCCTGTAGAAAGCTTGGCAGCTAAACTGTATCATCCAAGAGAACATTTACAGATTAAACTGGAAGGCCAACAAATGGATATAAATAGAAAAAATGATGTGGAATGCCTATCTCTATTGTGTTCTGAAACCTTTGCTTTATGTTTATTGCCATGGCCAAGGAATTCTTTATCAGGTAGCTAGAGTACTGATGATAAGCATCTGAGTACTTAACCTGGCCAGTCCTTAGAAAAGATACAGGACTGTCTTAAAATCTCTCCAGTACAGTATAACCTGCCAGGGCTGGTGCCCCACTAGCATAGCTTTCGAGGACCCAGAACCGTCTCTGTACCGTGATTAGAGCAGGCTTTTGTGGCAGTGTTTGAAAACTGGCCATACACAAGGATGAAAAACTGAAGATGGGTTGGATCAGCACCACTGGAGGGAGCACTTACATAAATGAAGTCATAGAATTAAGTATTAAAGTATTTTCCTTGGAGATGAAGCCACCACATTTGTGCCTAACCACCTCGGAAGTAGCAACGGCACTTGGACAACTGATTAAATATACACTGAAGAAATCTATTCAGGAGGCAACACTATTAAAGACACAGAGGCACTGATTTATAAGACATCTAAAGGAAGAGAAGATTTCAAAAGAATGGGAAAGATTACTGATGGAACCAATTCTGTACCATTGTAGATACCAAAACAGGTGATTGGAAAACATCAGCAACTAGTGATGCCTATGCCTAAATTGTCATCTTTATAAACATTTTATGAGAATGTTTCATATACAATCAAGGGTATTTTTCATGAAAACATTAGACAGGAACAAGCAGACTTGATTGCTTTTTTTTTTGTTGATACCTTTTGTTTTAACATCACATTCATTTCCAAATACATCCTTTTTTGCCTTCCCCAGCAAGTCTGCTCTTTTTCTTAAAAAGATTGAAAAAGGAAAAAAAAAATTCAGCAAAACCAACACAATGGTTCTGTCTGACACTGTGTACAATATGAAATAACCATAATTCACCCCAACCTCTCATGTGCCGGTGGAGGAAATAGTCATGTCAATGAGACCCTCTGATCCAAGGAAGCATCAGTTGGGTATAGGCAATATAAAAATGAAACCAAGCAGTAGCTGAGGCCCTCAAAGACCTTATAATCTAGGACAGGGGGATTATAATCATCTAATTACCTAGTGACTGATCTCATTTTTCATTATAAAGCCATCTTGGAGAAATCATCAGCACACCCTCAGAACAGTTCCAAATCCTGGGATGAATTTCTAACTTTTAAAGAGCCTACCTGGGTCACAGTGTCATAGACCTAAGCACTAGAAGGGACTTTATTGTTGTTGTCGAGTCATTTCAGTTGTTTTGACTCTGTGACCCCATTTGGGGTTCTTGGCAAGGATACTGAAATGATTTGCCATTTGCCATTTCCTTCTCCAGCCCATTTTACAGATGAGGAACTGAGGAAAACAGGATAAAAGACTTGCTCAGGGTTGTGCATTAAGCGTTTGAGGCCACATTTGAACTCACGAAGATGAGTATTCCTGATTCTAAGCCTAGTCCTCTATGCACTGCATCATATCAAGTTCAACTCTATCATTTTACAAACGAGGAAGCTGAGGCTGAGAGGTTATGGGATTTGCTCAAGCTTCTATAGTTAAGTATCTGGGGTAAGAATGGAGAAAGAACTCCACTCACTTCATAAAGCTCCCTTGCAAGTGGGAGCGTCTTAATCCAGACTTAGAAAGGTTTGGAATACCACGGCAGGGAATGCCCTGAAGTCCAGTGCAGAGAAAGGAGGCAATCTCCCTTATCGGCCACTTCTGTTTCAACTCCCCTGAACAAGATGCCCCTTTCAGGATAAGCTGATCATTTCAAATCTCAACACCGTGCTGCTAATCAAGCCTTTCATACTCAACACCTTCCCAGCTCCCTTGGCTTCTCCCTCTGGAGGGTGAAGCACTAAACTCCTCCCACAGCTTTGCTGCCTGCTCCCCATCCTCTCCCCACTTTCCAGCTTCCTTTAGTGTCTTCCTCCTGTAGGCTGTAATCTTGAAGAGAGGGATTATCTTTTTCTTATTTGTATCTCAAATGCTTAGCACAGCATAATAAACGTTTTTTGAATTGAAAATTGTTGCCAGGGTTGAAAAAGTCAAGAGGCACACAGTTTGGGGCAGGGCCCCTAAGTCATAGCCCTGGTGTTGGGAAGAAGGAAAGGGTCTTGCCCATAGGGCAGCAAGCCAGTTCTTGCCGACTCTATCTCCTAACTCAAAAATCTTGGGATTTAGGCATAACTGGTCATTAGTCACAGCCTTGGACAATGGCCATGGGTCATCCCTCTGAGGCCACTGAAAATGTAGCAGACAGAAAAAGGGAAGGAAGCAGGATTTACTGAGGAGAAATACAAAATGAAGAAGTGGTCAGGGTAGATGGGCACATGGCAGTCTGCAGGGGTCCTGGATGGAGCTGGGCACCCCAACATGAGTGTAGCACAGTGGATTTAAAAAGTTCACATCAGGATCACATAGCACCAGATCTTTTGGGCAGGGAGTTGTGAGGTTAGACCTGGGTTTGACTCATCCTGGGGGAATCATAGGGGGAGTTTGGCTGACATTCAAACTTCCCAATGCAGGATAAGAGATAGAAGGAAGGCAGGAGGAAGGCAGTTTAAGTATTGTGCCTACTATGTTCTAAGCACTGTGCTAAGTGCTTTTCAAATATTTTCATTTGATCCTCACAACAATCCGGGGAGGGTGATATCATTCTCATTTTACAATTGAGAAAACTGAGGCAATCAGAGTTAAGGTCATAGTTACTAAGCCGCTGAGGTTGGACCTGAATTCAGGTCCTCCTGACTCCAGGCTTGGTGCTCTACCTAGCCCATTTTTTCTGGTGTTTGTTTTTATTTCCCCGGGATTCCTTGATTTAGTGGTAGAGGGGAAGCTACTATATTCCTTACATTGCTTGGAGGATTTAGGCAGACGGCAGGCACATACACTCAGCATTCTGTTCATATATTTAATATGCCTTGTTGTAGTTAAAATAGGAGCACTGAATTTGGAGTTTTGAGGTCATGGATTTGGACTCTATTTCTTCCCGCTACCAATAGAAACATACGACTCAACCTCTCTAGGCCTAGATGTTCTTCACTATCAGAAATGAGGGGAGGAGAATGGTAGGTAAAAGGGAAGAATTAGTGGACATAAGTTTTATTTTTTCCTGTTCTGAATCTGTATTTCACCTACTAAGCCATAAGCTCGCATCCCACCCTACCACTACCCCTCAGAGGCAAAAATTTAAATTTAAAGGAAGTTGAATTTTCCATCTAACGTGTATGACAGGCGAGGATTCAATTTAGGGATGGCTATGCATTATGTATCTCCAAGGTTACCTTGGATATAGATGCACAAAGTATTTCCAGAGTTCAAGGTAGGACGGCCCAGAGAATTAAATTAGCCCCAAAGCATACAGCTTTTAGGCGGCTGGGCCGGGCTTTTGGACCCAGGTGTTCTGAATCCAAATCCAAAACACTGCCTTTGCTTCAAAGAGCTTACGTAGGACAACGTGGCACAAGCTCTAAAAGATTGATACAAAATAATGCATGATATTGACAGGCCACGAGAGAAGCAAAGGTCTCTGGGAGATGTGAGCACTCGGACAACTTCATGACCAACGCTGGAGGAATGGGGTGTCAGAGGGCTTCCTGGAAGAAGCGGCGTTAATAATGACGTTCCGAGGCGAGGGGACTGCCCTCTTTAAAAGGCGAGCTCACGGCGAACCCCTCCCCTCCAGAGTCCGGGGAGGGGGCAGGATAGTGCTAGGATAAGAGTGTGGCTATCTGTGGTGGGCAGGAAGACAAGGCTCTCCCCGCAGTCCGCAAAGCCCCGAGACCTTTAAGACCTCCGACGTGAGAAAAAGGAAATTATCTCTGGGCCTGACCAAAGGCAGCAGGGTAACTTCAGCTCTCTTCGGAGAAGTAAAGTGGTAGTGACCTCCTGAACTCGGCCTAACCCCGGAACTGAAGGGGCCTCTGCGCTCATCCGAGAATGAACCCGGACCAAACCCCCGCGGAACATGCGCCGAACGAACCGGCGCTACCAACTGCGTGGAGGCGGGCGGGGGGGTGGGAAGCGAGGCGATCCTGCGGTCCCGAATATACCAAAACGCGAAGCGGGGAGGGAGGAAATAGGGGGATCTTTTCTACTATTAACAAGGGTGGGGCCGACCGTACTAGAAGAGTGTAGCGCTAGAACAAGGTGGGAGGATCACCCCAAATCAGATCCAGTCTCGCCCTTTCACTACCCAGCCTCACCCTTTCACTTCCTAGCCCCTCCCTTCCTCCGGAGGGCTTACTCAATGAAGGTCCCGCCCCCTTTCAACCCTCTTTCCCACACCTTCCCTCCTGCCCCCCAACTCGATTCACTAAAGTAAGTCCCCGGAAACGTAGAGCTCCATCTTCCACGGCAGGAAGAGGGGCGGGCCGACGGAGCATGTGCGCGCGGGATCTTGCGCATGCGCAATGACTGGCTACCGGCGTCTCGTGTTTCCGATCGCGGGTAGCGGCGTCGTGAGGTATTTTAGATCCCGCTGTGTCTGCGCCTGCGCCGAAGG
This sequence comes from Trichosurus vulpecula, assembly GCF_011100635.1. Lineage (NCBI taxonomy): Eukaryota > Metazoa > Chordata > Mammalia > Diprotodontia > Phalangeridae > Trichosurus > Trichosurus vulpecula. The sequence continues at coordinate 371,599,323 of NC_050576.1, forward strand.
CGCCTTCTCTCCACCTCCACACCCCCTCCCTTCCCCCACGAGGCAGGAGCCCCTCCCCCATTCCTTCCCCGTTTTCCCCCTCCCCCTGCTTTATCTCTAGACTTTGCCCCCAGCGGGGGTTCGGGAGCGTGACCATGTTCACCAGCACCGGTTCAAGTGGGCTATGTGAGTACCGGCCGCGCCCCCCGGCTCCGCCCCGGAGGAGGCTTGGGGTGGGCGGTGGGGAAGGGGAAGTGGGTGTGTAGTTTGGGGGGGGCGGTGTGGGAGGGGCGGAGAGTACCAGCACCCCGGTTACACCCCTCCACTGGGACTGGGGGCGGGGCGGGAGGGGGGTAGTCATCCCGGGCACCGGGGTGGGCGTGACTGCCCCACTCTGGTCCTTGTCTCGGAAAAAGCAGGGACTCCGAGCTCCAGGAATCATCCAGAGCTCCCCGCTTCCTTTCAAGCGGCTGGGCCAGCCCCTTTGACCGGCACCCTGGCCGTGACCCGTCGCTGACCCGCGCCCTGGCAGGAGGGAGGGTGCATTCACGTGCGGTCCTGCTGGGCCGGCTGGGTGGGGCTGGACTCGTCTTGCACCCCGTCCCTCCCCCGGAGTATGAACTCGGCTGTCCTTCCCCCGAAAGCTAGTGTGCCCACCTGTACCCTCCCCAGGTCCCGTCACGTTCTAGGCTGCAAAGGTGACGTGGGAAGCGCCCTCATTTGGGAGACCCCCATGAGTGTTTGCTTCATCCTTTTTTATCCCCTGGCCCTAGTCAGACCACGCTGACCTTTTGTCCCGAGGTCCAAGAGACTATTACCTTCGCCGGTTTGGGAATGGGTTCCACGGCTGTATCTTCTCCCTCCCACTCCTCCTGACCGCGATCTTTGCTGTTTGTGTACTTAGATTAAAAGCTAGTGAGGGGCTGGTCTGATGGCAAACTGATTTCTGCTGCTAAGTATAGTAGTGTAGGTTTTCCCTTGAAGGAATGCTAGTGGTCAGCAGGTAGAGGGCAGAGGAGAACAGCCTTTTAACAGTTGGAAGTCTGTGTACAGGGCTGGATCCTGGGATTCTCTAGAGGTATATTGTTTGTTAAATAAACCCCAATTAAGCTTTGACATCATAATAAGAGCTAGCAGTTATAAAATAATGATATAATAATGCGCTCCAAGGATCGTGGGACTTTTCTATTTGACTTGGAACTGAAATACAGTCTTTTCCATTAGAATGTGAGCTCCTTGGAAGCAGGGACTGTCTGGCTTTTCTGTTAGTATCTCCAGAACTTAACAGTGCTTTGTGCATAGTAAGTGCTTAATAAATGCTTTATTCATTCATTTGTATGATGCTTTAGGTTTTCCAATAAACAATAATAGCGTTTAAGTAACTTTAAGATTTGGAGTAATGATAGTAAACATTTATGTGATGCTTTAAGCACTTTCCAGGTTACCTCGTATGACCCTCTTTTCTGTTACTTCTCTGTTACTGTTTAGGGTACCACCATTCTACTAGTTACCCAGGGTCACAACCTAGGTGTCATCCTCAATTTCTTTCCTCTCTCTCCTGCCTGCCCCACCCAGTCTGTGGCCAGGGCTGGTCAGTTTTTCCTTCTTCACATTTTCCACTTACTCCTCCCTCCCTCCTCTCATACCGCCACCACCCTGGTGTAGGTCCTTATCACCTCATGCCTGGACTCTTGCAATAGTCTCCTTGTTGGCCAGTCTCTTGCAGGTGTCTTCTCATTCCAGCCCATTGTCCACCAGGCTGTCAAAAGTAATCTTCCTAAAGGCCGGTCTGGCTGTATCACCCTCCTTTACTTAGTAAATAAAACTCCACTGGCTCCCTGTCACCTTTGGGACCAAATATAAAAACCTCTGGTGTTCAAAGCCATTTATAACCTAGCACCAACCGCCTCCCCCAACCTTTCCAGTTTTCTTACCCCTTCCGCCCTTCTCCCACATACACTGTGATCCAGTGACACCAGCCATTCCCATGTTTCTTATCAAGACACTCCATCTTCGTACTCCAAACATTTTCAATGGCTGTCCCCTCTGTGTGGAATTCTCTGCCTCATTTCCACCTCCTGATTTCCCTAGCTTCAAGTCTCAGGTAAAATTCCGCCTTCTGTTGGAAGCCTTTCTTCCTCATTTCTAGGGCCTTCCTGCCGTTAATTCCAGTTTATCCTGTATGTAACTTCTTTGTATGTAGGTTTTGCATGTTGTCTTCCCCGTTATACTGGGAGCTCCTTGACAGCAGGGATTGTCTTTTACCTTTCTTGGTATCCCTAGAACTAGAACAGTGCATGGCACACAGTAACTGGTTCTTATTAATGTTCATTGACTTACTGATTGTGGTAACTTTAGGTGATGATGCTGTACAGTTGCAAAGCCTGAGCAAGTATGGATTGTGATCCTTAATACCGAAAACGTCCACATTGATACGATGAAGCATCTGTTTGAGCATTTGAGCATGAACATAGAAACTGTTACCAAAGTTGAGACAATTCTTCCCGCCTACTCACATTTTATATCTTTCCACGTGCTCTAGAATGCTACTTCAACTAAAGTTTTACACTCCAGTGCCTGTCTTATCAGGTTATAGAGATGATCCTGGGTCCTTGAGGACATCAGTGGAGCACATACTCTGCAGGAGGAGCTTAATAAATATCGATGGGCTATCACTTGGAGAAGGTGGCCAGCCTAACTAAATGGGGAGAGCCTCCCACAAGGTTGGCCATCAGGTGATTCATTTGTTTAGCCATAGCAACCCATGAAGATTCTTTTTGTGTTGTAGAGAAAATTATTATCTGCATGGGTGAAGGAAGGAATACCTACATCAATAAACCAGGGATCCTTGAGTTAATTTTCATGCCCTGTATATTTAATGACTTCATTTCTGGAATTCATGTTAGAACTGAATTACATGAATCAAATAATGATTTCCATTCCTAACAATAAAATAATCTTTTTTCCCAATGGTTTTAAAGCCTAGTGTTTAGAGTGGTTCCACTGTTGAGGTGCAGGGTGTATATCGTGGTGTCATCTTGAAAGAATTCAGACTCAGACTGCCTCCAAATCAAGTGAAGGCATTTATTTGGGGTAATGTGCCCAATGGGCAGGCAGTTGGGGTGTAGGTTTTTTTTTAATAGGGTAAGGGTAGCTAGGATTGGCTGATGGACAAGTCTGCATGTTAATTAGCTCCAGGGTTACTATAGGGTAAGCAGTGGTAGGTACTTCACAGGTGCTGGTTGGGAATGCCCCTCTGTGGTCAGGTATTAGTTAGGGGCTGGGATGTGATTGGTTGATTCAGGGTCCTCGGGTCTCATCTGGTTACAAGCTGTTGTCAAGGACATTCCTCATCACCATCACTGTTATCAATATTATCATTATCATCCTCATACCTATAGCATTCTGTAAACAAGTTTAACTTCATGTATTACTAATACAATGACATGTTCAAATAAACTTATTGCATAAAAACTGGACATGTTTCAATAGGTTGGTATCACATGTGAATAACTTTTACAGATGGTATATCAGATATTTCAGTGTGGGGAAAAAAAAAAAGATGGTTTGGTCAGCAAAGATGGAGGGATGGTTCAAGAGTAGAATAAAGCCCTTCATACAATGGAAAGAGTCCTGGATTGGGAGTGAAAATAACTGAGTTTAAATCCCAGTTCACTTGCTGTCTGCGTGAGCTTCGCCAAATCACTTAACCTTCTGGGGCCTGTTTTTCTTCATCTGTAAAATGAGAGGCTTGGACTAGACAACTTTTAAATTTTACGATCTTGTAGAAATGTAAAATGTCATCTTCATCATTGGCTCACTATGATGCTAAGTAAATCACCAAGTATCTTGGCTGCCAGTTTCATTTACCATATTAACTTTTCTATTTCTATTCTGTTTTCTGTTTTTCTTTTATTTACATTCAATTACCAGTTAACATTTATTAAACACCTACTATATACTAGGCACTGTGCTAAGCTCCAGGAAGACAAAAAGAGGCAAAAGACAGTCCTTGCCCACAAGGAGCTTACAGTTTAATGGAGACAACATGCAAACTGATATATGCAAAGCAAGTTACAAAGAGGTTAAATGGGAAATAGTGAACAGGGGAGGCACAAGGATTAAAGAGAGTAGAAGGTAGGATTTTAGTTGGGCCTTAAGGGAAGCCAAGGAAATCAGTGGGCAGAGTTGAGGAGGGAGTCGATTCTAGGCATTGAGAATAGCTGGAGAAAATGTGCAGGGCCCAGAGATGGAGTATCTTGTTCATGAAACATCCAGGGAAGCCAGTGTCACTGGATTGATGAGAATGTGTTGGGGAGGGGAGGTAAGGCCTAAGAAGACTGGAAAAGTAGGAAGAGGCTAGATTATGAATGACTTTGAATACCCAAAAGAGCATTTTGTATTTGATCCTAGAAGGAATAGGGAGCCAGTGAAGTTTATTGAATGGGGTGGGGGGGGGGAGACTCGGTCAGACCAGTGCTTTCTGTTTCCCGTTCTATGTCCATTCTAGGCATCTCCTATTTATTGTGTGACCCTGGGCAAGTCATTTAACCTTTCCTAGCCTCAATTTCCTCAACCATAAAATGGGGATAATAACAACGCCTACTTCACTGTGTTCTTGTGAGGAAAGATAATGAGTTCAGTTTTGGACTTTAAGATGTTGATAGGACATCCAGTTCAAGATGTGTAGTAGGCAGTTGAAGATGTGAGGTTAAAGAGGTTGGGGCTGAATAGATTTGAGCATCATCAGCATACAGATGATAACTGAATCCACGGCAACTGATAGGATCACCAAGTGAAATTGTATAGAGGAAGAAGGACAGAGAGCCATCAAGTACCTGGGGTTTGCTGGATGAAGATCCAGCAAAGGAGACTGAGAAGGAGAAATCAGTGAAGTAGGAGGAGACCCAGGAGAGACCAGTGTCATGAAAACCTAGGAAGGAGAGTATTGAGAAATACAAGGTGTTTGACAGTGTCAGAAGTTGCAGAGAGGTTGGGAAGGATTTGCATTGAGAAAATGCTGTTAGATTTCAGTTGCTAGGATGAGGTCAGAAGCCAGACCATAGAGCGTTAATAAGAGAGTGAGAGGAAAGGAAGTAGAGGCACCTATTTAGATAGCCTTTTCAAGGAGTTGAGTTACAAAAGGAGAGAACCGTATGGGATAACAGCTAGTGTGATGGGTGGATCAAATGAGGGTTTTTTTGAGGATGGGAGAGACTTGGGTGTTTGTAGGCTGCAGGAAAACAGCCAGTAGGTGGGGAGAGATTGAAGATAAGTGAGATGGCAACTATAGATGGGTCTTTGTGCTGGACAAGAATTGGATCATTTTTGCCTGTAGAGGGATATGCTTCCACCTCCTTATGTGAGTCAGGGGTGAAGGAGAGTAGCAGAAGGCCTCTGGGCTTGTGAGCGAAGGAGGGAAGAAGAGGAAGCTCTCAGCAAATGGCTTCCATTTTTTCGATTTAATACAAAGCAAGGTTCTCAGCTCAGAACATGGAGGGAGAAGAAACCATGGGATGTTTCAGGAAGGATGAAAAGGTTTGGAAGAGCCACTGCGGAGAGTGGGATAGTGAGTTAATTAGGGAGGTGGAAAAAGAGTGCCTTGTTGCACTGGGACCCCAGGTTATGTAACACAGATTTATAGTAGACGCAGAAAGGTTGTGTTATTTTTCTTCACCTTCATCAGCAATGTGTGAGCAGGAATGAAGGCAGGAGATAGTAGGATTGATTCAAGGCCGAGGCTCATCAGGTCAAGATCAGTGATACAAGGGGGGAGGGGGGAGGACAGTGTAGAGTTGAACTGGTTCACCAAGGGGATAAAATGGAGAAAGGAGCAGAGTGTACTAGTGCATGGGGTGATGACCAGGAAGAACTGAACGATCGAGGGCTTGAAGGTCACTGTGTGGACAAAGAGTAAGGTTTGGAGTTGTAAGGCAGGAGAGTGGAGTGACAATAGACTAGTGAGGTGAAGGGAATTTCAGAGTTCATTAATGAGAAAGTGGAGTGTGGATAGCCAGGGCAAGGGAATGTCCATATTTTTGTGTAATTTAGGTGGGGTGGAAGAAGAGGAGGAGGTCATGGGAAGTGAGTGAATTAAGGAACTGTAAGGTTAAGGTGTGTTGAAGTTCCCATATATGAGGGCAGGGGTCAGGGAGTAAAGAAAAAATGTGAGTTAGGCACTGAACTCGTTGAGTAAAGGGACAGTGTTCTGAAAGTTGGTAGGCAATGGTTAACAGAATTTTGATTAGGGAGTAGATGAGTGAATCTCCAAAGGGCAAAAGTTATTGAGGGATGGAGGGAGAGGGAGAGCCCGAAAGTGACAATGGGAAGTAAAGAATATTTCAATACCCAGCTTTTACCATTGAGTCAGGGGAATGAGTGAAACCGCAGCCAGTTTTGGAAAGGGTGGCCAGGGAAACATCGGTAGGGAGCAAAGTCTCAGTGAGAGCCAGAAGATGGAAGGAGTAGGAAAGGAAAAGATGTAAGATGAAAGCAAATTTGTTGCCTATGGAGCAGGTGTTCCAGTGGAAGGGAACGGGTAACTTTAGTGGGTGACATCGGTGGTGGTGATTGGGGGTTTGAAGGGAATGGAACTAAGAGATTGGGAATTGGGTAATGGAGAATGTGGTGTAAAGTGCGTGAGGAAGGAAAGGTGGTGGGGACAGGTTATGAAGGGCCTTAAATGCAAAAAGAAAATTTTATATTTGACCTTGGAGGTGATAATGGAGCTTCTGGAGTTTATTGAATAGGGATGTGACACGGTCACATCTGCACCTTAATAGGAACTCTTTGATAACTTAGTGGTGGATGAACTGGAGTGGGGAGGGACTTGAGGCCCAAAGACTCATCTGCACACTATTAAAATAGTTCAGATGTGAGGTAAGGAGAACCTGCACCAGGGTGGTGGCAATGTCAGAAGAGAGAAGGGGGCACGTGTAAGAACCTTACAAAAGTAAGCCCACATGTTTGAAGCCTTCCTCAAGTCTTCTTCCATTACAAGTGTATCATTGGAGTACTTACTGTTCACCTTCCACACCTTGTATTGGATGTCCTGTAGACATCTTAAACTTATGTCCAAAGCTGAACTTGTTATTTTCCTCCCTCTTCCTCATTTCCCTCTTGTTGTCGAGGGCACCACCAGCCTCCCAGTTACCCAGGATGGAAACCTTGTTCTTCTCAGTACTCCTTCTCACCCCCATATCCAATCTGTTGTTGTGTCCTGTTGATTTTACCTTTGCGGCATCTTTCACATATGCCTCCTTCCTACCTCTGACACTGACACTAATCAGTACCGGTCCTCTTCAGCTCAGGCCTATGCTATTGCAATGGCCAGCTGGTCGTTCTCCTTGCCTCGGGTTTCCCTTCACTCCAGTCCATCTTCCACTCATTTCTCAAAGTGATCTTCCTAAAGCACAAGTCTAACCATGCTACCCACTTCCCTAAATAATAAATTCCAATGGCTTCCTGTTATCTCTGGGATCAGATATAAAATTCTCTGTTTGGCTCATGAAGCCCTTCATCTTCTGGCCCTCTTCTTCTTTTCCCTTCCTGTCCACCATGATCCAATGACACTGGCCTCCTTGCTCTCTTTGAATAAGACATTTCATTTTCCAGTTCTGTATTTTCACTGTTGCCCTTCATGCTTGGAATTCTCTCCTTCTTTGTCAATGCCTCCTGGCTTTCTTCAGGTGTCCACTAAAATTCTATTTTCTTCAAGGAACCTTTCCTGATCCTCCTTAATGTTAGCGCCTTCCCTTTGAGTATAGCTCCAGTTTATCATGAGTGTATCTTGTTTGTACATTGTTACTGCGTGTTGTCTCCCACATTAAATGTGTGCTTTGCCATCTAGCTACATAGCAGAGACAGGGCAATAGATACATATTTTTGTACATTTGGACTTAACTCTGTGGATGCTCAGTTCATACTCTTTGGAATGGCCACAGATCTCTTCCAGGAGGCTCTGCTTTGTACCGATACTGGATATGACCAGCACTTTTATCATTTTAAGGGCATAGTGAGTCTCACTTCATTTTGGACTTTGAACTGGATTTCCTTCATTACAATAATGGTCAACTTTATCAGGCGTTTATCTCCCTCTTTAACTCCTTACCTAATGTTTGTAATCAGAGAGTTGCTTAACAAGATTATCTCATATCATTCAAGGATTATTTATGATTTTGTTTTCCATTAATTCTAGCAGCTTCTTGGCTTGTTCTTCATCATTTTGATATAGTCACATCCATAAGTGGATGGGCAACATCTTGGTGGAAGAAATCTTTAAAGCAGTGTTCTACTCTGCAAAATCAGTTTTTAAAAAATAATGCACCATAATTGCAATGGACTCTTTAACTTTTAGAGTGTTATCTGAGGATAAAGAGGTGTGTTCCACTGGAAAATATTGCTTGTGAAAGGCTGCTTATTACCAGCTGATCCGCCCATCGAGGATGCTACCAATGAGTGTGTGTCCGTGTGTATGTATATACATATAGATAGATATATAGATGTCTATATCTGTACATATATTTGCATACACACATGTATGTATATTGTGTGTGTGTGTGTATATATATATATATATATATATATATATATATATATATATATATGATTTTTATAAAAACTTCATGTAGATGGGTAAGTCGCTTGGTGGTTATTTTGTCAGGTTTTTTTTTTAAATATTAGTAAAGTCAGAGATTGTGGTGTCTTCCCTGCCTTAAGATGTCTTATAAATCATTGCCTAAGTGCCTTCAAGTATTTCACTTCCACATACACTGGCTTCTATCGACACTTAGTCCAGTTCAGCTGCTTTACCTTTCTTTGTTCCCTTTAGTTCCATTTGTTGTTCCTTTTATAAGCACATCGGGACTGTGAAGTTTGAGTCTTATGGTGGCTCTACTCTGCTGGTGAGATCAATTTGTTATAAAAAATTTTTCTAGAACTTTTTTGCTTTTCTGTTTGTTCTTTCATTTTATCCTTAATAAGAATTTATTAAGCACCTAGTATATGCTAAGAGCTTTGCTAGGCAGTGAGAATACAAATAATGGAATATTCCCTACTCAGAAGGTGCTTACAGTCTAATGAGACAACAAGTACACATAATATATACAATAGGACTTCTGGGTCACATGACAGAATTTGTCTCTTATCCTCACAACTTCTTCAACCTCTCCAAAACAAATGATTCCTCTGACATAAAGTTCACAAGAGATAATCAGACATGAAGCACATAAGAGATCATTTCAGTTATCTCCCTGGTTTAGGACACCAAGAATCCAAGGAAGGTAAAAACAAACTCAACTCATGGGCTTGCAACAGAATGCCACTCCACACTCTGTCCCTCCAGTTCCCTTCTAATGCCATGGAGATCCAGCCTCCAAACTGTAGAAATTTGCTGAGGCCAAGATAGCCACCATTACAGCAGAGATCTCTGCTTCAATAGAGGTTAGCAGAAGAGTAGAAGAACAGGAAATGGGGCTGGCCTTGTAAGAGAACTCAGCTCTCCACCCTGATACCCCAGCAGCAGCGGCAGCAGAGGGGCAGTGATTAGCACCTCTGGGCCAGAGAACTGAGGAACAGAGAAAACAGGGCAAGATGTCATGGCTGGGGGAGTGGGGAATGGAGGGAAGCTCTCCCTCCTATGCTGCACTGAGGGGAAAAGTCCAGCATTTAGCTGTGGCTAGTTCTGTGTCCTCAGAAATCTAATTGGGGTAGAAACTAAGGCTGGTGATGAACTGTGAATTACCCATTGTGGAAGGTGGCTGAGATGCTTTGGTTCCAGCCCCCAAGGAAACCACCAACAGACGGAGGCAGAAACCGAGCAGTAGGGGAAATGAGGAGGAAAAAAACCCAAAACACTGAAATTACAAAAGATCTCAGGAGGAATAAAACGCATAGACTTTGAGCACAAGCAGATTAACCAACAGGGAAGACATTGACAGCAGCAGAAAATATGGCCTCCAGATCTAGTAAACAAATTTGGGCATCCTATGAGTAAATACTTTAAAACAAAGGAAAACGATTCAACACCTACGTGATGAGGTAGAGTAACTTGTGGATTTTGAGAAGCTGGAACCACAGCATGCTCTTCCTCAGTGGTTTAAAAGAGAAATGAGAATTGGAGAGCAGAATTTATGACTTGCACTGAAGAAATAATTGGCAGAATAGAAAAGCTTGAATCTGCAGTGGCACATCTCCCTAAAGGAACAAAAGAAAGGACAGCTGATTGAGAATGCAAAAAGGAGTGAAGGACAATCCTGAAGAAGGGAAGTAAAAAGCAATAACGTTAGGAGAAAACATGCTCTCCACACAAGCAAAACATACACAGCATAAATATGAAGTGAAAGAAACGAAAATATTGATCAAGTAATTAAATACAAAGTACTTTGGGAGTGAAGACACTAGCAATTGGGTGGGGTGGGTGCTGGCAAGGATCAGAAAAGGCCAGGTGCAGAAGATGTCTCTTGAGCTCTGTGTTAAAGGAACAAAGAGACTATAAAAAGAAGGCTTGGAAATGGAAGATGGAGAGTTGTGTTTGTGGAGTGTCGAGAAGGCCAGTTTGGCTGATTCCCAGATTGTGGAAGTAATAAGTCATGCCCATGGAGGCTGGAAAGATAAGTTGGGAGAGGTTATATTGGACGTTTAAAAGCTGAACAGAGATGCTTATGCAGATCTAAGTGACCTAGGAAGAAGCCGCTGGAGTTGATTGACTAGGAGTGACGTGGCCAGGTCTGTGCTTAAGGAAAATTATTTTGGCAGCATTGTGCAGAAGGGTCAGAGCAGAGTCGAGATCTTGCTGGGTCTTGCAAGGCTTTAATTGAGCTAGTTTCTCAGCTTTATGAGGCCCTTTTAATCATAATCTTCCATCATTGGGGTAGAACAGGCCCAGAGTCAGGAACATCTGAGTTCAGTTTCAACTTCGGACACTTATAGTTGTTTGACCTTGGGCGAGCCAGTGAACCTCTGTATGCCTCGCTTTCCTCATTTGTAAAATTGGGGTAATAATCACACCTTCCAAGGGTGGTTGTGAGGATCAGATAATTGTAAAGCACTTAGTGTAGTGCCTGGTACATAGTAGGTGCTTTATGAATGTTATATTATTATCATCCTCTTGGTACGATGTTACCAATGAGTTTATATTTTAAACCAGTGTTGCCTTTGGCCTGCATCTTTTTCTGTTTGGGAAATAAATTAAATTTTTGCTGACCAAAGTGCTCTCTAGATTATTTTGGTCTTCTTGTGGCAATTAATTTACATTAGTTGTATTTAGGTATAAGATTACTATAATTGGTGTAGATGTCGTTTTAACTGCTCAGTACCCATTTTTCATGATTAATAGCTTGTCTAACTGGGTCAAAATTGAGTTTCAGCTGGCTTGCCGCATGTTTTTCTCATGATTATTCTTCTGGTTCTATATTAGTTTTGGCCGTGCTTGAGCTACTCAGTGGTCTTCACTGTTTCTACTTGATTCAGGGATAACTGAGTCAATGATATCAATACTGAGTCTTTTTCTCTGTTAAAATATTGATCTCTCCTTTTTTTGTGATACTGTTCTGTCATCTCTGTCCATTGCCCACAGATTCTTTGCTTCAAGGTAGCATTCATGATGCGGAGGGATGGATCTGTGTGCTCTGAGTTTTGGCTTCCCTCATTATCTAGCCCCCTTGCTTTCGGATATGTTTTTCACCATCCTCATTTATTTCTACTTTTGTTGTCAAGTTGCTGAGTTTCAAAGTGCATAGCACTCGGACAGCTAGGTGACTCAGTGGATAGAGCACTGGGCCTGGACTTAAGAAGACTTGAGTTCAAATCCAGCCTCAGACACTGGGCAAGTCACTTAACCGCTGTTTGCCTCAGTTTCCTCATGTGTGAAATGATAATAATACTAACATCTACCTCCCAAGGTTGTTGTGAGATAATAATTATAAAGCTCTTAGCCCAGTGCCTGAAACATAAGAGAGCTTTATGAATGTTAGTTACATGTTGATTTAGTTCATACAGACTTACCAAGTTCTTCCAAGAATTTCTTTTTTTTTTCATTCTCAGCAGTAGATGTTGGTACATGAACTGGGATTATTTTTGTTGTGGTCTTTTGCAAAGATTTGTCATAAACATGGCAATATGAGATCAGTTATCCACGAAATTATCTTTGATCGTATGATAAAACCAGCTCTTCCACCTAGTGCTTTTGTCATCCTTTCAAGGAGAATTTGTGAATCATCCTTTTATTTAGCTACAACCTCCTTCATCTGGTGAGAATGTCAAGACTCATGTGATTCAGCTCCTCCGGTAGCATGTCCACTCCTTGGTCATCGGGCAGGCACCTCACTGAGATTTATAATACTGACAGCCAAGTTCAAAGTTATCGACAGTTTAAAGACTGCAGTTTTTAATACTCGGGCCCTCTGCCACTATCACTGCACAAGTAAAAGGGAGCTGAAGAGAACTACAGCATTTTGTATTCTTTGTTTCACAGGTCACCATAACCAAAGACTTCATCCCCAAGTGGGCAGCCTACTGCTGCTGAGTTTTACTCTGCTTAGCTAGACTGCTCCCCGGAAAGCATGCACGAAGCCTTTTTACTGAGGCAGAAATGGCCAGAACTCGTACTCCTCTGGCATAGGTAGGGCCAGTTCCAGCCACAGTGAGGCATTAGAAAAGGATTTTGTGGATGGTTGTGTTCTTACATTATTACAATTTTTCAGTAACTGAGTTCTAACAGTACAGTGGCAATTGATTTTTATTAATTAAACTCAAGTTTAAAAATCACATCTAAAATTTATCAAGTAGCTTAAAAGTCCATGTTTAGTACATCTCAATTTAATTCACCAGTCATTTATTCAGTACCTGTTTTTTTGCAAGTTTTTGAGGATACAAAGACCTAATGGTCCCCCACTTCCCCCTTCAAGGAACTTAAAATCTACTGGTGGCATTCAGTGTGACTATTGGTGAGTACAAAGTGTATGCCAAATAAAGACAAAATAATTTTGGGGTGAGATCCTAATAACTGGAGAAGGGGAATCAGGAGAAGGTTTTGTGTCAGAAATGTTGCTACCTGAGCTGACCCTGAAAGATTACGAGAGAGAGGCAAGGAGGACGAACATTAAAGACAGGAAAGGTGGCATGTGCAAAGGGACAGAAGGGGGAGGCAGAATATTAGAACTTATAATGCTATGTGAGGAATAATGTGAAACAAGCCCAGAAAAGTTAGCTGGAGCCAGATTATAAGAACTTTAAGTGCCAGGGCAAGGAGTTTGTATTTTATCCCAAAACAAGCAAAACTCCAAAGCTCTTAGCACAGTGCCTGGCACTTAGTAAGCCCTACATATATGTTAGTTCTGTTGCTGCTGTTGTCATCCTGGAGGCAGTAGGGAACTATTGTAACTTCTTAACCAGGTGATTCACTTGATCAGACCTTTGCCTTAAGCAGATTGTAGCAGCTGTGTGATGAATGGGGACCAGAAGTATGAAGACTGATTAGGAGGCTTTTACAATGGTTTAGGTGGAAGTGTTATTGAAATAGAATATTTACATTTATCCATCTTTTCATAATAAGTGACCATAGAGAGCAGGCAGAACTTCAAATACAGATCATACCAGGCTAACCTCATTTCCTTTTTTGACAAGGTTACTAGACTGGTAGATCAGAGAAACAGATATGCTTTTCCATATATTAGCAAAGTATTTGGCCAAGTCTGTCATACTGTTGTCATAGATCAGACAGAGAACCGTGGGCAGGTGATTGGTGTTTTAGGGCTTACTGAATGACCAGACCAGACCCAAAGACTGGTCATTAAGCTTTATTAAATTTAAAATTACACTAAGAATTTTAGGATACTCTGTATATATTATAATATGTAAGTATATAAAATATATACCTATAGTTTATATGATATATGATTATAATATTTGAACCATATCTAAGTAATATACAATACCTTTATGAGTATATATTATACTGTTGTACAAGCCAAGTTTTTGCATTTCTCCTTTTAGACGCATTATTTGTTACTTTTTGTTTGGAGGGTGGGAAGTTTTATGGCAGAAAGGTGGGCTAAAAGTTTTTTTAGTTTCCACTTGATCATTGCTTAGTTTCTTCATATTTGAACCACTTCCTTCTTCACTGGTTAAGATAGGAAATTAATCATTGACTCACCCTGTCATTATGAGTGCATACTAGTAAGGGGTTTAGTGAAACTTTTATTTTTCACAGTAACTTTTAGAATGTAGTCAACACATTCAACTATATTTCAATCATTCCTTTATATATATTATGTATGTGTGTGTTTATATTAATTCTCCGTAGTAGTTTATTTGAGAACTGCTTTGATTTACATGTCATTAGTGTGAATAGATTTATATGAGCCTTATACATAAAATTTAGTAGGTGGATGACTTACTTTGGGATAATCATAGCATTATGCCAGTGACAACATAATACGAAAGCAAGTTGCCATAGTGTTTTTACAGATTTCATCCAGGATTGAGTTGTAGAAAGGTTTTCTTCTTCCATACAAATAAGGAAATAAATCTTGTAAAGTATAACTATAACATGACTACTTAAAAAAACCAAAACCTTAACAGAATTTATACATCTGAGTAACCAAGGTATTGAATTGTCTTTCATTGAGAGGGCATATGTATAAAGAGGCAGTGTGGGGTAATGCAAAGAATGCTTGACTTGGAGTCTGGAGAGACCTGAACTGGAATTCTGCTTCTAAAACTTGTATAAAACCTGACTGTGGACAATTCATTTAACCTTTTTGAGCCTTAGTTTCCTCATCTGTAAGATGGGAATAATATGTCATGAGGATCGAATGAAGTAATGTGTGTGCCACACACTGCAAACCTTAAAGCACGCTGTAAATGTTACGTATTCCAACAGCTCCATCACTACACAAAGCATTATTTGACCACAGCCATAGGAAGGAAATGTATTCTTAACTATATAAGGGATAGATGCAATTGCAAAAAGAAAAGAAAGATAACTGATTCAATAAAACTGGAAAGCTTCAGTGCAAACAAAATTAATGTTATCTAGGATAAGGAAGAAGGTGGTCAAATGGGAAAAATATTTTTGTATCATATGTCAAATAAGGATTTCTAAAATATATAGACCCCTAACACATATACGTATGTATGTGTGTATATGCACACATACATACATACATATATATGTGCATATATACATATACTCACATATGCACAGGGTATCCCAAAAGTCTTAATGTAGTTTTAAGCTATTGAAGCATAATTTTTAATAAAGTTTTAATAGTTTAAATAGTTTAAAACTGTACTAAATAATTTGAAACTGTACTAAAACTGTTGGGATATCCTATAGATATGTGTATATATGTGTGTGTGTATGTAATATATATATGTCCAAAAGCCATTTCCCAATAGATAAATGGCCAAAAGATAGGAATAAACAGTTTCCAAAAGGAGAATTGCAAAATATTAACAGCTATATGAAAGAATGTCCCAAATCACTAATAATAGGAGAAATGCAAATCAAAATAACCCTGAAATTTTACCTCATACCCTATAAGTTGACAAAGATGACAAAAAATGGTAATAGTATTGGAGGCGTTGTGGGATGATAGGCCTACTAGTACGTTGTTGGTGGAGCTATGAATCCATAAAAACATTTTGGAAAGCAATTTGTAATTGTCTAAATAAAACGAATGAAAAATCCATGCCCTTTAACTTAGAGTCTGTAGTTAGTCTTATACTCTAAAGAGGCATTCAAAAAGAAAAAAGTCCACAATACAATAAAATATTTATAACAGCATCTTTTGTGGTAGAAAAGAATTGAGAACAAATTAGTTGCTCAGCAAATTGAAGAATGGCTAAACAAATTGTGGTACGTGAATGTAATGGAATATTGCTGTGCCATATAAAATGACAGATGAATATAAAGAAGCATGGAAAGATTTACATAGTTGAGACCTTTTGCAAGTCTTCCTTTGGAATTGTTTTCAGAATCTATGGTACTTTTCTTTTCAAGTCCTCAGTACTGACAATTTTCCATTTTTGAGGTTGGATTTTTTTTTTTTGAAAAAGCTAAAAGGCTTTTGAAGTCAAGCCAAGTAAGTAAGATAGATGATTTTGCTAGGCAATCTCAAAATTATGAGTTAGGATAGAATGTAGGAAAATACAAATATCAATTAGGGTAAAAAATGAGGTATCACTTGCCACAACTGTGACTGGGCAAGTCATATAACTTTTATTTAGTCTCATCTGCAAAATTTTCCTCATCTGTAAAATAGCAGTATTGGACTAGATGGTAAGACTCATCTAGAGCTATGGTGGATGCTCTGTTTTTACTGGAATCTGAATGAAATGATATGTATTGGTGGGATGAATTTCAGAGGGGAAGATATTGGCAAGTGATGATGGCTAAGGAAAGGTCTGGAGGTGTCAATGAGAAGAAAGGAATATGTTGGGTTTTCATGGAGACATGAGAGGAGAGGGCCTTTCAGCACACATTTATTAAGTGCCTACTATGTGCCAGACATTTTACTAAGCACTGGGGATACAAGGAAAGATAAAAGACAGTCCGTGCTCACAGTTAAGGAGCTCACAGTCTAATGGGGGGAGCAACATGCAGAAACCCCCCAGAATCCTGTGTATGAACAAATTATGTACAGGACAGGCTAGAAATAATCGACAGAGGGAAAGCACTAGAATTAAGGAAGAAAGGCTTCCTATAGAAGATGGGATTTTAGGAAGAACTTGAAAGAAGCCAGGAAAGCTAGGAGGCAGAGATAAGGAGGGAGAGAAGTCCTTGTGGGGAGGACAGCCAGGAAAAAGCCCAGTCAGAAGTTGTAGTATCTTGTGTGAGGAACAGCAAGGAGGAGGCCAGTGTCACTGGATCACCACGTATGTTGAGGTTGGTAAGGTTTAAGAAAACTGAAAAGGTAGGAGGGAACCACGTTATTCATGGCTTTGAATGCCAGAGGATTTTGTATTTGGAATTTTTCAAATGGGGAGGATGACGTGGTCAGATCTGTACTTTAGGAAGATCACTCAATAGCTGAGAGGATGGTGGTGCCACCAGTAGCATTAGGGAAGTTTGTAAGAGGAGAAGTTTTGGTCTGAAAGTTGATAATCACTTCACTACGAGATATTCAGTTTGAAATGTCCAGGCAATAGAAGATTTGGGTCTGGGTGTTAGGAGGTAGGTTAGGGCTAGATAAGTCTATTTGAATCATCAGCATAGAGAAGACAGTTGAATCCGTCAGAATTGATGAGGTTACCAAGTGAAGTAGAGGGAGAAAAGGAGAGAGCCCTAGATAGACTCTTGGGGGACACCCAGGACACCCAGCTGTGTGATCTATATGAAGATCAAGCAAAGGAAACTGAGAAGAGGTCAGACAGCTAGAAGATAGAGTCAGATATAGAAACCTAGAGAAAAGAGTGTATGGAGAAGAAAACGGTAATTGACAATGCCAGAGGCTGTAGGAGAGGTCAAGAAGGATAAAGACTGAGAAAAGGCAATTAAGATTTGGCAATTAATAGATCATTGGTCATGTCAAGAGGATTGCCAGGGATGCAGTGTCTTACGGAGACAGACAAATTTCCATTAGTGCAAGATGGGAACAGTGTGAAGTGACGAGTTTGAGGATAAATGGGAGTTCTCCCTTCCAGTGAAATGTCAGGAGGAGAAAAGGATATCAGTCAATATGGAAGCATTAATTGCTTTCTTTGTGCCAAATATGGCACAAGGTGCTTGTGACACAAAGAAAGATAAAAGCATAGCAGTAGTGGGGAAAGGTTTTTGCCTCCTCAGATGTGTACTGTGAGTCACGGGGATAAGGAGAACAATAACAGCCTGGAAAGTTGTCACACCATAGTATGGGAGAGGAACCATGTGACGATCCTCCACCCTTCAGAGTCTTGTGACTCAGTGTAGGGGTAGGGGCTTGTAAACCCTCTCTGAAGACAGTTCTAGAAGATGAGTATTGTGTTGAGCAGTGATAAAATCCACATCACTAGGCCTAGTCAGAAGACTTGGGTTCTAGTTATAGAAAAAAGAATTTTAGGGCTAAAAGAGATGTTGGCTATTATGTAATCCAGCCTTGTTTGTATAGGTGAGGAGTAAGTTGAGGTCCATAGAAGATTAATGACTTTTCCAAGACCATGCTAGTTAGTGGCAAAACAGAATAGAACCCAGGTCTCCTTTTTCTCAACCCACTAATTTTTTTTTTCCTATCAATTTGTGCTAGTTTAGTTGTGTGACCTTGAACAAATCTCTTAACTGCTCTAAACTTCAGTTTCCTTATCTGCATTCTGAAGTTGAACTCTGTGGCTTTGAAAGTCTTCACATTATAGGAGGCAGAGCAGGCAGGAAGGACTGTGGTATAGACACTTATGATACTCTTGGTTTTTCTTTCCTCCAAAATAAAAACAAGTAGCAAGATTGGGAAATCAAAGTGTGATCAGATCTTTCTCTTGAATAGACCAAATGTCACTTTTTTTTGAAAAAGAGAATTATATGTAATGTATACAACTCATGACTAATATATCACTGATTCAAACAGGAAATGCAGTTTATAATTTGAATTTTGATAGTGTACATCAAACTTTGAAAATGTGTCGAAAGTAAGGGGAAATGGATATTTAAGATTTCTTGGTACAAATACAGGATTATTAAAGGCTGGTAAAATATTAACCAGAGAGGGATAGGAAAATAGCTCTCACACTCTTTCCTCTGCCTCATATCCAGTTTCTAATTAGCAATCAATAATTAAATCAGGTTGATTTTCACTAATCTCTCTCTCTTTCTCTGTCTTTCTCACTCTCGCTGGAGATCCATGTCCATTGACCAACAAGTTAACATATTGCTGGAGGACCTGAACTATATCAATCTTGTTATTGTCAAAAATGAAATCAGAAGACATAGTGCAGTTGCATCTAAATGGAAGAATGGCTCACAGGTTCTCTTTGGAAAGGCAAATAAAGGAGTTGGTGTAGTTGGTTTAATCAGGCAACAAAAACATCATTTCATGTTCACTTGGTTGTTTCATCTTATTTCCTTATGATGAACATAAGCAAAAAGAACACTAAGAACATAATTTCAGTTTATATTTCTGCCAAGATGAGACAGAGGAATTCTATGAAGAACTTGGCAAGATCTTCTAACGAACTAAGTCAACATATATGTTAATTCTTGTTGAATTCAATGCAAAGGTAGAGGAACATAGGGGAAAATGACAAAAAAATGCAATTGAAAAATGTAGTTCAAGATTAAAAAATGAAAGGCTTCTATATACATTAGTCAGAAATTTCCCATCCCTATGTCATGAATGAACCTTTAAAAAATTGATAAACTTAATTATCAACAAACATCATTTCTGTATACAAAAAAGAATAAAAGATTATATATGAAATGGTGGATTTCTTTTATATGTGATGTTTTTAAAAAGTATATGTGAATTTTTTGATTTAATTTTTTTTTCAATTATCAAGCATTTTTTTTAATCCCCTCTCTCTCCCACCCCCAACCCTGGGGAACAAATATTAAAACAACAAACCTTTGTAACAGATATGTGTAGTTGAGCAGGATGGATTCCTATATTAGTCATTAAAAAATGTGTGTTTCGTTCTTTATATTTTTTAACTTAATTTAATTTATTTTTTAATTTTAGTTTACAACATTTCCACAAGTTTTTGAGTTCCAAATTTTCTCCCCCTCCTTCTGTTCCCCCCTCCCCACCAAGACAGCATGTAATCCCATATAGGTTCTACATATACCTTCACATTAAACTTATTTATACAATAGTCAAGTTGTAAAGAATCATTATAACCAGTGGTCATTCTTTATATTTTTACATTCTGCATGTCTTTCTCAGGAGGTGGGTAGCATTCTTCATCATCCATCCTCTGGAATCTAGTTGATCATTTCACTGATAAGAATTGTTAAATCTTTTAAAATTGTTTACTTTTACGGTGTGGCCATACTATAACTTCTTTTCCTGATTCTTCCTGCTTCACTTGGCATCAGTTTATACAAATCTTCTCAGGTTTCTCTGAAACTCTCTCTCTTACAATTTCTTACAGAATAACAGTATTCCATCACATTCTTATTGCTTCCATAAGTTGTTCAATAATTCCCCAATTGAGGAGCACAGTTTCCAATTTCTTGTCATTACAGAAAGAGCTGTTATAAATATTTTTGCACACATAGGAGCTTTTCTTCTTTCTTTGGAATATAGGCCTAGCGGTGGCATCTCTGGATTGAAGGATATGCTTAGTTTAGTAGCTTTTACAATTCCAAATTGCTTTCTATAATGGTTACGGGAATTCATAGCTTCACCAGTAGTGCATCAATGTGATTTTTCCCACGGTCCCTCTAGCATTTGTCATTTTCCCTTTTTGTCAACTTTTCCAATCTGATGAATATGAAATGGAATCTCAGAATTTCTTTACTTCTTCAATTTCTTTAATTCTTTGTAACTGATTTGGAGCATTTTTTTCATATGGCTATTGATAGCTTGGATTTCTTTCCTTGAGAATTGTCCATATGCCTTAGCCATTTATGGTTCTTACTTAACATTGCTATTTCTAGGGAAAAGTACATGGGAAAGAAAAATAGGTTTGGGTGTTTTCCATTAGTCAAAAATGGGTGCTTGTGAACCCATAACTGCCTTCTAAGGTAGCTAGTCCAAATATCATCACCATTTTGCAGATGAGGAAACCTAAGTTTAAGAGGAATTAAATGACCTGTCCATGATCACACAGCTAGAGGAAGTAGGATGCACATATGCTCTTCTGGTTCTCTTTTGCATTGTTTCATAAAGTTCTTTCCTTATGATCCTTATATTTGCTAATACTAATGACATCAGATTCTATTACGTTACTGTACCACAATTACTTTAAACGTTTCCCTTTTGTTAGACACTTAGTTTGCTTCTCATTTTTTGAAGTTTCAAATAGTGTTGCCATGGATGCCTTTGAAGAAAGAGAGCAAGCACCTTTTTGTTTTCTTAAATAATACTTTGGGATATATCCCAAAATTATTGTGTTAAAGGTGTTTGTTTTTGTTTTTTGCGACTTTTACTGACATAGGAATGAGCATAATATTTGAGAATAGTAAGAAGATTGTATTCCTTTGCACTGAATAGGATAACCAGAAGCTCTGATAGCTAAGGTGGAATTCACTTAAAGGTAGAATAAACACTTTGAGTTAGTTTAAAGTTAGTCAAAGAAAGTTGGTTTTTGTTTTGTGTTTGTTTTTTTCATTTTAAAATAATGGAAGTCCAGAGTCAAGATGATCCAAATTAGTAGCACTGAACTGAATGTGAGACAAGCAGGCAAAATCTGGGGCAGTTAAAGTGATGTCGAATGTAACATATTCTTTTATACCTTCCCTGTCCCAGTGATGCTGAATCCCTAACTGCTGAAGAACAAACACCCTTGGGTGTCTAAATCCCATCCATCTCACTCTTACCCAGCTCCTCCTCTGTGGCTTACATTTTCTCTCATATCCTGACTCACTGGCCCTGGTGAGGAATTCAGGACACTGTCTGCCCCTCTTTGACATGGACACTTACAAACTCTCCCTTTACCACTATCACTAAGACAACATTTTGCTCTCCGAGATTCATACTATCCAGATTTATCACCCATTACAGATTCTAGTTATCTTCTCAACATTCTCCCTCTTTCCATAATGTCAGGCGTAGTCTCATTTTCTACCCTAATTCTTTCCTAAAACTAACAGATTTTCAGCATACATATTGATATTCTTTCTAATAGCCTAACGTCCCAATTTCTTAATCTATTCAGTTCCCGAGACCTACTCCTTCACCCCACTTGAGTTGTATATAGAGATGGTCATACTCTTGTTCTTGTCAACACCTGTCTGTGGTGACAGGAACTCTGGAATATCTTTAACTGATCATTATCTTTGGTCTTCCCATTATTCCTTTATGACTGTAAACCCTATTCTTTATCCTCAATATTTTCCCAGGCATTGAACCCTGCACAGGCTGTACTCTCATCCCTTCCCAGTCTTGAGCCTTTAGTAAATCTGTTCACTTCTATAGTCTCAAATCCATTGATCCCCTGCCTATCATCTGTCATGCCTTACCATATATCTCTACCTTGGATAATTCCCACCATTTTCCTTGTACATTCCTATTCACAGCTGCTGAACAGAGTATTTTTTTTAAAAAAATAAATTTTTATTGCTATCTTTTATTTTAACATCATCTAAATTTCCCTCTGTATTCCTGTGTCTCCCTCCTAGAATCATCTCTTATAACAAAGAATTTTTTAGAAGAAAAACAGGAAGAAGAGAAGAAAAGATCAACAAAACCAATCAATATGTGGAAAAAAAAATCTGACATTATATGTAGTTTTTCGCACCCATGAACCCACTCCACCTTACCCCGCTATTCCCTACAAAAGAGTTGGGAAGGTGTCTTTTTACTCTCTTCTTTGGGGTCCAGATTGTTCTTTGTAATTCAGCAATATTCACTTTCAGTTTTTTGTTATTTTTCTGTCCATTTTTTTTGTTGTAAACAAGGATCTGGAGTAATCTGGTCAATCAGTCAGTTATTAAGAGCCTACTTTTAACTGCCTGGAACTGTGCTAAGTGCTAGGGATACAAAAAGAGGTAAAAGACAGTGCCTCAAGGAACTTATAATCCAGTGGGGAACAATATACAAACAAATATATACAAAGCAAAAGCTATATACAGAATATGTAGGAAACAGTTAATGGGGGCACTGGAATTAAGAGGGGTTGGGGAAGGCTTGCTGTAGAAGGTAGGATGGTACTTAAAGGAAGACAGGGAGGTTAGTAATAGAGTGAAGGAGGGAGAGCTTTCAAGGGATGGGAGACAGCTGGAGAGAATGCCTCGAGCAGACAGGTGAAGTGTCTTGTTCATGGAAGCAGCCAAGAGACCAATGTCACAGGTTCAAAGAGAATGTGTCCAGGTGTCGGGTATAAGAAACCTGGAAAGTTGTGGGGTGGGGTTGGGGAGCATCAGGTTATGAAGGGCTTTGAATGTGGGACAGAGCATCTTATATTTGCTCCTGGAGGCAATAGGGAGCCCCTGGAGTTTATTAAGTGGGAGGAGGGGTGACAGTTGAACATGTGCTTTAGGAAAATCACTTCTGTGGCTGAATAGAGGCAGGCAGACCCATCTGTAGGCTCTTGCAGTAATCCAGGCATTAGATGAGGAGGGCCTGCTCTAGAATGGTGACAGTGTCAGAGGAGAGGAGACATATTTCACAGGTGTTACAAAGTGAAAAGGACAGGTGTTGGCAACAGCTTGGGTATGGGGATCGTGATAGTGAGGGATCTAGGATGACTTCTAGCATGGGAACCTGTGAGACTGAGAGGATGGTATTACTACCCTCTACTGTAATAGGGCAGGTGGGGGGTGGGGTACTGTTTAAGGAAAGAGATCATGAGTTCTGTTTTGGACATATTTAAGATGTCTGCTGGGCATCCAGTGTGAAATGTTGCAAGGCAGGTGGAGATGCAAGATTGGAGGTCAACTGAGAGATTGGTAGATTTGAAAATGCTCAGCATAGAGATGGTAATTAAATATGTGGGAACTGATGAGATCACCATGTGAAGTAGTATAGAGGCAGAAGAGAAGAGGGCCCCAGACAGAATCCTGAGGAACACCGAAGTTTAGAGGATGTGATCTTGAGGAGGATCCAGCAAAGGAAGGAGCAGTCGGCTAGGCAGGAGGAAAACCAGGAGAGAGTAGTATTCCCAAAAACCAACCCATAATTTTACAGTGAGGTTTCTGAAACCCAGGGAGTTAAGTGTGCTAGGTCAGTGATTGACCTGCCACAGTGATTTGGACCACTGTAGAGTGACACAGCAAGGGCACTGGGCTTGGCTTTCAGAAATCCCAGGTTTAAATCCTGTTTCAGGCACTTTTTGGCTAAGTGCATCCTCTTTCAGACTTAGTTTCCTCTTTCATCAGATGAGGAGGATGCCAACATTTACTTCACAGGATTATTGTAAGGCTCAAATGAGATAATGTATGTAAAGTATTTTACATATCTGAAAATACATATATGCACTCATATATGACCAGTAATCTGGCTGCTACCATTTTACCCATAAAATTAAAATTTAAGAAATTCCTCAATCTTGTACCTTAGATGGGATTCCTAGGCTTTTCCAATAATGACTACTTTATGTAACATAAATAATTTATAATATGACTATTACCCCTAACTTTTCTCTTCTAATGATGTACTTTAGGATAGTGTTGTAGGCTTCGGTTGAATAATGTCATAGATTTTGCTTTTATCTCCATTGCCAGAGATAGAAAGCTCCAGTTTTTACTAAAACCTTGTTGTATATGTTTCTTATGAAGAATGCAGTCAATCACCTTTCTGATTGTTTCATTTTTAAAGTTTGGAAAACCATAACGTAGAGGAAATAACTTGGCTATTTTTATATAGTTCAGCAAGTTCACAAACCACAGAAACAGTTGTAAATGTGGCAATCGCCCCCAGGGAAAAATCACATGAACAAAAACCAGTCTAGTTCTGGAAGGGATTTTAGAGCTAATAGGCCAGTGACTCTCAAACTCTTTGTAGTAGTGGAACCCTTCGCTTTGATGTAATACTTAGGGTAAAATTGTTTAACATGATTTTTAAAGTGACTGCTATTAATAGTTTCAGGGAACAATTAGACCCTTTGATCTAAAAGAGTAAAATTTTAAAAAATATTCTGAATACGCTAATACTACAAACAACTTACTGGGAGAGATGGGTGTAATTGTTTATCGATAAGTATGTTATAATCAGGAACAATATTTGATTATAGGATAAATTAAGAACTAAAGGGATCTTAGGGATCCCTTAGTTCAACCCTGGAACTAGATAACTTAAAAAAGTTGGTATCGTTGAATAGACCGAATCAGATATACTAGTTATAAATACAAATTAGAATATCGTGTTGGCATTTTTCCTATATTAGAGATTTGGTTTTTAACTAGGTTTGTGAGCCTTGGTTATTTACATTTTGCTCATCTCTTCAAACTCCTGATTTATATATGATGGATATTACAATGAGATAAATTTATAGTGAAACAGCAACAATAAACAACAACCTACCAATACATTCTAACAATTGAATGCTCCAGGTGTCTTTTACTGTTTGATCCTAGCCTGGTAAGAAGCCAACATTTTGATCATTAAATCAATTTTTTTATTTTATTTTTTTCTTTTTGGAGGGGGGAAGGCAGGGCAATTGGGGTTAAGTGACTTGCCCAAGGTCATGTAATCAATTTTAACCAAGCAACAATGACAGCAAAAGGGGATAGACTCCTTTGTGGCCTGCTTCCAGAGTTGAGAAACACTGAAAGAGGCCATGCCTTTATTTTAGAGAGGAGGAAGCTGGTATTCCCCCAAGGTTAAGTGTCGCTTTCAAAATTATCCACCTTTGGTGTTGCATAAAGCCTGCACTCTCCTGATCAATTCTGGAGTCCTTTACTCTGTTACAAATGAACCAGTGTTCCTTTGACTGTGAGAATGTAATTCTGTGAAGCATAAGCATGTTCCTTGTTCTTAGGAGTCTTATGGTCTAGTGGGGGCCTATAGGACATTTACATAAACCCTTTCAAAACAAATGAAAAATCTTAGATTGCTAAGAGAGACACAGAATGGAAGGTGAGATTACTTTTAGATGGGCATCAAGGGAAGGCTGTATGGAAAAAGTAACACAACTTAGATGTCACAGTATGGATAGGATTTCAAAAGATGGCGTGGGGGAGAGCATTCTAGGTATACAGAATAGCAAAGGTAGAGAAGTGGTAAAGTGTGGAATACATTTTTTAAAATGAGTAGTTTAATTTGTCAGAAGTATTGAACATCTGAATATGACCACTATGGTTGCTTTGTTTTAGGATGAAAAGAAAAGTGTCTTTGTAGGCCTAAGGGAAGGAGCCAGTGAAAAGGGGTGTAATGTGTGCTCTCTGCCCTCAGTCTCAGGACAAGGGATGCAACATCACCCCTCTGGGTTCTCAGGTGCCCTGCGGGGTTTGTAGGATGTCTCCTCTATGGCTATATTTGAGCCCCTACCAGTGATGTTGCTCTTATTGTCAGGGGCCTGTAACTAGCACTTCAGTTCCATTTAAACACTTAACATAGTAGCTTTTGTGAAGGAATGTTTACTACAAAGATAACAACATAAACAAATATACAAACATTTCCAGCCGTATATCTGAATATATTCTCTCCTATATCACCTCAGTCTCTGGGCAGTTAGGCTTAAACTTACCTCAGTTCGTAAATAACATTGGTCCTACCAAGTTTATATCCCAAAGGTGGCATTGCTCCTGGGTAACTCCTCTATTCAACTTTTACTCACATGGGTCCAGGAGATCACCCCTCCCCCAGCCCCCACAAGAGGATTCCCTTCTTTGGGCATTAATGCTGTGCTGGTTGTGACATCTGGCCTGGATTCCTGTGATTTGACCTCTTGACCTAAAGGATTGGATGCTCCAATCTCTGCACCAGGTGCCCTGAGCAAAAGAGTTACTGAGTTCCCCTAGATCTGCAATTTGCCTACACAGCCGGTCAGAAAAGTCCCCTCCCAATCACATGGTTAGCCAGCTGGAATTAGTTACAGCATGTCCACACATGCTCCCCAATTTCTCCAGAGTCCTTCCCTATGATTTTCCTGGGAGCCATCTTCCTCATACCCTCCGTGTGTAGTGGCTGCATCAGCTGAGCAAGCTGATGGGGTTTGTGCATACGCTGCGCTCTCATTTTACTCTTTCACCTGTTTGAAAAATTTGCCTTCCCTGGCAGACGAAGAGTGCATTTTGAATACATCATCCGTGTCCCCACTCCAGAAGAGTCCTGCGTAGTTTCTGAGGAAGCATAAACATTAGCCTTTCATTTACTTCCCCAGTGCCATACAAGAAAGTCTCAACACAGTCAAATCAGAATTTTCCTCAGATACAAAGTTTTACCGGTTCATCATTGGCCTTAACTGAACCCAAAAGCAAAAAGGCAAAGAAAATTGGCTTCCTGTCCTGGAAGGAAATGTAGTCCCCTCAGAGCTTTCCTGATGACGCGATGCTCTCCCCATTTCAGACTTTGATCCTGGTGGTGACTAGGAATCATCTTCTCACTTTCAGGTGAGAAACCAACCAGACTTGACTTTGTTCCTACAAAATGACCTCAGTCTCAGGGTCTGAGATATCTCACCTTCTCTTTGGGCCCACACTCACAGAATTGTGTTCAATAATTAAGTAACTCCTAAAGAAAAAGAAAATAAAGCTTCTTGTCTCAGGAAAACTAAATCCCTATAGTAATCCCATAACATGTGGTATTCTCCACCCAGTAATTATGGACGTGGGGTGAACTGGAAGTCACTGCCCCCTTGAGAATCCTGGGTGAAAACTCAGATCCCAAGATTCTATCAACACATACAGTCATCCAAGTGGGGTCTGGACAGAATTTCCAAGTGTCCCTTTCTACACAGGGTATACCAAAATAGCATTAGGCATGCCTGTACCACAGATGATCCCTGTAAAGGTCCAGGCAGATTTTCTTTGGGTCCCTATTCTAAGTGGCACACGAAAGTGGATCTTTGCCTCTTCAAGGACGGTCCAAATGAAATTGCATACTCATCTGACAGGACAAGTAATTTTAGTTAGAAAAATGGCAAAACATGGTCATAAGAAGCCCAGAGATGAATGAAACTCCCAAGAAGGGAACTAAACATTCTCAGACACCAACTTGGGATTTTCAGGCAAACTCTGTCCTGTGGACATGCAGGGCATAAGAATTTCACTGTAAGCCTAGAATTTCACTGTAATCTAGGTCTTTTTGGTGTAAAAAGGAAGTTTTTTAACTAGTACTGGTGTTCTAGTGATGCACTTGCTTTATTTGTCATGTCGGACTCTATCCATGAATTTTAGTATTTAAACACTAAACGAATCAATACATGCAGAAGTTTAAGAAATTCATTTTAATAGAACTGACTTGTGAGGGAATACACACCTGAAAACTGACTGTAGAATTACATTCAATTTTTTTTTTGCCAGTTTCTCTAGTATACCACAAATAAAAGTATCCAAAATTCAAAGTCCTGGGTGGAACTGAGGGGGTCTGCCCGTGTTTCCGACTCCCATTATAAGGGAAAGATTGAGAATCAGAGAAAATGCAAAACTATTAGAAGAAAGTTGAGAAGGCCCCCAAGGCACAAGATTTGACAAGAACAGTTACTTTTTACTCTGACATAAGAAGGAAGAAGAGAGAATAGGAGGAAATCACAATGATGTCTTTTTTAAACATGTAGAGGTGGGGTTGATGGCCTTGAAGATGGGATTATTTGCCACAAGGTTTGAAAAGTGTGTAAGGTGTTGCCGATTTGAGGTGACAGGAAGAGGAAGGAACAGCTACTGTGGGGAATGATTAAGGAGAAAAACGCATTAGAACAAGCAACACTGAAAGCCCAGCTGAAGTTAGAGAGTTATGTATTTACAGTGGACTCAATTTCTTAGTGTAACAGCAGAGAATCCTGGAATCTGAATTAGAAATAACTTCAAAGGTCATCACCTTCAACCTATACATGAACAGGAATACTATGTCTAACATGTCCAACAAATGATTATCAATTTAAGGACATTGAATTAGAAATCTGATGATGGGGAGTTAACAAGGATGATGAGGCGAAGGAGTCTCAAGTGGCCAACCATGGGGTTCAAGCTTGTGAGGGAGAATGGCAAATAAAATAGTTATTCTTTCCTATTCCTTGTAGAAGAGGAAATTATCTTAAGTAAAGTTATACATTAAGTATAGCAAAACTATACAAGTTCCAAATACTTCATTTTAATACTGTGGATATTAAGATATCATATTTGAAGCAGTTATTTCTTTTTTTTTTTTTTTGAATTTCTTTATTTATTTTTAGTTTACCACACACGGTTCTACATGGTTTTGAGTTCCAGTTTTTCTCCCCTCCCTCCCCACTCCCTCCCCAAGACAGCATGGAATCTCATATAACTGTCATGTATAACTTCGCATTGAATTAATTTATGCACTAGTCAAGTCGTGGAGAAGAATTTTGACCAATGGAATGAATCATGAGAAAGAAGAGACAGAACCAAAAAAAAACCCCCAAAAACAAAAACAAAAAAAGAAGCAAAAAAGGCGAGCATGTAGTGCGCCTCGATCTGTATTCAAACTTCGCAGTTCTTTCTCTGGATGAAGATAGCATTCTCCATCGTGAGTCCCCTGGAGTTGTCCTTGCCCCTTAGGTTGCTGAGAGAAGCGCAGTATGTCAGGGTTGGTCCTCACGGAATCCATATATCTGTGGCTGTGCACAACGTTCTCCTGGCTCTGCTCCGCTCACTCAGCATTATGTCGTGTAGGTTTTTCCAGGTTGTTATGAAGTCTGCATCATCCCCATTTCTTATGGCACAATAGTATTCCATCACCTTCATATACCACAGCTTGTTCAGCCATTCCCCAATTGATGGGCATCCCTTTGATTTCCAATTCTTAGCTACCACAAAAAGAGCTGCTATAAATATTTTTGTACATATGGGTCCTTTTCCTGCTTGTGTGATTTCTTTGGGATACAACCCTAGAAGTGGTATTGCTGGGTCAAAGGGTATGAACATATCTACAGCCCTTTGGGCATAGTTCCAAATTGCTCTCCAAAATGGCTGGATCAGCTCACAACTCCACCAGCAATGCAACAATGTTCCAATTTCCCCACATCCTTTCCAGCATTTATCATTTTCCTGTTTTGTTATTTTAGCCAATCTGACAGGAGAGATGTGGTATCTAAGAGTTGTTTTGATTTGCATTTCTCTAATCAGTAGTGATCCAGAGCATTTTTCCATATGCCTGTAGATAGCTTTAATTTCTTCCTCTGAAAACTGCCTGTTCATATCCTTTGACCATTTCTCAATTGGGGAATGGCTTGTATTCCTATATATTTGGCTCAGCTCCCTGTATATTTTAGAGATGAGGCCTTTATCAGAGATACTAGTTGCAAAGATTTTCTCCCAATTTTCTGCTTCCCTCCTAATTCTTGTTGCATTGGCTTTTTTTGTACAAAAACATTTCAATTTGACATAATCAAAATTATCCGTTTTGCATTTTGTAATGCTCTCTATCTCTTGTTGGGTCATGAATTCTTTACTTTTCCACAAATCTGATAAGTAAACTATTCCTTGCTTTCCCAAATTACTTAGAGTATCAACTTTTACTCCTAAATCATGAACCCATTTTGACTTTATTTTGGTATATGGTGTAAGATATTGGTCTATGCCCAGTTTTTGCCCTACCATTTTCCAATTTTCCCAACAGTTTTTGTGAAATAGTGAATTATTAGCCCAGAAGCTGGCCTCTTTGGGTTTATCAAAGAGTAGATTGCTAAACTTGTTGATTTCATCTACTTGTGTACCTATCCTATTCCACTGATCCACACCCCTGTTTCTTAACCAGTACCAGGCAGTTTTGATGACTGAAGCAGTTATTTCTAAGGGAAGATGACCATTGCAGTTATACTCACAATAGCACTTTTTGCCTTGAAATTCATTTAAATAAGTACCATCAATTTTAGAACAAAATGTGTAAATGTTTTGCATGCCATCAAGAAAGAGGAGAGCATTAAAAAGAAAAGGGGAACTGAATGAAAGGGAACAGATGATAGAAAATGAAATTAGTCCAGAAGTCTAAAAACTGTATATTTTTGTGTAAGAGTTTGCTTGGGAATCCAAGTCTTGAAGGAGAAAAAGCTGAAGCATGGGGAGGAGGTCTCTTGGAAAAACAATTAAGAGCTTGAAAAATAGTTTTTACTTCTTTTCTCTATGGGGAGAGAAGGGGAAAAAGGATTTAAGATTTCAAAATTTAAAATTAAAAAGTTATGTTAGCATAGTTTCCCAGTGGATTGTTTTGATCGGGATCCAACCTGACATACCTGGCTGTTGAAATTAGATAATGATATACAAACAAGATGAACAGGTCTGACTGGAAAGAACAAAGCAGGCTTTGCATAAGGTTGTGAAGAATTCTTTGAATCTCTTGCAGTCTCTGACCTGTGTATATTGTTGTATATGGAGCTCATATAAAAGCAGAATCAATCAAGTAGCATCCAAGTAGAGTAATTGAGATTCAAGTGAAAATATTAATTTAGCAAAGTTAACAGGAACAGTATCGTCATGTTCATCCTAAGGTTTGCAGCTAGAGATCATCACTGTATTTAATACAGGTCAACTTCCTTATTTGTTTTGAATCAGTTTTTAAAAGGGAAATAAAATTGACTCTCTACCAGAAGGTGAATATAGAAAGCTTTAGACAAAGATAGTGCAAAACAGTCACACTTTATATAAGACTTGCTGAGTGTTTGTCACTCAGCAGTTCAGCGGCATTAAGAGAGTGCAGAACAAAGTACCTCATTTACAGCTAGTTAACCAGCATGGAATGGGAGTCTTACATGGTGTAATTACATTTTAATTTCATTCAGCTATTTTACTATGTCGGTAGTACCAGGTACCATCTGTCATGGCCCTGTGAAAAAGCCAGAGTGACCAGCTGATGTTGTGAGCTTAGTTTCTTCCAGTGGAATACAGCTTCTTCAGTTGTTTCATATTTGTCTTTGTGTCCCTAAGGCCATACACATAGTAGGTGCTTATTATATGCTTGTTGTATTGAACTGGATCTGTAAAATGGAGGTGGGGGAATGGCTAGATTGATCTCTAAGGTCCCTTCTTATTCTGATAGCCAGTGTTTCTCTTAGATTATGGAATATGATGCATATTCATATAAATATATCATGATTCACAAACTGCTAGATTTGGTAGGAAGTAAGCCTTTGTATTATTTTTCCCCTCAATAACAGGAGTTCTTAACCTGGGGATTCACACTAAGGATTCCATGGATAAATTTCAAAGGGGTTATGAACTTGAATGGGAAAAAATGCATCTTTATTTTCATTAATCTCTAAAATTTATCATTTCTTTCAATTATTTACAAACGTTATTCTGAGAATGAGTCCATAACCTTCACCAGATTTCCATTTGGGTCTATGAAAAAGGTTAAGGACCCCTGCTTTCTGTAGGTTAACATTTTGTAAAAGGATTGTATTGAAATTGTAGCCCATATGTGTTGAATACATACAAGAGGTAATGATTAGTAAGGCATCCAAATCCTAGGCGGTGGATGAGAATTGCTTCCTAATGTTTGTTGATAATATTCCTCTACAGGTGAATTGGGAGAGCTTTAAAAATGTGTTTCAGTAGGAAATTAAATTTTATTAGTTTTGGCAGTAACTGAGAGAGAAGTTCTTTGTTTTGTTGGGATTTTTTTTTGTATTGATACTATTTTATCTGAGGAAAAATATTGACTTTGTGTTTTTTTTTCTTCTCTTTTAAAAGATAAGGCACCTTTGTCCAAGAGCCTTTTACTAGTACCCAGCGCCCTTTCGATTTTATTGGCACTGCTCTTTCAACATTATCAGAATTTCTTTGTATATAATCTACAAGCTGTAAAGAATGACTTGCAGGTGAGTAATCAATCATTTGTTTAAAACCTCCTGGAAAAGGGAAGGGTGATGGATGAAGGGACAGTAGTTTGTTTTTCTGGAGTTGTTTCTTCTCCCCACTATTACCAATACGTCTACACAAAATACAAAGCAGAACTAGTGCCTTGTTGTATGTACCACGCTTATAAGAAAAGTCATGTAGACATCAAAGCTGTCATTTATTATCTGTCATTATGATAGTTTTCCAAATCAAGTTGACTGATATTTTTACCAAGATCATTTTTTACATCATACTTATTCCCTTATATGAAGAAAATATCATTCAGTTTCATAAGCATCATGGTACAGTGGATAGGACAGGTGGATCTGAGGGCCTGGGTTTGAATTCTGGCTTTGCAGCTTACTACCAGGGAAAGTCAGGAGGCTGGATCAAATGACTCCTAGTAGCCCTTTTACTTCTAAATCTATGACCTCAGGAAGATGCAGCCTTTACTGTGCCACCGACAAGCTGTGTGGCCTTTGGCAAGTTGTTTAACATCTCAAGGCCTTAGTTTCTTCATCTGTGGAATGAGAAGACTGATAAACTGGGGAGCACCCCATTGAGGAGGAATAGGATGGGGAGGAGCTGCAAGACTGTCATACGAGAATAGGCTGAAGGAGCTGGGGGCATTTGTTCTGAAAAAGGGGAGATTTAGGGAGACTATAACTTGAAATTTATACTTGTTTAAAAATCTTATATATAATGAAGTCTTATACTTGTTTAAAAATCAAATCTATAATGAAGGGAGGCATAGCTAGGCAGCAATTCATCTAAAAAATGATCTGGGTCGGTGAGTCAATAGTGTGATACAGCAGCCCCAAAAAAGGTAATGCTGTCTTAGTTTGCTTTGAGAGGTGTAATGGCCAGGGTGCTGATTTTACTATGCTCTGGTCAAAACAGGTCCGGATTATTATGTTTGGGGCTGAGTAATATGTTTTAGGGAAGTTGAAGAGTGTCTAGAGGAGAGTGACCAGGATGATGAAGACACAGGAGATTATGCCATATAAGGACTAGGGGAAAGAAGTGTTTTGCCTGGAGGAGAGACTATAGAGGAGGACATGTTAGCTGTTATGGGAGGTCATTAGCCTTGTTCTTGGTTTTGTGGGCCAGAACTAAGGATAATGGGGAGAAATTGCAGAGATGAAAAAAATTGGAGCTGTCCTGAAGGGGAATGGGCTGTCTTGGAAGGCTGTGGGTTTGTCTTGAACAGTCTTCAAAAAACAGAACGTGGTATCATAGATGCGGAGCTGGAAGAGACCTCACAGGCCATCTGACCCAGCCCTCCTACATCCATTTTTGCTTGTGGAGAGATGGTAGATCTGCCTAAGGTTACACAGGAAATAGGTGTGTCAGAGGTGAGATTTGAACCCAGGTACTCTGACTTTAGATTGTTGTTGTTTTGTTCTTGCTTGACTCTTCGTGACCCCATTTGGGGTTTTCTTGGCAAAGATATTGTAATGGTTTGCCATTTCCTTCTCCAGCTCACTTTACAGATGAGGAAACTGAAACAAACGGTTAAGTGACTACTCTTCCAGGGTCACACAGCTGTTAAGTGCCCGAGGCCAGATTTGAACTCAGGAAGATGAGTCTTCCTGACTGCAGGCCTGGTGCGCTATCCACTGTGCCACCTCGCTGCCCTGACTTCAGAATCAGTGCTTAAGGTTGGACGAGCACTTGTAGAATGGATTATTATAGAGGAGTTTTTTTTTTTTACAGGTACGGTTTAGACCAGATGGGTCCTGAGATTCTGTGACTGAGTAATGGGTAGAAGTTCCGCAGAGTGCAATTAAGCCTATCCAAAAGTAGATTGGGTTGCCTCTGAAGTCTTTTCCAACTCTTTGATTTAAATGAAGCGAAAAATTATATTAATTTGAGGTTTTACAGTTAGAAGGGAAGGGAACAAGCATTTATTAAGGACCTATTGTATTCTGGGTCCCGAGCTAAAGTAATTTACAGACATTTGGCCAATATCAGAACTGGAAAGAATATGGAACTGTGGCTTTGGAGGATATGTTTTCATCTCTTAGTTGTGAACATTTTACAGCTGATGGTGTGCCTATCTGTGAGTAAAAGTGTGAGGGGGAAGTGTGATGTGGCACTCAGCCATTTCCTTACTAGGCCTACAGATAATTTTTCTTTACACTCTTTTCAGCTTGGTGTCTTTGTGAGAAATATGCTGTCCTCCTTCTACATTCAGGTCACTTGGAATTTTTTCTGTTGCTCTCTAGCTGTGCCCGTTAGGTGTTATTATGACTACAGAAGAAAGAGAAGTTTCTGGAGGAGCTTTAATTCTGACTGGCGAGCAGACTTTGCAACTGCATTTGTTGCATTTTCATTTTGAAAAGAAATAAATGCATTATAATTTAGAATGATATTGTAGTTTAAAATAAGATAGTGATTACGTTGGGGGTATTATTATAGTCAGGAAACACCTCTGTTTTTTCAGGAAGTCATTTTTATTTCACAACCCATTGGTGCCCCAGGCATGCACTCTCTCCTGCTTGGTGCTGTTTCCCCGCTCATCTCCTTTTCTGGAGTCTCCTGTATCTACATTGTCTATGTCAAGAAACTTCCAGTTATCTGGCTAATTGGCCACTCCTTGCCTGTGTGACCTTATGATAGGCAAACCAATCACACCAACCTGAGTAGGATTCCACCCCTTACTATAAAACACATGAGCTGTCCTGATCTCTGAGCTGTCCTCATCCAGAGATGCACTTGTGAAGATGGACCCAGGAGTCCCAGGGAGAGCTTGGTATGTACAATGGGTGCTAAGTTTTAGTATGTTTGCCCTCCTCCTGCTGTGGCTTGAAAACCACTCTGTTCAAAATTTCATGGCAATATCCCTGGTATATCCCTATCCTGCTCCTTCCTGTCTTTCTGTTAGTCTGGGTCCTAGGTTGAAGGGTGCTACCCTGCTTTATTTTGAGGGTGTCAGTTCTGGTGCCACTTTTTGGAGGTTGGTGGGCTATTACCTTGTCCCTGCTTCTTCACCTCCATCCTATCTTGGATGTCAACAGCAAGGAAGCCATGTGCCTTTCCTCTAAATATGCCAAATAAAAGGACCTCTGTCTTTTAGCAGTGATTGGCTCATCTAAAGTTCCTTCAACCCTGTTAACAAGAACCCCCAACAGGTATTTAAGTTGAGAAACAGTATTTGGAAAAAAAGATGTCTTATTCTGGGTCCTAAAGTTGTGGAAATCATAGTGCATGGAAGTGCATTCTTGGTCAGTGGAATAGCGTGAACATGAGGCTGTGCCTCTATAAGGCACATGTGAGAAGCGTAGAAGCCTTGCCAAAATGATCAGATTGGGGAGTAATGTGAGGGGAGACTGGAGAGATATGAGGACAGTTAATGAACAGCTTAGAATTTTAGTTCTTTATCTCTTTTTTAAAAACGATTTGTAAAATTTGGCTATTTCAGTCTGGTAAAAAGCCTTTAGTCTTTTTTAGACTAATAGTCAGTGTTTGAACATTTGGTGAGTGCAGAGCAATCAATATTCTGTACGCAGAACAGTTACTTATGTGGGGCAGTGATCTCATGGACTTTGGATGATATTTACAGTTTGTTGAGTTGAGAGAGACTCTGTTGAGGTGGACAGGAGATTTATGCTTACCTGCAGCTTTAAGTTTTCTAGTTGTGATTTTGAACATAGTTGTATGATGTAAATTATAAAGACTCTTACTTAGCAGTTTTCCCTGACCAATGATTATGCTATGTTTATTTTCAAGCTGGATGGCTATTGTATTTTGTAGTAGCCTTCACATTTTATTAAGCATCGTTAGGCCTGCAGACTTATTAAACATCTGCTAGTACTGAAGTCTGGGTTGAATGCTTTTATAAGTCTGCTCCATATGTAATAGAAGTTTTGATGTGGTCTGTTGATGTTGATACTTCCTGTGCTACAGCAGATTTTTATTGTACAGTGTTGTGACCTGAAAGCACATTGTGACACTCGAGTACAGTCATACACTCATCCAGCAGGAAATGATGTTAGAACCAGTCTAGCCTCTTTGTCTTACTCAGTATGCAGATTAATATGTATGTTAGCAATTTGAAAAGTGGAAAAGGCTGTCTTGGGAGATGGTGCATTCCTCTTTATTGAATGTAACTTTGAGTAAAGACCATATAAACATTTTGGCAGAGTTGCTATTTGGGAGACTTTTGTTCGGGTACTCGTTAGGTTAGCCGACCTTTGAGGTCTGGGTTATCTTTCTTTGATTTTAAGAATTGAGTTTCATTTTACTCTATCATGCTACTTTTCTAATATCTTTACCTTGCTCTGCTAGATGCCTTTTTAACTTCTTATTTTTGATGTACTAATACTAGGGCAGTGATATGTGATCTCTGTACATCAAAAGAATTTATACAGTATACCTGGGTATCAGCCAGATATTTAATCAAGTCCATCATGAGATCTTTGTGGACACGCTGACAATCTCTGGACAATCTGACCTTATCGTTCCCCCACAACATTTACCAGTGACCTCTTAATTGCCAAATCCGTTACCCTTTTCTCAATCCTCATTCTCCTTGACCTCTCTGCAGCCTTTGACGTTGTTGAGTACCTTTTCCTCAGTACTCTGGTCTCGCTAGGTTTTCAGGATACCACTCTCTCCTGGTTCTCCTCCCATTCTCTGACTGTTTGTTCTCAGTCTCTTTTGCTGGATCTTCATCTAGGTCTCGACCTCTAACTAGATGTCCCTTAGGGTTCTGTCCTAGGTCCTCTTCGAGAGAAGAGGGAGAAGACTCTCTCTATATAGCTTCACTTGGTGATCTCATCTCAAAGCTTAGGATTCTCAAATCTACTTATCATGCCCCAGACTCTGCTGGCCTCCAGTCTCACATCTCTCTTCAGACATCTAGAATTGTACGTGCAATAGACATCTTAAACTCAATACGTCCCAACCCAACTCATTATCTTTCCCTCTAAATTGTCTCTTCTTATTACTATAGAGGGCACCACCATCCTCTCAGGCTCTGTTAAGGCTCCTCACTGTCTCTCACCTTTCATATCCAATCTGTTGTCAAAGCCTGTCAGTTTCACCTTTGTAATATCTCTTGAACAAACCCCTTCTCTCCATGACACTGACATCGATGCCAGCCTGGTGCTGCTCCTGATTACCTCACACCTGGACTATTGAAATAGCCTGCTGGTGGGTCTGTCTGCCTGCCTCAAGTCTCCCTACTCAAATCCATCCTCCATTCAACCACTAAAGTGATTTTGCTAAAGGACATGTGTGACCATGTGTCACCTTGCTTCAATTTCAGTGGTACTCTATCATCTCCAGGTTCCTATATAAAACCCCCCTTCATAACCTAACCCCTCCTACCTTTCCAGTCTTCTTACGTCTTTCTTCCTCTACCACATACTGTTTGATCTAGCGACAGGCCTCCTTGCTGTCCCACAAATAAGATACTGTGTCTCAACTCAGAGCATTTTCTCTGATTGTTCTCAATATCTAAAATATTCTTCTTCTTCATCTTTACCTCCTGGCTTCCTTGGCTTCCTTTGAGTCCCAACTAAAACCCCATCTTCTACAGGAAGCTTTTCCCAAGCTCTCTTAATTGTAGTGCCTTCCTTCTGTTAATTATTTTCTGTTTATCATATAAATATATATATATATATATATATATATATATATATATATATATATATATATACACACACACACACACACACATATATATCTTGCTTGTACATATTTGTTTACCTGTTGTCTCCATTAGATTGTGGCCCATTGACAAGTTAATTAATCTCTCTGAGCTTCAGTTTTTTAATCTGTAAAGTGGGCCTGGCTTGATCTAGGCTTTCTTGCAGCTATAAGTTTGTGATCCTGTGACTTGGGGATTGTCATAGATTATAAACTCAAGATAAGTCAGCTTTGTGATGTAGAGAAAAATCCTACTGAGGAGAAGGAGATGTGCTCTGAAAAGTTAAAAGAACTCTACCTGTCAAGTATGAGTGATACTGCTAACTCAAAATTATAGATGGTGAGCAAGGCACGCCTTGCCTCAATCAGTTGTATAAAAATACATAGCCTTCAGACCTTTCATTCAAATATAATTGTATAACCATTTTGTTCCTAACAGTTTGTTTTATGAAAAAAAGTTTTATGCTATGTTTTAGCCAGTTTTTTGTAACAGAAAAACCTCAACCGTCAAGAATTTTTCCCTTTCTTTTCTTTAAAATATATTACAAAGAGTACAAATGAAACAAATATTTTAAGTTCAATGTAACAAATTTTAATAAAAGAACTTGAAATATCCTGACCTTTTTCCTGTGCCTTTTTTTTTTCACTTTTTAGATCTGGAGATTGATATGTGGAAGAATAATTTGCCTTGATTTGAAAGATACATTTTGTAGTAGCCTGCTCATATATAACTTTAGGATATTTGAAAGAAGATATGGCAGCAGGAAATTTGCAGTAAGTCTGTTATGAACATTCACTTCACAAACCATTTATCAGGTGCCTTCTTTGAATAAGGCTGTGTGCTGGGTGTACATGAGAATCTTGTATCTGTGTTGGATCTTGATCCTGATACTACCCGTGTGAGCTCAGGTAAACCCCAACCACTCTGGCCCTCTGTTTTCTCATCCATACAGTGAAGAGCTTGCATGCTCAATGGTCCCTTTTAGAGTCCCAGTCTACCTTCTTAATTTATGGGGGTGAGGGAAAAAGGAGTGGTATCCTTTGATTCTTGTGATAAAGATGGATAGATTCAATGTTCCTTTATTTGAGATCATCAGAGCCATAACAAGCACTTCTTGCATCTGGGACAAAGTCAGTTGATAGATTCACAGTATTAGAGTCAGAAGAGATCTTAGAGGATCTAGTCCACTCATTTTATAAGTGCAGAAACTGAGGCCCAGAGAGATGATGTGATGTGCAGAGAGTATGTAGCATAGAGTGGATTAAAATCCAGGTCACCTAACTCTAAATCCAGTGCTGTTTCCACTCTATCATATTTGTGATTGGCCAGTGGTAAGATGGTGGTGTTTCAGAAGAGTCCAGATGTGGGTGCAGAAGTGTAGATCCCCATTGTCTGTCCTGTGTCCTCAAAGAGTTTGGAAGGGAAGATGGGCAATAGAACCTTGGGGGTGGCAGGTTGGCAGAAGACCACACAGTTGGGAATGGGTCTCCATTGGGGAGGAAGCATGTTCCCAGATTGTCTTAGGGTAAAATGGTAGTCATTCCCATGCTAGCTATGAGTTCTCAAGATCAGGTTTTCATTTTTTAAAATCATTGTTTTCATGTTCATTTAAAAATTGTTATATGCATTATTTAGAAATTGAACATTACCAAGGCTATTTTAAAAATTCTTAGCTCAGAACAAAAAAAATATAATAAACTCTAGAAGACCTTAGAGAGTTGGGAATTTAATAAAGCTGTCATAATTCATTCATGTCAGAAATCTGCTCTGGTCTTACATTTGTATACTTTTTTGTATTCTTCAACTTTGATCTGTTAATCAGTCAACAAGCGTATATTAAGCACCTCTTACATGCCAGGTACTCTGCTAGGTGCTGAGGATGTAGATGGAAAGAATAAAACAATCTCTGTTTACAGGGAACTTAAATGCTAATGATAATGGAGACAAGCACACACCCAAAAGTATATGCACAATAAGCACAATGAAAATAAACACAAACTAAATTATAAGAGAGCTTGGGAGTGTGGGCACTAGTAGTTGGGGGATCAGGAAAGACTTCATGTGGAAAATGGCACTTGAAATGGCATCTTGAAGGAAGAGGAGTTTTATATGAGATGGAGTTGAAGGGGAAGGGCATTCAGTCATATAGAATGACACAGATATTGAAGATGGAACATCTTTGTATGAAGAGCAGATGAAAGGCCATTTGGTCTGCACTGCAGAGTGATGCCTCTTTCTGACATGCAGGTGACCTTGGGTTCTTGAAGGTTATGCCTAGGATAGAAGTTTTAGAAAGCCCCACTGATCTGGAAAGATTTGGAGTACCAAAGGGTTGTTGTATTATCCTCTAAAGACTAGCCTAGCTAGTGAATTTCAGAGAAGCTCATCAGCCACCTTATGATTGTTTTTTTCAACCCTCAGCATCTCATGAAACCATGTGGAAGGGTTGCTGTCTGCTTCTGTAGAAGAAGGGCCTGCCACAGATATTTAAATATTAATATGAAAATAACAAAAAGTTATATTCTTAATGTAGTATGCTGAACTGATTTTAAGTTAATGACTTAAGTATTTTTGTTTGTGAAATTTTTTTCTTCTTTCTTTACAGTCCTTTTTATTGGGTTCTTGGATTTTGTCAGCTTTGTTTGACTTGGTCCTTGTGGAAGCTATGCAGTATTCATTTGGTATCACAGCCAGTAACTTGCCTTCTGGTTTGTAAGTAACTCCTAATAGATTTGCTTAATTTAGAATTAGATTATACTAAAGGGTTATTGTCAGATTCCAGTCAAAGAAGAAAAGCATTTTAATTTTTGCAATGTAGATTCATTTGGTGCTTAAAAAAAAAATCTGTTGTGTTTAAATGTAAGGTGTCCCAAAAGATTAATGTCAAATTTCGGTAAAAGAGAAAAAGTATTTTATTTTTTCCCATGTAGATTCATTTGACGACATAAAAAGAAAATCTGTCATGTTTAACTACAGAGTATCCCCCAAAGCCCTTAAAACTTAAAACTTTATTAAGACTTTTGGGACACTTTTTGTTTTCACATTTTCAATATGTTCTGGAAGCATAGTTAATATGAGTTACTTTCTCTTGCACCTTTTACTTCCATACTTAAGATGGTAGTTATTAATTCTCTTAATATATTCTTATAGATGAGATTAATTCTTTATGTGGCATAGTATACCTTTCTTAAAACTTGTGAATTTTCTTCCTGCAGAGTTGTTAAAGCTTAAACACATACATTTTACATATGAAATACGTTTTACAAAATATAAATTTCTGAGGAATGATAATTTTTGAAGTTTTCACAGTTAGACCTTTCAGAGCAAGGTATGAGTTTCAATAAGAGAATTTTAGCATGTTACTTTATGGACAGTGATAGAGTGATTGAGGTACATGTTCAGGCTCATAGGGAGAGTAGATGCGGTTGACTGGGTCAAGGAAGAGGAGCAAGAGAGTGCGTAGCAGGGACATGGTCATTTGATTCTCTGGTTATGGTAATTGTCTCCCTCAAATATCCTCTTCCTGCCTGAAAGCCTGATGCTGCGCCCAGAAAATGGTTAGCATATAGCAGAAGTGACGTTTATTACTTTAGTTAACCACCATCGTAGACTCATATCTGAGGCAGTGGGCCGTGAATTGAGGCTTCCCTTTACCTCCTTAAGCTCTTGTCATTCATGATCATCCCATCTACAGTGGTATTCAAAATGATGACTGGTGTACGAATGCCTCAAAATAAGTATTCAAGTTAGTACTGGTGATAGTCTAGTTTTCTGAACCTTCTGTCAGTATTTCATTAGTTGCCATTGACTATTATAATATTTCGGACCTTTTTCCCCTGCTCACTTACTTTGCTGATGATACCTACATTTTTTCTATCTTTTCTTTCCATGACTTCTCCAGTATCTCTAGGGTTGAGATGCAGGTGAGCATTCTCACCCCAACTCTGCTCTGCTCAGCTCAGCTCATTCAGTCTCTCCCCAGTGCCAGGTTATACAGCTGCC
This sequence comes from Trichosurus vulpecula, assembly GCF_011100635.1. Lineage (NCBI taxonomy): Eukaryota > Metazoa > Chordata > Mammalia > Diprotodontia > Phalangeridae > Trichosurus > Trichosurus vulpecula. Next base: position 371,641,484 of record NC_050576.1, read on the forward strand.
CCCTCCACTTGAAAGGGCCACTTGTCAGACTTGCCCTGACGCTCTGTCACCTAGCATGGCACCTTGCATGCAATAGTCTTAAATGTTTGTTAAATTGAACTATGAGTTTGCTGCTCAAAAGGCAACTATGTTTAATCCAGCTTTATACTGAGCCCAGAATTCACCTCCACAGGTACTGTATCAAGCCTGTAATGAGGTTTAATATTTTGATGGAAATTGCCAAATGTAGATTATAGTTTGACATGATTCACCATACGGATAAACTTTTGCAATATGTATACCTTTCCAAATTAAGTTAATGTCAAAAAAATGTTTACTTTTGGTAAAAATTTGACAAATAATGATCTAATTATTCTTTACTTAATCAAAAGTGACAAGGCAGGGAATATATGCTGATTGTAGCTATACCCCATAAGGTCTTAGAGTGGAACTCACAAAATGTATATGTACAAGTGTACCTGGCAAGTAGTTTTGGTGGAGTTCATTTTCCTAATTCCATCTCTTGTGCTTAAAGGCTTGAACTGTGTTTTCTTCCTCCTGCCTGAGATCTTGGGTAATTTCAGTCCTTCCCCTTCATGTTCTCCTATTACTCACTTCCACTGTCTCAGTCTGTTCTCATTCTGGGGTATTCACTTTTCATTGGCCTTGATCTCTGCCTCAAGTTAGTGGGGAGGCAGGGGTGGAGGAGGGGGAACAGAACTGGCCACAGATGGATGCCAGTCCTTTTTCCCCTCCAAGCCTGGTGGAGACAAATAACACATATTAGTATTCTGCCCCAGTTTCTTCTGATCCTCAGTTCTTTGGGTCAGAACTATTGGAGCATAGCATACTGTCTACTAGTCTGTACTAGTTTTTGACTTCTTTTAGTATTGGAATTGGATGGAGTTGAGGAGAGGACAGGCAAGAGTTGAATTCTTTTGTGAGCCTATGTGTTGACTTGTATAGATCCCTGCTAGAATGTAGTGATAAAGATTTTAGAATAAGCTCATTATCTGCTTTTAGTTCATTGAGTTGTTACCTCATTAGGTTTTTTGAGGTCTTAGACCTTGAAGGTAGCTGAAATTACTTTATCTTTTGTGTTTAATTTCTATTTAGGAGAGAGTGTGAGGACTGGAGAAAGCCTCTATCTTGTTGGTCACATGACCCAGAATCCTAATTCCATTCCATTTTTCTTCCAAGCTTTATTTTGTATATGAAGAATCCATATTCACACTGTTTTTGAGAAATAAAACCTTCACAAATGTGAAAAGATTTCCTTGTTTTATTTGAACTTTGTTTCTCTAGAATATTCACATGTTTAAAAGTATTCAAAACTGTCCCAAATAAAATTTTTACCATTTAATGTTATTTTAGATGTTCAGAGGGTTACTGTAAACGTTTGTTAATGAGATCATAGGAAGGTACTCTAGTACAGTACAGTTCAGCTTTCTTGTGTTACAGATAAACAAAATGAGGCTCAGAGAGATTGCTTGAGCTTAACCTCCACAGATAGTTTTGTGGCTCTTGGATGGTGATGGTCTTTTACCAAAAATGTTAGCAATTAGACCTGTCCTTCAATGGCATTTCCCCAGATGTAGATAAAAATGAATAACAGAGTTAGTTGTACATGCTGATACGCTTTTAATGAAAATACATAAGAAATGAAAGAATAATTACATTTTAATAATTCAAGTATTTTCTAAGATATTGTCAATAAATTTATACCCTGTTATATATTTAAACAAAACTCTATTTTCCATATATTTTAAAATTATCATTTTATTAAGGAAAATTTGTCTTAAATTTCATAATAACCTTGGCTGATTCTTTATTGGTCCAGATATGTTGGTTTGATACAGAATGAATTAAACTTTTTTTTAAGTTCCTAAAGAGTTTATATTGATGGACTAAATGTTTTTATTGTCTCTCATTTGTTTATATTGAATGGGAACTGACCCATTATCAAATTACATCGAACATACAGTTTTTTTTGTTTGAAGTTGGTTGTCTTCTAGGGAAAGAATGTGGTTTAGATTGGAAAATAGATTTAGTGGAGAAGTTGTGGAATCACTTTTTTCTCTCCATTAGCACTTAAAAATGAATTAAGCTATTTTTGTGATTTAGTGTAGTATAAATCAGCTTCGACTGTTGAAATTCAATTCTGTAAATATATATTAATCCTTTGCTAAGCTCAAGGATTATGCTACATACTAGGGTACAAAGAAATTCTGCCCTCAAGAAATTTGCATTCTGCTCAACCTAGCAAAAGGAATTCCCTCATATGGTAGTAGCCTTTTCTAATGATAGAAAAAGAAATTATGTCACTATGTAACATGGGTCAAAACGTTGGAGGCCCTGTTGCCACCATTTTTCCTATAAGGTTGTGTAAAAATAGACTCAAATAGTCATGGCTTTTATACTCCCTTCTTTGAGATGTATTCTCCATCTTACTTAACTTTATAGAAATAGGGACTACAATAATTGTAGCAGCCTTTAATTAGTCACTTACAATTTATGAAGTGCTTTCCTCACAACAATCGTGATTATCCCTATGTAACTGATAGGGGGCAGTTAGGTGGTTCAGGGGTTAGAGTGCCGGGCCTGGAGTCAGAGTTCCTGAGTCCTCTTCCTGAGTTCAGATCTGGCCTCAGACATTTGCTAGCTGTTTGACCCTTCAAGTCATTAACCCTGCGTGCCTCAGTTTCCTCATCTGTAAAATAAGCTGGAGAAGGAAATGGTAAACCACTCTAGTATCTTTGCCAAGAAAACTTGGAATGAGGTCACAGAGTCAGACACAAGTGAAAAACAACCACAATATTACTGATGAGGAAAGAGAGGCTCTAAGCAAACAAGGAACTTACAACTTATAAATGGGTTATGGAGGACCTAGAATGATAGGATCATAGGTCTAGAACCAAAAGATGCCTTAGAGGTCATTAATTCCTAGGCCTGTTTTACAGATGAGGAGTTGAAGCACAGAGAAAATAAGTTACTTAACCCAGGTCTCCTGCCTCTAGAGGTCTGGTACTCTTTCCATTACACCAAAGATAAGATGCAGCTGCTAGTATCAAAATCCTTTCCAGTGAATATTTGAATTGTAAGTTGTTCTGGATGATGTATTGAATTAAATCTTCGGTTCCACATTACCTAGTGGAAAAATTCTACGTAAAGAAGTTTAACTACATAAACAGCTATTAGTTGATTAGCTCAACGAGACACTTTCCCCCTTCCCCTCCATTAAAATGAACTGTTTGACGAAATCAACCATCAGACTTGGTATAATAAATGAACTAGTTGTACTTGGTGTCCCAGAGGGTGGAACAAGAATCCATGAACCAAATTTGTAAAGAGTTAAATCTGGCCTTGATACAAGGAAAGATTTCCTGTTGAGTTATCCAAAAGTGGAATGGGCTACTTTGGGAAGTACTTGATTTTCCCAAATTGCAGATCTTCAAAAAAAGGCTAGACAACCGACCATCTGTGAAAAATGTTTTCTAGCGGACTTCATCTTCAAGCATAGGCTGGACTAGATGTCATCCTCCAAATTCAAGATTCCATTTGACTACTAACTGCCTGAATATAAACATTAAAATCATGTGTCTTTTCAGCATGAATTCGTATAAAGGTTTTAGGTATGGAAAAATGAATATAATAGCTATTAAAATAGCTAAGGATATTTTTTTTTCTTTATCCTATGATGAGTTCAATACAAAACATTCCTAAGATATGTTATGAGAGGACAGGTGTTATTACAGTGTCACTTTATAGTATATTTAATGTATGCTTTGACTTTGTTAGTAGTTAAAAAGAAGTTCTTTAATACTTGATTTTTAAAAATGACCAATCATATCATTTCGCTATTTATATTGCTTAGTGACCGTAAGCTGCCTGATCGAAAACTCTTCCTGCGTACACTTCGCAGATAGTTTCGATATAGCATGACACTGATGACTCGAGCTTGAAATTGTTTTGAGACAATGTAATAGAGTATAACATCCAGACATGTGCTGAGATTCATGAGGAAAGTGGTAAAGGTGCTCCATGGATTAAAACTGTTTTCCTCACGTTGCAGCATTAGAAAAGCAAAACAGATATGAAAGGGAACAAAGCAGACAAGCACTTGTACGATGAGAGTAATAATTATTCGTATGGACTTTTCCTTGACCTTTGGTTTCAGTTTAGAAGTCCGGCCACGAAGGAGACTGTTAATAATGAATGAATAGCATCCAATCATGATGAAAAGAGGAATCAAGAAAAACAGTATCAAACGAGCAAAGTTCAGCATATTAATTGCTTTTAAGTGGATTATGTCAAAAATTTTCAGGCAGCTGGGAGGGTTTGCATCTTTATCTGGATCTTCATTTAAAAATAATAGAGGGGTGGTGGTTGCAAGAGTCATTATCCAAATTCCAGCACAAGCTAGCATTGCTTTGCTTGTGTTCTTAAGTTCTTTGGTATGTTTAGGCTGCAAAATAGCCATGTATCTATCGGCACTAATAAAGGCAAGAAGCCAGAGGGCAATACTTGGATAAAACATTGTGAGAGCTCCAAGAATGTGACAGAAAGTCTCCCCAAAGATCCATTTACCTTTTCCATAATAAACCATACGGAAGGGTAAGCATAATACAAAGACTATGTCCAATAATGCTACGTTCATCATATAGATAGTTACAGTTGTTCGTTTCTTGGTGCTGCAACTGAAGACCCATAGAGCAGTCACGTTAACAAATAATCCAATTATGAAGATACAGCTGTAGAATACCAGTGCTGCAATCTTGTATTCTTCTGGTTGTAAGTTAATAGAAACAGAATGATTTTGATTATTTTGGGTAGCCATCTTATTTCTTGTAGAACATGATACCTAGAAATGGAAAAAAATATTAAGTATATCCATACAGAATTGTGAACCTGATATAAATCAATCACCTAGCGAGCTTGAGAGAGTTTTTTTTTAAAATTTTAAAGCATAATAAGGATATTTTCATAAAAGATTGTTGTAGATATATCATAACTGTTTGGAACTCATTTTGGTATTATGAAGCATAGGCAAAGTTTCTTGGCTTTTTTTTTTAAACTTAGATATTTATTGATATCTTCTCTTTTCATATCACCATCATTTCTCAGTATGTTTCTCTTATAAGTGCAGGAAAAGTTCAGCAAAACTAACACATCAGCTGAGTTCTTCATTGTGTACCACACCACCTTTCCTTTTCAAATAGCTCGAAAATGCATTCTCATATCTCTTCTTTTTTGAAAAATCTGATTTTATATATTTTGCATGGCTACACGTGCATAACCTATGTCAAGTTGCTTGCCTTCCCAATGAGGGAGAGGTGGGAAAGAGAGAGAGAATTTGGAATTCAATTTTCAAAGCAAATGTTAAAAAAAATTGTTTTTATATGTAATTAGGGAAAAATAAAATACTAAATTGGAATGAAACAGAAAGAAAAATCTAATTGTATTTTTTTCAATGAACAAAAATCCACTTTCTTTTCCTCTCCTCACCCTTTCTCTGTCCCCTAAATAGAAAAAGTAAATTAAAATTTTTGTAATAAATAAGCATAATCAAGCAAAATAAGTTTGCACATTGAACATATCTTAAAAATGTCTCATTTTCTATCCTGAGTCCTTCACCTCTCTCAAGAGAGAGCATGCTCATCATGAGTTCCTTGGATGCTAGTTAGTCATTGCATTCATCAGAGTTCTTAAGCCTTTCAAAAATGTTTGTCTTTAAAACTTTGTTATTATTGTCTAAAATGTTAACCTTTTTTGGTCAACTTAGCCAATCTGATGGGAGTGAAATAGAATCTTAGAGTTGTTTTAATTTGCTTTTCTCTAGTTATTAGTGATTTAGAACATTTTTTTCATGTCTATTAATGACTTGGATCTCTTCCTCTGAAAACTGCATATTTATATTCTTTGACCATGTGTTATATGGGGAATGGCTCTTATTTTTATACATTTGGATCAGTTCCCTACTTATCCTGGAAAAGAGACTTTTGTCAGAAAAAACTTGCTGCAAAATTCTAATTTTTGCTGCATTGGCTTTGTGTAAAAAACTTTTAGTTAAGAAAAATTTTGCATTTTTGCTTCTGTGATCCTCTGTCCTTTGTTTGGTCATGAATTCTTTCCCTCTCCATAGATCTTAAAAGATATTTCCTTCCTTGTTACTATAATTTGCTTATGTTGTTATCTTTTATGTCTAAGCCAAGCTGAGACCTGGGAAAGACCTTAGCTTAAAAAGGCCAAGGCCTCCCACTGCATCTGGGGTCATCTCCAGTCATCCTGATTTATATTTTGCTACTGGACCCAGATGGCTCTAGAGGAGACAGTGAGGCTGGTGACTTTCTTTGCACAGCCCTCCCTCACTTAAATCCAATTCACCGCAAGTCATGTCATCACATTCCTGATGCCATAGTCCTCACGCATCCACTTTGGAGCCTTACCTCGATGTATGATTTGAATGTTTATCTGTACCTAATTTCTGCTAGATTGCTTTCCAGTTTTCCCAACAGTTTTTGTTGAGTTCGTTCTTTCCACGTACATTGTTATTGTCATTGTTTATTTTGCTTCTCTTGTTCTGCTTACTTCACTTTGTATCAGTTCATATAAGTCATCTCGTGAATCTCTATACTTTTCATATTCATTGTTGCCTACAGTACAGTAATATTCTAGTACTTTAATTAGCCCACAGTTTGTTTCACCATTCCCCAAATGATTGGGCAATCACTATGTTTCTGGATCTTTGCTACTGAAAAAAGAGGGTTGCTAAAAATATTTTGGTGTGAATTGGACCTTTCTTTTTATCATTGATATTGTAGGCAATGACTAAGTCAAAGGGTATGGACATTTTAGTCACTTTTTAAAAAAAGTATAATCCTGGACTCCTTTCCAGAATGGTTGGATGATTTTACAGCCCCACCAATAGTTATTAGTTGACTGTCTTTCCACAACCCCTCTAACATTTATTATTCCGATCTTTTGTCATCCTAGCCAGTTTTCTAGGTCTAAGGTAAAATGGTTTGTTTATTTGTTGTTTACATCTCTTTAATTTGCCTTTCTCATATTATTAGTGATTCAGTGCAACGTTTCATATGGTTGTTAATTGTCTGCAGTTCTTTTGAGAACTCTTCATATCCTTTGACCACATATCCATTGGCGAAAGACTTTTGGTCATGTATTTGCATATCTTGGATTCCTTCATATATTTAAATACACACATACATACCACAATATCTTCCACCAAGGATTGATAATTCGAATTAATTGAATTAAGTGGGAAGGTCAGTTTGGATTAGTAGACAGTGAATGTGAGAATCTTTCACAATGTAGTTTTATTACTTTAAAGTACATTCAAGAACTAAAATTAGGCTAACAGTTTTGGCAACAAAGGCTCTTTAAAAATAAGAATGATTTTAAAATTCTTCTATGTAAATGAATAGTGTTTGAGGAACATTTGTTGAAGGTCAGATTATTTTAAATATTTTTCCTGAAACTTTATGTTATTAATGTTAATATTAAAATTTACTTATAGTTTAAAAAAAAAGGAATTTGTTACACCAAGTTAAGCATAGGCTAGCCTCCATCCAAATGATCACAAATTACAAAATAATAATATCTAAATTAGCTAGGTTGGACCATGCCTAAAGAACAATTCAGAATACAGCAAAGTACGGATGAAAACTAATTTACAGAAATGCACAAATGAGCTAGAAACAGCCCTTTCAAAAGTACTTTTAGCTGTGGTTACTTACCCACAACAGTTTACAGTTCAGGCTTACGAAAGCATTCATTAGTCAAGACTATCATTAGTATTATTTCCTTTAAATGCTTCATTTAGTCAAGGTTCTGGAAAAAAAAAAACCAAACCAAATATCTTGTACAGGGTTCTTAAGGTCAAGAGACTTCGGATTATTTTAGCAATACTAGAAACTTTTTGAAATAGTTAAGATCCTGCCTTAATTCGACTCCAGATTAAATTTTAAGTGTCATGCAGATCTGTAGCCAATTTTAACTGCTACATAGCCTGTAACAGGATTATAATTTTTTTGAGGACAAAGATATAGATCTTTAATTTTTCTTTTACCTTCAAAGCACACTGATGTATCATACAGGTACTCAATGGATACTTACTGCATCAAATTGGAAAAGGTATTATCAAGGATTATAGAGCCTGAGAGGACAGTCAAGAAGATGAATTCTGTGCCTAAACAGTAGGTTCTCTCTTCAGGCTTTAAAGCATAGTTTTCAGTATTTTTTTCAGTTAACTTTGCTAGATGACAACCTGACTGAAATCTTGAAATGCCAATTACTACTGAATGGTAGTGATAATAATAGTGGCTTCCATTTATATGACTCTTTATGGTTTACAAAAAGCTTTTACATGCTATAATCTCATTTTTTCATCCTGACAACCCTATGAGGTAAATAATGGAGATATTATTCCTTTCATTTTATATGTGTGAAAACTTCGATTTATAGAGGTTAAGTGATGTACTCATAGTTCCCAAGCTGTTTATGGGCTCAAGTAAGATTCAAACCCAGGTCTTCTCCTGGCTCCAGAATTCAACATTATTTGAAACTAGTCTGGCTAATAGTGTAAAAATTCTGAAGAAGAACTTCTTTTGCTCAAATGTATCAGTTAATGACAAGAAGACATCTTTCAAACCAAAAACTTTTTGGTTATTTGAATTTGCATTGACTTGGCAGTGATTATCACCTTTTAGGAAGTTGTAGTGCTTATTTCTCTGGCTTCTCATGGCCACCTTTGCTTTCACCAAAAGTATAAAGTGCTTTTGAACTTTGGGGGGAGAATTTTATAATACTTCAATTCTGTTTATATTCTAGGGTGTTACAGAATTGGAGTTAGAAATCTGTAGTCTGATAACAATGCATTTCAATATCACTTTTCTTGTTTTGCTGTTTTATTTATTTTGCCTTTTTTTTTTAACATACCGGACCTTAGACAAATAAAAAGTTCCTTTGACCTTGTCTTGGCTTGAGGAATTCCATTCCAACTTAGTACACTTTTATTAAGCTCTATTAAGCTCCTTTATTAAGTGCTGTGTAAAGTCACAGAACTGAGCACTGGAGACAAACAAATTCAATATAGACCCTCAAGTCAAGAAGCTTGCGCTGTAACCATATGAAGATGTGTGCATACATGTGATACAGGAAAAAGTGGGATAAATGTAAAGGAGAGATCCAAGCCAATTTCTACAAGGAATTTTAGGAGTAAAGGACCACTTTCACCTGGAGGTGGGACAGGGCTTTGATGGAGGAAAGTGAGGGAAGGTTTCATAGAGGAGATAGCACATACTTTGGACCTGGAAGGAGGGAATGACCTTGACATCAGTAGATGGACCTGGGTGGAGAGGCCATTTTACATAGTGCAATAAAGCATCAATAAAGGAGAGGGTAGGATGGGACTAAAGGACTTGAGTTTCTAGAATATGGAGTACATGAAAAGAAGTAGTACTGAAATAAGACTAAAGAGGTGGGTTTGGGCCAATTTATATATGGCTTTGAATGACAGAAGAGTTTATGTTCAGATTAGGGTCTATGAAATTATTAAGATCCAAAGGGAGAATCAAAAGGAGGGAAATCCACATGAACTGAACCAACACCATGTTGACAAAGAAGCAGAAAACAAATGGCTGAGTCCTGCAGGTTTATTAATAGAAATGGAGGGGTAATTGAGGCCACTAGATTCTAAATGAGTTATATTTATGGATCTTAGACTTTTGATCAGTGTAGGTTACACAAAGAAATTTTTAAAAAATGCAGTGTGTCACTATAGGTTGCAAAAATTTAGCACTTACTGAATACCTAGGAAGACCTGACCTAGTGGCTAGATTTGTGTATCAGAATCTCACAGTCTTTCATAAACTTAATAGACAATAAATTGCTGTATTAGAAATATAGATTTCAAATATCCTTGATAATTCAACACTAAGTTGAACTGAAACTAGAGCATTATCATAGGCAAAGCCGTTAACCTATCATTGATCCATAAAATTTAAGAATGTTTTTAATAGATATTGCCATTTCAAATGCTCAATCTCCAAACTACATGGAATGAAAAGCTTTCAAAATGTAGAGACATAGCAGAAGAAATCAAAACCATTTGGAAGTAGAATGAGGGATTTATAGGATGAGAGACCCTGTTTTCTTCCAGAATTTGTTCTGAAGATGCTTTCTTTGAGAGTACAGACTATAAGCTTACATCCCAATGCTTTAATTACAAAAAAAAAGGAGTTATTTTATGTACTTGTTCACCAGTCCACCTAACATCAAATATAAAATAATGGTGGTAGGATAATGAGTTGTCCCAGAGCCATTTCAACCTGGACTCAATTGGAAAAAAAAAACCCACAACTTTTTTTTTCTAATTTTAGTTCAGCTTGTGGGTTTTGTTGGTAGAGAAACTCCCTCTACCAATGCAGATTGGTACCTTCTCTGCAGCCTATAGTCTTTAGACAGTTGCCTGGGGTACTAGGAGTGATTTCACCAGGGTCACCCATCCAGTATTTTTTAGAGATGGTACTTGAATACAAGTTGACAATAACTATCCGCTATCCCATGCTGCCTTCATCGTCATCATCATCCTCTTCATCAAGCTATAACCAGTGCATTATATAAATCAATGCAAACTTATTAATAAATATAATCAGAGAAAATTAATAGCATGGGATGATAGAAGATGATATATAATACATTGAATGTATTAAAGAGATGAGACAACATAACACACTTCAGGTTTGCAAAACACTTTACGTAAATTATCCCTTGAACTTTACAACAACCTTGTAAAATAGTTATAATACAGTTATTATGCCCATTTTACAGATGAGGAAACTGAGTTTTAGGAAAGTTTAAGTGAATTGCTCATGATCACATAGCTGTTACGGGTGCTGCTACTAACTACTGTTTGATATTTTTATAGTATTTTAAAGTTTGCAAAATGTTTTACGTATGATAGCCACTGTTGGGGAAGTATTTGAAGCCAGGTCTTCTTAACTCCAGTTCCTCAATTCTGTCTATCTTCTAGGCGTGCTGTGTCTCATAAAGTGATTCACTAGAGGTAAGAAGAATGAGGTGCTTTTCTGGTACCTAAGTAGGGTCACATAGGAGCTAGTGGCATGGCAATCTTTGCTCTGGGGTCCTCTGTCCAGATTACCCTTGGAAAAAATTATCCAAAGAAGTGGCTAGGTCTAGGATCCTAGCTATCTATAGAGGTTCTAGCTTACAGTCTGTATGATCTTTTAAAGTATGTACTTAATAAATGTTGAATAGATTAGCAGATTTCTTATTGTATTATTAAGGACACTATCTAAAGCTCTGTAAGCTAACAGTCCTTCTCTTGAAGGATGAATGAGAAAAAAAAGAAGGGTAGAAATGGATTTTCAAAGATACCTGATATTTTTAAGTATAGAATGTTGTTACATGTTCAAACTAGAGTCTTTTTAAAGTACATACTCTCAGAATTTACCAGACTTTGTTTATAGATTTTTTTGTATGCATTATGAAAAACTGTAGTTTAAACCATTAGGTAGAGAATAGTTACATAAACCTTTTTTCTTTAAAATGAAAATAAGCAAAGTAACATAGATTATGTTCGCTATACATTTTAATGTTATTGAAAAAAGGTATATCATCTGTATGAGTAGATTGTAATCTATATATTCTAAGATACTTATTAGCAATTTTAAAATAACATACTATTAAAACATACATATATATCTTTGAAAAATTTAATTTTTTATTAAAAATCATATAGGAAGTCAAATATTCCTTACCTTCTGTGTTAAAGTTATTTGTAGGTAATCATTTTTCAGTGTGCCCAAATCTGTAAGAGATAAGAAGTCCTTCTGTTGCTTTTTTTTTCCTTGCTCTAAAATAAGTTGTTCATAAGGCAATCTGGGTCAAGAAATAGTTTCATTTTTCTAGTTTTAGGCTTTTTGCTTAACAGTTTATCTTATATACTAAGTCCAAGGTTAAATATTTATAAGATTTTTTTTTTACTACTTTGCCTCTTTCAGCAAATACTCTTTGAAGTAAGGTCGGGTTTTTTTTTTTGTTGTTGTTGTTCATGACATCATTCTGGATGTATTTTTAATACAGTATATACGTAACATTAACCCACAAAAGAAAGGTGAGTAGTGTTTAAAAGAGACTTCTAAGTAAGAAATGGGAGAAAATTGAATGTTTCCTTTGAAAACTGAATGTTGCTTTTGCTAACAGAAAAACAGTACCATTTAGCAGGCATTTAGTGCCTTCAGGAAAATTAAATATTTAGAGATCTGAAAAGTGAAAGTAAATCTTATAAATCATATCTTCATTTAAAAATTTTCTAGCAAATTTGAAACAAACATCTTTCCCCATCCTTTTTAATTCTAGTGCCTTTTCTCTGTTGATTATCTCTGATTTATCTTGTATATGCTGACTAATATTAAGTTGTTTGCCTTTCATCTCCCCCGTTAAACTGTGAGCTCCATTAAAGAAGAGCCTGCCTTTTGCCTTTCCTTTGTATCCCTCAGTACTTAGCACAGAGTCTGGCACATAGGAGGTTCTTAATAAATGTTTATCAACCGACCAACTACCAACATTTATTTTCTTTCTTAAAAAGCTCTGTTTTCTATAGAACACTCACCGTTTTTTACTTTTCTTCTCTGGAAGTCATCATTTCTTCTTCCTTTATATGAGAAAATAAATAACTTTTGACTTCCCCAAAGGCTGCTTTAACATAAAAGAAAAAGCATTTGGGATCCTTTGCTGTATTAATTTACATACTCTGGGTAAGCTAATGAAAAAAAATGAGTTGAAACTGATAGTAAGGGAAGTAATGGCCCCAAATGAGGCATCTAGAAGCCCTACCGCTTCCTCCTCTTCTTCTCCTCCCCCTCTCCTTCCTTTTCACAGAGGAGGTTGGTAGCTAGCAAGGGGGATTATTTTCCTATTGTATATAACCTTTAAGTCTTTCATTTGTTTTCTTTTAAAATAAATTTATTTTCATATTTCTTGCAATCCCTTAATAACATTTTGTTCTCTTAAGTGAAGGAGTTTTACAGTTTGATTCTTTGAGAAAGATTAAGGCTGTATCTGCACACAAACTTGATTAGAAACAAAAAGGTTGAATTAAGTAAAATTGTCAGTTATTTTTTAAAAAAACTACTATAGTCAGTTACAGGTTGTTTTAATTAAATAGACTGTTTTAAAAATTAACCAGTTATTTGAATTAAGCTGAGTTTTTGTCTTTAAAAAACAACTCCTTTTAATCTAGGTCAAAACAATAGTAAGGCTGCCGCTGCTGCTATTGCATGCAGTTAGTATCTATTTTTACCATCACTTGACTGTGCCCTCAAAAATCAAATCCACATCCTTTCAGATAATCTAGTATTATCCATTGACATTGATACATCCTATGACTAAGTGATGTTACCTTTTATGAATCATTGTTTTGTGAAGAGAAGTCAGGGGTGTAGTAAAAATGACTAATAAATATTAGGATTTGGCACAGGAAGTCCAGGATTTGAATCCCACTTTTGCATTTTATTCAACCATTTACCATAAGTAAATCACTTAGACTCTGGGTTTCAGTTTCCTCATCCTACAGAGAAGGGTATGGAACAAGATGATTTCTATAAGATCTTTTCTAGTTATAAATGGTAAGAATAACATTTAATGGCATTTAAAATATAGGAAAATAGGTCATTTCCTTAAATTGTTATTGATAAGTAATTCTCCTTATTAAATTTTACAATTTCTTTTTTTTTTGGAGGGGGGAAGGCAATTGGGGTTAAGTGACTTGCCCAAGGTCACACAGCTAGTAAGTATGTCAGGTGTCTGAGGCCGGATTTGACTCAGGTCCTCCTGACTCCAGGGCTGGTGCCGTACTCACTGCACCACCTAGCTGCCCCAAATTTTACAATTTCTAATTTCTTTCTTAATGCCTTTTTAGGGAGGAACTTGGGGATTTCTCTTATGGATCCTCTAGACAGTGCTCTATTTTTTTTTCTAATATCTTGGCTTATTAAATGATAAGGTTAGAAAGAACATTTTATTTGCTGCAGAAGAGAGACCTATTTGCTCACATAGGATGAATCTATTTTTTTTTTTTTTTGCTTAGTGTGAAAGCTCAGTATTTCAGCCCAACATTTTGCAACTATTTTTTAGACCTAAAAAGCCTTTCCCTTATTGAACTTTGACTCTAGGCACTTGAGTGACTACAATAAAAATTCATCCTTAAACTTTTTGCTTAAAGTTACTTAAAGTTTGCTTAAAGTCGCTGCTTAAGGGCAGAACTTTAGAAAAAGTTATAATTACTGAGGTTGTGTACAGTAAAATAAAACTATATTGAATATTGGTGTTAGTATGGGCAAGATAGTGGCAAAAATGTACAGTATATCTATGTTTAATATAGAAAGTCTTCTGTGCAGGAGTTAGCTACTATTTAGCTAGAATTTTAATTCTTCTCTTCTCCTGTGCTTTTCAAATTCAGACTCAAAGAAGAGTTAAGTGTACCATATCTGGGACTCTTAGACCTCTCCCAAGCTTGATAGGGTAGATTATTAGTATCAGAGATGCATCCTGGTCAGTTTCAGAAAGGCTTTTCAGCACATAATAGTCCCAGAGTCATCAAAGTAGCTACTTAGACAAAATCATAGCACTATGGATAACTGAGGGAAGTAAAACCAGACACATGGCTTTTCTGGCTGCCTCCTCAAGGTTGGCATTTCGAGAGACACAAAGACCCCTGCATTAAGGAAGACTCCTAGGAATTTCTATAATGCCCATCCTTAAATCTTGAGAAATCACTTTGGCCCAAGTGACTCTTTGAAAACAAAGACTACTACAAGACTACACGATAGCGGCCTGACTATTAACTACCCAGGTTCAGATCTGCTCTTCTTCCTACAAATTTTCCCACTATTCCATAGCCCCACTTAATTAACCATGATAACCCCTTATAGTCTGGCTCCTCACTTTATCATTCCTTGAAACTGCTCTCTCCAAAGTTACTTATGATCTCTTCGTTGCCAAATCCAATGTCTTTTCTCAATTATCATTAATGCTTCTTGACCTCTCTGCAGCCTTTGACCCTATTGATCATTCTCTCCTCCTTGATACTCTCTTCTGCCTGGGTTTTTGAGACATCACTGTCCCCTGATTTTCCTTCTGCCTGTCTGACCGTTCTTCTATCTCCTTTGCTGGATCCTCCGCCAGGTGATATCCTCTAACTGTAGGTGTCCCTTAGAATGCTATCCTGGATCCTCTTCTTTTCTCCCTCTATACTACTTCACTTTCTGATCTCATCAGCTCACATGGATTTAATTATTATCTCTATGCTAATGATTATCTTTTTAAAATTTTTTAAAAGTTTTTTATAAACGAAACTGCTTTATTCTACTGAAGGTTCATTTTATAGCATACAGAAAATTCTTCTAAGGATAGGATTCAGGATGAATAATTTTCAGTATTTGTTTCCTCAATTCAAGCCATCTCATCTCTCTAATTTTTTTTTAAGAAGAGGTAGCTGGCCTGCAACCTCTCTTTATTTATTTATTTATTTTTAAATAAAAACATTTAATAGTATTATGTTTTCCCAATTACATTTAAAGATAGTTTTCAACATTCACTTTTATAAGATTTTGAATTCCAAATTTTTCTTTCCTCCTTTCCAAGCTCCCTCCCCAAGATGGCAAGCAGTCTGATATAGGTTATACATGTATAATCATATTAAACATATTTCCATATTAGTCATGTTGTGAAAAGAGGAATCAACACAAAAGGGAAAAACCACGAGAAAGAAAAAAAGAAGTGAAAATAGTATGCTTTGATCTGCATTCAGACTCCATAGTTCTTTTTCTGGATGTGGATAGCATTTTCCATCATGAGTGTTTTGGAACTGTCTTAGATCAGGTTTTTCTGAAATCTTCCTGCTCATCATTTCTTATAGCATGGTAGTATTCCATTAAATTCACTTACCACAATTTGTTCAGCCATTCCCGAATTGATGGGCATCCCCTCAATTTTCAATTCTTTGCCACCACAAAAAGAGCTTATGCTAAATCATATCTACCACTCCTGCCCCAATTCCTCTGCTGACCTCCAATCTTCCTTCTCCAACTGCTTTGCAGACATCCCAAACTGGATGTCCAATAGACATCTTCAACTCAGTATATCCAAAACAGAACTCATTATCTTTGCGCCAATCCCACCCTCTCATGCCCCCACTACCACCACCACCTTCCCAATTATAGTACTTCAGAGGTCTACAGAATCTTCCCAGTCCCTCAGGATCACAACCAAGGAGTCATCCTAGATTCTTCAATATCTCTCACTTCCCACATCCAGTCTCTTGCTAAGGACTATCGATTTCACCTTCACAACATCTCTCCTCTGACACCGCCACCACCCTGGTGCATGCCTCTATTATCTCCCCTCTGGACTGTGGCAGTAGCCTGCTGGTGGGTTTTCCTGCCTCAAGTCTCTCCCTACTGTAATCCATTAAGCCACTAAATTTATTTTCCTAAAGCATGTGTCCAACCATGTCACTCCCCTGCTTAGTAAACTCTAAGGGCTCCCTGTTGCCTGCAGGATCAAATACAAACTGCTCATTTGGCATTCCAGGCCCTTCATGACCTACCCCCAGTCTGCTTTTCTATTCTTACAATGTATGCTCTTTCCATTCCCTGACATAAACTCCTCAATATTGTGTTACTGGCCTCCTGGCTGTTCAACAAATGGGGCACTCCATTTCTTGACCGAAGGCATTTTTTCTGGCTGGAATCCTCCCCCTCCTCTGCTCTAATTACCAACCTTCCTGGCTTTAAAGCCCCAACTAAGATCCCACTTTCTACAGGAAGCCTTCCCCAGCCCCTCTTATTTCCAGTGCCTTCCTTCTATTGATTATTTCCTATTTATCCTATCTATAGTATAGCTTGCTTTGTGTATATTTGTTTGCATGTTGTCTCGCCCATCGAATTGTGAGCTCCTGGAGGGCAGGCAATATCTTTTGCCTCTTTTCGTATCCCTAGCACTTAGCACAGTACCTGGTAAGTAGCAGGCCCTTTTAATATATCTATCTTTATTGATTGATTGATGGCAATGAAAATTTGCTGTGCTACTAATTGTCTGATTCTTTTCCTTACTAGAGAGCTAATACATTGCTTATCTAAACTTCGCCACAATAATAAGCCCATTACTTATTAACAGGCCCATTTTTATGAAAAATAACTATTTTCCAAAACAAAAAAAATTACTGAGAAGACTGGCATTGTGTGGCATTTGCATATTTTTGCAAATCCTCTTAATATCTGGCTTAATAGAAGACAGCTGGATTCTCATTTCTGCTTCTGTAATAAATCTGTTGCTGTGTTTTGGTTGGAGTATATGAAGAAAATCTGGCCTCACACAGACATGTTGTTAGACAAAGCGAGGAATATTTTAGTAGGTAAATAATGTCTTAGTATTATTATGAAAATAGTTTTGATCTCACAGACCCCTTGAAATTTTCTTAGTAACCCCCAAGGATCCTCAAATCACACTTTGAGAACTACTGCCTTACGATATATACCTTGATCATGGTAACAAATAATTTTTGAAGTGAATTAAATTGTGGAGACCTGACATCTCCATCTGTGGTCCCTGCTTCCTCTACTTCTGAGTGTTGCACCTGGGTCGATTGCTTTGGACTTCATTCTCCCCTTCCTTTCTCCCTCAGTGGCATCTCTGTATATGAAAGATCGAAAATTGTGTTTCTAAATTTGTGCTTTAAAAATTTACCACTTCTCCCAAATTGTCGGAAATCTACCTGATTTGGGTAATCCAGAAAAAACTAGCTCCTCTGAAATGAATGTCTTATCCCATTTTCCCATTAAACCCATAAAACTTATTGTCAAACATTTATGTACCTTGCCATGTGCTCCATTTAAAATTTATAGAAATAAGGACCTCTATTGTAAGAAAACTAAATACAATAGCACACAGGCAAAACATGGATAGCATTCTAGTTGTGCTCCTGTTAAGAATTTATTTTTGAAGGCCAAACACAGTTGTTAGTTCTCCCAAGAAGCTTTCTCTAACCCTGAAATTTCTCATAGCAGTTTCCTTAGTCCTTGCCTTTGCACATATAACACTTTCTCTTACATAAAAGTTATTCATGTACATGGTGCTTCCATCCTTGAGAATCAGAGCTATCTTTTTGCTCCCATCACTGAATATAGTGGAAGAAGTTTTATATTTGATAATAGAAGATACAGTTTTGATCCTAGCTCCTGTTCTTACTACTACTTGTGTGACCATAGGCCAGCGACCTCTCTGAGTCTTTTTCTTCATATGTGAACCCCAAAGTGCTATATAAATGTGAATTGCCATATTTAATAAGTATAATTTTTGAAATGTTTAGAGAATTGAAGAATATTATTATGGCCACTTGTCAGGTGCATTCAGTAGGAATCTTCACTAATGTAATAGTGGCAGAATCAGCATTCATAAAATAGTTTATAGACTAGAACCTCAATACACAATGCCCCTTTTTGTACTTGAATATTAGGTAGAATATGAGTTGTGTATTGGTCCTCCATATCACTGGTCTTGTAATTATAGCTACTGGTAATAGCTAATAGAAAGTTCCAGGTTTTAGGTTTGAATAAATATATAGCTATCCATGTAATTTTTATTGAATTTTTATTTATTTTCTCAATGAAAAGAAAAAAATTACAGTATTTATCTACTATCAGCCAAATAGAATATGATATTTTCTTCAATAATGTTCTTAGTGTAAGTTGCAAATTTTAAATTTTTTAGGAAAAGATTTTTTTAAAAAAGATAGCCCTTTCTCTAGGACTGTGATCCCCTCCCATTAAAAAAAATAGTACTGTGATAAAAATCTGTTTAATACTTTCTAGAGAATAAGCGCTACCCTACCTTATAAAAGTTTGGACTGTTAACCTAAATGTGAATGGTACGGTATGTTATGCCACTACTTAGCTAAACAACCTGGAACAAATCACTCTTGGGCTTCAATTTCCTCATTTGTAAATTTTTTTTTTTTTTTTTGCTTTTTCAGGTCTTAGAGACAATGAAGGAGACAGTACTCAATAATGCTCTTTCTGTTCAAGTGGAAAAGGGAGCATGTGGGACAGTGTGTTGAGTGGTGCTATAATACGTATACTAGTGGCCAAAGTTTGGCTATGGATATTCACATTGTAGGCATGATTTGGGATTTATAGGATTTTCTGTGGTTTAGGTGACAAGTGTTTTACTTTGTTTTGGTAGTTTTGTCAACTTTGTCATTAAATGATTCAGTGATATTCTCGTCAAGCATTTTTTCCTGAGTTTCTTAGAAAAAGGAGTCTGGCATACCCTTAGTAACCTATAGGATTCATCTATTAATTTTTTTTTTCCTGAGACTGTTTTGCCTTGGTGAATTGATAGGTGAGATTCTTTTAGTTTTGATTTTTATCATAAAGGAATACTATTCAGATTCAAGTTCCATCCTGGGCCCCCTTCAGTACTTATAAAGTGAGAGTTTAAGTAATCTCTTAAATTCTCCAAACTTCAGTTTCTTCATCCACAAAATGAGAATAATTTATTTGAATGAACACAAGAAAGCAGACCATATGATCTTTTGATCCATTTCAGCTTTGAGGTTTTACTCTTGTTGAAATCTTAGCCATTACATCTAGTAGAACATAAACTTGTTGAGGGCAGGGACCATTTCACTCTTGTATTCCCGTTGCCTGGTACATAGTAGGTGCTTAATAAGTGCTGATTTGTGATCTTTTAAGTTAAGGCCCAGCCCATCCATGTCTCCTCTTCTAAAAAGCCTTCCTTTCTTTCTTCAGGATATTCATTTTTTCTTTGCCCTTTCATAGTACTTTGAACTCTTCTTGTTCTCTGATTTTATTCTCTTTGGCTTGGTAATTATTGACCTAATTGTACTATAATGATAGTATATTTATGTATGTGAGTTCCATGTCAGGGACCATGTCTTAATTATCTTTTATTTTCCTTAGTACTTAAAATGATGCTCTGTACATACTTGAATCAGTGCAAGGATCTGTCATTTTACTGATGAAGGTACTCCTACAGTAGAAGTATAGGTCACAACACCTCCATCTTTTTTCATTCTGTACAGTTATACCTGTGAAGGATGGTATACAAGTTGTGCAAGTTATGTGAAGAAAGCAAGATGGTTTTGTTATCAAAGAAGTTACTGCATGGAATTTATTGTATAAATAAGCACAGTTAGCCATACATTGCTTTAAATTTTTCATGTATCTTATTAAGCTTTATAACACATGGATTTAAATTTCATACATGCTCAGAAAAATAAATTTTGTGCTGTACTGCCACCTACAGGCAATTACATACCTCTCGCTGTATTCTCTCTAACTTGTGTCAGGGTTGGGAGGATATATTATAAGGGGTATGCTATTTTTCCCCAATAAAAGGAACTTAGATGAAATTTTTAAATAAAAAGTAACCAGTTGGATTCACTATAAATGAGGTAGTTTGGCAAGTTTAAAAAGCTTATAGCAGAAACAAAACCTTAAATAAGACTGAGCATGCTTAGTAAATACTGAAAGATTTTAGTACATGTTGACATCTTAAAACAAATTAATTTACCGGCCTCTCAAAACATACTTTTTTCAAGTTTGTAATTCACCTGGCTCTTTAAACAGAGTTTGTTAGGAATGTAGAATATAGAAAAGAGGGCTATCTCTGAAACTCATTTGTGAAGCATATACAAGAATAAAAACATCAAAACTAATAAGTAACAGTAATATATAAAGAGGTTGTGCGTATTTTTAAATTTGGGGAGTTTTCGGAGTTTGTCTTTCAGAAACCAGTGTGAAATTGTCATAAAAAGTTTGGCGGAAATAATTTGATTTATTTTGGGGAAAACAATACTTATGCTTATACAAATTCATACATATGCATTATGTGCAGGTAGTAACTGTGCAGACAATGATTAATAAGTTTCCATGTTTAGATTATAAGGGAAGGGGAAGGAAGAAATTAGGATTTCTGTAGTACCTACTATGTACCAGGCTCTGTGCTAAGTGTTTTATAAATATTATCTCATTTGATCCTCACAACTACCTAGGGTCACACAGCTTCTAAGTGTCTGAGGCCAGATTTGAATTCAGGTATTCTTAACTCCAAGCCCAGTACTCTGTCCACTGCAGCACCATAAGAAGTAATTGTATTTGCCAAATATACCATTATTCTGTAGATTTTCATATGCTATGTATGAATAAAGATTACCCCAAAAGATCAATTTTTGTGCAGGTGTTTTCATGAAATTTTTTAGGAGTAAAATCTTGGGTTTTGAAAAATGGATTTTGAGGTTTTAGAAAAAGAAAATGAAATGAAAATGGAAGGGGAAAGGACCAGGGATACAACAGTAGTAACAATAATAATAGCTAACATTGATATAATGCTTAAAATAGAATGAAAGGAACCTCAAAAATGAATCAGTTAAACATTTATTAAGTACCTACTGTTTTCTAGGCACTATGCTAGGGGTGAGGACACAAAGAAAGGCAAAAGACAGTCCTTGCTGTGAAGTTACTGATGGTCTAATGGCAGGGACAACATGCAAGCGACTGTGTACAAACAAGCTATATGCAGGATAAATTGGAAGTAATTAACAGAGGGAAGGCACTAGCGTTAAGGGGGATCAGAAAAGACTTCTTACCTTTGTGGTATTTTATTTTGTTATTTATTTTTAGTTTTCAGCATTTACTTTTATAAGATTTTGAGTTCTAAACTTTTCCCCCTCCCCAAGATGGCCTGGAGTCTGGCTATACATGTGCATTTATATTACACATATTTCCATGTTAGTCCTGTTGTGAAAGACGAATCCGTACAAAAAGGAGAAAAACACAAAAAAAGAAAAACCTACAAAAAAAGAGAAAATAGTATGCTTCAATCTGCATTCAGACTCCATAGTGCTTTCTCTGGATAGCATTTTCCATCATGATTCTTTTGAAATTGTCTTGGATCATTGCATTGCTGAGAAGAGCTAAGCCTATCAAAGCTGATCATCGTGCAGTGTTACTGCTACTGTGTACAATGTTCTCCTGGTTCATCTCACTCCACTCAGCATCAGTTCATGTAAGTCTTTCCATGTTTTCCTGAAATCCATCTGCTCATCATTCCTTATGGAACAATAATATTCTATTACATTCATATACCATAACTTGTTCAGCCATTCCCCAATTGATGGGCATCCCCTCAATTTCCAATTGTTTTCCACATGTCTGTGGTATTTTAGCTGGGACATGAAGGAAACCAGAGAAGCCAGGAGGCAGAGGTGAGGAGGTAGAATATTCCAGGTATGGGGGACAAGCAGTGGAAATGCCCAGAGTTTTGAGACGGAGTTTCTTGTACAAGGAACAGCAAGGAGGCCAGTGTCACTCGATCACAGAATACATGGGGAAAAATATGGTGTATGTAGACCGGAAGGGGCTGGGGAGTTGGGGTGGGAAACAGGTTATGAAGGACTTTGAATACCAGAGGATTACATATTTGATCTCTTTGGTGATAAGGAACCACTAGAGTTTCTTGAGTAGGTGAATGACATGGTCAGGCCCAAGCTTTAGGAAAGTCACTTTAGCAACTCAGTGGAGAATGGAGTTGATTGAGGAAAGACTTTTGGTAGGGAGACCAAATGGCAGGCTATTATAGTAATCCAACTCTATTAAAGAGATGAGGGCCTGAACCAGGGTGGTAGCAATGTCAGAAGAGGAAGGGGAAATATGCAAGAGATGCTACAAAGGTAAAATTGATAGGTCTTGGCAACATATTGAGTACGGAGGGTTAGAAAGAGTAAGGAGTTGAGAATGACACCTAGCTTTTTTGAGCCTGGCTGACTGGGAGGATGGTAGTACCCTTGGAGCCATTGACAGTGCTAGGGATGATGATCCATCGAAAGAGGCTGAGAAGGAGATAGATAGGAGGAGGACCACTCTGTCACAGAAACCTAGGGAGAAGAGAGTATCAGCTAGAAGATTGGAGATTACAGTGCTGGATCCTCCTCTAAGTCATACCCTCTAGTTACAGGGTTCTACCCTGGACCCTCTTCTTCTATATACTACTTCACTTAATGATCTCATCAGTTCCCCTGGATTCAATTACCATTTCTACATTAAGGATTCACAAATATACCTATCCGGCATTACTCTCTCTGCTGACCTCTTATCTCACATTTCCAACTGCCTTGCTGCCATTCTGAATAGGATATCCAGGAGGGATATTAAACTCAACATATCCAAAATAGAACTTATTTTTTTTCTCCCTAAACCCTTCCCTCACTCCCCTATTCCTCTGTTACTGTAAAGGGCAATACCATCTTCCCAGTCCCCCCTGCATACAGTCTCCTCCTTACCCTCTCTCACCTCTCCTATCTAATCCATCCAAAGTGCCAAGGCGTGTCAATTTCACTTATTTAGCACCTCTTGAATATATGCACTTTCCTCCTCTGATCCTGCCACTACCCTGGTCTAGGCCCTAATCACCTCATACCTGGACTATTGCAGTGGCCTACCTGTGGATCTTTCTGCCTCACTCTCTCCCCACTCTAGACTATCCTCCATTCATTTGCTAAAGTGATTTTCTTAAAGCTCAAGGTCTAACCATTTCACCTCCCCCCAACACACACACAAATCCAGTGGCTCCCTTTTGTCTCTAGGATCAAATGCAAAATCCTCTGGTGTTCTAAGCCCTTCATGACTTAGCTCCCTCTTACCTTTCCAGTCTTCTTACACTTTATTTTCTGCCACATTGTATTTAATTCAGTGACACTGCTCTCCTGGCTGTTCTATAAACAGGACAATCCATCTTTCAGTTCCAGGTATTTTCTCTGACTGTCCTCCATGCCTGGAATGTTGTTCCTCCTCATCTCCATGTACTGGCTTTCCTTAAGTCTCAACTAAAATCCTGTCTTCCACAGGATACCTTTCCAAACTCCTCAATTCTAGTGCCTTCTCTCCGTTAATTATTTCCTATTTATCCTGTATTATAGCTTGTTCGTTGTCTCCTCATTTAGATTGTGATTTCCTTGAAGACGGGAACTGTCTCTTGACTCTTTTTGTATCAGCACTTAGCACATTGCTTGGCTATGTAGGAGCTTAATGAATGTTTATCAGCTGACTAACTGACATTATGAAAGGCTACAGAGAGTTCAAGAAGGAACGAAACAAGCATTGATTAAGGACCTAGGATATGCCAGGCACTAAGTGGGCTAAGTGTTTTACAAATATAATCTCATATTATCCTCACCATAACCCTGGGAAGAAGGTGCTATTATTGTCTTTATTTTACAGTTAAGGCAATTGAGGTAAAAATAGCTTAAGTGACTTGCCCAAGGTCACACAGCTTTTAAGTGTCTGAGGTCAGATTTAAATTCAGGTGTTCCTGACTCTAGGCCCAGAAGAATGAGGATTGACAAAAAGACATTGGATTTGACAATTATGAAATGGTTGCCCAATGGAACTCAATAACCCAGTGTTTGATAAAGTAGAAAGTATAAATTATTTAGGAAAGATCCCTCTATTTGATAAAAACTACCAGGAAAACTAGAAAGCAGTCTGACAGACAAACTTAGACCTTATACGATATTCCCCAGTGCCTTTTAAATGGGTACATGACCTTAATATTAAAGATCATACTATGAAAAATTACAATAGAAGCAGATCACATGCCTCTTAACAGCTGTGAATAGGTACAGTCTTAAACAATTATAAAATATAAAACAGGTAACCTATACATGAAACTGAGAAGCTTCTGCACAGACAGAATTAATTAGGATAAGAATGGGAGCGGATGTATGGGGAGAAAAGTCTTTGTATCAGATTTTTCTGAAAAAGGTTTGGTATTGAACATATGTTACATACACACACATTTATAAACCACATACATTTATACACATATAAGCTATTCCCCAGTGGATAAATCATCAAAGTATGTAAACAAACAGTTCTCAAAGGAACAATCACAAAGCTTTAACAGCCACATAAAAGAATGCTCCAAATCACTAATAAGAGAAATACAAATCAAAACAACCACAAGGTTTCACCTCACACGCTGCAAATTGGCAAAGATGACAAAAGGAGGCAATAGTCACTATTTGAGGGGTTTTAGAAGGTAAGCACACTGGTTAATTTTTGGTGGAGTATTTACTGGTGCAGTCATTTTGGGAAGTAATTTGAAATTGTTTAATGTGACTAAAATGTTCCTATTCTCTAATCCAGAGATCCCACTGGGCCTACCCCAAGGAAGGCTTTAGAAAGAAGGCCCTCATAAATACCAAAATAATTTTGACCATACTTTTTGTGATAGCAAAGAATTAGAAACAAAGTAAATGCCCATCAATTAGGCAATGATTAAGCAAATTATGGTGCATAAGTGTAATGGAATATTACTGTTATGTAAGAAATGATGAATGTGATAAATTACAGAGAAGCATGGAAAGAACTACATGAATTGATGCAGAGTGAAGTAAGCAGAGCCAAGAAAACAGTATATATGATAACTGTAACAATGCAAACAGGAAGAACAACTGTACATATTTTTAAAAAAGTGAATGTTTCAAAATTACAAAGAAGCCACATGGTATATCATTAAGGCAGAATTCATGACTTCAAAGATAACCTTGAATATGCCTGAATTGTCCAGAATCATAGCATATAAGGAATTCTCTAAGTAGAAGGCAGAGGAGTTAAAGCATTTATTGAAACTCAAAAGTAGCAGACCCATGGACCAGTGTCTCCAATTCAACATCCTGGCAAGAACCTTTCAAAACCAGTATGCCCATCTCACAATAGTGACCAGGAGGCCACAGAAAAACATGGCAGCAAGCCAAGCCATACTGGTGCTTCCAGCACCCCCCCCCCATGCCAGGGCCTTCCAGCAAGAAGACCACCCACTGGCCTCAAGCCCCTGTTCAGCACTCTCCAGTCTCCACGAGTGTCAGTCCTGCTTTTTTTTGTAGTGCTTGCCACCATCGCCGCCACTTCCACCGCAGTCTCCAAACTGTGTTCCAGCTAGCTGACTGCTTCCTCTCTCCTTCAGCTCTTAACTGCTCTCACCAACTGCCTCTTAGCTCTGCTCCAACTGTTCAGCAAGCTCCTCCCACCACAGGCTTCATGTCATCATGTGGACCAGAACTCAGGAGCCTACCATTGGCTCCAGTCCTAGCCACTTCCTCCAGGACCCTGAGATCCCGCCCCCAAAGCCCATTCAATTGGGCGGGAAAGATCTTCCCATTCACTGATTGCTATTACATTTGGCCCCAAGATCTTTCATGTCCATTACATAGGTCAATGGGAAACTGGTGTCAATAATACCATAACAATAAAAATCTTGGGGTAAGGGGTGAAGGTCTCATTTTCCATAGCTTCTTCTTGCAGAAATTGGACATAGAGCTGTTCCTGCCCCAAGAGTCCCATTCCAGAGTTCCATTCTTTAGCAAGCTGGCAGGAATTCCAGGAATGCTAGGTGCTTAGGCAGTCATCTGAAAGTGTAGGGTACTTAAGCCTAAAGGAGACAGAACTAGCAACCAGGTTAACCAAAACAAAGAACAAAAGAGTAGGCAAGTATGGACTACTATACTTCAAATAAAATCATCCCCATTGTGGTTGAGACTCCAGTTATACAAAAATTCGATCTCATAGCCTAATTCAAGTAGGAAGTGTTTCTTTTCAAAGGGAACACAATAAGGAAACTAAGTCAGAAGGGTTCCATCCTGGATGGACACTAGGATTGCCCTCCAGGCCTTTTCCCCAGATACAAACTTTCACCTGTTAATTACACAAGATCACCTTCCCTCTGAGTGGCTTGTGGCATTTATCAGCATCAGCCTTAATTCTGGAGTCCATGAATCTATTATTATAGCCCTATTCACAGTAAAATATATGGTTCAGGGGTACAGTTTGGTAATTATCTTCCCCTTAATAGACCACTGTTACAGTGTTGTCCTTCCCATGGCCTGTGACTTCTGCAGCCTTTGGATGTCATCCAGCTTCCGTTTCACCCATACCTTAACTCCCAGTTTTATTCCATCAGTAGAACCAAAGCCTTCCTTTCCTCTGAGAGTTATTTTGGAAGGAGGGTCAGTTTTCACAAAGGGCATTTTTTCACAAGGGATAATAATCACTTGGACTATCCTATCGTTTCTACAAAATTGTACAGGTTTCTTACCCAAATTATGGAGTATCACAATAATTTCTCTTTGATAATTAGAATCTATCACTCCAGCCAATACATGTACTCCTTGAGCTGCTAATCCTGGTTTAGGTAATATCCGTCCAAAATGATTCCTGGGGATTCTCATACATACTCCAGTAGAGGTTTTTCTTATCTCTTTCCTATTCAACTGAAAATTCTCTATACAATGTAAATCATATCCTGCTGAACCAGGTTTTTCTGGGCACGGTGGTGGGACATCTTCCCTCACAGTCCAAAATTCAATGTTTTGGATCTCACATGTTTACTGTTTTCTAATCTGCAGATTTGGGGTCATCATTCTGGCTAGAGGTATACTCCCTCCTAAGGGCCTATTATTCAAATTACGGAAGGCAATAGACAAATTATCCTTCCAATGTCAATATGAATTATTAGAGCTTAATTTTCTTAGCTGTTCTTTCCACAATCCATTCATTCTTTCAGTTAGCCCAGATGCTTGTGGGTAATATGGACTGTGATATATCCACTCTATATTATTCAATACACAATATCTTTTCCTTTCATTACCCTTGAAATGTGACCCATTGTCACTTTGAATCTGCATTGAGGTTCCATAGTTTAAACTTAAGAATATCTAGGGTTTTACAGGTTTTTTTCTGAGTTGCATCCTTATAAGGACAAGCCACTAGTACACCTGAATAGGTGTCAACACATGTACATATATATTTACATCCTTTATCTTGAGGTAGTGGTCCAATATAATCTATCTGCCAAATTTGGGCTGGAACTTTTCCACTTGCTATTTCTCCAGTTACTATCCTAGGAACAGTTCATTCTTTTTCCAATTGACATATGCAACACTCCTCTGTTATTTGTTTTAACAGTGCATGAGAGATACTGATACCTCGATCCTGTGCCCATCGGTGGGTGGCCTGGACCCCCAAATGGCCGGCAGTCTGGTGGACCCATTTTGCTAAGGCTGGGTCATCAGTTGGAGGTGGAGTAGGGACAATACATTCAGTAGCAATCTTTGCTAGCCGGTCCGCATGTGCATTGTACTCATGTTCTGGTGTGGTCCGGGTCATGTGAGTATCAACGTGAAAAACTGACGAACTCGTAACCAGAGACATATCCCATATATCTTCCCATAACTCTTTACCCCAAACTTGTTTGCCATGAATCTCCCAATTCTGATTCCTCCATATAGGCATCCAAGTACCTGACCCATTAGCTACCACCCATGAGTCAGTAAATATGACACTGTCCTCCTTTCTGTGTTTTGATGGCTTGATGCACTGCCATCATTTCAGCATATTGGCTCCTTCTGCCTAACCCAGAACTTTCCAGAGTTTGCCTAGTACAGGGGTTATAGGCTACTGCTTTCCAATGTCTTTTGTGTCCCAAATATTTTGCTGTCCCATCAGTAAACCAAGCATGTTTCTTCTGTTCCTCGGTTAGTCCATCGTATCCATTATTCCATTTCACCAAGGGTCATACCAACTATTGCTTAGGTTCAGGGGGTTTTTCATTCCCCTCAGTATCAGTGTTCGCTACAGATTCATGTAGAGCAGAAACTCCACGTTTGCCTGCTCTCGACTTATCTGAATATACCACTTCCATTTGATTATGCTCGCCTCTTGCGCATGTCCAATTCTGTGGGAAGCTGGGGTACTCATTACCCAAGTCATAATCAGAATTCCAGGCCTTAATACCACTTCATGACCCAGAGTTAGTTGCTCAGTTTCTACCAAAGCCCAATATGCAGCTAATAGCTGCTTCTCAAAAGGTGTATATTGCATTCCAGACGAAGGTAGCTTCCTTGACCAAAATCCTAAAGGTACACTTCAGCTTTGTTGCTTTTGCCACAAACTCCAATTTGCATAGTCATCTTGCACAGTCACTTGTAATTCTGCTGGCCCATTTTGCGTAGGCCATAAATCCAGGGCTAATTGTGTAGCAGCCTTTGCTTCCTCAAAAGCTCTACTTTGTTCAGGTCCCCAATCAAATTTGTGTTTCTTTCTGGTGACCTTATACAAGGGTTTCAAAATCTGTCCCAAATGTGGGATGTGGTGTCTCCAATAACCAAATAGCCCTATGAACTTTTGGGCCTCTTTCTTATTAGTAGGAGTAGGAAAATCCTGGATTTTTTGTTGAGCTTGTGGGAGAATTCCTCGCAGTCCTTTATTACACTGTATCCCCCAAAATTTTACAGTTTGAGCTGGCCCTTGAACCTTTGCGCGGTTAATTTCCCATCCTTTGCTTTTCATATGGTCAATTAATAGTGTCAAACTCTTCTCCACTTCTTTTATATCATGCATCATGATATCATCTATGTAGTGGGTAAGCTGTACACCAGGTAACTTTAATTCATCTAAATGTTCAGCTACCATCCTCTGGCAAATAGTTGGGCTATGAAGATATCCTTGTGGAAGGCGTGTAAATGTATACTGTCAGTCTTGCCAAATGAAAGCAAACTGGTCCCATTGCTTGGGGTCTGTTTGGATTGTAAAGAAAGCATTGGCCAAATCAATAACTGCATACCAAGTCCCTTCATGTTTCTGTTTTCTCTCTATTAAAGTAATAGTGTCTGGAACAGCAGCATACAGGGGAGGAGTCACTTTGTTCAGCTGTCTATAATCTACTGTCATCCTCCACATTCCATCTGACTTTTGAACTGGCCAGACAGGGTTGTTCCATTGAGTAGTTGTAGGGACTAACACTCCCTCTTCAACACGTTCTTTTATAGTACTGGCAATTTCATCTTGCCCACCTGGCACATGATATTGCCTCAAAGTAATTACTTCAGAAGGTTTGGGCAAAGTGATTGGATCCATTTTTATTTTCTCCACCAAGACTGCATTAACACCTATTTTTCTCACAGCAAATTGGTATTTCCCTCGAGGGAAATTCAAGGTCATACCATTTAATACATCTATCCCAATGCTGTATTCAAGAATCGGCACAATAACCACAGTGTATTCTTTCTTGGGCAACTGTACAATTTTCATCATCAATTTAACTTATCTGGCTGATATTTCAGCCCCTCCTAATCTTGTGATGGTAATAGGAGTTCCATGGCCGAACTTGTCTGGATTTCCATATATAAGGGTGGCTTCTGCCCCAGTATCTATTAATGCCCTAGTTACTGTACTTGACCCATTTTTCCAATATATGGTCAAGTTAATGTGGGGTCTGCAATCCAGCCTGTGTATTTCCTTAATTTGGACTGGGGCTTGGCCTGTTTCCTAGTGTTCCCTAACATGTGACTCACTTGGGTGTGAGGGTTCAGGGTCTGTAGCATTACAGGAGCAGTTCTTATTTCCCTGTTTTGTCTGTTATCAAGTCCTTTATCTCGATACATTCTGTATAGTTTATTGGTTGGAATGCCATCTATCATTCCAAACTCTACCCTTGTTCTCAATAGAGCAGTGAACATTTCTTTTCTGGTCATTCTATTTTGGCACCAAATTTGCTGACTATTCACTCTCTCCTCTCAGGGAGATCTATCCCTTCCCCAGTCTCCTAAGTCACTTAACTGTAAAATCTTATCTATCACCACCAAAAGACGGCTCCCTATTTCCCCAAGTAACAGAGTCAAAATTAGGTGTTTATAAGCAGGAGGGGCTGTCCTGACTATTAAATTCCTATGAGGGACTCCCAAGGGATCATCATAGTATCTGTTTGCAGTTCCTGTCATGATAGCAGTCTTCATTACTTCCTCCTTTAGTTTTTTGATACAATCTGTAAGTGAATACCAAGGTTTATTCTCAGTGGGTCACATAGAATCAGTAGTATATCTCTTATTACATCCCTCAGCAGCTAACGCCAACAGATTAGTCTTGCTATCACCATCTCTTTGCTGCTGATGTTTCCTAAATGCTTGCTGAATTGGAGGATCGTGGCTGATACCTATGAATCTCATACAGTCCACCCTATCTACTGATATTCCACTGGCCCCTTGATCACTGAGTCTTACCATCCAAGATATTAACAGTTCTCCCATTCTTTGGGTGAATCTACTCAAAATGTCTGTGATCTCTTGCTGTGAAAAATCTTACTGAATTTCCCTCAAAGCTGAATTGTCACTTTGGGTTTCTGTCCTCTTCCTTTGTGTGGGACGAACGTCTGTCTGAATATTTGACCATCTCTAATTCTCTATGCAAGGGACATCCTGAACCCTAGTAGCATTTTGTGCCTCAGCCCCTGACATTGTCTCATTTTCTCTCTACTCCTTTCCCTTGCCACCGTGGCAAGGACAAAGCAGGCAGTCAGGCTCGACCTGGGCTGGGTTGAAATGCACTCTTGGCTTATTTGGCCTCCTGTTGCTTCTAGCCACATTAATGGAAAAATTCTCATTTGAGTCAGTAGACTCTTGAGCAACAGTTTGTTCTCCTGCTATCTGAGATTCCCCTTCTTGCCGTGGCATAGGAGTACCCCCATTTCTTTCACTTAATCTCAATCTTTCATATATTAGCTGGTAGGCTGATAACACTATCCAGCTTTACATAGATAGTGATGCTCCTGACTGAATTTTAATCTCTTGTAAACATCTTTCCAAATCCCTGGGATCTCCTCTCGGTAGCCTTGGTTCCCAGTTTTCACAGTCTGTCTGGCTCTTTTAGCCCATTCCTTTGCTAAGGAGAAATAAAATGGATCCTCCCACACTGGGACATTCATCTCTTCCTCTGAAGTTCTTCTGCTTCTAAATAGAGATCTTATACCTAGCGATCCCATCCACCTAGTTGCCAGATATATCATTAAGGCAGAATTCATGACTTCAGAGAGAACCATGAATGTGCCTGAATGGTCCAGAATCACAGGATATAAGGAATTCTTTAAGTAGAAGTCAGAGGAGTTAAAGCATTTATTGAAACTCAAAAGTAGCAGACCCACAGACCAGTGTCTCTAATTCGACATCCTGGCAAGAACCTTTCAAAACCAGTATGCCCATCTCACAATAGTGACCAGGAGGCCACAGAAAAACATTATGGCAGCAAGCCAAGCCATACTGGTGCTTCCCCGCCCCACCAATGCCAGGGCCCTCCAGCAAGACCACACACTGGCCTCAAACCCCTGCTCAGCACTCTCTGGTCTCCACGAGGGTCAGTCCTGCCTTTTTGTAGTGCCTGCTGCTGTCGCCACCACTTCCACTGCAATCTCTAAGCTGTGTTCCAGCTAGCTGACTGCTTCCTCTCTCCTTCAGCTCTTAACTGCTCTCACCAACTGCCTCTTAGCTCTGCTCCAACTGTTCAGCAAGCTCCTCCCACCACAGGCTTTCATTGGCTCTAGTCCTAGCCACTCCCCCCAGGACCCTGAGAGCCCCGCCCCCAAAGCCCACTCAAATGGGCTGGGAAGATCTTCCCATTCACTGATTGCCTTTACACATGGGTCAAAAGAAGACATATGAGACCACACTCCCAACAAACCCCTTTGCAGAAGTAGGAGGTCCTTGGGGCAGGTAGGTGGTGCTCAGTGAGTAGAGCACTGTCAGGAGGACCTGAGTTCAAATCCAGCCTTAGACACTTGACATACTTACTAGCTGTGTGACCTTGGGCAAGTCACTAACCCCAATTGCCCTGCCTTCCCCCCTGCAAAAAAGAAAGAGAGAAAGAGAGAAGTAGGAGGTCCATAAGTACTGCACATATTCTCAGACTTTTTCAGTATATTGATTAGTTATACTATTTTTTCCCATCTTTTTCTTTTTTTGTCTTTTAACATAATATTTATTATATGTGGTAGTTCCTTAGGAAGTTCAGGAATACTAAAGGAATTTATGGTTATATTAAAAAAAGACATGAATAAAAACTTATTTTAAAAGAAAAGAGATCATTAGTAGCTGAAGAGACCAGTTTTAGTTGAATGATGAGGTTAGAAGGCAGATTATAGAGTTAAGAAAGTGAGAGCAAAAGGAGAGGCACCTATTATAGATGGCCTTCTCAAGGAGCTTAGATACAGAATGAGAAGAGATGGAGGATGACAACTAGTAGCATTTTGCTTTTTTTTAAGAATGGAGGAGGGAGATTGGGATTTTTATAAAGACCGGATCACTGGGAAGAGGAAAGGATGACCAGGTGGGCATTTCCTAATCAATGAGTTTGGGAAAATTGTTAACATTCTCAGGAAGTCTGCCTTCCTGTGGTTTCTTCTCAGGGTGGTAAGCATCTCAGGCTAGGAGACCTCTGTGTCCCAGGCTGTGGAATAGTGTTTCTTTCCAATATCTGCAGCAGGCCAGGATATAGGAGGAGGGAATGGCATATCCTTCCTTCCTTGCACAGGCAGGATCTTGCAAGTGACAGGAAGCCATCCCACAGGACCACCACACAATGGAATGGCATCTCTCTGATCCCCTGAGTGGAAGAGACCACATAAACCTAAATACTTGAAACTAATGTTATAAAGAAAGTGATCCAGTGTTACCTGATGACAGAATCCCAGAGGTCATGGAAACAAACTCCAGAATAGTTCACAAAAGAAATATAATTTATAAAAGAAGAAATTAGAAATCAATTTAGGTCATAAATTAGAGACCTCTATGAAAAAATTTAAATCACAACAGAATTGGAAAAATGATGATAAAGAATTTCTCTGAAGTAGATGGTGTAAGGGAGAGAATATCAGATCTGCAAACCAAAATATTGAGATGGAGAAAAATTTAGCCAACAGGAAGCACAGGATAACATGTTAAAACAATACGTGAATTCTCTGCAGACCCAAAGCTTATCCTCTGCCTCTGCATGCCCTTTCTCCTTTGAAGGATGTGCAGAGATTCCATAAAGATCATAGGTCTTCCAGAAGAACGTGACATTTACACAAGTTTGAATATCATAATTACGGAAATAATACCAAACTTCTGAAAGCAGACAACAAAATTATCAATCAGGAGAATCAGTAGATCAATGGGCGGGGGTTGGGGGGAGGACAGGCTGGCCTTTAAACTCCAAGTCATGTAGTTATTGAATTTAACAATTTTAAAGAGAAACAAGTTTTGCAAATTGTCAGAAGAAAAGCCTACTAACAGCAAGATAAGGCAATTTTTATAAAAGTATGATTTTCTAGTTACAATTAGAGAAGAGAATGGAATTTATATATATAATATACATATATATTTATTTTATATACTAAAATGTATTATATTTTTAGTTGTTTTTTTTTAGTTTTAGGTTTTGGGGGGGAGGGCAGGGCAATTAAGGTTAAGTGACTTGCCCAAGGTCACATAGCTAGTAAATGTGTCCAGTGTCTGGGGCCAGATTTGAACTCAGGTCCTCCTGACTCCAGGGCTGGTGCTCTACTTACTGTGCCACCTAACCGCCCCCAATATATGTTTTTAAAAGAAGCTTACACTGCTGTTCTACATGACATATTCTGTAAATCTGACCCTAATTGTAGTATATGTATATGTGTACATGTACACATATGTTATCATGTATACAACAAGTTATTAAAGCTTTTTCGCAAGTTTTTATTGATATATTTTATCTTTCCCTTGCTTAAATTTCCCCATGTATCCTTCCCCTGCCCCAGCAGAGAGAGCCTTTCATGAAACAAAAGATTTTTAGAGAAAAGAAAAAAGGAAAAGAAAGACAACAAACTGGTCAATACTCTGAAAAAATCTAAGAAGGTAATTTTGTCTTATATGCCATACCTCCAGGGACAAAGAGTTGGGGAAAGTGTCTTCTCTTGCCTTTTGTTCCCTGTAATTTTACAGCATTCATTTTTTATTGTTTTGAGGTTATTTCCATTTACGTTGCTGTGGTCAACACATATTATTTTCATGGTTCTGCTTGTGAAGTTATAAAGTTTAAAAGGACTTTTTGACTATTTTATGTATCCCTTGTCTCTACCCCAGACCCATAGAAATGACTCAGTGCAGTGCATACTGCTTTCCCCCAATAGATTGATTATAAGCTCTTTTGAGTGTAGAGACTGTTGAAGGGATTTGTTTTTGTATTCTTAGTGCTTTGAACATAGTATGTGTTTATTAAGTACTTATTAATTGAAATGCTCCTCTTTTGTTATTGTTGCCTATCTTCCTCCTCCAACTGCCTCTTTCCTCCTAAATCTACCATATGTTCTCACTTCAGCACATCCTCTGGCCTCTCAAAGTCTCTCCTCCTCTCCAAAGTGATCACTCCTTGTCCATCCTCATTTACTTCCTTTAACAATCTTGGTCCTGTAGTTAACCAGTTCAACAAAGCATTGTCTTGCACTCTTAAATTACTTACCCCTTAGCTTTCTGTTGTTCATTCACTCTGCTCATTTCTACTGTTCGTGCACCTTGACCATCTTTGTTTCTTTTTCTTACTTTTGAGTCATTGAATGTAGTTTAAAGAAGTCTCAAAAGCACATGCATTGCATCTACTATAAATTCATGTAATTCAACTTCTACGGGGTCCTCAAAATTGTAGGGCAATTTGTTTATTAAGTTCTGATTGACTTCTGAGACAAGTTGGTTTAAAATTTCTCAGGCTCCCAACTTCACTCCAGCCTACCCAGCAAATGACCTGCCTTCCTAAAGCTTTTCATCATGATCACCTTCATTTCCCTTTGTCATACCTCAAATAACATCTGTGTGCCACTTTATCTACTTACTGTTGTTTGGCTCCCATCCCAGAAATGAGGGTGATGCTTCTTGCCAAGACTAACCACTGTACCCATGTCCTTGAGCCTGTCCCCTCCCATCTCCTTCAAGCACTTATAGATAAGAGTTAATTTTTTATCCGTGTGGCAGTATTTTCTGATGACATTAAGATATGAGCCGTTTATTAAAAATATAAAAGTGACAGTTTTGCCCCCTAAAAAAGAACCTGAGCACTCTTTTTATTTTATTTTGTTTTGTTTTGTTTTGAGGATTAAAGGTTTCATCTGCAGTAATCTTATCAGCCACTAGATGACTGTATTGGCAAAAATTTACAAACAACATTAAACTGTTCTGAAAAGCAAGTGATTAAATAGGGCTTTTCTAGTGACTAGAGAGATGAGATATTTTTATAATAAAACCTGAAACATGCCACACCAGAAATCTTGAACAGATTAAGTACAATTTAATAATTTACTAATGTAATGTTGAAGCATTTTATGGCATTGTTTACGTAATGTTTAACTTAGAGGATCATTTCGAAATCATTCAACTTAAGTCATCTCAAGTTCTGATATCTCAGTTTTTGCTAGGGTCTATAATTGCTGGGGTTTTGTAGACCTCTAGTCTTGAAGATAGGTCTAACATGGCTTTGATTCTGAGTTCAAGAAAAATTATATTCTTTATACTATTACTTTTACCACCACCATCTCTATATTTCTTGAAGCATCCAAGATGAATTAACAAAGAATTAAGAAAGATTTGTTGCTTTGGCATAAAGTACAGTGTTATAATGCAGAAGTGTCAAACTCTTGACCC
Organism: Trichosurus vulpecula; assembly: GCF_011100635.1. Classification (NCBI taxonomy): domain Eukaryota; kingdom Metazoa; phylum Chordata; class Mammalia; order Diprotodontia; family Phalangeridae; genus Trichosurus; species Trichosurus vulpecula. The sequence goes on from NC_050576.1 coordinate 371,678,055, forward strand.
AAAGAAACTCCAGTGTGGCCCAACTAAATTAAAAAGTAATTGAGAAATATTCAACAAAAAATAAAAATAAAACATAGGTAATGTTAATTTGTGGTTCTCTAAGTCAATATGCGGCCACAGTATGACACCACTGTAGTAGTGGATAGTGTGATGAATGTGGAGTCAAGAAACCCTGATTGGATTCATATCCTTCCTCTGACATTTACTAGATGACCATTGGTAAGTCACTTGAATTCTCTGAACCTTGGTTTCTTTAATAATGGTCATTATTTTGTCATCATATTTTATTATTGCCTCATTATTAGATCACATTCTCTTTATTTTATTTTATTTTTTTTTTGCAGGGGGGAAGGCAGGGTAATTGGGCTTAGGTGACTTGCCCGAGGTTACACAGCTAGCAAGTGTGTCAAGTGTCTGAGGCCGAAATTGAACTCAGGTCCTCCTGACTCCAGGGCCCGTGCGCTACTCTATGTGCCACCTAGCTGCCCCTCACATTCTCTTTATATTTGATGGAATTCAGCTAGTAATGTTCCTACTGTTTTTTTTTTAGTTCGCATTTAGTGTTTGATGGACTATTGTGCAGATAGCAATTGTTTTTATAATTGAATGTTTTTGTTGTCATATAGGATCAACTTCAGACTCACCGAAGGCACCTTTGAGATTATGCTACTTGCAGATGGGATGACAGGATTCTTCCTGTTTGCACACTTTCTAATAAGTCTTTATAGGGTATCCTAAAAATCTTAGAGCAATTTTAATCCTCAGTAGCTTAAAACTACACTACAAGTTTTAAGAAACCATGTGTTTTAAGAGCTTATCATGCCATGTAATCTGGAAGATATGGGTATTCAGTGTGATGACATGTATTTAAAATGTTCTTAAATCATTATGGGTCAATGTTAAACCCAGTTGATTGTGGTTAAGAGTTTTGTCTGTGATAATTCTCGAATGGGACCACTTATTTGTTGAACTCTTTGGAGTGTTTTGGGGTTGGTATTTGTGGTAGAGGGAGTTATCATCTTTTAGCTTATGAAGACCATCAAGCTTGTAGAATATAACTCTGACCACCGGATAGCATCTAAGTATTTAATAGGCGCTAAGTCTTTGTAATTCTCAGTGATATGTTGCACAATTTCAGCCTTTTCCTTGCAAAAATGTACGGCTAAAACAAAACAAAAAAAATGTACACCAGTCAATTCAGGCTTTTCTGAGTTACTTTCTGTAATTTATAGTGGCATGACTTGATCCTGAATCACCATTATAAATCCCTCTTGAATAAGCAAATCTTTATGACCTGGCCATTTGTTTCATAATAATATTAATAGGCAACATCACATAATGTTCATAACAATAATAATAAACTCAAAATAAACTCAAAACTCAAAACAACAAAGTGTCCTGGAATCAGACTGTTATTATGGACCAACTGTTGGTCATAATTTCTGGGATATAACAGATTAATTAAAAATTGAGAAAATTGTCAGTTAAGAAAAATTCATTTAGTATGTGTCAAAATCCATTTCAGTACAATACATTAATGTACTGCTGTTATAGGTGTGAATTGAAGCAGCCATTCTGGAAAGGAATTTGGAACTATGCCCAAAGAGTTACTAAACTATAGATATCCTGTGACCCAGTGATGCTATTAGGTGGCCTATACCCCAGAGAAATCAAAGAAAGAGGGGAAGTACCCATATGTATCAAAAAATTTATAGCAGCTTTTTTCGTGGTAGCAAAAAAGCTGGAAACCAAGGGAGTTCCCATCAGTTGGGCAATGGCAGAAAAAATTAGGGTAAAAAGATGAAATGGAGTACTGTATTGCCATGAATGTCAAATGCTTTTTAATTAAAAAGAAGAGGAAGAAATAAATGCAAAAAAAAGTGCCTTACCAAGTACTCATAATGTCCAACCTTTGTGGAGCAAAAAGCTTTTAAAATATAGAGACCTAGTAGAAATCAAAGAAACTTGGGAATACTTGTATGAACTGATACAGAGAGAAGTGAGCCAGGAAAATAATTTATATAATAACAACGTTGTAAAGATAATTTTGAAAGACTTAAGAACCCTGATCGATATGATGACCACTCCTAAATTTTGGAGGATTTATGCTAACCACCCCCTGACAAAGAGTTAATATGATCAGGGTGTAGAATGAAATGTGCATTTTGAGACATTGCGAATGTGGGAATTTGTTTTGCTGGAAGATGTTAAAAGGATTTTGTTTTTCTTTCCCAAAGGAAGAGAGAAGTGGGATGGAGGCAAAATAAATGCTTTTCAATTAAAAAATAAAGAGAAAGAAATGAATGCAAAAGAAATGCTTTGCCAAGTACTCATAATCTTTAACCTTTGTGGAGCAAAAAGCTTTTATAATATAGAGACCTAATAGAGAGCAAAATCATATAGGAACAGGATGACATACATGTCCCTTTTGTCCTCTCTACTGTTGGAGCTGTATATTGAATGCTTTCAGTGACCCAACAGATGATGTGCTCCCATTCTACTATTTTTAGTCAAGTACCAAAAAAAAAGCAGTTTTTTTTTAATCTACCTCTTCAGTAATCTATAGAATAGTAAATGTAATGATAGTTATTATTTTTGGCTAGTGTTTATATAGTGCTTTAAGGTTTACGGAGCATTTTACAAATATCTCATTTTATATTCACAACCTAAAAGAAAAATGACAACCTAGTGACCTATTCCAGTATCATTTTTGTCTGAACTCTGTCATAAAAGTGAGAAGATATTTATCACCAACACCATGCTCCATAGGAAATATTTGAAAACACCCTCTGTCTGCTCTCATTATATTGCTCCGTCATTATTTCATGCAGTGTACTTTAAAGATATTTACTGGAGTATATATGGGAAAACTGGGTTCCTCTATAATCTTTCATATTTTCATTTTTTGTTGTTATATTTTGTTTTTCATTTGGTCATCTTAACCAGAAATCTCTTCTCATCTTTTTTCCCCTCACTGTAGAAAAGAAATTTTATTAAAATGGCATAGCAAGAGTAGTGGTTAAAAAACATTTCCCCAAACACCAAAGCCATACCTTCCCACAAATTTAGCCAGAGTACCAATGGTGGAAAGAGCAGGCATTTGTTTAAAGTGCAATGTTAATGAAGCTAACATATCAAGAACACATGAAGTCAAGGCAATTCACCCCTGGAATCGTAGGACCTTGGTGTCCTTTCTCTATATGAGAGGGTGCTCTCAATGTTTACTATGGAGCATGGTATTAGTGATGTGAGTTGATTTCATTCCTTCTCGTTTACAGCTTTTTTTTTAAGGGTGCCATTATGGAGGGCAAGAGAGGGAAAAGGCTGAGGGTATGATTGAGAGAAATATATAATTAATAATCATAACTGTGAAGATGAATGGGATGAACTCACCCATGAAGCAAAATATGAATTAGAAAGCATAATCCAACACTGTGTTGCTTACAAGAAGCAGATTTAAAACATAAAGATTCACACAGTTAAAAGGAGTGACTAGAGGAAAACATATTCTTCCCTAGGAGAACTCAGAAAACAGGGATATCTGTCATGATCTTAGACAAAGCAACACTAAAAATAGACATGGTTAGAATAGATAAGCAGGAAAACTATATTATCCTTAATGGCACCACAGTTAATTCTTAACAGATATGTACCTCTAGACCACAGTCGTAACAAACAAATAAGTAAGAAAGAAGTCATTGACCTGAATAGAATTTTAGAAAACTTAGTTAGATAATTGAATGAGAAGAGAAAGGAATTCTTGTGTGTGTGTGTGTGCGCGCGCGCGCGCACGCGTGTGTGTGTGCATGCATGTGCATGAGTGCATGTGTGTGTATGTATGTGCGCGTGTGTGTGTGCACATTTGTGATGGGCAGTATGGAAATGTATTGCATATACTGCATGAAATATATAATTTATATAATATAAAGTAATACATTATATAGAATACATACAATTAATAATTGAACATAATAGCACAGTGTTTGATAAACCCAAGGACTACAGCTCCTGAGCTAAACACTTACTATTTGACTGAATTGTTAGTAAAAATTGGAAGTGGTTTGGGAAACATTAGGTGTAAACCAATATAGTACACCATACATGTGCCCCAATATGATCCAAATGTACACATAACTTAGAAATGTTTAAGAATCATACCATAAATCAAAGGATCAGGAAAAGAGATAATTTTCATCTCTCTGGACAGGGAAAGAGTTCTTGATCAAATGTGGGTCATATGATTAATAGATTTAGAAGTAGAATGGACCCTAGAGGTTATCTATTTCTACACTTTCATTTTACAGATGAGGAAAGTGAAACAAAAGGAGGTTGAGTGACTTGCCCCAGGTAATAAGTGGTAGAGCTGGGATATGAACCCAAGAAATTTCACTCCAAATTCCATACTCTTTCCTATGTAAAAAATTAGTAATTTTGTTTACACAAAAAATTGGAAAGGTTTTTCACAAAAAAAGCAATGTAGTTAGAAAGTTAATTGGGGCAAATATTTTGAAATAAACTTCTGGTTAACATTTTATTTCCAAAATACATCAGAAATTGATTAAAATATGTTAGAACAAGAGCCATTCATCAACAAATAAGGGATAAAAGGATATGTACAAGCAATTTTTAAAAGAAATGCAAGCTGTGAACAGCTATATGAGGAAATAGAAACTTCAAATCATTAATAAGAGGAATGCAAATTTTTTTTTTAAAAACCCTCTTTTTAAGTTGTACCTCACTCTTATCAGATCAGCCCATGAGGAAAAGGAAAATGACAGTTGTTGGGGGTGTTGTGAAAGGGCAGACACACTAATTCTCTGTTGATGCAACTATGAATTAGTTGACCCATTCTGGAAAGTAATTTGGCATTATTCTGTAAAAGTCATTCAGTTGTGCCTACCCTTTGTCCCAGTGATACTGTAGTATTATTTGTGTAATATTTGATTGCTTCATTCAGCCAACATAATCAGTACCATTATTGCTTTTCATGATTTTGGTGGTACCATAGTAAATATTACATGCTCTTTCAGTATAATATCTAAATCTGTCTCAATTATATGTTTTCTGGATCCAACATGTGTTTGGATACTGTTTTGAGGGAATGATATCTCAGATATGAAATATGTAGGAGAGAGATTCAAAGAAACTTGAGAAAACTTGTGTGGACCAATGCAAAGTGAAGTGATCAGAGCCACGAGAACAATTTCTATAATGACTAGAACATATAAAGAAAAACTTAAGAACTTTGATCAGCGCAATCAGCAGCCATTATTCTAGAAGACTGGTGATGAATCATACTTCCCACCTCTTCTTCACATCAGGGTGCAAAGGGAGACATAGGTTTTCAGACACCATCAGAGGATGGACCAGAGTGGCTCAGGACAGAGTTTGAGGGGATCCTGATGGTTAGTGGGGGTTACAGAGAAAGAGCAGTCCAGCAAGGAGAAAAACCAAGAGAGAGCAGTGTCATGAAAGCCTAGAGAAGAGATAATATCAAACAAGAAGGTAATTGTCAGTGTCAAAAGCTGCAGAAAGGCCAAGAAGGATAAGGAGTGAGGCAAGATCATTAGATTTGGCAAATAAGATATAATTAATGGTCATCTCAAACCAAAGGGGGAGCCTGCCAGTTCTTACATCTGAACCTGCAGTGCTTTCAAAGTAGTTGATAGTGGTTGAATCCAGCAGTATTCTGTTGGAAGCTTCATCCAGGTTCAGGTTGACAGATGGGTTGCACAGATACAAATCCAGAGCAGGAACTTGAAGAGCTCACACGAAGAGGGTGGCATTCAGACTAGGCCCCAAAAGAGATTGCTTTAAGTGGACTAAAAGTTGTAGGTCCCAGCTTGAGCTGTTCCTGAGATCATGGAGTAACAACAATCAGTAGCAGACAGACCAAAGAAGAGATGCAAGCTGAGACAAAATATTTCATTCAGCAGTGTTCAGAGCCTGGTTCTAAGTCAAGATGTTGACTAGAAGAATGAGCAAACAACCAAAAAAGAACCCTACCATAAACAGCTATTTATGGTGATAGGGATGCTCAAGACACAAACTCAGAAAAGATAATGATTCCACAAAATATACAAAATCTTAACACACACAGAGAGAGAGAGAGAGAGAGAGAGAGAGAGAGAATGAGAGAGAACGAGAACGAGAATTCTTGGATGCAGATTCAAGGTTGTTTTTTTAAATTAACTAGGTTGGAGGGCTGATCAAATGGCAGATTTTAACAAAATATCTCATGATCTGACATTTCTGTCTCTGTGTCTTAGGGTATTAGTATGAAAGACAGTCACAACCTAACCTATGATCAAAGATAGTAATCAGATAAAGAGGGACTAGACACTGGTGCAATAGTTAAAAAAAATTAAGTCATCATCATGGTGTTGAAAATGATGGGTGGTGATGTAGAAATACACCAGTTTTGAAGGGTGATTAAAATGAGGAACAAGTAGTTGAAATACCAGCAAACCCAGTTCTTTTTTAGATAGGCTGGCTTTATTGTGTGTCAAACAAATATGGGAGAATTTACAATCCAATTCAAAAAAACATTTAGTAAGTTGTCTATTGTGTGTCCAGAACAGTGTCCTAGGTACTAGGGAGATACAAGATTTAGACAATACCAATAGGTCATATAGAGAGTGCTTTAAGGTTTAGAAAGCATTGTACTTTAAATAGCCCATGAGGCTGATAGTGAAATATTGTTATCTCTATGAAGAAGGAAATTGAGCCTCAAAGAAGGGAAATTACTTGCATAGGTTCTTACAACTTAACAGATATCACATGAGAGAGTTTCTGGCTTTAAGGAGCTTGTTTGCCTTTCCTGCCCTCGAGGAGTAAGTAATATAGTCAGTTAGAGGGAGGGGTAAACTATAGAGACAGCTAACTATAATCTACATTTCTTAAAGAGTGCCCTGAGAAGTGTAACAAGGAGTTTTTATCAACCTGGGTGGAAGAGGAAAGAGAATCAGGACAGGCTGGGCTTTGAAGGATAGATTTAACTCGTTGGTCTAAGAAGGGGGGAGAGAGCATTTTCAGCTGGGGCAGAGCTTGAGAAAAAGGTGCTAAGATGTGAAACCTAACACACTCTCACCTCCATATCCAGTGAGTTGTGAAGCCTTGTTGATTCTGCCTTCATAACACCTTTCACATTCTCGAGATTCATGTAGCCAACACCCTACTTAGTTCAGATCTTTATCCGTTTTTGCCAGGACTGTTGTTAGTAACCTCCTGGTTGATCTTTTTTGCCTCCAGTACTCTCTTCTTTGCATCTTCCACACAGCTTCTTGAACCATAAGGCTCCTCATGTCACTGTTCTTAGGAAGCTTTAGTGTTTTCCTACTGCTTGTAGGATAAAACTGAAATTCCTGGACTTTTAAAGCCCTTTGCAGTCAGTCTGGCTCTTATCTACTTTTTTCAACTTATTATAAATCTCTTTTACATGCTAGGCATTAGTACGTAATGCTGATCCTCACATATGACATTCCATCTCATGTCTCCGTTCCTTGGCAGAAGTTCTTCCCCCAGGCCTGGAATGGGCTCTGTCCTTGTATTCGCTGCTTCAATCTCTAGCTCCCTTTAAAGATCAGCAGAAGGACCACATCCGGCCTAAGGCCTTTGCTGATCCTTTGAGCTGCAGAGGCCCCTCTAGTCACCCCAGATTATTTTATTTATCTGACACATAACTTGTGCACATTTTGTTTTTACTTGCATGTCTACTTGTTTTTTCATCTCCCGTAGGAAGAGAACATCCTTGAGATGAGGGACTCTCATTTCGCTTTTGTGGATTTTGTAGGAGACACAGTATGTGGCCCTTAACAGGCACTTTATAAATGATTATTGATTAGTAACATATGTAAAGCACTTCTTTGTGATTGAACTTTTCCTTTTTAAATTTAGAGTTAGGAGGTTAATATTTACTTAATACTTAAAACTTCTCTACTTTCTTTTTGCATAATGTTTTGTCCTTATTTTCCCCTGTCATTGGTTTCTGGTTAGAATTTACCTTGTTCCAGTTATTATGAATGTCACTCCTGCTTTTTGTGCTTTGGGTGGTAGCATGATCAGCTTTTGGCTACTCTTTCATTTTGGACTTTAGTTTGCTCAAGACTTTTGGATTAAATGTGCTTTCTACATCCTACATACATTTGGATACTGGTTTTTAACCTATTTAACTCTTTTTGTTCGAAATTTCATTGTAGTTACATGTCTTCTGTATTCCTTTTTTAAAATGTGCAGTGGTTAGAGCACTGAGCCTGCAATCGGGAAGACCAATCCAGCCTTAGGCGCTAAGTGACCCTAAGTCACTTAACCTCTACCTCAGTTTCCTCAACTGTAAAATGGGGATAATAACACCACCTACAGCTCAGGTTGTTGTGAAAATCAAATGGGATAGTATTTGCAAAGCACTTAACCTAGTGCTGCACATAGTAAGCATTGTAAAAATGCTTATTCCCTTCATTCCTTCCCCTTCCTTATTAGGAATTAGCACAAACTTTTTTATTTACCCAGACTTAAAGCCACTTTAAAAATTATCTTCTTTTTTGTTATAGATTAACAAAATTAGGAACATTGCTTTGGGATTACCTTGCCCATATTCCCCTTGTTCCTTTATTTTCCAATCCAATATTTATGATATTGATGATTATTTATGATTATTTCTTCTTTTATTCTTCTGAAACACTCTTCTGTAAATTTTGTGGTTTAGCCAATGTAGTACCATAAGTGTTCTCATTGTTGTGGCAACCAAATTTATCTTGATTTAAGAAGTGTCAATTATTTTATATTTGGCATAGAGGTTTGCTGGTTTTTCAAACATTTTCTTGAAGTAAATATTTCTCTAGAAACTTTTGAAAGGAGAAATGATTTTTGAATGTCCATCTCTTGTCTTTATACAACATGTTGAGTTCTTGTGAGTAAATAATAATGATTTTAATTTTATATTTTTAGAATTTCATTTATTTGATCACATCTTGTCTTCCTTAAGAAGTTTGCTGTGATTCTGACTGATATTCCCTAAATGTTGGTTTGTTTTTCCTTAAAGCTTGTAGACTTAATATCCTTGGCAGTATAGTGTTGGATTACAACTATAATCTTTCTAGAAGAGCTGTATCTTAGGTTCTTCCCTGTCAGGGTCCTGTGTATTCTCTCAGTTTGTGTATTGAAAAAACAAATTTTTTATTCTGGGAAGTTTTCTTTATTTCCTTAAACATGGTGTTCAGATTTTTTTTCTTCTAAATTCAGGAGATATTAATCTAGAAGTGGTATCTCTACACATTTTCTAAAAATTGTCGCTTGAATCTTTAGGATTTCTAATTCTTTCAGTAATCAAGTATTTTTCTGGGCTTTTTTTTTTTACTAGTTTCACATAATCAACTATTCTTTCCCCATTCCCCCCACTAAACAGTGTCTATTGTTGGTTGTCTTTATTTTATTTTTTTACATCTTCTGTTATCTTCTCGCAATCTTCTGTAGTTCAGTTTATTTCTATCTTCAGGTACTTCTTTATTTTTCTACTTTTTATGAGTTTCTTTTATTTATTCTTATGACTTTTTTTCTTGTAAGAATTGAGGCATCTACTCCAGTGATGAAGATTGAAACTCATCCATGGAGGAGGTCATTTCCATCACCCAACATGCTGGAGGCCTTCTTTACTTTCTCATGACGTTTCAAGGGTACCAAAGAAGCCCTCTGACTATCACTTGTTAGCCACTCTTGCCATATGCCCAGCTCATTTTTTCTGTCATACAATTCTTTGGTTACATCCTTTACTCGTGTTCTCTAGAGTTCCTTATTGTTTATATGGTGTGGTCTGCTCATGCTCAGTATACACCTTTCAGTTGCCCTTAGTATGATGCTCACATTTAGCTCTTTAGAGGCAGTGCTGTTCCAGGGGTCTCAGTGCTATATATTAGGTCCACTAAAAAGTCTGTATTGAAAAGATGGACCTTTACTTGTAGAGAAAGCTCTGGATTAATAAAAATTGCTTTACCATTTCCTGAAAGAAATGCCATCTGTTCTCCGTTTCCTTTTCAACCTTGGGCTCGTCTTATCGTCCATCTGTATTATCTGTCACGTCTATACTTGTCACAATAAGTTCTGTTCTGTGTCCATTCTGATGCATGTTGAAATATGGGCGATAGACATTCTTCATGCATTTGGTCTTACTTATGTGGATAATCAGGCCAGACAACTTGCCTAATGTCTTTTATAAGAGGGTCATTAAAAAGGTTTATTTTTGTTGTTATATCTTCCAAGGAATCTTGAATAATTTTGATATATAGATAGGAAACAACCTATAAGGCATTTTGTTCTATTGCATCAAATGCGTTTTCAAAATCAAGGAAAAATAAGCACAATGGGATCTTATATTCTCTATATCTGTCAGTCATTAATAAGATGGTAACCGTGTGGTCCATTATTGTTACTTAAAATGTTACTTAAAAAGCCTACTTGTTACCTAAGAATAGCCTCATCATGGATAGCCTCAGTTCTGTATAGCTGCCCCTCATAAAAACATTTTTATATGTGGAAAACTTCCTATGTAGATTACCTGTTCTTTGGAATCATTGAGGTATTTTCTATACTTTTAGTATATGCCTCTCATTTAGACACCATGTAAGATTTAATCCTAAAGCACTTAAACTTCTGAATTTAAAAATGAGAAATGGACAACATATTGATATTCACATGCATGATTATAATTCCATTCAGAAGTTAAGCCAACATAAATTAATTGTTAGAGCCCAAGAAGACCAAAAGAGCCCAGAAAGCACCTTATCAACAAACATTTGGGTTTGTTTGTTGTTTTTTTTTTTTTGCCAAATGGAGGGTGATGGCTGCTAAGTTTAGAATATAAACTCACCTGAAAAATCTTACAAAGGAGGATATATAATGGATTATTATGAACAGTATCTCATAAATGAGAGAAGCAGAGGTAGGGAAAATCAGACTAAAGAAAACTTGGCAAAGATAACCAACTAAGCAAAGTCATACTAAGGGCTTTATAGGATGTGAACAGAAAGCAGACTTCAAATAGAAGAAAAATGGAAACAATTTTCCAAAATTATTATTAGAAACTTTTTTACATCAAGGATAGTAGAACCATCAAACTTGGACATCACAGTCCCCAACATGCTCAGAGAGGAAGGAGAACAAAGAGAAAAAGAGTCACCGGAGTGGATCTAGTCATATAGAGGTGTCATTGTTACTCATTTCTGTTTTGGTTGGTGGCTGTCTTCTTCTCCGCAGTGGTTCCTTTTTTAGGGGTGAGGACAAGAGGGGATATGAGAGCAGCCTGATTTCTTGTGAACTCTCTTCCTGTCATCTTGATTGGAGAGACCCATCAGATACTGTGAGCATGGTTGTGACAAGACTGAATGGAAGAATAAGAAATATTATTCCATTTAGCAGCATTAGAGCGGATTGAGGCGGGTGGGGTGGGGGTAAAGCAGAGGCAGCACCAGTTAGGGAAATGTTACACAAATTGTGGTATGTGAGCATAGTGGTTTATTAGAATACTGTAAGAAATAATGAATATGAAGAATTCAGAGAAGCGTGGGGAGATTTCCATGCCCTGGTAAATGATAATAATAATGATAATAATAATAATAATAATGATAATAGCCAGTATTTGTGTAGCACTTCAAAATTGGCAAATGTTTTACATATATGCTCTCATTTGATCCTTACTGCAACCTTTCGAGGTAGGTGATATGCTCATTTGGCAGATGAGGAAACTGAGGGGCAGGGAGGTTAACTTAAGAGAAATGCCCAGGGTCACACGGCCAGTAAGTGTCTAAGGTCAGATTTGAACTCAAGTCTTCCTCAGTCCAAGTCCTGTGTCCACTGCATCCCCTATCCACAATGACTGGAAATGGGAAAACAATAAACACAAAAGGGAACATCGTATAATTATAATGACCAGGTTTTGCTCCAGAGAAGAAATAAGGAAAAAAGCACCTATGTTGTTGGTTATTGATGCTAAGCGCACTTCCCGTCCTCCCTTCTTTGCAGAGCTGTAGGACTTTGGGTGTGGAACATTGCATAAATTATCAAGCTCGGTTGATATGTTGCTTAGTTTTAAACTATGTTTTTTTCTTTATTATTTGTTACAAGGGTTGGCTCTCCTGGTAGGGGTGGTCAGAGGGACATATTAAAGAAATAAAGATAATGTGAAAAAAAGCTATTAGTAAAATGGGGAAAAATACATAAAGAGAAAGGGGGTAAAAGATCTGAAAGGACATGGTGGTAGTTGAAGACCTGTACTGGTGTGGTGGCAAGAATATAAAGAGAAATATGAGGGTACATGCAGCAGTTGCCATTATAAGTCTTTTTACATATATGTACATATATTTTTTCATTCAGTCCTCCCAGCAACCCTCTAGAAGTAATTGCTATGATTACCTTTGTTTTACATATGAGGAAACTGAAGCTCAGAAAGATTGTGACTTGCCTAGGGTGGCAGAGTTTAAGTGAATTTGAGACATAGGCCACTGACTATTTAAAAAAATAGTGTGTGTATGTGTGTGTTCACAAATACAATCTACCAAGAACCATGTCATCCTACCTATCCTCCATCAGAACTGAGGTTTTCTATGGGTTAGGGATATCCACATTTGGTTCCCATGTCTGAGGTAGGTGGTAGAATTTGTGGCTTTAGTGATTTATGGTGACGTTAATGACGCCTAAAATGTTGGTTGTTGGTCTCTGGAGCTGTGTAGCAAGCTGTGTGTGTTCTACTTTATGTACGTGGAAGTCTGGCCATAATCTAGAGTAAAGTAAGTTTTCTTGTCCAGCCACAGTATTTCTTCATGTATTTAATTACCTGTTGTCATGAGTGCATCCTATAATTTCCCACTTTGTATTAAAATTGCAACGAAAGGGGCGGAGCCAAGATGGCGGCTAGAAAGCAGGGACTTGCGTGAGCTCCCTGCCGAGTCCCTCCAAAAATCAATAAAAAATGGCTCTGAACCAATTCTAGAACTGCAGAACCCACAAAACAGCAGAGGGAAGCAGGGCTCCAGCCCAGGACAGCCTGGATGGTCTCTGGGTGAGGTCTATGCCACACGGAGCTGGGAGCTGGGATCTGGGAGCTGGGAGCTGGGATGGAGCAGAGCCCAGTGTGAGCGGCTCGGACCAACCAGACCAGGAGCCGGGCAGAGCAGACCCTAGCGCCCTGAATCAATGAGCTGCAGCAGTTACCAGACTTCTCAACCCACAAACACCAAAGACAGTGGAGAAGGTTACTGAGAAAAGCTGCGAGAGTGGAAGGAGTTTGCTGTTTGGCCACCACCCCTGGGGCAGCGGAGGTGGGGCAGCTACAGCTGCTGTTGCTTCTGGCCCCAGGCCCATCCCGTGGGAGGAATTAAGTGGCGGATCAGAGCAGGAGTGCACAGCCTGCTGAAGATCTAAGCCCAGTCTGGGTTGGGGGTTCTTGGGGAAGGAGGAGTGCTGGTGTGGCAGAGCTGGCGCATCCCCCCCAAACGTGGAACGTAGAACTCTTTAGTCTACAAGCGACAGTCATACCCCACTGAAAAACTCAAGGGTCAAGTTAGTTGGTTGGGAATATGGCCAGGCAGTGAAAACACACCCAGATTCAGTCTCAGACTTTGGATTCTTTCTTTGGTGACAAAGAAGACCAAAACATACAGACAGAAGAAGTCAACAAAGTGCAAGAGCCTACACCAAAAGCCTCCAAGAAAAACATGAACTGGTCTCAGGCCATGGAAGAGCTCAAAAAGATTTGGAAAAGCAAGTTAGAGAAGTAGAGGAAAAATTGGGAAGAGAAATGAGAAGGATGCGAAAAAACCATGAAAACAAGTCAATGACTTGCTAAAGGAGACCCAAAAATATACCAAAAAATACACTGAAGAAAACAACACCTTAAAAAAATAGACTAACTCAAATGGCAAAAGGGCTCCAAAAAGCCAATGTGGAGAAGAATGCCTTGAAAGACAGAATTAGCCAAATGGAAAAGGAGGTCCAACGGACCACTGAAGAAAATACTACCTTAAAAATTAGATTGGAGCAAGTGGAAGCTAGTGACTTTATGAGAAACCAAGATATTATAAAACAGAACCAAAGGAATGAAAAAATGGAAGACAATGTGAAATATCTCCTTGGAAAAATCTCTGACCTGGAAAATAGATCCGGGAGAGATAATTTTAAAATTATTGGACTACCTGAAAGCCATGATCAAAAAAAGAGCCTAGATACCATCTTTCAAGAAATTATCAAGGAGAACTGCCCTGATATTCTAGAGCCACGGGGCAAAATAGAAATTGAAAGAATCCATTGATCGCCTCCTCAAATAGATCCCAAAAAGAAATCTCTTAGGAATATTGTCGCCAAATTCCAGTGTTCCCAGATCAAGGAAAAAATACTGCAAGCAGCCAGAAAGAAACAATTTGAGTATTGTGGAAACCCAATCAGAATAATCCAAGATCTGGCAGCTTCTACATTAAGAGATCGAAGGGCTTGGAATATGATATTCCGGAGGTCAATGGAGCTAGGATTAAAACCTAGAATCGCCTACCCAGCAAAACTGAGTATCATGCTCCAAGGCAAAATATGGACTTTCTATAAAATAGAGGACTTTCAAGCTTTCTCATTGAAAAGACCAGAACTGAATAGAAAATTTGACTTTCAAACACAAGAATCAAGAGAAGCATGATAAGGTAAACAAGAAAGAGAAATCATAACGGACTTACTAAAGTTGAACTGTTTTGTGTACATTCCTACGTAGAAAGATGATGTGTATGATTCGTGAGACCTCAATAGCATAGTAGATGAAAGGAATATGCATATATATATGTTTATGTGTATATATATATATAAGTGAATGTGCATGTATGTATATATGTATGTGTATATATATACATAGAGAGAGAGAGCAGACACAGGGTGAGTTGAAGATGAAGGGAAGATATCTAAAAGAAATAAAATCAAATGAAGGGATGAGAGAGGAATATATTGAGAGAGGGAGATGGGGAGAGATAGAATGGGGTGGATTATCTCGCATAAAGGTGGCAAGAGGAAGCAGTTCTGTGGGAGGAGGGGAGAGGGCAGGTGAGGGGGGAATGAGTGAACATTGCTCTCATCAGATTTTGCCTAAGGAGGGAATACCATACATACTCAATTGGGTATCTTACCCCACAGGAAAGAAGAGGGAAGAAGATTGAAAAAAAAGGGGGGGATGATGGAGGGGAGGGCAGATGGGGGTGGAGGTAGTCAAAAACAAACACTTCCAAAAGGGGACAGGGTCAAGAGAGAAAATTCAATAAAGGGGGATAGGTTAGGAAGGAGCAAAATATAGTTAGTCTTTCACAACGTGAGTATTGTGGAAGGGTTATACATAATGATACACATGTGGCCTATGTTGAATTGCTTGACTTCTTAGGGAGGGTGGGTGGGAAGGGAAGAGGGGAGAGAATTTGGAACTCAAAGTTTTAAAAACAGTTGTTCAAAAACAAAAAAAAAAGTTTTTGCATGCAACTAGAAAATAAGATACACAGGCAATGGGGCATAGAAATTTATCTTGCCCTACAAGAAAGGAAGGGAAAAGGGGATGGGAGGGAAGTGGGGTGACAGAAGGGAGGGCTGAATGGGGAACAGGGCAACCAGAATATACGTCATCCTAGAGTGGGTGAGGAGGGTAGAAATGGGGAGAAAATTTGTAATTCAAACTCTTGTGGAAATCAATGCTGAAAACTAAATATGTTAAATAAATAAATTTTTAAAAATTGTGTTTACATGTAATTGGGAAAAATCAAATAAAAATTAAATGTAAAAATAAAATAAAATAAAATTGCAACCAAGTGATGACCAGATTCTGTTACGAATTTCATTTTTCAGACTTATTTAGGGTATTTTATTAATATTTTATTAAATTTTCTTTATTCATTATATAGCCCTTTTTCTTGAATTTCTTGTTAGTAACAATGTTATTTACCTCATGTTCTGGAATATAGCAAAAGACAGTACCTTGTTGACTAGTATCTGTTTAAGAAGTGCCAGATAGCTAGGTTCTTTAGTGAAAGTCAATTGGAAGGGTGGGAGTATACTTATAGGCATCTGTGGCCTTTTTTTTTTTTATTTGGCATATTTTCAAGGGAAGTGGGTATTGTGGCCAAGGTTAACAATAAGTTACAGTTAGGTTTCTAAATGAGTGCAAATTTTCATCTTAATAATAATTATTAAAACTTCAGTGGCCATCCAGACTCCCTCATCTGGAAGTCTTCAGAAAGAATGAAACTTTTAAAATGAAGAATTTGCTCCCAGGATTCCTAAATGTGTCTTTAGTAATATGCTTAAAATTTTAGAGTGATAGAAATGCATATTTTAGCCCCAATGTCTAAATAATGGGGTTTTGCATATTAATGATAACAGCTCCCTGTATATTCTGTACCTCATGTGTCATGCTCTAACTAATATCTTTTGCTTTTAAATAGCTTATGTTTGTTTTGCTTCTGTTGGATTCTCCTTAAATTAGAATTCTGCTCCTTATTTTACTTTGGCCTCTAACTTGGTTATTATCCAATCATTTTTACAACCTGCTTTTAAATTGACCAGTGTTGCTAAGGAAAATGGACATATAGGGCATTTAGAAGAAAAAATAAAGGTTCTCAGTATTTTTACTTAGCATTGAAGCTAGGTGATACAGTGGATAGAGGGTTGGACTTGGAGTCAGAAAGACCTGAATTCAAATATTACCCCAGACCTTTACCCTGTCACCTAACTTTTCTCAGTCTCAGTTTCCTGGGACTCAGTGACCCTAAGGTCTCTTCTCTAAGTCAGGGCTGTCCAAAATACAGCCCGCAGTGCAATTTTATGCGGCCTGCCTGTGGTTTTTAATTTTCATGAGCAAAAAAATAAAATAACAATTTGCATGGAATGCGTATTAGATTTTTTTTTCTTTGGTGTTTTTAAGCAGTATTACGGACGGAGCATATCACACGAAATTTTCATCGATCCGTGGGATGCGTTCAGTCTGTACCATGCAGACTAGTCAGCCTGCACCTACCTTTATACTGTTGTGCTGTCGCTTTGTTGTTTTGTGTTTGCTTCTGCGTTTCCCTCCTTTGCCTATTGTATTGATGATGCGCGCTCCTCCACTTTTTATTAGTGTACTGTATTTTATATTCTGGGCGTGACCCTTGAATAATTATTTTATTTTAATGCAGCCCTAACATAACCTAAGGTTGGTCAGCCCTCCTCTAAGTCTATGGACCTCTGAAATATCCAAGATGAGATTTTAGAGAAATGTGCTGCTGAGATGGAGTAACACCTTGATCATCCAATAATATATTAAGAAGATACATGCAAACGTTCAAGAAGATACGTGTTTTATGTATGTGTACATAAGATATTTACTTTTCTGTGTGTGTTCGTTGTTTTGGCTTTATTTTTCAAATGCTCACAATGTTTGTTACAAGTTTTAAGTCAAAATGGGTTTAGAAGTTGAATATCTGTTTTAATTTCTGCTTTTGTGGTATTCAGTTCCTTTTATTTCAACTACCATCATCCTCAGAATATAGAGTCCTGTTGCTTGCGTCAAAGTGATGTTATGTAAGAAATGTCCTTCATTCAAACAAAACCTGAAATATTTTTTTGTAAATCAGTCAGTCAATAAACCTACTATGTGCCAATCACTGTGCTAACTGCTGGAGTTACAAAAAGAGGCAAAAGACAGCCCTTGCTCTCAAGGAAATAATTAATAGAGTGAGGGCACTAGAATAAGAGGGGTTAGGGAAGGCTTCCTCTGAAGGGTGGGATTTTAGTTGGGACTTAAAGCCAGGGAAGCCATTTGTCAGAGCAAAGGAAGGAGAGGCATTTTAGGGATGGCCTATAGCCAGAAAGAATGCCTGGAGCCAGCAGATGGGTGTCTTGTTTGTGGAGTGGCCAGGTATAAGAAGACTGGACGTAGGACATGCCAAGGTAATAAAGAGCTTTAAATAGTAAAGGGATTGTTTTGTATTTAATCCTGGAGGCAACAGGGAAACCACTGGAATTTGTTAAGTGGGAGGTGACAGTGGTTTTAGGAAAAACACTTTAGTGGTTGAATGGAGGATAGATTGGAGTGGGGAGAGACTTAAGGCTTAAGAGCCACTCACCAGCAGGCTATTGCAGTAGTTCAGGTGTGAGGCAATGAGGGCCTGTACCAGAGTGGTGGCAGTATCAGAGTAGGGAAGGGGGCATATGTGAGAGACGTCACAAAGATGAAATCTACAGGCTTTGGCAATTGCTCGGATGTGTGGGGTGAGAGAGAGTGAGGAATCCAGGATGGCTCCTAGGTTGTGAACCTGAGGGACCGGGAGGGTGATGGTGTCCTGTAAAGTAATAGGGAAAGGGTTGGGGGAGGTATTAGGAGGAAAGATAATCAGTTCTATTTTGGACATAGTGAGTTTAAGGTGTGTAGTGGACATCCAGTTTGAGATATCTGAAAGGCAGATGGAGATATGAGATTGGAAGTCAGCAGAGAGTTTGGGGCAGGATAGGTAGATTTGAGAATCATTAGCATAGAGATAACAGTTAAACCCATGGTTGCTGAAGAGATCACCAAGTGAAGTAGTATTGAGAGAGAAGAGAAGAGGCCCCAGGACAGAATCCTGAAAGACACCTAAATAATTAGATTATGATAGAATGGTGGAATATTTTCAGGTACTCACTGAAGGGACATATACTTGTTTTAATGGAATTTGAAAATTCATGTTAGCTAAATCAAATTTCTGCTACCACAAAGTTTTTTTCAAATCTGCTGATAGCAAAGGGAACTCAAGATGTAGTTGAATTCACAATTCACTTCCTGTTTCTTGTTTATCGTTGGAAAGTTGCACCTTATGAAAGATTTTAGATTCAGATCATTGTGCTATTCTGAGAAAACTTTCAAAATACTAACCATGTTTTTAGTAACCATAGCAACTGTTGCATAGGCAACACATATAAAATAGCCTCATGATTATTCTTATGAGCTAATGTTTCATGTATAGAAATTATTGATTAATGGGAAAGGTGCCACGTTTCAATTAAATATCCAGAGAAGCCTTTGTTATCCAAATTAGGTACAGTGAAGAATCACAGAAGTATCTGGTTACTTGGGCAGATATGAAAGCATACTTACTAGCTTTCTTTTACAAACCTAGTATGAAAATGGGAAGTAGCCTAGTCAGAAGATAAGTAGCCTAATTGGATCACTACTTGATAAAGTGTTGGTGGAGCCTTTTTCATCTGCTTTGTCACTACAACTACTGGGACCTTATCCTTCCCACAAATGGAAGCATATTGTAGTCCAAATAAACCACCAATACTTTAGTGAATCCCCCAACTTCATAGCCCAGTTAACTTTAGTTCATATGCAGAGATGCAAATCTAAACTGGCACCAACCGATGTCCCCTTTATTCTAGAGCAGGACTAAAAGCTCTGGCCCAAACCCAGGGTCACTTTTAGTTCATGGAAACCCCAACACACCACAGCATTTCTGAGGTTGACTCAAGTGGGTCCTAAAATGCTACCTTCTCTGGTCCCAGAATTACTTATGAACTGAGGATAACTCAGGACAAATTCCAACTGGGTTGAAACAGGATTGTCATTCTGGAGTTGGCAAAGTATTTGCCACCTGATACCAAGCTTTCCATGGAATTTCCAGCATATTATGGGCTGTATTTGCCTATGTCAGGGATGGACATTTGAAGAAAGCAACACTGAAACTGCCAAATGATAAACCGACTTCCCCTTTGCTCATCTTTGGCTTCAGCTGATTCAAATGCAGCTGTCCTTGGTTAACACTGTACACATTGTTTTTTTCTCCTGACCAAGGTAAAAAGGTAGGGAATAGATGGAAAAAGCATTTCCTGAATGTTGGCTCTTAATAGTAAATCTGCATATCCTTTATGTGAAGCCCCTAGTTTGCTCTCTAACCAGAAGGCACCATGGAGTCTCTTCCCTTGTATAATATATAATACCACAAAACCTTCCCTTATCCCGGACCCCCACCCCCCATCCTGGACCGTGGAATTCCTTGTCTCCCCCCACCCTGGGTCATAAAAATTCCCTTTGTCTCTCTTATCTTGTGTCATTCATAGTCCTCAACCCATGTCCTTATCTTATAAGACTTATCCTGTCCCTAAATCTTCAACCCCCATAAGAAACCCTAAAATCACCCTACAGGCTGTGTAGCTTTTTGTCTATATAAGTCTGGTTCTTTCCCTACATCAGTACCTTTTATTTAGCTCCTTGCTAAACCTCAGGTCCGTGTGCTTTTGTGTCAGTACAGCTCCCATTGGCTACAGAGGTATAAGTTAATTCTTTCACATTTGAACCAGGTCTCACAACTCTGACCTCATCACTTTTTTCTTTTTAAAAAAATTGATGCTTTTGTTTTTACATCACATTCACATCAGGATATTTCCCTCCTCTATACCCTTCCTAGCATAAAATTCCCTTGTCACAAAGGTTACAGTGCAGCAAAACCCGCCAGCCCATTGACCGTATCCAAGAGTATATGCAGAATTCCACTCCGTCTGCTTATAGTGTAGCATAAGAATGTCCCCCTGCTGCAGTGGAGGAGGGTGCATTTTTCAACTCTTCTCCATCAACAAGCTGAGTCATTATAATTCCACAACATTCAGTTTTGTTTTATTGCTTTTTATATTTGCATTGTTATTGTCATTTTGTATATCATTTTCTACCATATACTTACTTTATTCTTTATCAGTTCATGTCTTAATCGGCTTTTCTTGAACTCTTCATTTTTGTAAATTCTCTTAGTAAGTAATATTCTATTACATTTGTGCATGACAATTTCTGTAGTAATTTTCCAGTCAGTGGACATCTACTTTGTTTCCAGATCTTTGCTACTACAAAATAATTACTACTACTACTACTACTACTACCACCATTTCATGATATACAGGCCATTTCTGTCCTTGACATCCTTTGGGTATATATCTAGCCTCACAATTGGGGGGGGGGTGTCAAAGGGCATGGCTATTTTAATCACTTTACAAAAACATAATTTTAATTTGCTTTCCGGAATGGTTGGAATAATTCAATCAGTATACATTTATTAATGACCTATTGTATGCCAGGCACTATGCAAAGTGCTGGGTATACAAAAAGAGGCAAAAAGACAGCCCCAGCCTTCAAGAAGCTCAATCAGTTGATATTTATTAAGTGCCAGTCATTTTGCTAAGCTCACAGTCTAATGGTGAGACAACAATTCACAGCTGCAACAGTGTGCTTTTCTTGAAACCCTTTTATATCAACTGTTTCCATCTTTTGTTATCCTTGCCAATTCTCAGGGTGTGAGGCAAAACCTCAGAGTTACTTTGATTTGTATTTCTCTTAATTTTAGTGATCTGGAGCAGTTTTCATATGACTGTTTATGGCTTACATTTCTCTTTTTGAGAACAATTTATTCATATCCTCTAACCATTTATCTATTGGCATTTTTTATTATGCCTAAGTATGACGAAATTGTGCTTAAGTATATTTTCAGTCAAAATGAAATTTGATCAGTTAATTTTTTTTGGAGGAGGGTGGGGGTAAAGGTTCTAATATCTAAAATTTTACTTCAAATTGGCAACAAAAATATTAATGAGGTCATCTGTAGTTATTACATGGAGGTAAAATCCAATGTATTTTATGTTAATATTGTACATCGCATATATAGATAGGAATTTTGTTTTCTTGACATTAACAAAATTTTCCCTTTTTTTCTTAAGAAATCTTAGGTGAATAAACCCAAAGAGGCCAGCTTCTGGGCTAAGAATTCACCATTTCACAAAAACTGCTGGGAAAATTGGAAAATGGTAGGACAGAAACTGGGCATAGACCAATATCTTACACCATATACCAAGATAAAGTCAAAATGGGTTCATGATTTAGGAATAAAGGCTGATAGTATAAGTAATTTGGGAGAGCAAGGAATAGTTTACTTATCAGATTTATGGAAAAGAAAAGAATTCATGACCCAACAAGAGATAGAGAGCATTACAAAATGCAAAATGGATAATTTTGATTATGTTAAATTGAAATGTTTTTGTACAAAAAAAGCCAATGCAGCAAGAATTAGGAGGGAAGCAGAAAATTGGGAGAAAATCTTTACAACTAGTGTCGCTGATAAAGGCCTCATTTCTAAAATATACAGGGAACTGAGCCTAATATATAGGAATACAAGTCATTCCCCAATTGAGAAATGGTCAAAGGATATGAACAGGCAGTTTTCAGAGGAAGAAATTAAAGATATCTATAGGCATATGAAAAAAATGCTCAAAATCACTACCGATTACAAAATCACTACAACTCTTAGATACCACATCTCTCCTGTCAGATTGGCTAAAATAACAAAACAGGAAAATGATAAATGCTGGAGAGGATGTGGGAAAATTGGAACATTGTTACATTGCTGGTGGAGTTGTGAACTGATCCAACCATTTTGGAGAGCAATTTGGAACTATGCCCAAAGGGCTATAAAAATGTTCATACCCTTTGACCCAGCAATACCACTTCTAGGGTTGTATCTCAAAGAGATCACACAAGTGGGAAAAGGACCCATATGTACAAAAATATTTATAGCAGCTCTTTTTGTGGTAGCTAAGAATTGGAAATCAAAGGGATGCCCATCAGTTGGGGAATGGCTGAACAAGCTGTGGTATATGAAGGTAATGGAATACTATTGTGCTATAAGAAATGGGGATGATACGGACTTCATAACATCTTGGAAAAACCTACACGACACAATGCTGAGTGAGCGGAGCAGAGCCAGGAGAACATTATACACAACCACAGATATATGGATTCTGTGAGGACTAACCCTGACAGACTTTGCTCCTCTTAGCAATACAAGGTACAAAGACAACTCCAAAGGACTCACAATGGAGAATGCTATCTACATCCAGAGAAAGAACTATGAAGTATGAATGCAGATTGAGGCACACTTCATGCTAGCCCTTCCCCCCCCCCCTTTTTTTCTTTTTCTCTCTTTTGTTTTTGTTTTTGGGGTTTTTTTTTGGTCCTGTTTCTTCTTTCTCATGATTCACTTCATTGGTCATAATTCTTCTCCATAACTTGACAAGTGTGTAAATTAATTCAATGCGAAGTTATACATGGAAGTTATATGGGATTCCATGCTGTCTTGGGGAGGGAGTGGGGAGGGAGGGGAGAAAATCTGGAACTCAAAATTATGTAGAACCAAGTGTTGTAAACTAAAAATAAAAAAAAATAATAAAAAAAGAAATCTTAGGTGAAATGCTCATTGAAGCACATTGTATTTTTATACCTGAAGATTACAGTAGTACAAGAATCACTAGAACATCAAAGCTCCCCTTTGTAAATGTAAACATTTGTAATGTTTTCTACTCTAATCATGCCAGCTCGAGTAAAATTCACTAAAAACTCCCTATGGCAATTTTTAAAATTTCATTCAGATTTTCTCACTAAAGTTAGAAACAGAAGTAGATATGCTATTGTATGAAAATTCCCAGGGTACTTCAGGACCTCTAAATGGTCGATTATTAAATCACTGATAATCTAAGCATTTTAATGGGCAAATAGAAGAAAATATATTTTAGTTTCCATCTATTTGTTATTCTCAGTGCTATTTAACACTCCATATTTTAGTTACTCTTAGTACTATTTCAATTATTAAAGCATCATGAGAAGTAATATGTACATAGGTGTAATGACTTTAGTATATGTCTCTTAGTGTGACATTTTATGTTGGAAATTAAGAGACTTAACTCTCTGCATTTGTTATTTTCTTCTACATATATACGAACAAGGCATTATTCAGTGATCTAAATGGCTCAATTCTTTCAAATCAACAAGCAATTATTAAGTACTTGCTATGTGCCAGGTACTGTGCTTAGTACTAGGAATACAAACACAAGCATAAGGAAGACAGCCCCTGCCCTCAAGAAGCTTACATTCTAACAGGAGAAAATAACACCTAAAAGGGATCTGAAAAACGAGATGGGAGGGAGAGAAGGTGCCCTCACATAGTGAAGACCAGAGAGTCAGCATTAGAGCAAGGAAAGGAGTGAGTGACAGTGGTAAAATGAAGATTCTGAGAGGGACTCACCAATCAGAGGAGGATACCACCAGGGTGGAGGCATCTTCCAGCGCCAGAAGGCAGAGTCAGGAACAGAGGGAGGAGAGGGGCGGAGTGACAGATGATCCTTACTTTGAGGGATTCCTTTTGTTTTTAAGATCACATTCTTTTTTTTTAAAAAGTGAAATGTTTTAAACTAAGTATTGATGCAGTTGTCACATCATATTCATTTATGAATTTGTCTCTCTTTTTTTGGCTGCGGAGTTGATTCGTGGTAGAGTTGCATCCGACAGGTTGCTTCTTAGGGCTATACTAATGCCTCATCTGGCGTGCCAGCATTGCTACATGAGGACCTGCCGTGGACTTCCATCAGTCATTGGAACTCTGGTAGCTCCCCTTACCTTTTAAATTTTTTAAGGTCATTCTGTCTTCAGTAATCCTTTACCTTTCGACAGGAAAAATTTGCTCAAAAGGGACAGAAGGAAACGAGGCACCGTGTGTCTTCAGAGCCGTATGATATACAGGTAGAGGAGGAATTCCCCCACCAGAAGGCTTATAGCATTTCTTCCTCTTCACTTGAACTGTAAGAGTGAACGATTTAGCCTTTAGAAAACACACTAAGTTTTGTTTCAGCAGCCAATTAAAAGGGTTTTTTCACCATGCAGTGGTTGGACAGAAATCAGTTTCAGAATACTTGGGTATACTCTGAGGTAGAGAAGAACCAGGCCTCTAATTGTGCATCATCAGACTCTTCTAGAAGCAGGCTCCCTAAGCAGTCACATGTTTCGGCATTAGGCAGAACAGATTGTACGTGCCTATAGAATTAAACCCCTATTGTCCAATCCTTTGTTACACTTGTAACAGAGATTAAAAAAATAAAGCAAAAAAATGAAGGTCAGGAAAACCAATCTCCAAAATGACTTTCCATATGACTCGACCATGTATGTGGTGTTCTATACCTATAGTCCCTCATCCCTACAGTTTGGGGAGAGACATGCAGTTCCCCTTTTCTAGAGCCAAACTTAGTCGTTCTCATCACCTAGCATTCAGTTCTGTTTTTATTGTTCTTTCCAGTTATATTGTAGTCATTGTGCATGTTCCTGGCTTTGCTTTATTCTGCTCAGTCCATCTTAGTCTTCCCGTTCTTCATAGTCAGTATTTCTTAGGTACAATGGTAGTCTTTTATATCCTTGTACTAGTTTAGTTAGCCATTTTCCAATCCATGTGCATCTATTTGTTTACGGTTTTTTTTCTCCCACAAAAATGTTGCTTTTAATATTTTCATGTACATAAAAACTCTCTTTCAGCATTTAACCTCCTTGGTGTATATGCTGAGGAGTTAGGTCTCTAGGTATGGACGTTTTGGTTGCTTGTAAAATAGCTGGACTGACACACGAGTAGTGTCTCAGTGTGTCTGTATTTCCCATCCCTTAAGGCGCTGACTATTTCCATCTCTTGTCATCTTTGCGGGGTGTGAGGCAAAACCTCAAAGCTGTATATATTTGCATCTCTTTTAATAGTGTTTCATATAGTTAGTAATAGTTTTCAATTCTTTTGAAAACAGTTTTCTCATCTCACTTTGTACATTAGAGATTAGTTCCAAACCATGTTTTTTCTTTTTCTTTTTTTAAAAACCATTCCTTTGTCGTTCCCCACCCTGGGGAAACTTCCTCTACCAATACCATAGGGACCCGGAGTTTCAGAGAATTCCCTAGGACATTGAGAGATTAGGTCACTTGCTTGCCCACAGTCCCACAGCCAGTGAATCTCACAGAGATTCTCCAAGGTAACTGTTAGGCACAAGCCATCGCAAGGTTACTTAATATCTTTCTGTGTTTTGTGTTGAAAGTGCTTATGCTTTAGAAGGAAATTTGGAAGAGATGAAACATTGAAAGACTTTTACTAATCAGAACTCTTCAGGGAGGAGGTGTAGCAACTTCAAGAAGTGATGAGGAGAGTTTACAGTTAATGGATTAATTATTATTGCACTAGTAGGTTTGATCTCGTAACATAATATATTCTTAGATGAAAAATGATGCTTGTTTAAAATGTTTAGATCAGAGTGAGGAACCTGCAGCCTTAAGGCCGTATGTGGCCGTCTTGGTCTTCAAGTGTGAACCTTTGACTGAATCCAAACTTTCCAGAACTCAAGACCAAATGTGGCCTCAAGGCCACAGGTTCCCCACCCCTGGTCTAGATCATGCGAAACAAATCATATCTGTGCCATCTAGGGTTTCTTGTTCATCTTCGAGTGAGTACTTGGATTGGGATAAAGGGCTTGTGCTGTGCACTTTTTTTTAAATTAATGAATAAATGGAAAACATTAATTAAAAAAAAAACTAGAGGCAGGAGTTGATTTCAGGCCTTCCTCATGGTCCTCTTTTGTTCTTTGTTACCTCCTATAGATACCATTTCTCAGAATGATATCTTTAAATGTTTAAAATGTGTAGGAGCACAAAGGAAATTCGTTATCAATTTTTTTAAGAGAATAAGTTTATAGACCCTAGATTAAGAACCTCAGTCTAGATCTTTCATTTCTCCAAATGATTTTTTTTAAGTCTAGTTTTGTGTAGTATGCCTTTATAGTTTGATGACATAATATTAAAACCATTCACTTATTACATTTGTATGCCCAGCCATGGTCAGTGACTAGTCCAATTATTTAAGCTATTCTCTATTTTTCAAAGTGTTTTCTTAGGTTTTATAATTTTATTTGCATATGGCAAATGCATTTGAGAAGTTGATCCCCAAATATATTTATGTATTTTTACTATGATTTGATTAGAATTTCCCTCCCTATTACTTCCTTCTGAATTTCATTATTCTGTATAGAAGTACTGATAATTGTTGTGACTCTGTATTGTACCCTTCTACTTTATTAAAGGACTTAATTTTCTCAGTTTCTGTTTATTTTTGAAGGTTCTTTTTAGTAAACAACAATGTCGTCTACTAATAGTGATAATTATTTCTCCTTTATTCAGTGTTTATACTTTTCATTTCTTTTCTGGATTATTTCTACTGGCTAGCATTTCTAGAACTATTTCAGATAGTGTGGAGAGGAGATGGATCTTTCAGTTTGAATTTTAGTGTCATCTTTTCAGTGATCTCTTAGAGGCATTGTGTGAGGAACAGAAAGAAGAGAGTTGTTTCTGGATTATCAAGTGTATTGAAGGGAATAAAGTGTAAGAATACTGGAAAGGTAGGAAGGAATTAGCTAGGCTGTGAAGAGCTGAAAATGCCAATCAGAAGCAGGGACAACAGAGGGAGAGAGAGAGAGAAAGAGAGAGAGAGAGAGAGAGATGGCTGTAGCACTTTAAGGTTTGCAAAGCGCTTTACAAATAGTATCTCATATTTTCTTCACAATAACATTGGGAGAAAGGTATTATTGTTGTTGTGGTTGTGGTTGTTGTTGTTGTTATCCCAGCTTACAGATTAAGAAACTTCAGCAGAGGTTAGGTGATTTATTTGCCCAGGGTCACTTGACAAGGAAGTGTCTGAGGTCAGTGTTGAACTCAGGCCTTTTCTGAGCCCAAGTCCAGCTCCCTCCCCACTATGCTACCAGCCGTCTCTGTGTCTTTGCACTAATTGTCCTCCATGCTGGCAGGATCTCTTTCTTCATCTCTGCTTTCTGGATATGACCTTCAGGACTCAGTTTAAATACCACTTTCTGCAGGAATTCTTTCCTAGTCCTTCCATCTCCCCCCACGCCCCAGCTGCTATTGCTTATTGTAGTCGTCTAGATAGAAGGTTATGAGAGGCTGAAACAGGGTGATGGTTGTGTGAGTAGAGAGAAGGAAAGTCTGGGGAATGTTGGAAAGGTAGGAATGATAAAACTTGGACAGTGATTGGACATGTGGGTCGAGGAGTTGAGCGTAGCTTGGGCGACTGCAAGAATGGTGGTGCATTCAGCAGTAACAGGGAAGTTTAGAAGAGGAGACAGCTTGAGGGGAAAGAGAATGAGTTATGTTTTGGATGTGTTGAGTTTGAGGTCTCTGTGAGCCATCCAGTTCAAGACGTCTAAGAGGTAGTCGGTAATATAACTGGAGCGCAGGAGAGAGGTTACGTAGATCTCGAAATCATTCGTATAGAGATGATAGTTGAACCCCCTGGAGCTGATGAGCTCATTAATCAAAATAGTTTAAATGGAGAAGAGGGCCCAGGAAACAAACTTGGGGGACACTCACACTTAGTGAATGTGACTTGAGAGTATTACCAGTAAAGGGAACTGAGAAGGAAGGAGTGGTCCAACAGGTAAGAGAACCAGGAGAAAGCAACTTCACAAAAACCTGAAGAGAAGAGAGCATCCAAGAAAAAACGGTGAGCAACAGTATCCTAGAGGTCCTGAAGGATGATGCCTTCATGACTTTGGAGGAAGCAAAATGGTGCAGTGAAAGGAATGGATTTAAACCTTGGTTTTAATCTTAGTTCTGATTGCTTACTACCTGTGTCCCCTTGGATGATGAACAGTAATGATAATAGCTGGCGTTTATATAGCATTTTGAGATTTGCACATCACTTTACAAATATTATCTCATTTTATCCTCACAACATACCTGGGAGGTAGGTTCTATAATTCTCATTTTACAGATGAGGAAACTGAGGCAGACACAGTTAATTGACTTACCCAGGGTCACACAGATAGTAAATATCACAGGCAGGATTTGAACTCAAGTCTTCCTGATTCTAGGTCTAGAACTCTTTGCGCTACACTACCTTTACCTCCCTGGGCCTCAGTTTCCTCATCTGTAAAATGAGGAGATTGGACTAGCTTACCCGTGACATCCCCTTTCTAATTCTAAATCTATGATCCTATGATATACTAAGTCCTTATGATTAGGATTGTCAACCTTCTGTTAGGTATGCTTGAATATCTATTGAGAGACTCCATCGAGGCAGGCAAGCTATGGCATTTGCCATTACTTCTGTAAAAGATCTTCAGTGCCTCTAGAGTCATTTGGTTACTCATAAAGACTAGGAACCCTATAACAAGCCATTGCTCTGACCTCTCATCCCTACCGCTCTGTTGGCTATTTCTCGGCTTATCCTGAAAGAATGACAGTGACTTTTTCAGTCTTTGTTAGCCCTGGTTAATCTATGAAATCCAGATTCTGTTCTGACAACTTGGGCCTTTAAAATAATTTTCTTCTTTTTGGTCCAATGCTGGTTACGTCAGTACTGAATTCAGGGCTGCGATCATATCGTTGTGGTTCTCTTCCCCCTCACCTTCAATGGTTCACATCACTGATCTTTACCTTCTCATCCTGTTTATACACTTCTCCATATAGTCTCATAAATCTGCCACAGGGTCCAAACAGTGTGCTAGAGCTCTTCCTCTAGGTCTCTAGCCTTTACAGTATGGCACACAGGCCATGTATATGTTATCTATTGCTCTTACTATGTGATTAGCCTGCCCCCCTTTAATATCATCACATCCCTTTGATAATTGGTGAGAATTAGAGTGAAAATGTTAATAATATCATTTAGTTTCTTCAGTAGTATGGCAACAAAAGATTTTTGAACAAAAATCTCCTATTTGCAGTGCTGGTCACATAACCTGAAACTTTAGGTGAGTAATCAGGGGTGCTTCATCGCGTTCATTTCATGGACCCTTTCTCAGAATATTTGCTGCCTATATTCACAGTTTGTTAAATTAAATTTTATTTTTTCAATTAGCAAAAATCTTTCTTCTCTCCTTTCTACATCCCTTCTTCTCCTCATTGTGAAAGCATGAAAAAGGAAGCCCCTGTTATAAACATGTTTTGTTGAGCAAAAAAGTTCACACATTGGCCAATGGCCATATCAAATAATAACAATCATCATCATCATCATCATAATAATAATAATAATAATTAGGCCTCCATCTCCCTCTGAATCCATCAGCCGAGGTGGATAGCACTGTTTCATCATGAGTCTTCTGGAATCATGATTTGCCATTGCATTAAACAGAGTTCCTAAGTCTTTCAGAGTTGTCTTTGTTATATAAATTGTTCTCCTGGTTCTACTCACTCAGTCATTCAATCAGTAAACATTTATTTAATGCCCGCTTTGTGTTGGGCATTGTGTTAAGTGCTGGGTATACAAAGATAGGCAATAGACAGTTCCTGTTTGTCCTGTATCAATCTGTACAAGTCTTTCCAGATTTCTTTGAAATTGTCTCAATCATTTCTTTCAGCACGGTAGTTAGTATTCCATAACGTTAATATCACTTGTTTAGCCATTCCCCAGTTGATTAGTGCCCCCTCATTTTCCAATTTTTTTGCAAAAAGAGCTTCTTTCTTTTTGTTCACATAGGTCCTTCCCTCTTTCTTTGATCTCTGTGGGTTATAGACATAGTAATGGAATCACTGGTTTGGAGGGTATGCATAGCTTAATATGCGTAGTTACGCATTGCTTTCCAGAATGACTAGGTCCATAAACAGTTCGTTCAGCAGTGCATTAATCTACCTTTTTTCCCCACAGCTCCTCCAGTATTTGCCTTTATCCTTTTTTGCTAGCTTTGTTCATCTGATGGGCGTGAAGTAGAATCCTAAAGTTGCTTTAATTTACATTTCTCTCAGTATTGATGATTTGTATCATTTTTCATGCCGTGTCTTGTCTGTAACTACCCTTCTCTCGCTCCAGTTGTTTGAAAATTTGTACCCCCACCAAAAATTTTTTTAAAAATTTAAAAGAAAAGAAAATTTGTACCCATCCTTGAGACCTAGTTCATATGCCTTCCATGATACCATCAGTTAGAAATTATTTTTCTTTTCTCAGACATCACATAGGAATTCTTCTCCTCTTCCTCTATGCCCGCTCTTTCTCCTCTCCACTCCCACTTAATCTGGAGTCCACCATGGTCCCTTGACAGTTCCCTGATAGGTTTCAGGGTGTTCTTTGAAAAAAAAATCTTTATGTTCACCAACCTCTGATCCAAATTGAGTATTTCCTCCAGCTATTCTTAGGTATATCCATAGGCTTCACCAGACTGTCAAAAAAAGGAATTAGAAGTCCTTCTTGCTGTTAAATTATGGTTATTCCGGTGTGTTTTTTATCTTTCTGCTCAAATAAGCAAGGTTCTTGAGGGTGGTAACAATGGTTCATTTAATCTTTGTTTATCTTCCTCATATCCCAGAGCAAGGCCTCACAGAGAAGAGATCCTTAATAAATGTTTGTTGAATTGAACAGAATACCACCTTATTTATTTTTGCAGTATAATACAGGAAGCGCTAAACACAATGGGAAATGTATCACACTGATACAGAGGGAAAACACTGTGGTACAGACGTTATCAAACAATAAGGACACATCAAAAGTAAGACTTTTCTTAAGAGTAGGACTAAAGCTCAGATATCACATAGTTTCATTCTGATGACACATTTTCTTTCTCAAAAACTGCCAGCGAAGAGTTTTTCTCACCAGAACTAGAAAACCAAACATTTCCCACGTTGTGTGAAAGCTCATTCAATCCAATCAAGTATTTGCTGCATCTGCAGCACTATTAGGCCCCTTGGAAAGTAACAAGAAGTATACCACTTCCTACATACCCTCCAGAAGCTTACAGTCCAGGTGGGGGAAACCAGACAACATAAGCATGATCAGTTTGTGAATTGTAAAGCACTATATATAGGACCCTAAGTTTAGAGCTGGGAGGAACCTTAGAAATAACTACTCCAGCCCCCTCATTCTATAGATGAGGAAACTGAGATCTAGACAAATTAAGTTACTTGCCCAAGATCACACATGCAAAACTAGATTTTGAACTAAGAATCACAAAATTTGAGTGGTAAGAGATCTATGGGAGTTGAGAGGAGGGAGAGTTAACACTGATGTAATAAAATCCCACCTTCATCAGGAGATCCTCTTCTCCCCTTCTCCCACCGGTGATCCTGAAATTGCCCTGTTCTTCCATTATGAAATTTCATACATGTAGACATATTTTAAAATTTTAATTCTTTTCTCTTAAAAATCTGTTTTTTCTGCCTTCCATTCCCCCCCCCATTGAAAAAAGAAAAACAAAATCCTTGTAATATGCATAAACAAGCAAAACAAATTCCTCCATTGCCATGCCCATTGAATATATGTTTCATTCTCTGTCCTCTCAGGAGATGGGTAGCATCCTTTATCATGGGCTCTCCAGAGTCATGGTTGGTTATTGTGTTGATTACAGTTCTTAAGTATTTCCAGTTGTTTTGTATATATTTTGTATGTACAGTTTTTTGTATGTTAATCTCCTTCATTAAAATATAGGGACTGTTGTTTTGCCTATCTTCGTGTACTCAGTACTTATTATAATGCCTGGTATCAGTCAGTTAACAGTCAGCCAAGAAGTATTTAAGTGCTTACTGTGTGTCTGGAACTGTGCTAAGTGCTGGGATTACAAAGAAGGAGAAGCAAAGTCCTTGCCCTCAAGAAGTTCACATTCTAGTGGGGAAAACAACACCTTAAAGGGAGCTGAAAAAGGGATGGAAAGGATGAGGTACCCAATGAAGGAGCATGATGGAGAAAGTCCTTTGGAAATGAGTCAGCATTAGCTCTCTGGAGAGAGATAAAGACATGCTTAGCCCGGGCCTCCTCCTTAAATGGAAGGTTCTGACAGAAACCAGCCAATTAGAAGGTGTGGACTTGGGAAAGAGCATATCCAGGGCGAGAAGTCTAGGGATGGGGTGAACTTCCAGAATGAAAAGTGTTCTTTGTCGAGGTGGAAGAAGTCCTGGGGAACTGAGAGGAATGAAGTCACATTGTAAACGTTTAATCAACGCTTATTAACTTACTGAAGAACAAAATGAAATGCGTTCTGTGTGTACTCATGTATCTCTCCTTGGATTCTTGTATTGCTGTTATATTGCTTTCTCCTGACTATGGTGGAGAGGACAGAGTTAGTCAAATCTCTGCTCTTGGGAAAATACTTTCTCTTTTTATTTTTAGGGAAAAAAGAGTTAACAGGGTACTTTGGCCCATAGTAAGAACCTGTATACCTCCGTTTTACTCTAGCTCCAGTTATCATAAAGCATATGATAAAACTACTCTCCTCCTTGTGATTTCTATCACCATGCAGGAGTTTCCTTGATTAAAATGTCTTACTGATCAGCAATGATGAGTGAGCGCTTACTGTGTGCATAGGGCTATACCAGGGTCTGTGGAGAGAATAAAGAGATGGGTAAGACATGATTCCTATTCTTAAAGAGCTGACTCTGTTTTGAGGAGATAGGGCTAACATATATGAAACACTAAAATGTAGAGTTATTATTGGGGGGCTTGGAATATGATATTCTGGAGGGCCAAGGAACTAGGATTACAACCAAGAACCACCTGCCCAGCAAAACTGAGTACAATTCTGCAGGGGAAAAAATGGATATTCAATGAGACAGAGGAATTACATGCATTCTTGAGAAAAGACCAGAGCTAGATAGAAAATTTGACTTTCAAATGCAAGACTCAAGAGAAGCATGAAAAGGTAAAGAGGAAAGAGAAATCATAAGGGACTTATTAAGGTTAAACTGTTTACATTCCTACATGGAAAGATGATATTTGTAACTCAGAAGACCTTTCTCATTATTGGGGTAGTTAGAAGGAGTATATATAGACAGAGGGCATAGGTATGAGTTGAATATGAAGGGATGATATCTAAAAAATTAAGGGGTGAGAATGGAATGTACTGGCAGAAAGGGAGAGGTTGAATGGGGTAAATTATGTCACATCAAAGAGGCAAGAAAAAGCTTTTACAGTGGAGGGGAAGGGGGGGAGGTGAGAGGGAGTGAATGAACCTTACTCTCATCAGAATTGGCTCAAAGAGGGAATAACATAAATATTCAGTTGGGTATAGAAATGTATCTTATCCTACAGGAAAGTAGGGGGGAAGGGGGCACGAGAAAGGGGGGCAGTGATAAAAGGAGGGCAGATTAGAGAGGTAGCAGTCGAAGCAAAACACTTTTGAGAAGGGACAGGGTGAAAGGAAAGAGAGAATAGAATAGGCAGCAGAGTGGGATAGGATGGAGGAAAATATGTTAGTTTTTCACAACATGACTATTATGGAAGTGTTTTACACAACTGCACGTGTACAACCTATATCAAATTGCTTGCCTTCTCAATGATGGGGGTTGGGGAGAGTGGAAGGGAGAGAATTTGGAACTCAAGGTTTTGAAAACGAATGTTAAAACTGTTTTTGCCTGTAACTGGGGAAAAATAAAATACGAAATAAAAATTAAATGTGGAGTTATTTAAATAAGAGCTGGAAGACATGTTCAAGATTATATAGGCAGGTGAGGTAACCCAAGGTTACATAGCTAATCATAGGCAGACATTAAAAGTTGATCCAGTGTATATTGACTACTAATCGAAGGCTTCTTAAACCATTTGAGAGGACTTCACACATATAATGGATATCATCGCTTGTCTTTTCAATGGATGGGGTAGGGGCTGGAGGGAGGGAGAGAATTTAGAACTCAGAATTTTAAAATGTATGTTTAGTTAAAAAAATAATCCATATGAGACCGTATCAGAATACTAATTTCTCCCTTACAGTGGCCCAGGTACTAAGGGGCTATTATAAGTTAAGGGATATTCATTCTCACTCACTTGAAATCATCAAGGAAAGCGTCATGGAAGAAGCAGGACTTGAGTGGGACTTAAAGGATGGGTAGGGCTTGTCTAGGAGGAAGCACAGTGTTCCAGGGAATGGTCATAACAGGAAGTGGAGTAGGAATTGATATCATATATTCAAGGGACAGAGGGGAGACCAGCGGACTACACTAGTAGGAACTTCCTAAAGTCTTGAGGAAAATCAGTTTGGATAGGTAGTGTGAGGTTGCATAATGGAGAGCACTGAAAACCAAGTAGATGAATGTGGCCTTGGTGTTATTACAGGTTCTGAGCAGGTAGATGTCAGTGAAAGCAGTTAAGAAAGGGCTGGCAATACTGGGGGAATAAAGTGCTGGAGGCCCCACGCTGGCAGCCCACCTGTGTGATCTTGGGCACTCCACAGAACTCTTCAGTGCCTCTGGTTCCTTAGACATGTGGAAGTAACACTGGGTAACCTCTGAAGTCCCTTCTTGCTCTGACTATATGGTCATATGATTGGAAACTGGAAATATTAAAGACAAGGAGGTCAGCCAGGATGCTCTTAGAGTTATCAAGGAATGAGCCGATAAAGCTATGACAGTGGGAATAGAGATGATAAGATGGAGAGGAGAAACAGAAAAATATCTGTTGTATCTAGTAACTAACTGGATGTGGCAGATGAAAGAAAGGTGACCTCTGGGTTTCAAATCTGGGTGTGATATTGCCATTTACAGAGATGAGCGAGAGCAAGGAAGCAGGTGATGCATTCGTCTTTAGACATGTAGAGTTTGAGGGCTGGTGAAATGTCCTGTAGACAAGAGGAGCCTGCATGAGAGGGTGCAGTTGGGCAGGATTCTTCAATGTAAATAACAGTTTCATAGCATATCATGGATTTGAAAATTGTATTTCAGAGAAACTTTGTCTTTGGTGCTGCTTTAAGGATGAATTTCTGGGGTGGGAGTCAGTCCAAGAAAGATTGGATTAAAATGAAAAACAAGACCTTTCCTTTAGAAACTGTATATTTAATCAAAATTACAGTTTATAGACTTTGGTTCCTTTTGATTCCCTTTTGACTAATTGAAAGTGGAACTTACTTGTCTTTTGGAAATTTTCAAGAAAAAAAGATCGGCAACTCTTCTAGGAAAATTTGAGTATAATTATACCTAATGAAAGAAAATTTGAATATAATTCTGACTGAATGGTCTTACAGAGATAACTTCCTAACCTTGTGATTGTTGTTTCTTCCTTTTTTACCTTGATAGTTAAAAAAAAGGCTTAATGTTTTTCTAGAATACCTTAAATTACCATGGAACTGAAAAGTAACCAAAGTAGAATTTTAGGAGCTAATTTAAGGTATGTACTTCCCCTTTTAAAACTGTGTGTGTGTGTGTTAAACTGATACTCTGGGAGTAAGTATACTCAATTCTTGAAACACAAAATTGTTTCCAAAAAAAGGGAGCCTATGTCTTCTTAAACTTAATTTGAAAAGGAATAAAATTTTGGAAGTGAAAATATTGACTGTCCAGATTAAATTGGAAGCAAGAGGATGGGTAAAATGTGCATATTATTTTGTTCAGTACCTGTGCGATTAGGTACTTACTAAATTATATCTCTCATTTTTAATCATATCTCCCTTTCTTTTGATTTTACTGTAGTATCTTTGGGATAATCTCCCAATTTGTCCTCATGGGTTGGGCACCCAGCTGCCACTGAGATTCTAGGGGTACCCTTTAGAGCTGCCCATCTGAAATCATAGATCATGAACTCCTTCTGCTGTGCTCCCCTTAACAGTCAGCTAGTTGACACATTTAACTCTTTAAAAAGGCATTTACTCAGACGGCAGAGTGAAAATAATAGTCGTAAAACATTCCCCTCATAGACGCGGGACACACTCTCCCACAAATAACACACTATATCTTGAGAAGAGTGGGTTTAAATTTAGAGTACAGTGGAACATTTGTGGAATACAAGTGCAATAAAAACAACTCCGAGCTTTTGGTTCTGTAAAGCCTGAAAGTCCTTTCTTTTCATAGAGCTGCTTCATAGACCCTTATATAGTTGCTTTTATGTAGTCCATCTCCGCTGGTACCTAGAGTCTGCTCCTCTCCACTGCTCAACTCGCACTTGCTAGGATGAATGCTTTCTTGAGGTCTTAGCCATCTTTCTTTGCTACCAGAAGTCTGTTCCTTGAAGCTCTTTCTAACGTGCATTTCTAGATATGTCTGCCTGTTCTATCTTTGTCTGTTCCTTTTATTGTAGCGTGAAATTTCTCCAGCCAATAATTCACAAAGAGCTGGCAGAGCCGTCTTCCTCTGGGCAAGTCTCTGTTACACACCATAGAAAGGTGGGGAACAAAAAGATTTTTCCAGCAGACTTCTCTTCCACAGAGTGTTCTGGATCATTTACTGCCTGCAGTTCCTGGGCTTAACTATTTAAAACCCCCAGGGGTATGGCTAATGTTTACTCATCCAGTTCAGTTGTGCCCACTCATGTCCTCAAAAGACTTGCTTGTACCTCATAAAGGTATAGTCACAATTTTATAGCTAGTTTAAAACCTTCTTACCATATTAAAACTTAATCATCTGTGACTGAATCCTGTGACAGAAGAGGAAGAAGAGGAGAAGGAGAAAGGGGAGAAAAGAAAATCACATCCCTTGTTTCTTGCACTAGTGTTAACATCGCAAATGGTTCAAATAGCTTTGTGGTCATGGCAATGCAGAAGTGAATGATCTTTTGTGCTATTCATACTGCATAAAAACTTCTCATCGTTGGTCTCTTGGTATAATTTGTTGCTTTATAGCATTCTAATAATACCCTGGTGAAGTAGGTGGTAGAAGAGTGGGGATAATGGCAAGTGCATTGTACTTGGACATCAATTCAACACACACAGTAGGGCAGCATTATGCTAAGCACTGGGGCATCAAAAGTAAAAAATGAAATATCTCTTGTAGGCCCTTAAGAAACTTATGTTCTCCTGAAGGAGCAGGAGGGAAAATCACATCCCCCCATCCCTTGCACTAGTGTTAAGAACATTGTAAATGTTTCAAGTGGCTTTAACTGTGCCATGGGCAAATAACTTCCTAAACCTTACTTTCCACATCTATAAAAATAGGAATTATAATTCCTGTAGAATCTACCACACAGGATTGTTGTGATGCTCCAATGAAATCATTTTAGCGTTGCAGAAATATCAGCTACTATTATCATTATCATCAGTCATCACCATCATTTGAAGATGTTTAGATGGAACAAGGTGAAGACACTGGGCATCTTTACTCTTTGCCTGTAGTTCTTGCCTCTGTTTTTCTTCCCAGTCTGTTGTGAAGATAGTGACTTTCTGACATTTTGTTGAGGTTCCACATTTCCTTGTGTTTTATCCCACCAGAAATAGTCTATGCACGTTAACTTAGTTGTGCTAACTTATATGGCAGGGGGCTAAAAATACTTTGATCAGACCTTAAAGAAAAGTGAGGTTGCGAATGACACTTTCTAATTTTTCATATTTAAAATATGACTTGTAGTAGTTCTTCAAGCTACTTGAGCCTTCCTGTCATTTTAGTGAACTTAAAAGTAACAGGATACTTCACCTGCCTATCATGGCTCCTTTTTCCTACCCCTGTTGTGCATTCTGTGAAAAATCTATGCTGGTTGACTGACATAGAAACTAATTTCATGAGTCATGATTGTACAAATGACATCTTTTTTGTCTGTTCTACTTCTGGTAATCCTAATTGAAGATGTACAAAATGAAAGACTCCTACTCACCAGTGAGAATAAAATTATCCCCAGCATGCACAAAACAAAACAAAACGAAAAAACTCACCCTCATTTCTATCATGATTTTCTCACAGCCTTTGAAGCTGGTATTATCCCTATTTTACAGATGAAGAGCATCTTGTGACCACCCTCCCTCCCTTACTACACTCCAGTCCCTTCCCCAAGCCCTGGGCTGTCTGCTTGGCTTATAACTAAAGCTGGTACCCCTGCTTTTCATTGCTTCAATTGTGGCTGCTAGTTCTACTGGCACAGCTGTTCTTACCTTTGCTGGATGTCATGCTCCTGAAAGGCTCTCAGGAAGAGAGAAGATTGGAAGCACTAAGCACCAGAATTTTACTTTTGAAATATTCAGCTCTTTATTCTGAAACGCTGGTTTGAGATAAAGTTTTGTGATTAAAAAATGCCAAATAGACATATTCTTGAGTGAGCATCCAGGATTATAAAAAGATACATTTTAAAGTGGATATATTAACATTTTTACATTTAAAATATACAAGATTTACATATTAACTACAAATATATTAGAAAGAAAGGAAATAAAGTAAGTGATACCTAGAAGGGAATACAGATGAAAGCATTTTTGCTTGTTTTTTTTTAATTGATTTGTGTCTCTCCTGTTAAACACTGAGTTTTCTGGTTATTTTACATGTTAACTTTGATTATTTTTGTTGATGGTCATTATACTTATAACATCTTTTTTTTAAAATAAAATAAAATATTTCTTAACAAAATCAGTGATTAATCTATCTAGGGCAGTTAATTCTTCCTGTGATCTCCTATAGTCAATTTAATCAGTTTTCTAACTTTTTACATGTTATTGGTAAGGCATATTAATTCCTGGTCCTCAATAATCCAAAAACATAGTTGGCATTTAATGACAGAAAGATTTTGTCCCATAGACATAATTTCTTATTTACAAAGTAGAATTTTTAATTATCATAGTTCCTTTGAAGGTTTCGTATTGTTGCTTTAAGGTGTAAAACTCGTATTTCTTTATCTCAAAGTTAAATGTATATACATGTGAGATAACAGTTAACTTGCAAAGAAGTCAATTTCTGACTACAATTTCATCAGACTTTTAATATTTACATAAATGTCTTTATACTAACAGTTTAAATTTTACAAATGACAGTGTCATAATTGTTATACATAATTTGTTATACAGAAACTTTTGTATTAAAATAAGTCCGTTTAATTCCATGCACATTGAATCCCATTTTGTTATTTTATAACAAGGTAAGTGATCAATTAATACATACTTTACCTATTTGATTAGCAAGTAAACCTTAATTGCATAGAGGTTTGAGTTCTGAACGTGGAGTCAAGAAAGACTTTGGTTAAAGTTTCTCTTCTCAGTGATTCTGGACAAGTCACACAGCTTTTCAGTGCCTCAAACAATTCCCCAGAACTTACCTACTGAGTTATAGATGGACTTTAGGTGGAGGGATTTCCTACAATTGGAATTCCCCACGATAGGGAAATCATGTTTAATACAATATTACATTGTTGGTCTTTCTATCTTTTTCTGTTGTTGGCACTCATTCTTCTGCATTTATTAAATTACTTTTTTCTCTTCTTGGTTCAGTTGGTCCAGTTCTCAAAATATGTTGGAGAGAGTAATTGTTTAGATTGATCACGTCTTAGAATCGTTTCAACATCTAGTTGAAGAGCCTTTGTTATATGTCATTCAGTCTTTGGGGTAGTGCTTTGGGGTTTTTCTTTTTCCATACCTATTATTTTGTGAGTAACCATCCTATTTTGAGTGCTGAAAATTCATATTATCCAGTGAGAAAGATTCTGAAAAGTTAATTGAACAGAAGTTTTTCTTGTAGATACAAGATTTTATGCTTCACTACCTTCCATTTGAAGACTTAGAGTGGATCATTGTTTGATTTTCTGTCATCTCACGTGAGTTTTCATCAGGAGCTGACTTAACAGCACTTGAAATTGATACACTAACTTGACGTTTCAGCATTTTCATAACCCTTCTCTTGTAACCTTTGCATGCAAAGAAATATATGAAAGGGTCCATGCAACAGTTGAAGTTCATCAGGCATACAGTAAAATGGAGGGAAATCTGGAATATTTGTTGTTCTTTGCAGTCTGGTTCTTTTTGTAGCTTCTTAATCATATGTTGGATAATTGCAATATGATAAGGTGTGAAACAGACAACAAAAACAATAATTATGAAAATAATTGTGTTGAGAGCCTTTTTGTTTACCCCTGATTTCTCGGTTAGCGGATTTTGTTTGGCAGTTTGTAAGAGCTTACAACATATTTGAGAATAGCAAATCAGTATGATTCCAAGTGGAATAGCATAACCTATTAAGCAGGCACCGAGGAGAATCCAGGGAAGATTTTGTATTTCTTCAAAGTTTGGATATTCCATGCATGTTATCCTTCCATTTTCTTCCTTTGACATAGAATGTATAAGTAGTGGGAGTGTCTGACCAAACACGAGAATCCACACAAAAATGCACACACATTTAGCATGCTTGATTCTTTTCATCTTGTTGTATCGAAGAGGGTGGACCACAGCAAAGAATCTATCGATACTCAAACAAGTCATGAAGTTCACACCTGCATATGTATTAATGTAAAATATAAGAGCAGTTATCCTACAAGAGCTTTCACCGATTCTCCAGTCAAATCCCATCGCATAGTAGGCTATCCGGGTTGGCAGAGCAGTAGTAAAAAGTATATCAGAAATGACGAGGTTTGTTGAATAGAGAGTGGTGGAATTGATTTTTTTTCTGTTCTGAAAAATCACCGACAAGGCTAATAGGTTGCCAAGGAGTCCAATGATGAAGACAATACTGTAATGAAGAGGCATGAAGACCTTTGCTGTACTTTGGTGCGCATAAAGGTCACAGTGATTTGTTGGAGAAGTTGTGAAAGGTGCTGTGAAGTTCATTTCCATTTTTGGTAGAATTTAGGTTCCTGGGGGGAAAAAGTAGAAGCAAATAATTAGTTAAAAGCATCATTAATCATCTGTTGCTAAGAGGAAGAAGTCTGTAGTTATGCCTGACAACTACTCCCTTTGATATGAAATTCAGCAATTGTAAAATGTAGGTTGGGGGTATAAACAGAGCTTTAAGAGTCTGAAGTTAAAAATTCATGTTGCCACAAAAAGCTGGGGAAGTCCTGGGCAAGAGAAGTAGATCAGTATAGATGAGACCAAGCCTGTTTTATGGTCAGGAAAGCACTGGCTTCTTAGTCTGAAATTCCCCTCCTTCCTTCTGAATCACTGTGATTAAAATAAAATGATACGTGAAGCCCCCTACATCTCAGGCAAGCATAGAACTATGGTTTAAGCTGAATTTCAGTTGGACATTTTTAATATGTGGTGCCTATCACTGCCAGGAAATGAAATTAGTCATACATTTAGAAGACTGTGAGGGTTACCACAATGATCTGATTTGTGTCAGAAAAGTGTGAAAAGCAGACTCAAAGCTTCATGATAAACCAAAGGCGGTGTTTTCAAGTTTTAAAGGAAAAGGGAAAAACACTAAGAGACACCAGAGAAGCATGTATTTGAAGAAATGGCAGAGTCGTGAATTCCCTGCAGTTATTTCTGAAAGGAATCCATTTATCAGGAGAATCTCTGTACACAAGATCTGTTTTCTCAAAGGGACTGAGGAATTAGCGGGAACACTCTATATTTCTAACAACGATACTACTTACTTTATATCTAGCCTCTCATAAATACCACCACCAAGATCCATATACACCCATAGTGCCTTTAGGGTTCGGCACATTCATACCTTTCCTTTTACTTGGGCTACACTCTAAACAAATTGGGTTCTTCCACCTCCATGCCTTTATTAATGTTTACTCTGCTTGTATTTATGTCCCCAACACATCCCCCAATTTGGACCTGTTAACAGTGCTACCCACCCTTGAAGCTACTTTACATGTAGTCTCTTCCATGAAGGATTGCCATATTCTTCTCTAATCATTAATGATTCTCCTCATCTCCAAATGTGTGTATTGCTTGATCTGTACCTCCCTTCTGATGTGTCCTGAACTTGTGCTGTTCTATAATCTAGTTATTTGTGTACGACATATCTCTCAACTAGATTGTGAGCTCTTTAAAACCAAGGACTTCAACATGTCCTATATAACCTTCATATTTTCCCCATTGCTTAAAATAGTGC
Organism: Trichosurus vulpecula; assembly: GCF_011100635.1. Taxonomy (NCBI): domain Eukaryota; kingdom Metazoa; phylum Chordata; class Mammalia; order Diprotodontia; family Phalangeridae; genus Trichosurus; species Trichosurus vulpecula. Next base: position 371,720,575 of record NC_050576.1, read on the forward strand.
TTAGTAGTAGGTGTTTAATGAATGTTGGTTGCAGTTATAGCTTGTGTAACAAAAGTAAAGTGATGAGAAAATCACAACATGTATATTTGGGGGGAAAGGGTACATGCAAGATATATTGAGGAAATGAAAATAGGAAATTGGTGGGGTGGCATTACGAATCCAGACAAGGGGTGTAGTTTAGGAAAAGGCATTATGAAAATTTGAACTTCCTTTCTCATTTTGGAGTAAAATGTTGCTTTTTAAAAATTGTAGCCATAGCACCCTTTATTCATGTTATCATTTATAAAATATTTCAAAACTCAGTTTCCAGGGAAATGTCATTTAAAAAGAGCATTATAGTTATTAGTCTGACAGCTTTCTATATGTGTGTGTGTGTATATACATACATATATATATATATTATATATATATATGTAATCATTATTACAGTGACTGAGAAAATGAAAGTTATAGGAATCAGGGCTAAACATTTGTTTGTCCCAGGTGGTCATTTGTTACTGTAAATATAAGTTCGACTTCTAAGCTTGACCCAAACATGTTGTCCACTAGAAGCAGAAATAGTATACTTTTCCACATTTCTCAGTTTTAAAAAGTCAAAAGAAAGTGGATACTTTTATGGTCCAGTTTTCCCTGTGGAATCCTGCCATTTAACATACTGTTGAAACAGAACAGATCAACTCGTCCAATGCCAGTTTTTCTCAAAACAGTTTGCCTGAGGGTTGATAGGGATTGACCCCCTCCAGACCCTTATGTAGGTTCTGAGTCATTCATGTTTATACTCTGTTTCATGGGTCTGAATTTGTTCTGTATCTAATTTATTCTCAGATACTCCTAATTGTGTAACTGTTGAACAATTCATGTATTTAGGCAGACTATACCAAGTTGAATTTGAAGTTATGGTACCTTACAATTTTGAATAGATAGGAAAAAACCCTAACATTTTCTCAAGACTCTGTTCTTTCCTGAGGATGTGCAAGTGTTGTTGTGGGCATGGTACTTTCTAGCTAAAGAAGAAATAGCCACCATGACCTGTGCATTTTTCTTGGGCTTGTGGAGTGCTGTGACAGATGGGAGGCTGGTAAGAGTGTTAATGGAAATTGCAGATTTCTTCTGTACCTCAAAACAACCTTCTCCACTGCAGTAGAACCCCCTCTAACCAACAGACTATGTAGAAACTATCCATAGCTATTCTAATGTCTCCTTGAACAAAAAGGTGTCAAATGCCATTTCTGCCTCCTTACCAAAGCTTGTTGCTTTCAAATCACTTCTTTCAGTATACTGGTCTGAGAAAAACATAAAATTTTCCCCGAGCTAAGCATCTGTAGAATTATTTGTTTGTAAGTAAATGTTCTATGGTTGGGGGATGCGTATTTATCTATATGTGTGCCTGGTAGGCAATGGTTAATAGAGTTGCTCACATCTTTTCTGATTTTATCATCTCATTTTTGCATAACCAGATGTGTTGAACTGACATAATCTTTGTAGCCGCCTGAAAAGAAAAGGCAAAAACTTATTTTACTAGAATTTAAAAGAAACTATTTAAGGATTAATGTAATGTATGTCTTAGAAATAGTTTTTTGGGGAGAAACAGCTTCTGAGCATGTGTACTTTCATTTCAATATATGCACTTAAAAAAATACTAACACATTTAGAAACTTACTCTAGGCCTGCACCAACTGGAACACTAATTTTCTAAAAACTTTCTAAAGTAAGGAAGTCAGTAGTTTGCTTTTGTGTCTGCAATGTCTGAATTCTGTGCACTTTGTTGCCTTTAGTGGCCTGCTCTTTGTCTCCCTTAATGTTCTTAATAGGGGCAGCTAGGTGGCACAGTGGATAGAGTGCCAGACCTAGAACCAGGAGGTCTCATCTTCCTGAGTTCAGATCTGGCCTCAGACACTCTGTGACCCTGGACAAGTCACTTAAACCTGTTTGCCTCAGTTTCCTTACCTGTAAAATGAGCTGGAGAAGTAAACAGCAAATTACTCCAGTATTTCTGCCAAAAAAACCCAAAATGGGGTCATAGACATGATTGAAAAAGTGACTGAACAACAGCAACAATATTCTTGATGCCCTCATATTCTTTCTTTCCACCCTCCAATCATAGGGTCTAATGAGATTATTCATTTATGCCATGGTTCAAATGACTAGCAGCTATAAACGTTACCCTTTCAGATATATTTGTACTTCAGCAGAAATCATAACCATAAATTAAAAGAATTTATCTTGAACTGGCAAATCCAGTTGATGGGAAATGATTTTCTTTCTTCCCCAGGTGGTTATGAAATGATATCGCATAGGCCTGCTACACTCCCTTTGAGGCTGGCCCTGCCCAGCTATAGCTTACACACTAGGAAAAGCTAGCTTTCTAAGGATCTGAAACATTGTGTCATGCAAGGAAGTTTCAAGGAACATGTATTTGAAAAGACAAGCACAAAATCAGATTTGTGGGCACAGGTTATATTTGTCTTTTGCCAAATAATGATTACTTTTCAAAAATCAAACTTCTTTTGTTTATGTATAATCTTGGCTCTTTGACTTGTTCTTTGGGAGCAATGCAGAGAAGAGGAAAATAATTCCATCTGAGGAAGGCTTAGTAGGAAGGTATGAGAAACTTGGAAAATTAGGTGCAATAGGAATCACAGAAAGTTTATTAGATTGTGGGACAGATGGGAAGTACAGAAAGTGACAGAGAGTATGCTGATCAGTTTGCAGCAATAAGTCTTAGTCTCTTCTGTTCCCTTGAGCACAATACACCTGTTGGGCAAAAGGGATCTGTCATCAGCCCCTGCTCTAATTACCTGGTTTTCTAAGATCTGGTATTTGTCAAATATTTCCATTGGCTATCTTCTGCATTTGAGGCAGTTGAGTGACATCCAATGGCTCAATAGAAGAAGAGAATTTAACAACATCGTTTCCTTATTTGTTGTTTAGTAGAATGGCCCATGAAGTAAAAACCTTAACACCTTTTGTAAACAAGAATCCTAAAAATAAGAAGTTCAGTGACTTAGGTGACAGACTACCTACTGTCAATTTATTGGCAAAGTTGGTTAAAAAACCAAAACGGTTCTCTATCCATTGGATTCTATGTTTTATACTGGTGGCATGCCACTGATCTCCTCCCTCCACCCCCATCCAATAGAATGGAAGCTCCTTAAGATCAGGTATTATTTTTGTGTCCCCAGCATTTAGCAGAATGCCTTGACCACAGTCAGATGAAATTCAAATACATTAATAATGACAAACTGAGGCTACTGAATTAAATCAATTTTTCATACTGTTTATGAGGTGATTCTTCATTTCTCACATTGAATTCTTTCTGACTGATAGTTTTATCTTATGAAAAAATACAGGGAATGTTTTCAGGAAAAAATAACATTGCAGTGAGGATGTACCTCCCTAAGACTAAAAAGCTAGTAGATGGATTAGACTTCTGAAGTCCCATTTAACTGCTGTATCTTACAGAGCTTTCTTTTTTTCTGGTCTGTAGATATACAGCAAACATTGAAGTAGCAGCATTGTCTTTTATTAAGGCCTAGTTGTTTCTTTCCAAAAATAAGTTGTCCTGTAACTTTGCAGCTAGTTACCAGTCTGCCTCTGAAATCAGTCAGGTATAGGATAAAACAGTAGGAGAAAAATAAGTTTCCTATTGCAAAAACTCTTTTCCATTCTTTTGTCACTTGTCTTAATGCCCTATATCTGGTATATTCTCAATATAAGTGAACTGTTAGTTATGTTTCTATCTTACATTTCATAGGACCGTAGATTTAAAGGTTGAAGGGACCACAGGGGACAGCTAGACCAACTTCCTCACTTTACATATGAGGAAACTGAGAGCTAGGGAGGTTAAGAGATTTGTCCAAGGTCACATAGCTGCAAAAGCAGCCTTTGAATCTGTGTCCTCTGATTCGAAGTTGATGCTCTTTCTATCACAGGACGCTATTTGTTACTTTTCCTTGGAGAAATGAAAGCTTATTATGAGGAAAGAATTAAGCAGAACGTGAAATGTTTTATATCAATAAATTGTCTTGTTAAACACCTAGTTGAGTAGGAAAATTTGCATTTCCTAGAATCCCAGACTTAGAAAGAAGCTGAGAAATCATCCCTGTCTCCACCTGCATAGCTCCTGACACACGGTTGGTTGACAGGCTGCTTCTTGAACAGTTCCAGAGAAAGGAAATTCATTACTTCAGAAAGAAATGCATTCCAGTTTTGACAGTTCTATTTTCTCCTTATAATGAGCCAAAATGAATATCCCTTTAATTTCCATCTCTTGATTCTTGCTTTTCTGCCTAGATTTACGTAGGAAAATGCTACTCCTTCCATAGTTTGTCCCTTTAAATATTTGAAGACAACTCTTATTCTCCTTCTGATTCTTCTCCTTGTTATAAAGTTTCCTACTTTGTTCAACCATTTCTCATATGGCATGGTTTCTAGACTTTTTCCATCCTGGCCTCTCTCATTTTGACTTACAGTTTGTCACCATCCCTTTGAAATGTGGTACCCAGAAAGGAACTCAGCATGACAAATATGGCCTGATCAGCATGGAGTTAGATTAGTCTGTAGCCTCCCTTCCTCTCTTTCTTCTCTTCTTTACTGATTCTTTTGTTACTTTTTTCTTATAAAGCTGAGACTATAGTATGCAAATTACTGATCAACCTTAACACAAAAAAGGCAAATAAGTGAAGGCCTGCTGTCACATGCTATTAAAGTATATGTAATAATACAGAATGCCAATATGATGCTTGCCTTGGGCCTCCAAGAAAGTGCTTTAGACCAGGAATCTGAAGGCCTGGGTTCAGGTGCTAGTTCTGTCCAGCACCTAGTCATTGTTTGACTACAGGCAGGCCATTTAGCCCCTCCAAATCTTCCCTTCCTCACCCATCAAATAGATCCGTGTTGCCTTCCTCCTAGGTTGTCGTAAGGAAACCACTCTATAAATTTAAAGAGTTACTCTTAATTTCTATTTTAATAATAGCATTTATATAGCTCTTTAAAGTTTACAGGGCACTGTAGATATGTTATCTCATTTGATCCTTAAAACAACCCTATGAGCTAAGTGCTATTATTAGGAAACTGAGGCACACTTAGGTTAAGTCCAGAGTCACACAGCTTTTAAGTGTCTGAGGCAGGACTTGGACTCAATTCTTTCTGACTTAAAAGATCAGCACTCTATTGATTGACTGAACCACACAAGCTGCCTCAGGGTTGGATACTCGCTCCATTAATGCAGATTACAACCATTCTGTGCTCTAGCATAGATGAGGTGAGTTACAGGATTTTAGTTGGAAGGGATCTCAGTGGGCATTTAGTCCATGCCGTCCTCAAAAAGGGAATTTCCACTATGCCATACCTGACAAGTGGTTGTCTCCCCTTTGCTTGAAGAACCCTTATGAGGGGAAAAGCTCTGCTCCCTGAGATAGCCTGTTCCACTTTTGGACAGCTCTGATTGTTAGGAAATTTTTCCTGACATCAAGGCTGAACTTGTTTCTTTGAACTTCCACCCATTACTCTTGGTGCTGCCCTCTGGGACCAAACAGAACAAGCTTAATTGCTCTTTTGTGTGACAGCTTTTTAGATACATCCTCATTTTCTTCAACTGATTGTCATCTAGCATGTACTCGAGGCCTTTTGCCATCATAATTGCCTTCCTTTGGAACCATCCAGTTTATCGATGCTCTTCTTAAGCTGTGTCAATCAGAACTGAACTCAGTATTCCGGGTGTGGTCTGACCTGGGCAGAGTTTAGCAGGATTGTCATCTTGTTCTTGAAAACCATGCTCTCAATACAAGCCCAGGACTACAATGGCTGTATTGCACTGCATATTGAGCTTGTAGACCAATAAAGCCTCCAGATTTTCTTCAGACAAACTGCTGTGTAGCCAGCCCTCTCCCATCTTGTACTTATGGTGCCAGCTTATTAGATTAAGTTTTTAATGATTTATGACCAAAACAATTGATTTGTCTGGTGGCCAAACATTGTCCTCAGAGTTGCGGACTTATCTCATAAAAGAGATGCGCTATATTAATGGGACATGATGTGATCTGTAGTGTGACAGTATCTAGTAAGTATAGTAAGAAAGATTCCATATTGATTTTACTAGTGTTTATATAATCTTATGATCTAAGTTCAGAGTATTTCAATGGATATTAATTACACATTTTTTTCATTTAAAACCCTTCCACCCATTAGCTTACTTATAATCACCCTCCAAATAGACAGAGATAGGTATTAAATGCTTCTCTTTTCCTTACATAGAAACTGAGGTTTGGAAAGATTCTGTGATTTGCCCAAGCACTGTAGGTTATGTAGCTAGACAAGAATCTGGCTTGCTTAATTTTCAGGCTGAGATTTTCTTTCTAACTTTCTAAGAGGAAAATTCTTCTTATACATATTTACTTCTTATGAGACATTATAAATACTATACAGGGATATCATTGAAGATAATCACTTTCATTGCCATTAATTATATTTCTACTCCCAAACTGTATTATGATTTAAGGTCAAGAAGCACTTTCAAATTTTGATTTATAGTCACTACCTAGCCAGAAGACAAAAAAATTAAATAACAAGTAGTGTAAGCAGATTTTGTAAGCAAATTTAATTTTTTAAATAGTTAACTCCTTAATAGTAAAAACATAATTCAGATAGTCTCTTATAGTCCCAGAAGGGCACATGAAGTTTGGTAGGAAACCACAGATTAGAATGGAAGATAGAACTCCCCTGGAGAGAGTTGCCGTGCTGGGTTATCCCAGTGATTCAGAAATCTCTCAAGTGGACAGTCCTTGATACCCCTAGCATGTTTGAGTACAGGGCCCTAGTTAGATTTTATCTTGTGCTCTCCGTACATCTACATGAAACTTTTGATGAAAACAACTTAGCAATTCTTACTATTAGGGCCATTGGAATTTTCTATGTGCAGCAGTAACAAATGCTAAAAACATTTAACTTGAGAATCAACAAGTATTTACAGAGCATCTACTGTGTGTCTAAAAACATCTTTTGGTTTTACTTTGCTAAAGCATCACATCTATGTATTGCTAAAAACATACAATCTTCCTATATAGGGATATTCTATAAGACGTCTCTTTGCAAAGAGATTCTAAAAATCTTGATCATTTAATCTTTCCTTTTTTCTCTCTTTGAGGTGTTCTTTACTGAAACATAAACTCACAGGCATACATACCCACATATTCTTGCTTGCCAGGAATTATTCCCTTTGGGCTGATGCTAGTTAAAGATCTTTTTACAAGTCTTGGTCATTTATGTAGATTCTATTGAGACTCCAGTTTATCCTTTTATTTCCTGTTAAGCCTAATCCAGTTTCTTAGCACTTACTGTTCTTATTTTGTATTGAATCTTCTATGCTGCATTTATCTCCTCTACTAGATTATAAATTCCTTGAGGGCAGGGACAATCTCTTATTCAACTTTGCAAACCTCTCAGTATCTAATGCAGAGTCTTATATACAGTGTTTTCAGAGTGAAGAAGAATGAGTGAATTTTTCTGGTTTCTTTTATTTGGTATGGCTATGTAATATACACAGAGAGATTAGAAGTCAGAGAATTAATTTGATTAATAAAGATAAAATTATTTAGAAAGCTAAATCCAGAATATTTACTGCTTCAAATTCTTATATTCTCTTCAATTAAGATAAATCAGATTAAAAAGGAAGAGAGAAAAATAATCTAATGTCCAAAAATATTTTTATTTCAGTAGCAACAGAGGAAAATATAAGAGAAAAAGTAAGTTTGGTTTTTGTTTTAGAAGAATATATGCATTTTGATAATGCTTAAGTGTTTTAAGGATTGATTTTAAAAGGCATGAAAATAACTTAAATGGATCTCGGGAGTTCATGTTTTGGGAAAGAACTCTTTTAATTACATTCCTAAACAGAAAAAGAATCTTGGAAAAATCACTGTCCTAAACTCATCATGACACTCTTTGAATATTAATTTTAGAAAGACTTTCTTTCTCCAGTAAGGAAGTTCAAAGGTTAGTTCTCAGTCCATAATTCACATACCATGTCCTAAAACATCAATTTAATATCATATTTCTTCATTGGTTTACCCATTAAGATAGTATTAGTTTATCAGTTTATATAGGTACAGAGATTAAGCAATAATGATTAATAAAAAAAGAAGAAGCAAACACATTTTTGGTATGTTTATCTGTCTTTTCTGTTCTGTGTTAACAGGAAAAGGTTATTAGTACTATTACTGCAAGGGTGCAAATTAATAGTATGATAACATTTTCATGCAAGTACATGTAGCTAGCCAGTGAATTAAATTCACTTACAGTTATTTGAGAAACTAAATATTTCAAAAGCATTAGCTTTATAAAATTCCTAAACAATTGATAAAGCACAATGATTTTCTACTTACTTGTTAGTGATTTTTAGGTCCTTTGTGAAGCAGTGATACTTGGCAGAGCGACTGTAGGAAACTGAAGCTCACTGTTCTTGTCATATTTGTTTGAAGGAAGATGATCTACTGATATCCTTTTATGGTTTTGCTTTTTTTTTTTCATCATCCTGTTACTGAATATAGTAGCTGTCTGTTGCCCTGATGTGCACATGTGCATGGTTTTAAATGGGAAGTGAAATGGCTCTTGTCCTGCTGATGTTTCACTGTCTGGCAAAAGTCCCTTGGAATTTATGAGTTGCTGATTTCTTTAGGTGGAACTTTATAAAATTTTAGTTTTGAACTTACAAATTTTATTTGAAGGCGACTAAAATAACAACCTGAAAACGAAGTATGGATTATTTTTGTGTATTTTATCCATATTATATGTGAATGTATTTTTTAAAAAAAGATGCCAAGAAAGCCTACCTAGGAACATGCTGTGTGTGAACTCTGTTGAATCTGTTAATTATTAAGAGCTTATGAAGTGAATAAGAGAGACTGTTCCAAGTATGAAGGAGTAGTTCAGGCAAAGGTAGGAGAGTGAAGACTGATAACTGGAAGTCCATGGAGGACACACTTTAAGAATAAAAGCAAACAGAGAGAGGGATGAGATTTCTTTTAGTAGCATATCTCTGATGACTGAAGAGCATCCCATCAGGGTTTTCTGAAGCATGTGTCCAGCATCACTTTTGTGCCTTGGAGAAATCTACTTTGTCTCATGTTAAATTAGGGACAGTCAATCACAATGTCATTTTGACTATCAGGGAGGCGGATAGCATGTTGTTAAAAAGTACTAAATTTTATCTAGTCTCTTTTCTGTTGTCATGTGGTATCATTATTAACTTTGTTAAGGACTCTTATTTTGCTCCTTCCTAAGGTTATCAGATCGTTTCCATTTGAAGAAGAAAATTAATTGTATTTTTTAAAAAATAAGGTATGCATAAGGGGCACAATTGACTTCTAACTCTTAGTGTTTAAAATGAGTATAGAAAAAGGCATATTTGTCAAATATGCATTTGACATAAAGTTAGAAAGGAGGTCAGTGGCGAGTTGAATATGAAGGGATGATGTCTAGAAAAATAAAATCAAATTAAGGGATGAGAGAGGAATATATTGAGAGAGGGAGAAATGGAGAGATAGAATGGGGTAAATTATCTCGCATAAAAGGGAAAGAAAAAGCAGTTCTGTAGGAAGGCAAGAGGGGGCAGGTGAGGGGGAATGAGTGAATCTTGCTGTCATCGGATTTGACCTGAGGAGGGAATACCATACACACTCAATTGGGTATCTTACCCCACAGGAAAGAAGGAGGAAGAAGATAAAAAAGCGGGGATGATGGAAGGGAGGGCAGAGAGGGGAGGAGGTAATCAAAAACAAACTTTCGAAAAGGGACAGGGTCAAGGGATAAAATTCAATAAAGGGGGATAAGTCAGGAAGGAGCAAAATATAGTTAGTGTTTCACAACATGAGTATTGTGGAACGGTTTTATGTAATGATACGCATGTGGCCTATGTTGAATTGCTTGCCTTCTTAGGGAGGGTGGGTGGGGAGGGAAGAGGGGAGAGAATTTGGAACTCAAAGTTTTAAAAACAGTTGTTCAAAAAGAAAAAAAAAAGTTTTTGCATGCAACTAGAAAATAAGATACACAGGCAATGGGGCATAGAAATTTATCTTGCTCTACAAGAAAATAAGGGGAAAGGGGATGGGAAGGGAATGGGGTGACAGAAGGGAGGGCTGACTGGGGAATGGGGCAACCAGAATATATGCCATCTTGGAGTGGGGGGGAGGGTAGAAATGGGGACAAAATTCATAATTCAAACTCTTGTGAAAATCAATGCTGAAAACTAAATATATTAAATAAATTTTAAAAAAAAGAATAAAGGTACAGTGTCCATAATACAGGTAAAATTAATCCTACTGTACTTTGGGGCTTATTTTTTCAAAATTGCTGAAAATTCTGAATTTAAAACACATAAGAAAGATTATTTCCATGTACAAAGCAAAACACAAAAGAGGAGTCTCTTACTTCATACAACTTTTCTAAAAAGTATATAATAAATTATACTTGTTATTTCCAAAACTGTCTTGCTTGTCTGTGCTTCCTTCTGAACTTCATTCTGCTTAAAAGGTATTACAGTGGCCCTCTTTTGGGGGAGAGTATCATTATTTCCAATCCCCTTCCTTCCAACCTCTCCCCTGAAATTAAAAAAACAAGAAAAAGGAAAAAAAAAACCAAATAGACATAGTCAAGCAAAACAAATCCACTCTGTGTCCATGTCCAGAAATTTCTCTGTGCCTTGAATCCATTACCTGTATCAGGTCCTCTGGAAGAAGGTTTTATTGCATTAATTAAAGTTCTTGAAGTCAAAGTTGTTTTTGTTTTCCACCGTTGCTGTCCTTATGTAAATTTTCCTCCTGCTCACTTACATTTTGCCTCAGTTTATATTATTGAAGATTGTCTGCCGTTGTGTCTTTTGCTGTTTCTTAGGGCACATAATATTGCATTGCATTCAGTGGTACTCCAGTTGTCTAAGAGGTGATCTAAGGCACTCCTTTAGATATGATTTTTTGCTTTTCTCTTGCTGTCGATGTGACCCTAGGCAAGACCCTTTGTTTGCCTCAATTTCCTCATCTGTGAAATGGAGCTAATACAAGCATTCACCTCCCAGGGTTGTTGTGAGGGTCAGTTAAGGTAATAATAGTAAAGTGCTTAGCACCAATCCTGCTGCACGGGAAGTGTTATGTAAATGTTAGCTATTATTGTTGTTATTATTATTATTATTAGCTACACCCAAACACACACTTTTTACTTATCTCTACAGTTTCTGGAAGTTCATTTTGTGTGTAACTATTCCCTCCCCAGTATTATCCTTCCTCTTAACACATTCCTCAGTTGTTGAATTTGATGTATTTCTACACTGTGACTCTGTGTGTGTGTGTGTGTGTGTGTGTGTGTGTGTGTGTGTGTGTGTGTGTGTGTGTGTGTGTGTGTGTGTGTGTGTGTGTGTGTCCGTCCAGGAGTGTTTAACTCTCCTTTGTCCATTTCAAATGAATGATGCCCAGGCTCCTCCCTTCCCTCTCCTCCCCTCCCCCCCCCCCCCCCCCCCCCCCGTGGTCTTATGTACCTCAATTATGAGAAATACCAAGTTCTATCCCGTTCTTTCTCCTTTTTATATATTATATTCCTTTTTCCTCTTTCCCCTCTTCAGAACCTCAGAACAGAAGCAATTCACTGCTACATTTGCTTTTATAATTTTATTTTAAATTTTACTCCCTCTATCCTTTCAAGACAGTAAGATTCTGAAGGAACACATGCTTCTTCTACCCCATTAGAATGTTAGCTTTGTATCATCCTAGAGCCCCGTTTAATTGCTCAAATAAATTTACTTTTCTAGGTTTCTTTCGACTCATGTATTTGTATTTCAGAGTCCCTACTCAATTCTGTTCTTTTCTTCAAGAATGATCAAAAATCCTCTATTCCGTGAAGGGTCCATTTCTTCCCCCATAATATTCTACCCTACTTTGTAGGGTAATTTATCCTATTTTGTATTCCTGTCTCATTAGCCTTTTCCAGTATTGTATTCCAGGGTCTCCTGGTTTTTAGTAGAAGCTCTCAGGTCTTACGTTATCCTGTCTATAGTTTCTTGGTTCTTAACTGCTTTTTGTATGTTTGAAGTGTCTTTTCTTTGATATAGCCATGTTGGATTTTGGCTGTGACATTCCTGGGAGTTTTCCTTGTGGGGTTACTTGTAGTTCTTGCAGAAAATCCCTTTTCTCTTTGAGCTTCTGCTTGCTGTTGTTATGGGGATACTTGATTCTTTTTGGCAATCAGTAGATTTGCAATAATTTTTGATACTAGTCGATGTTTTCTTTGCATCACTTATCCAGCCTTAATTCCCAAATCAGGTTTTTGTGCCTGGGCCAATCCTCACTCCCTGCTGTGCTTCTGAATGGGGTGGTCATCCCTGCTTGGTATTGTTCCAGGTCCCCTGGGCTCTTGAGCTGCCCTCCAGCTTCTGGGGTTAGACCCACTAGATCTTTGAGTATCGATCTTTAGGAACCTCTCTGGAATCACAGGACAGAATGTTAGGGAGCACAAGTGATCACTGCAACACTCCCCACTACTGTTACCTATCCTGGGGCTCTCAGACCACATGGAGGCTTTCTCAGGGGAGCCCTCTACTCTTTCCACCTCCTATCACAAAGCTTTATTGGTTATATGTGTCCCATTTTGGGTCTCACTGGGAACGACCATATACTGGTGGCAGCTTTGCCAGAGGGGTCCCCTTTCTTATAGTCTGTGGGCTTTGGGCTGACTTTTTGTGAAGTTCTAGATTGAAAAGAGTAACTTGTTATATTTTTCTTGTTAGATTTCTTAGTCACAATTCAATCTGGTGTGAATTTTAAGGTTTTGGTTGAGTAGGTATTTGAGGGTTGATGATTTGCTGCTCTTTCAGGCAGTGATTTTGGCAGGACAACCACTGCCTTACATAGGGGAAGGGAGAGCATGGGAGGTTCGATGAAGGATGAGAAGGTTTGGAAAAGCCGCTGCTATGAATGGGATAGTGAAACAAACAGGGAGGTATGAAAGGACTGCCTTGCTGCAGTGAGGTCCCAGTCGAGATTATGTAACACAAACTCATAGTAGACCCAGTCAGCGTGATTTAGTGATTTTCATTCAGCTTTGTTCTGTAGCATGTGAATAGTAGCAAAGACAGTGAATGGTGGGAGTAATCCAGGACTGGGGATTGGCAGGGTGAGATCTTCAATAGGATAAAGGGCAAGGGACTGGAGAAAAAAGGTTAGTATAGAATTGAAGGGAAGGAAATACAGTGTAGCCAGCGCAGGGAGGGTGATGGTCTAGGAAAGACCGAAGAGGCCATCCCTTAGTTGGAGCCCATATTATAGGCCAGAATGAGGACAAAGGACAGAGTTTGGAGTTGCAGGGCAGAGGTGAGGTGGAGTAATAAGGATTTCAGAGTTTATGAACATGTGTGTGGAATACTTTTGGAGGATGTCAAAAGATCAGGGTATGACCACTTTGAGTAGCTGTGGTAGGGTAGAGTAGGCCATAGGGAATGACTAAATTGGGGGATTGGGAGGTTAGGGTATTTGAGAATATATCATTATGTATATTGATGTATGAGGGCAAAAGTTGCAGGGGAAAGGAAGACCATGAACCAGGCTCCATGAGGAAGGAAGGAACGTCATGAGGAAAGATTGGACAGTGACTAATGCTGTGGTATTTTATAAAATTCTCTCTCTCTCCGTCTCTCCCCCTCTCTCTTCCCCTCTCTGGGAAAACACAGCTGGTCTCAAATTTTAAGTGGGTTTTTTTTGTTTGTTTATTAAACAAATGCTCTGTGGTTTGCAATTATCTGTATCTGAAATTTAGTCATTTAGAATTTTGCAGCTATTAATAATCTTAAACTTGTTATACTGAGGTATATAATATGCATTTTGGTCTTGAAGATTCCTATCAGTATGTTTATGTTTGCATTTGAAATACAACCTCAAAAATTAATTCCACTTAATTGTTCAGTGAATAAAGTCACAATCTGGTGAATAATTTGCCACATTGTATGTAAGAAAAGAACCACCTTAATAAGTTCCTCAGAGGATAAATTCTGTGGTGGGAAGTCCCAAGTGGAATTGTGGTTAATAAAAATAGAACTTTTAATGTCATTGTACACATTTAATATTTTGTATACATTTAAAACCCTACATTTCTAGCTTATCAAACATGTTCCTCTTTTAAAAAACAAAAACAAAAAGCTTCAGCCAAGCTACATTTTTATACATGGTAAGTTAAAAGAAAGCTTAATTATATTAACTTTATTAGTAGTGTACTTAGTGGTTTAATAAAGAGATTTATGTGGTTGTAGTTTTGAATTGGGACGAAGTCTTTTCTTTTTTGCATCTAACAACCATTTAAATGAGATCTTTTTCTTGTGGGACTCACTTTTACAGGTATTTCTATTATAATCTCATTATAATTAGTATTCCATCATTAGCTGCAATCCAGGATTGTTAGGCCTTAATCACCCCATACATCTCCTACAATAATCCCATAATGAGCCCTCTTTCTTTTAGAGTCAGTCAGTCAGTAAACATTTAAGTGCCCGCCACTGTGCTAAGCACTAGGGGTACAAATGGGGGTATTCCCTGCCCTCAAGGAGCTTAAAATCTAAAGGGGGAAGACAGTGCCCAAAAGGAAGCTCTGAAAGGGGGTGGGGATGTGGCTGGGGAAAGTACTAGACTGAGGAGCATGGTGGGACAGTCAGAGGAGTCCCAAGATGAGAAATGAGAAGATATTCTGAGCTGAGTTCCCCACTTAAAAGGGGATGGTGAAGTTCATGGCTCCACTTCCAGTCAGAGGGGCAGAGGAGGGTGATGAGGAAGAATACCATGGGTGATCTTGTCAGGTGAGGAAATTTTTCCAGTAATGAGCTTCCTGGGACTTGGTGGAGAGAGTCTGAGAAGTCACAAAGTAGTTCAGCCAGGTGAGAGAGGAGATGTTCTAGGTCTACATTATCCAAAACTTCCTAAACAATATTGAGAGTCTTTCTTAAGCATAATTTTGACCATTTCTTTCACCTTTTAGAAACCTGAAGTGACTCCAGTTACCTTTTATGTAAAATTAAAATGCACAGACGTTGATTACTTCCTTTCATTCACTCTGCTTCTGTATTCTTCAGTCTTTTCTTCCGTGGATTCCCCCTTCTCAAACCACCCGAACCTATTTACTATTCCCTATAAACAACATACTTCTTATTCCTAATTCTTAAAGTATTTCTCTTGAATTCAGTTAAATTCAATAAATATATATTATGTTAAGTGCCTGGTGTGTACAAGGTGCCATACCAGCCTCTAGGAACATGCAAGTAAAAAAATAAGACAGCCTCTGCCCCTAAAATGACCTTACCTGCCCTTTAGGCCCAACCATCACCTATTTCCTCTTAAACAAGTGCCTCTTCTCCATGAAGACTTTCTTCCTAAATAACTCTGTTAGGTAGAGTCTTTGTCCCTCCCATAATTTCACTGACCACTAAGAATTCATGTTTTTGTCTCTGTGAAGCTTCAGTTGGTTGTCTATTTTATATGGTCTTCCATATACTCATTTATTTTTTGTTAAGCCCCTCTCATTAGATTTTGAACTCCTTAAAGTCAGAGACTTTGTAATCTGCTTTTGTGATTTCTCTCCAGGAGGACTCATTCTATGTGGATAAGGAAATTTTATGTCTCTTAAGTCCTTCTGTCTACTCAAAATAAAGACAGTTTTAACAGAATGCTACATAGTAGGATAAAGGCATTAGCCATGGTTTAGGAGAGTAAGGTTAGTCGGCTACATGTGGCATCACAATTATACGGTCTGTAAAACATTTTAAATTAGCTTTGTTAGAGGAAATAGTTATGTACTGTCAGTTGGAGTAGATAGCTTGGTAATTATTTTAGAAATGCCCTTGCAGGTTTTTTCCCCAGTTGTTTTAGGCACATTTTTTTTGAGGTGCCTACTCATTTCTTTAGCAGTAAGTTGTGTGCACCTGGTCCCTTGAGTTGAGTAACCTAGTTCTTTTATTCAAATAGGATCTTGGGTGTATTTTTTGCTGTGTCTCTGAATTTTAATGTATTCAGGTCTTTGTCTAGGAACTCACAGCACAGTTTTTACAAACTGTTTCTTTGTACATCAGTACATAAAATTCATGAGGTGAAGTGGGGAAGATGGGAAGGCAGTCCTTTACTTGTCTTGGTGCAGCGGCATTTTATTTGAATTAATGGGAGAAATTGCATGGCAAGTAGAAAATACATCAAAAGAGCAGTGGTGAGTTCATAGTGCTTCAGTCACATTACTTTACCATACTTAAATCAGGTCATAGGGTTGTCCCACTTAAAAGCACTGATCTCTTTGAGATTAAATTATTATGGATGTTAGCTACCACGAAAGAAAGTTTCAAATAATTATTTTCTCTTTTCTTAATGAGAACAGTTATCAGTACATTCAGTAACTGTTTATTACCCTTTGCTGCTATTTTTGAAGCTGTTCATTACTTTCTAATGGAAATTGTTTCTTGGGGGTGCTTGTACATACATGTAAACTCTAACATAAAAGATGAGTTTTAAAATAGAAAAATACAATTTTAAGTGTGGGAAATTAGCCTTTTAAAATAAATTTCTAGAAAAAATGTTGTACTTATAATGCCATTTAGAAAATGAGATATTAATGATTTGGCAGAAAGTAATGTCAGTTCTTTTAATTTTTTTTTTCAAACATAGTAATCCCACTTTTGTTTGTTTTCATAGTCTCGGGCCTGTATTTGCTCTGTTTGTACCATTTTACTGCTCCATTCCAAGAGTTCAAGTGACACAAATTCTGGGCCAGTTTTCCATCACAAACAAGACATTGATTTATATATTGGGGCTACAGGTACAGTATGTATTTTTTGTTCATTTTTATTTTAACTAGATCTTATTTCATATTTATCTTTCTCTGTTTTAATCTCTGGAAAATAGAACCTTTCCCCATAACTTTGGCCTCATTAACTGAGTTAGCTATTCAGAGAAAAAGTTCCTGAGAAAGTACCTCAAAGCATAATAGATACTAGAAGCCTTTCATGATCAGTAGCAATCTGATAACGATTTTCACTGTAATTGGATTACACATTGGTAGTTATGGAAATATTTTGATTTTGCAGTGCACTAATATGTTGAATACTGTCAAGTAAGATGTCCAAAAGAAAGCTTTCCATGAGGAACCTAGGTATTCTTTACCAGTTTGAGCTTTCAAGTTTCTCAGAAAACTTTGCAGGTTGCATAACATCTGTAATCACAAACATGTTTTATGTCCATTCACTTTTCTTGTGTATTATCTTTAAATTTAAATGATGTCCTATGAAATACGTTAGAATACTCATCCAAATTCTCACTTCATTCGGGAAATAAGTAGGGGCAGATCACTGAAGGAAATGCAGGGAATTAATCACTTCCCCCTCATATGACTTAATTACCCAAATAATGAAGTGTGTCTTCCTTACACACTGGCTTCTTGATCAATCAGGAAAAAAATTATTGGTTATGACTTGGTCTTTCCCTTTGAGGAGTTCATGAACTATTCTATTCAAAAGATTGTATTGCCATCACACTTGGTCTAAAATAACAATTTTAGAATGGTTCCAATTTTCCATTCTTATCACTTGTCTCTTTTCTTGGTCCTCTTTGGTCATCTAAAGTTAATTTTTTTTCTGAGCTGCTTTTTGATGCCATGTATACTTTTGAACCTGGGGTTAATGTTTATAATTTTCTTTTCACCTGTACTGCAGACTTGTGACTAACATTGCTTTAAAAGGCCATTCTTCCTATTGAAACCTCTTCTAGAGTTGCTGTTTGGCTTTATCTATTATCTGCACTGCACAGACCTTCTCTTGACACCTTCACAGCTTACTTACTCTGTAGCTCTTCACCTCTATGAATTGACTCCTTCTTAGCCTTCCTAACATTCTTTTATAGCTAATAAAAGTTCTGCTTTCCCATGTTAAATCATTAAATTTTTAGAAATCTAATGGGAAATAAATACATTAGCTAATTTATTCAATAGTATTTTTGTATCCTGTGTGTTTTGTTGTTTTATTTTATATATATATATATGCATATATATATACACACATACATACATATACATATATACACAAACATATACGTGTGTGTATACACACATGCATATATCATGTGTATATATATATATATATAATACATACATTTACTGCCTTTGTTTTCTAGAATTCAAAGTTTTTCTTATTGATTCTAGAAAAAGAACTCTAATTGGTTGAAGAGTTATTCTAGTTGTATTCCTAAGAAGCAGTGCATTTCAGTATTTTGATACTAAGCATTATAGAAGGCAGTGTGACATAATGCTGTACTTGAAGTCATGAAGATTTGGGTTTGACACTTACTAGCTATGTGAACCTTACCAAGGTACTTCTGTTCAATTTGTCTGGCTAATTGAGACCCTTGTAAAAGGAGTATACGTGGAAGGTGTTCCCTATGTTGACAGAATCACAGATCCTCCACTTAGTTCCATAAGTATTACACAGTATGTAATAAAATTCATTCTCCCCTCACATCCCCAGTAATTTCACAAAATACCCTGTTGATCAATCAGTTAATAAATATATATTTATTGAATACCTGTAAAATATAGGATATTATGCTGAGTGTAATATGGGAAAAAAGGGAGCTTGAAAGCATGGACCCTGCCCTCAAGGAGTTCACAGTTTAGTTGGGTAAATAAAATCATCATGGGGATCATCCATTTAGAGCTCAAAGAAACCTCAGAGTTATAGTTCAGTTCCCTCATTTAAAAGATGAAGAAACTGAGGCCCAGAAAGATACTTGCCTGAGGTTACATCTATAGTCAGGGGTGGAAATGGGATTCAAGCCCAAACCCTGACTAAATACAGCACTTCCACCCCCCGCTGACTACACTCCATCTTTACACTTAATTCTGTTCTATAAAAACCATAGTTAAAACATAAGGCAGTTTGATAAATGTCAGAAGAGCAATGAGAAGAACTCTAGGAATTCAGAGGAAGAAGAAATGCACTGATGGAATGTGCTGGAAGGCTTTAAGGGGCAGCATGCAGCAGAAAGCACACTAGGCTTAGCTGACCTGAGTTGGATGGACTCCCTCATTTCTGCCTCTGTCCATTGTATTACTGTGGGGGAGTAGTTTAATATCCCTTGGTGAGCTTCACTTTATATGGTTAGCTGTAAAATAAGGAGATTTGACTTGATGTATAAGAGCGGGGTCATCCTTACATAGGATGACCCTCATTTTGCAGGGTTATCAGGGAAGTCAGATCCAAAGAAAAGAAGACTTGCCCACATTCAGATAACTAGTTAATGGTAAAGCTGAGGCAATTGACTTCCAATCCGCTGTTCTTTCCGTTGGGCCACATTGCTTTCCTCCTTCATTTTAATATTGAGGTATTAATTAATGGGAGAATGACAAAAAGTGAAGGTGCAAGAAAAATGGGCTTTAATAGAGAATACTGGTGAAATCGTATGACTGAAATTCAGCCAAGTTCATGTTAGCTCAGAAAATAATTTTTACACAATTTTGAAAAATTCCTTGACTTGCAAGTACATTTTCAATTTAAGACTCACTTTTATATAAAATAAAACAACCACTAACTTAATAGGAAATCAAAGGAAAGGTTATAAAAATACATATGTAGGCTCTAGAGTACTTCTATCTAAAATTAAATCAACAAACAAAGTGTTAACTGTATGGGAAGTCTGATGAGTAGGACATAGGAAAATACAAAAGAAGTATAAAATATGGCCCTGACATCAAGAAGCTTCCAAATTAGATCAAAATGCTTTGTGTAAACACCTGAAAATTTAAACAACCTAAGAGATGAATAGCTCAGTATAACAGTACGAAAGATATTGCAAAGTTGTGTAAAATTAATTGTGCCTTGTATGTAGTTGGTACTTAGTAAATACTTTTAATGGAATTGCCAAATCCACCTTGTACATGTCTTCCCTTCATAGTTGTCTTCTTTTCTTGATGTTTTTGAGAAAGAAGCCTAGAAAAAAAATGTTTTCCCTTTATAATTCTCATGCCTACTTACTACTTTTCTTTCCTTTGAAACAACAGCTTTGCTAACTGAACAGTCTTGTTCTTGGCAAGCTAGACAGAGAATTACATTCAAACTTGTAATCAGGTGCTTGCTCCTAACTGACAGGTAGGAGGGGGAAAGAGCTAGTTAATAATCACTCTTCCAGGGAAGAGGGAAGATACAGTGGGAGAAGTTTAGGTGATATAAAAATGAAAGATCAGTTAAAATGCATTTAAAAAATAACCACTTTTCTGACTCCACTCTGACATCTCTCACTCTTTATCTACTAATATCATAAGTTCCTCTGCCTCCCATAATGCCCCTGGACTAGATGACATCTAAGATTTCTGAGACTGTATGATCCAGGCTAGGGTAATACTAGTAGTAGATGAAACTACTACAAAGCAGTTTCCTGCGTCTTTTCCCCACTCTCAAATGAAAGCTGTTTAAAGACTTGAAGAGGCAATTGTAAACATAAGTACCAACTTTCAAGTCATAGATTTTCTTCTTCTCTTTCCATGCTGGGAAGTCTCACCGAAGTTTTTCTTTATAGGTAGAACTTTTTGGAAATGTGAGGTGTGAAGGGAAGTAATTGTGAGATCTAAGTTGCCTAGAATTTACTTTGCCTCTGTTCTTCGGAAAATGAGGATAAAAATCTTGGCGAATATTGAAGTGTCAAAGACCTCTGTGTATTAAAAATTCTCACCATTTTAGAATAAAAATACAAATGAAAAAGGAGAAATTATATAGATATGATATGTTATGTCTTAAGATCAAATGCTATTTACTCACTGCAGTAGACAAGCTCAATTAGCAATTTCACTTAAGGATACTGTTTATACTTTGGTAGGCAAAGCCAATTACTTTTAAAAAGTGTTTTGTTTTAATTAAAACCATTAGTGCCCATGCATAAATAAAAATTTGCCGTTGTTTTCATTAATATGTTAGAATTTCACATATCTCGTGCTTCAGAGAAGGGACCCAAGCTCAACCAACACTTTCTTGTGTGAGGACCAAAGAATAAGGTCTTTCTGAAGCCCAAGAAATTATTCTAAACCAATAAAACATCAGTTCATTAGTTTGCTTATTGTTCTCTGATATAGCACATATGTAATGAAAATAGTTGTCATTACATAAAAATTGGACTTTTAAAAAGTAAGGTTGTAGTTTACAGTTGAATTTCTTTTAAAATTAGTACTTTTTTTCTTTTATAGCTTTTAACCTCTGGTACCTACATTTGGGTTGTAGCCACAAGTGGTCTGGTAAGTGTTTAATTTTAATTTTCTTTTAATGATTTTCTTGCCTATAAAACTATCCTAGGAAAAGCAGAATATCTGAAATTATTTTTACTTTTGCATAAATTCCAATTTGTGTTCATGCTTTCTACATGTCAGCTTTTTAAAGATAAATTTTTATTTATTTATGCCTTTAGTTTTTACATTACTGAGCTTTCCCCTTGTATCCCTCCCAAGAGAACCATCCCATATAACAGGTAATTTTTCCTATCAACTTTCAACTCAAATCTAATTCTTCAAGTTATTGCAAGTTTAGTTGCTGTGAAGTCTAGAAACACTGGATTTTAACCTGAACATTAAGTGGACTTGAATGTATACAATCAGCTTTCCAAATACCTAAAATTAAAAACTGAATAATAAGTGAAAATCCTTAATTTTTGAGGAGTAGCAATAAAGAAGTTACATAGTCATGTCATAATAAGAATGACTAGCATTTACATAGCACTCCAAGGTTCCAAAGTGTCTTATAAATCATAATCTCCTATTTTCATGTATTCCTTTTTGCTGCCAAAACTGTAGTCTTGCTCCACAGCATTAAAAACTCAAGAGTGACCTAGATGTCTGTAACCAACCTAAGGAGTTTATTACTTGAAAAAATTTGTTAAAAGATCCCCATATTTCACCTCGGTTTCCCAGGTAATTCCAATGAAAGTTGATAGTGGATTTTTTTTGTTTCTTTTTAAATTGTTAGTAAGACCACAAAAGTATTTGAGTTAGTAGTAGGAAAAGAGTGATGGGAAAGGAAAATGAATAAGTTAGTTTCCCTAAATATACAGAAGTTTGTTGTTTTTTTTTTAAAGGGGCCATAGTCATATAGAGGAAAAACATGAGGGTAGTAGGAAAGTCAGATGAGTTGAAAGATTACAGAAGTCTCATCTTTGTTTATGACCAGACAGGAGGAGTGGGAAGAGTGAGCAATATTGGAGGAGTCAGGATCACTCACTACATGCACTGAATTTCCTTCATGCCAGAATGGTTTTTTTTAGGCAGCAAGACCATGTCCTATGACAGTAGCTTTAATAAAACATCAAATACATTTCTTATTTTATATAATTTGCACACTTAATGGGGCTCCTGATTAGGAGCATGAAATTGTATCTTATCCTTCATATATGACAGTTTCAAACACCTGAGTAACTTTGAAAAATTAATTCTTCCCTCACCTAATCATGAATTTCTAAGAGAAAAAAATCTAAGAAAATTTGTAGGATGTCTAGTCCAGTATGTATCATAAAGGCATAGAACATAAAAGTAGCATATGCTACCTAAGAAGTTTTAATTTCACTCTAAAGAGGCTCTTGAGCACCGAATTCAGAGCTCTCCACCTGATTTCCTTTGTGAATGACAATGGAATCTCTTTCCATTCCTTTCCTACTTCCATATTGTGACTTTTGTTTTCTCTAGCATACTTTTTGTTCCTTTTTCCCTGACCCCTACTCCTTCCTGCCAACCTGTGAAGAATTCAGTGTAGGAAGTAAAATTACTATTTAACTCAATGAATATCCAATACCGTATGTGTTTTATCTATTGCCTAGATTTCCCCTTACCCCTACCTAAAGAACCTCATATCAAATAATTTTTTAAAAGTGAGAGAAAAGAAAAAGAGGAGGAAAATGTAGAATTTCACAATATCAATCAGTACAGTAAAGTTCTACACCAAATGGACCTACCACAACTGCATAGTAGCAGACAGAGTTGTCTTCTAATACCTGGTCTTTGGGGTCAAGTTTGTTCTTTATAATTAATTTGTGGTACAGTGAGTAGTAGAGTGCTGGATGTGGGGCCAGGCTGACCTGAGTCAAATCCAGCCTCGGTATGACTATGAGTAAGTTACTTGACCTCTGTCTTCCTCAGCTGTAAAATGGGGATAATAGTATTCCAGCATTGTTGTAAAGGTCACATGAGAATAATATTTGTAGAGCTCTTAGCACAGTGCCTGACACATAGTAGGTGCTTAATAAGTACTTCTTCCTTTTCTCTCTTTCCCTTCCCCCTCCCTTCTTAAACTTCAAAAATTCATGGAACTGTCTAGTAGGTTGATCCTGGACTGCTTGCCATAACACCCACCGTAAAATGGCCTGAGCCCCATTGGGAGAACTGAGGCCAGTTTGACGTATTTGTTTTCCACACGTCGTGGGTTGACTCAGTCATTCAGAACTGGAGGTTGTCCTTATGAGGCAATTTACTAAATCTCATCTTAGTCTAGTCCAATGCTAATTTGAATAACTGGGCTAACTAGCTTTATTGAGTTAACATTGACAGGTCCTTAATAAATCTGTTGGCACTAGCAGTGAGAGTTTACAGCTTTAAAAATGAAAGTTAAAGTCAATATTTTCTCTACCATGTTCTTTAAAAAAAAATGTCCTAGCCGTCAAATTTAGGGGACAAGAATTCCAATGAGTAAGAATCGAGAATGACGGTATGCTTTTTTTTTTCTTTTTGCATTAGTTTGCTACCTTTTAGTAGGCAAGTCCTTCTTTTAGGATCTCAGTCATTTTTCTAAAACATTCTTTTTCTACTAAGGTTATATTTTTTTGTTTATCTATGATTATGTATATTTGTGGTTTTTCTTATCTGAATTGCAAATGCTGTAATCCCAGCCCCTTATTTCATTAATTTTCTAGTATCAAAAATAGCTATTTTTAGTGAAAAAGGAAGTAGACTAAATGCTATATCCTTTTTATATGATTCCAGCTGAATAAGGTGCTGAAAAAGTTTCAGTGCAGAAATAAATTGCCTTAACTCTAATATTTTTATCTTGTATGTGGATTTGTTCAAGAAATATTTTTGGAACTGTTACAAATGATTGGTGGTATTGAACATTCCATGAATGACAATTATTGACTTCTGCTTTGTCTTAATAAAGTTTAAAATCTACATTTAATTTATCACTTTGGAGCTCTGTCTAGAGAACTTGGATTTAAGAGAGCCAGTGCAATTTGGTAATACTTAGTTCAGGGTGATTGTATGAGGAAATAAAAATTCATTGTGAGAAAAGCGGTCTGGGAGGTACTGAACACTGTCTGACATATTAAAAGCCACAGTATCCCTGCTCCAGATGTCTCTTGCACAACAGTTTCTGCTCCCATATATGACTAGTAACTTCCCTTTTTGTGTACTAAAGAAAGTGTAATTCTTTACTACAGAAAATAGAAATAAAGATTGGTGTTTGAGGAAAATCTTATAAAACCTACTGATAATGTTTTACTTTTTAGCCTTAAGAAGTTAAAATGCAAATAACATAAGCTTGTCACATTTGTTAAGAGAGGACTTCAAAACGGGCAAGGGTGGGGTGTGTGTGTGTGTGTGTGTGTGTGTGTATCTTTATACACACACACACACATGAAGATATATAAAATGTCTTTTAGGCAGAAACATAAAACATGAGTCATGTGTCTACTACCATAGAAACCAAAAGATTCACTGCTACTTTCTCTTAAAATTGGGCAACTTTGGGTTCATTTTAGTTAAATATTTCTTTCCCAGGCTCGCTTTCCTTTTTTCCATAGATGTGTCACTCATCCTTACTTGTCTATAAATATATTTTTCAGCATATAATGTTTAAGTCCCACTGATTGAGAGAAGAGGTTGATGAATTGCATCAGTATTTTACTAAGCAGGAGTCCACTTTCTGTCTTTTAACAACAACTGAGGAAAGAAGGGGAGCTAAATCATTCTTTAGAATTGAAGGAGAACATAGTTTTCATCTTAGCCAGAGTAATAATGGCCCTTAGGAATACTGTCACTCTCTAGTTATGCACTCAATCGGTGAGATTTCAGCTCCTACATGAAACAAGATAAAGGGGACTTTGGTTGCCGTCAAGGACTGCTGTTGAGTTTGCTCATGTGTGCTAACTACAAATCTTTTTTACCCAATTCTTCCTTTTGTAGTTCCGGGTTTGATGTGATTTTCTACTACTTTTCCTTGACAGTGTTCCGTGTTGGAAATATATATGCCCTTATATTAGTTGTGAAGTTATAATTGAAAAGCTTGGTTATTGTATATAATAGTATGCTTTAGTCAGGCAGGCGGTTCAGGTTTTTTAGATTCAATTGTTCTCTAAGATATTAGTGTCACCTGATTTACCTATGTTAATGGACGCCCTGTTACTTTCTTCAAGGACAGAAGTACAGAAATTGAGGCCATTTTTCATAAACATAAAACTTCACTGCCTTTATTGAAAGATTTTTCTGTCTTTAAATAGTCAGTTATTCTGTATTAATATTCTCCATTCTTTACAGAAAACTTTATTCTTCCTTTAGAGTTTTACTTGGCTCTATTTATAGAATTCTTTTAAAAACTTGAGGATATCTTCTACTTCTCCATTTTCTGTATTGTTTTAAGATCATAATAATGATTCATTACCATGGAGATGTGTTTTATATTTACCTTACCACCTTAGGAGCCATAAGACTTGGATTTAAAAAAAAATAAATAGTGAAAGTGACTTGGTACTGACTTTGTCATCACTGAATGTTCTCATTGTATAGTTATTAGCATCACTATTCCCAAATTCCTTTTTGAAAATAATTGAAAGGGGACAAGCAATCCTCAAAATTTCTTGCTGAAGGTTTTGTTTCTTTTTTCCATCTTACTACTAAATAGACCAACAAAAATGTTGTATTTTTTTTAAAAGCAGTAGTATATATAGTGCATCCAGAGGACCACAACCAGAATAGTGAAGCATCTTAAATCTTTGTCACTTGAGGATTGTTTGAAGGATCTGGGGGTGTATGGCCTGGAGAAGAGAAAACTCAGTGAACATGATAGCTGTTTTCAAAGTATTTATTTGATGCGTTACCTGCCTGATGGGGTTACCGTCCTTCCTGGTCTCTCATCCATATCATACCTCCCTTTATTGTGGATATTCCTCAAAGCTCTGTCCCAGGCCCTCTTCTTGCTTGAAATGATATAAAAGAGCATTTTAGGGAAGGACCATTTCTCTTTTGCCTCACTACCACTTAGCACGTTGCCTGGCACATAGTGAACGCTTAATAAATGCCTGTTGGATTGACTTGATTACTCATAGACCTTACATATCCAACCCCGTTCTCTCTTCTTAGCTTTTCAATCCATTATCAGAAACAGCCTGTTGGAATGAGTGGAAGCTGTAAAGTTTTGGCATCAGGAAGAACTTCCTAACAATTAGAGCAATCCAAAAGTGGCTTATTCTGTCTTGGGAGGCAATAGGTATCCCCTCATTGGAAGTGTTCGAGCAGAGGCTGAATGACCATCTGTCAAGATACGTTATACCTAGAAATTCTTTTCAATTATGGGTTGGACAAGGTGACTGCTTCCAGCTCTAAAATTCTGTGAAATAAATTAATTGCCTTAGAACCACTGGAGAGTAGTCTAATTAGACTTACCAGCAAATTGCTGAAACTTGATGTTGAAATCCAGTTAAATTGGGCAAACTAATATTGTGAGGAAAGGGAAAGTATCCTTCCATATATCAGTCATATTGTGTGGCATGTATGTGCATGATGCACTGATTTGTGATTTCAGTCAACATAGCAAACTCTGAGTGAGGAAACTCCCTCTGCCAGAGCAGATAGGCAACTCTTCTGTACTCTAAAGGCTTAGAGAGCTGCCCTGGGCACTGAAAGGCTAAGTGACTTACCAGAGTTTCATAGCTAGTATGGGTGGGAGGATGAACTTGAACCCTGGTTTCCTTTGCTATTATGCTGGCTCTCTCTCCACTATCTCAGGGTACAAAACCCTATGGAGAAAGTAGAAGATAAGAGGTCACATTGTCATCATTTACCCAAATTCCCGTAAGACTACATAAAAGTGGAGGCAGTGTTTCTCTACCCCTCCCCCCCTTCTCCCTGGCATTGCATAGTGCCCAACGTAGTCAGACCACAGAACTAAGAGTAGAGTGACATCAGTCATTTACGGCTTCCCAAGTGCTTTCCTTACAGTGACTTCAGGAGGTAAGTAATGCACATGTGATTATTCTCTTTTTATAGATGAGGAAAGTGAGGTTCAGAAAGAAATAAATGACTCGGCTTGACATCACACGGCTAAAATAAGTTGCAGAGCCGAGGTTTAAACCCAAGCCTCCTGGCCTTTCTCCTACACTAGAATTGGGACATCTGAATCTTATCTACTGGGTGTTTGCATGAATGAGTGGATCCATGAATGAATAAAGAGACATTTAGTTTTACCCATGCGCCAGGCGCTGTGCTATATTCTGAGCATGCAAATACAACAGCTCTTGCCTTCCAGGCGAAAGGGTGACAAGAAGGGTGAGTGGAGCATTGGAGCAGTTGATCGACATCCCCTTTGCAGAAGCAATGGCAGTATCGCTTTCATCAGTGTTCCTGGAGTAAGGAATTAAAAGCAGGGCAGGCGTGGGAGCGGGCGCTGGAATGCAGATTCACATTTGTATGGTCCCTGCTACGTCCCAGGCACTGTGCTAAGCACTTTACCAATATTATCTTGTTTGATCCTCTCAACGGCTCTGTGATTCGTTTATTATTAATTTTATTTATTTACTATTCCCATTTTACAGTTGAAGAAAATGAGGCAGACGGGTATGTTGATCCTATAGTTAACCAGTTCAACTTTATGCTGTCTCTTACTCCATTTTCCCCTTAGCCTATCACTGCTCATGCCTTTCAAAACCTAACCTTGAATTACATCAGTCACCTACATTCATTCCTGCTGGTTGGAAGACACGCAACTACACCGTCAGGAACATATCTGTATAATCTCCATTGGGCCATCATTGCTGAACAACAATGCTCTTATGCTTCCTTGATTGCCTTCTTATTGCATTCCCTACAACTTCTGTTCTAAATCTTCTTTTCTGTCCTCAAACCAGCTGTGCCAGTTCCTTGCCCTTCCCTCTTGCCAGGTGACTTCAGTTCATACTTGATTGAGATTGAGACTGTGGAAGCCGTCTGACGGGAGCTTCCTCTTGTCCTTCATCTTAGGCCTCAAAAGCCCTCATTCTCCCACCCTGAATTCTTTCCTTCACTTCAGCCTCTGATGAACAAATCATCTTTTTCCTTGCCCAGGTCTCTTCTGTTCTTGATCCTTTGAATACATTTCCTCTCATGCCCTCCAAGGATCTCTCCACTTCTATACCCATATTTCTTCCTTCCTCACTCTATCCACTGGCTCCTTTCTTGCTATCTAAAAACATGATTAGATCTCCCCTGTGCTCAAGAACCTTCCCTCAATCTATTATCTTGTATCTCCACTCATTGTTTCTACCTCCTCACCTCCCACTCACTTTTTAACAACCTTGCAGTCTGGCTTTCAGGTCCAACTACTTGCCTGAGGTTCACTTTTTCAGTTCTTAGAGATCTGTTTGAAAGTACTTGAATTTTTTTCCCCACAACTTATCATCAAGAAACCTTACAAAGGTATATACAGAGAACAAAAAAAGTACTGTATGCAAAACTGTAAACTTCTTTTTTCCTGTGTACAGTATCCTCTTGAAAAGCATATAGTAAATTTAACATGGTAATAACAGAATTCCCATTTGTATCTTCTTCTAAACTTCTGTTTGTTTTCTTCTGTAGTTAACTCACAACATCCCCTCCCACAGAAGGGCCCTTAGTTGCTAAATCCAGTGTCTTTCTTAACATCTTTATAACATTTAACCCTTACCACCCTCTTTCCTGGTTATTTTCTCCTTGGATTTTCGTATTTCTTTCTCCTGGTTCTCTCCATACCATTTTTTTCCAATATCTTCTGCATCCATTATCAACTTTGTACTGTTCCCCTATATCTGGTTATATACCAGGACTCTGTTGTGGGTGTTCTTCTCCTCTTTCTACACTCTCTGTCTTGGTGATCTTGGTCAGTTCCCTTAGATTCAATTATCAGCTGTAGGTAGGGGGAAGAGAGACAAGCATTTATTAAGCACATATTATGTGCCAGGCACTTTGATAAAGATATAAACACAAACAAGCAAGATAGTCCCTGCCCCCAAGGAGCTTACATTCTAATGAGGGAAGACCGCATGAAGAGGGAAATTGGAAAGGATGTGGTGGGAGCCAGGGAGGAGAGAAGATGGCATGGTATGGAGATGCCTGGGAAGTGGCATGGGGACCTGGTTTTGAGACAGTCATCGTTTTCTCAGAGCTGTCGCCTAAAGTTCCAGTGGTAGAGAACATAAAGACAATGAATCAAGTAGCGGCCATAGGAAGTGGAGATGGTCGGGAAGTTGTCCAGTGACTCCCAGATCTATGTCCAACCCTAGCCTCTCTCTTAAGCTCACAGGTATCATCACCTGCCTGGGCACACCATAGGTATTTCAAACTTAAAGATCCAAAATGAAGTTCATGATATTTCCCTTCCTCCAAACATACATATTCCTGTTCACATGTATAGTCATCCAGGTTCACAACCATGTTACTCCCTTCCCTCACACTCAAGAATCCGGCTATGTTGGCCTAATAGTTCTTCCACATAAAACCGTTCATCTGCATGCCTTTGTACTGGCTCCTCCCCCCTGCCCCAAGACCTGGAATATACTGCCTTCTCACACATGCCACTCAGCATCCCTGATTTCCTTCAAGTCTCAGCTCAAGTGCTACCCCTAGGAAGCCTTTCCTGAACTGTTAGTGCACCCCCTGCAAAAACTACCTTGTATTCACTTTCTTTGGAGCAGCCAGGTGGCAAAATGGATGGAGCACCAGGCCTGGAGTCAGGAAGTCTCATCTTCCTGAGTTCAAATCTGGCCTCAGACACTTACTAGCTGTATGACCCTGGGCAAGTCACTTGACTCCGCCTCAGTTTCCTCATCTGTAAAATGAGCTGGAGAAGGAAATGTCAAACCACTCCAGTATCACTGCCAAGAAAACCCCAAATGGGGTCATGAAGGGTCAGACCGGAATAAAACAACTGAAAAACCACAAAATTCACTTTGTATACGTTATGTATATATTTATATATGGTTTATATTTTTTCCTCCATTTGAATATAAACTCCTTAAGGGCAAGGACTGTTTCCCTTTTGTCTTTGTACCCCCAGCACTAAGCATGCTGTTTGGCACACGATACAGTCTTAACAAATGCTCATCGATTGATTGACTTCATCCTTGGAGCCTTCTTCCTCCTTATCTTCATACTGGTCACTGCTGAAGTCTTGTGGGAATCTCTGCTATCTCTCCTGTCTCCTCTCACCGTATCCACCCTGCTTCATTGCTCATAATCTCTTGTCAGTGATAATCGCCTTTTACTTGGTCCATCCTGTCCCATCCCCCGCCACCCCATTCTCACTTCTGATCGGTCCTGCTGCCAAATTGATATCATGTGCAGAGTTCTGGGCTAGGAGTAAGGAGGAAGACACTATGTGACCCTGGGCAAGTTACCTAGCCTCTCTTTTCTCATCTGTAAAATGGGAAGTTGAACTCAGGAATCTCAAAGGTCCCTTTCACCTCTAGATCTACGATCCTGTGACCATGTCACTCCCTTGATTCCCTCTTGCCTCTAGGATAAAATACAACTGTCTCCTTTTAGTATTTAAAACTCCAACCTATCTTTCTATACTAATTCTGCATGGCTCCCCCTTATGGGGCCTATGTTCTTAGCCAAACAGGCCTCCTTGGTGCTTCTCACACATGGTCTCCCGTCTCTGTGCTTTTGAAGAGGTAATCTGTCCCTCACACCCAGAACGCTTTTCATTTCCACCTCTTAGAATCCCCACTGATTTCCAGGCTCTGCTCAGATGCCACTACCTGCGTGCAGGCTTTCTTGATCCACTCTTCTTTCCCAGAATTCAATTTATATTTACTTTGTACATATTTTATGTTTATTTACCTATGAAAATGTTTTCCACATGAGTTGTTTCATTTTTTCTTTGCTCCTAGCTCAGTACTTGGAGCATAGTAGGTACTTAATAAATGGTTGATAAAATGAGTTGGATTTTTCAAATAAGGATTGGAGTAGATGGCCTCTGAAGTCCTTTCAGCTGAGATTCTATTTGTTCCCATGTGAATTGAATACTATTGATAATAATAATAATAATAAAAATTTAAGTAATTCTTGATAAGTACTAGATGGAGTGGTTTTACCTGAAAAAAAGATCTGGGGGGGGGGATTTAGTGGACCCCAGGCTCAGTTATTCGTCCTCAGTGTGATATTGCATTTTTTAAAAAGCCAGTTTAATCTTGGGTTTTATTGAGAGAAGTATAACTTTCAGGAATAAAGTGATTATCCAGCGGCCCTCTATCCTGATCAGGGCCCATCTGGAGTGTTGTATTCAGTTCTGAGTATGACGTTTTAGAAGGACACTGACAAGCCAGAGTTGGAACAGATAGTATCACATGAGGCCCCCTTGGAAGAAAAGTGTGTGTGTATAACAGGGGTGTGTTTAGTGTGCAGGGGGACAGGCAGGGCGGACACAATAGTTGCTTTAAATTCTTCTGAGGGCTTTCATGTAGACCACATGACACAGAACTTGGTGAAAGTTGCAAAGAAGTGAATTTAGACTTGATACAAGGACACCCTTCTTGGCAGTAAAAGTTACCCAAAAGTGGAGTGGGCTGTTTGTGGAGGGAGTTAGTTTCCTTTTGCTGGCTATCTTCACTTGAAGCCCAGTTTTGTCATAAAGGGCTTTTTCAGTTATGATTTGGACCGATTGGCCTATGACTTTTTAGGCAACTAGGTGGTGCAGTGGATAGAATGCTGGGCCCAGAGTCAGGAAGGCTCCGAGTTCAAATCCTGCCTCAGATACGATCTATGTGATCCTGGGGCAAGTCACTTAACCTCTGTCACAGGTTTCTCACCTGTGAGACAGAGACAATAATAGCACTTACCTCCCAGAATAGTTAATAATATTTGTGAAGCCCTCAGCGCAGCATCCACACATAGTAGATGCTACATAAGTGTTAGCTATCGTCGTCACCACTATCATTACTATTCTAACTCTGGGATTCAGTGATTGGGTGATCTCACAGGATCATAGCATTTAAAACCAGAAGGTGCCTTAGAGATCATCTAAGGGATTCCCAGCCTTTTTCATTGCCTTTAGCAAACCTTTCTTGCTCTTTATCTACTATGAAATATAAAATAATTTCTAGAGTTTATTAGCCATATGCATATGAGAAATAAAATACAGAGATTGATTTCTCATTAAAAAAACTACTGCATTGACAAGTTTTTCACACCCCCTGGGGGGTACACATAACCCAAATTAGGAACCCCTGATCTAGACCAGCCTTTCACATGAGGAGATTGAGACCCAAAAAGGTTAAAAGACTTGTCCAAGTTCATATAGGGAATGAGAATAAAGGTGATCGCTTTTCTTGAGGTGAGGAAAAAGAAAGATGACCATATAAAGTTTTTGTGAAGTTTAAATTCCCAAGAAATAAAGTTTTAAGGTTAAGGTTTATGGTTGTGTTTAGCAGATTTCAAAGGATCACACAGATTTGCAGGATCACAGACTTACATTGAAAAGAGACTTTTATAGGCCCTCTAGTCCAACGCCTTATTTTACAGATAAGAAAACTGAGATCCAGAGAGATTAATTTAATGACTTGGTCAAAGGTCACGCAGGTAGTGAGGTAGGATTTGAACCAAGCTCCTCCAAGACCAGTGCTCTCTGTCTGATACTTTATTGAAGTTTATTGACTTTTTTTCTGTTAATTTTAAAGGAGAAATGTATTTTTAAAATAATACCTTAAAATGAAACTTTGAAATCTGTTCAAATAATTCAGAAATTCATCTCTGGTCAAAGATATAAAGCTAAGAAGAAAAGGATGAAAACATTGTCAAGAGAAAATTCAAGTATCAATGTTCATTTTAGATCACAAAAAAAAGACTAAATGGCAGTTGTACCACGGAGAATTTTCCCAGATTCTTATCCTCATGATATGAAAGATTTCATATCAGAGTTTTACTTATCTCTTTAGCCAGATGTTGCTTTTAATGTTAAAAAAGCAAGTGTCCAATGTCTGTTCCCCTTTTGGGGTGATGAATGTTGAAATGGCAAAACCTATGAATAAGGAGATCTCCAGTGTTTCTGTTTTTAATGATTTTTAAGAGCCTAGGACAGCAAGGAATTCAGTACAACTTAATGTCCAGAAATTTAATATTTTAATTATCTTGTCATTTTTATTTCTGTTAATGTTGTTAGAGGGTGTGTGTGTGTGCGTGTGTGTGTGTGTGTGTGTGTGTGTGTATGTATATTTGGTCTGTTGTCTGTTTCTTTACATTGTGATAATTCATGAAAATACATGTAATTCTGAAAGCCAGATTTGTTATAGCTCACTTTACATATGACCAGGCTGTCTCCTTTTCTGACCATACATATCTTGAATTTTATCTTTGTTATCACATTTATTATGCACTCATCACAATATACTTAAGTCCATTACACTTCTCTCTATTACCCACAATTGTGATTCTTTGTAGATTGCACTTCTAATGTGATTCAAGGCTTTTAGTTTGAGAGAGATTAGTAGGTGTTAAATAGAGTGTTAGCCTCAGATGTAACTGGTATACTCCTTCCTAGTATAATAATAAATGCAAAAGATAAGTTATAAGATCCATTAGGACACATCTAGTAGTTTTTCATCCACTGTAAGTCCTTCCCACAACTGGTGGGAGCCACTGTGGAACTTTCCCTAAAGAGTTCTCCCAGGAGCCAAAGAACACAGAGAGGACTTCAGTGGACCCACACTTGACCAGCTTAGCCGAAGAGTTTGTCTTCCAAATCAGACTACAGAGCTGCCTAATATGCCCATACATCTGATGTTAAAGTTTCGCAGAATCAACCACTAGAAACAACTGGAAAAACATATAGGAAGCCCCAGAACAGACTGGAAAGTTATCTGGTAGAAGATTTACAGATGAAAAAACAAGCAAGTCTTCAGTGCTCAGGAATCAAGAAAGAAGGATATAAAAAGTTAAAGACTAAGGGAAGATGCTAGTGAAAGGAACCATTCCCTGCTTCATTTTTACATGTGGACTATGCCTAATTAGTTGTCATGTTAAAAATATGTATTATTCTGTAGAGGTTTTTTTTTTCTGTGAAAGTTTAGTAAGTCTCCTTTTGGGTTTTTCTTGGCAAAGATACTGGAGCGGTTGCCATTTCCTTCTCTAGCTCATTTCACAGATGAGGAAACTGAGGGAAACAGGGGTAAGTAACTTGCCCGGGTCACACAGCTAGTAAATGTCTGAGGCTGGATTTGAACTCTGGTCTTCTTATCTTCAGTCCTCGCACCCTATCAGCTGTGCCACCGAGCTGCCCTAGAAAGTAGGTGTAGGTATAGGAGCAAAAATAATAAGTCCTGCTTTCAAAGATCATAGTGATAATAATTGACATAGTGCTTTATTTTTTCTTCTTACAACAGCCTTGTGAGTTAAATACTTAAGATACGAATATCCCCTTTTTATAGATGAGGACACCAAGGCCCACAGTGGTCAGGTGAGTCGCCATATGGTCAGAGATGGACATCAAACCCAGTTTTCCCATCTCTAACTCCAGTGCTTTCCCTACTGTCCCATGCTGACTCTTAGCAAGAGAAGCATATGTGGACTTGAGGGTTTGCAAAGTTCTCTCTTCACAACCCTCCATGAGAGAGGCAGTGCAGGTGTTAGCATCCTCTTCTTTGAGGTGAGGAAACAGGCTTGGAGAGGGTATAATCTGACCATTTTTAAGAGCTTGTAAGTTTCTGAGGAAGAACTTGAATTCAAGTCTCTTAATTCCAGGTCTAGTGCTCGATCAGCTGCACCATACTGCTTCTCTCAGATTCATAAGAAAAGGCATGGCTTGGCCAGATCTACCCATCATAAGGATTGAATAGTTTGTAGTACATATTCTGTTGGGGGCGGAGCCAAGATAGTGGGGGGAAAAGGCAGAGCTCTTGCCTGAGCTTTCCCCAGAATACCTTCAAGTAACTTTAAATGATGCCTCAAAACAAATTCTGGAGCAACAGAACCCACAAAAGGACAGGGTGAAACAATCTTCCAGCTTAAGACAACTTAGAAGGTCAGCAGGAAAAGTCTGTTGCATCCAGGTGAGAATGGAGCACAGTCTAGGGCAAGCCATGCCCCAGCAAACCAGCAGTAGGCCTTGGGGCGACTGAATCAATGGTAGCAATGGCAGTTTCCAGACCTCCGAAGAAGAAGTCTTAGAAAAATATAGGGGTTCTTTTGCTGGCACTGGGGGCAGGGTTCTGTTGCATTGCCTATACTTGGATCTGGACTGTAGTCCTGGCTCACAGTCCCAGGGCAAGGAGGAGCACTAGTGCACCAGAGCTTGTAACCACAGGGGAGCTAGGACCCTGGCTACAATTCCAGGGTGGAAAAGAGTGCTTGTGGTCACTCACAGACTAGAGTGTAAGCCAGGAGAGTAGTAAATACACCTCTCCTTAGAGCATACTACCTTGGAAGAACTGAAAATTACAGGTCCCCAAAATTATCTCTGAAAACCGCTGCACAAAAACACTCTGAAGGGGGGGCGGAGCCAAGATGGCGGCTGGTAAGCACGGACTAGAGTGAGCTCCATACCCGAGTCCCTCCAAAAACCTATAAAAATGGCTCTGAACCAATTCTAGAACGGCAGAACCCACAGAACAGCAGAGGGAAGCAGGGCTCCAGCCCAGGACAGCCCGGATGGTCTCTGGGTGAGCTCTGTTCCACACGGAGCTGGGAGCTGGGAGCTGGGAGCTGGGAACGGAGTGGAGCAGAGCCCAGCCTGAGCGGTGTGGACGATCCAGACCAGAAGCCGGGCGGAGGGGGCCCTAGCGCCCTGAATATGTGAGCTGCGGCAGTTACCAGACCCCTCGACCCACAAACACCAAAGACTGCGGAGAAGGTTAGTGGGAAAAGCTGCGGGAGTGGAAGGAGTTCGCGCCCAGATTCACTCTCAGACTTTGGATTCTTTCTTTGGTGACAAAGAAGACCAAAACATACAGCCTAAAGAAGACAACAAAGTCATAGAGCCTACAACCAAAGCCTCCAAGAAAAACATGAACTGGCCCCAGACCATAGAAGAACTCAAAAAGGATTTGGAAAAGCAAGTTAGAGAAGTAGAGGAAAAATTGGGAAGAGAAATAAGAAGGATGCGAGAAAACCATGAAAAACAAGTCAATGACTTGCTAAAGGAGACCCAAAAAAATACTGAAAAATACACTGAAGAAAACAACACCTTACAAAATAGACTAACTCAAATGGCAAAAGAGCTCCAAAAAGCCAATGAGGAGAAGAATTCCTTGAAAGGCAGAATTAGCCAAATGGAAAAGGAGGTCCAAAAGACCACTGAAGAAAATACTACTTTAAAAATTAGATTGGAGCAAGTGGAAGCTAGTGACTTTATGAGAAATCAGGATATTATAAAACAGAACCAGAGGAATGAAAAAATGGAAGACAATGTGAAATATCTCCTTGGAAAAACCACTGACCTGGAAAATAGATCCAGGAGAGATAATTTAAAAATTATTGGACTACCTGAAAGCCATGATCAAAAAAAGAGCCTAGATACCATCTTTCAGGAAATTATCAAGGAGAACTGCCCTGATATTCTAGAGCCACAGGGCAAAATAGAAATTGAAAGAATCCATCGATCGCCTCCGCAAATAGATCCCAAAAAGAAATCTCCTAGGAATATTGTTGCCAAATTCCAGAGCTCCCAGATCAAGGAGAAAATACTGCAAGCAGCCAGAAAGAAACAATTTGAATATTGTGGAAACCCAATCAGAATAACCCAAGATCTGGCAGCTTCTACATTAAGAGATCGAAGGGCTTGGAATGCGATATTCCGGAGGTCAATGGAGCTAGGATTAAAACCTAGAATCACCTACCCAGCAAAACTAAGTATCATGTTCCAAGGCAAAATATGGACTTTCAATAAAATGGAGGACTTTCAAGCTTTCTCAGTGAAAAGACCAGAACTGAATAGAAAATTTGACTTTCAAACACAAGAATCAAGAGAAGCAT
This sequence comes from Trichosurus vulpecula, assembly GCF_011100635.1. Classification (NCBI taxonomy): domain Eukaryota; kingdom Metazoa; phylum Chordata; class Mammalia; order Diprotodontia; family Phalangeridae; genus Trichosurus; species Trichosurus vulpecula. The sequence continues at coordinate 371,757,787 of NC_050576.1, forward strand.
GAAAAGGTAATCAAGAAACGGAAATTGCAAGGGTCTTACTAAAGTTGAACTGTTTTGTTTACATTCCTACATGGAAAGATGATGAGTATGATTCATGAGACCTCAGTATTAGGGTAGTTGAAGGGAATATGCATATATATATATGCATATATATATATGTTTATGTATATATATAAGTGAATGTGTATGTATGCATGTATCTATGTGTATATGTATGTATGTGTATGTATGTGTATATGTATATATGTAAAAGAGAGAGAGCAGACACAGGGTGAGTTGAGGATGAAGGGAAGATAGCTAAAAGAAATAAAATGAAATTAAGGGATGAGAGAGTAACTTACTGAGAGAGGGAGATAGGGAGAGATAGAATGGGGTGGATTATCTCCCATAAAGGTGGCAAGAGGAAGCAGTTCTAGGAGAGGAGGGGAGTGGGCAGGTGAGGGGGGAATGAGTGAACCTTGCTCTCATCAGATTTGGCCTGAGGGGGAATACCATACATACTCAGTTGGGTATCTTACCCCACAGGAAAGAAGAGGGAGGAAGATAAAAAAAAAAAATAAAAGGCAGGGGGATGATGGAGTGGAGGGCAGATGGGGGTGGAGGTAATCAAAACAAACACTTTGGAAAGGGGACAGGGTCAAGGAAGAAAATTCAATAAAGCGGGATGGGTTGGGAAGGAGCAAAATGTAGTTAGCCTTTCACAACATGAATATTGTGGAAGGGTTATACATAATAATACATGTGTGGCCTAGGTTGAATTGCTCAACTTCTTAGGGAGGGTGGGTGGGAAGGGAAGAGGGAAGGGAATTTGGAACTCAAAGTTTTAAAATCAGATGTTCAAAAACAAAAAAACTTTTTGTATGCAACTAAAAAATAAGATACACAGGCAATGGGGCGTAGAAATTTATCTTGCCCTACAAGAAAGGAAGGGAAAAGGGGATGAGAGGGGAGGGGGGTGATAGAGGGGAGGGCTGACTGGGGAACAGGGCAACCAGAATATACGCCATCTTGGAGTGGGGGGGGAGGGCAGAAATGGGGAGAAAATTTGTAATCCAAACTGTTGTGAAAAACAATGCTGAAAACCAAATATGTTAAATAAATAAATTGCATTAAAAAAAAAAAACACTCTGAAGCTTGGGATGGTGCCCCCCTCCACTCCACTATTTGACCACTGAAGCCCCACCACTTTCTGCTCAGTTCCAGCTTTCTTTTTTTTTTTTCCCCCGAGGAATTCTCTGGGTGGGGAGGGGAGGGATTAGAGCCGTTTGCCTGGACATTATGTCTCCCGGAAGTTCAAGAAACCGAGTTTCTGGGCTGTAAGCGTCAGGAGTTGGTGTTTTCCCGGCCGATGGCATTGCGCTGCCTCTCATCGCTTCCACAGACTGCCATGCAGCGTTGGGAGGCCCGGTGATCTCCACCGGTTTCGGGCGCCCAGCTTTCTCCCAGCCTGTCTCCCACGTAGATTTCCCGGCCGGCCACTTCCGCTTTGGTCTGGAGCAGCTCTGCACCGAGCACTCTCCGAGCCTACAGGTTTGTGTCTTCGGCCTTTCAGACTCTCCTGGCTCGGAAATTTGCCCCACGCAGACTGTTCGCAGTAACAGTAGAAAAAGATCTTGCCTGTAGAAAATTACTGTTGTGACAGGGAAGGTTAAAACACAAACTCAGAAAATGACAACAGAGTCAAAACTGCTATATCCAGAGCCTCAAAGAAAAATATAAATTGGTCTCAGGCCATTGAAGAGCTCAAAAAGGATTTTAAAAACCAAGTAAGAGAGGTAGAGGAAAAATCGGGAAGAGAAGTAAAGTGATTAAAGAAAATCATTAAGAAGAGTCAACAACTTGATAAAAAAAAAAAAGATACAAAAATTACTAAAGAAAATAACACCTTAAAAAACAGAAGAAGCCAAATGGTAAAAGAGACACAAAAATCCACTGAAGAGAATAATGCCTTGAAAAGCAGAATTGGCCAAATGGAAAAAAGATATACAAAAATTTACTGAAGAAAAGAGCTTCTTAATAAGCAGAATTGGCCAGATGGAAAAGGGGATTGGGTAGCTAGCTGATAGAAAGAAAGGCTGATTGGGGAAGAAAAAAGTCAGAAGCAAAACAGTTTTGCGAATGGACAGTGTGAAATGAGAGGGAGAACAAGAGAGAGAAAGTAGGATAAACAGGTAAAATAGGATAGAGGGAAATAAATACATAGTAATTATAACTGAAAAAAAATGTACAGCAAATTTCTCTGATATTTCTCAAATATACAGAGAACTGAGTCAAATTTATAGAAATAAGAGCCATTGCTCAATTGATAAATAGTCAAAGATGATGAACAGGCAGTTTTCGGGTGAAATAATCAAAGCTATCTATAGTCATATAAAAAATGCCCTAATTCACTATTAAGAAAATTAATTTAAATTTTATTTTTTAAAATAAATAAATTAGACAGTGATTAATAACAGCAACTAATAAAAATGATTAAAACAGCTCTGAGCTACCACCGTCACCTATCAGATTGGCTAATATGACAGAAGAGGAAAATGACAAATGTTGGAGGGGGTATGGGAAAATGAGACACGTATACACTGTTGGTGAAGTTGTATGCTGATTCAGCCATTCTATAGAGCAATTTGGAACTATGGCCAAGGAGCTATAAAACTCTACATACCCTTTGTTCAAGCAATACCACTATTAGGTCTGTATCCCAAAGAGATATAAAACACAAAGGAAAAGCACCTATATGTACAACAGTATTATAGCAGTTTTTTTGTGGTGGCAAAGAATTGGAATTGAGGGGAGGTCCGTCAATTGGGGAATAGTCGAACAAGTTGTTGTATATGATTGTGATGGAATACTGTTGTGCTATAAGAAATGATGAGCTGGATGTTCTCAGAAAAACCTGGAAGGACTTACATGAACTGATTCAAAAAGAAATGAGCAGAACCAGGATAACAATTGTATACAATAACAGCAATATTGTGTAGTGATCTGCTATGAATGACTTATCTATTCTCAGCAATACAGTGATCCAAGGCAAATGAGGACTTATGCTGAAAAATGCTATTCAACTCCTGAGTCTGAATGCAGGTGAAATGAGCATACTTTTTCTTTACATCCCTTATTTTTTTTAGGGGCTTTTTTTTGCCTATATTTTCTTTTACAACATGACTGCCCATGTATAACCTACATCAAATTGCTTGCCTTCTTAATGAGAGAGAGGGAGGGAATTTGAAACTCAAAAATTTTTAAATGAATGTTAAAAATTGTTTATATATATATAATTGTGGGGAAATGAATTATTAAACTTAATAGCATAGTTTGTACTGGACAGAGTATAGTCAGGAAGAATTTTAAGGAAGCTGTTGCCGTATTCTGTCTTGTACTTAACCATAGTGGCTGTTCTAAATCTCTTACCTCCACTGCACCCTGTTTCCCAACCCTTTTACCTGAGAACCTTGACTCATACTTCATAAAAAGCTTGAGATCATTCACTAAGAACTCCCTCTTTTTGTCATCTCTTAACATTCATCCTTTTTACTACTTTATGCAAGTTTCCAGCGAAGAAGTATTCTTTTTCCTTGCCAAGACTGAGGCCTCTACATGTACCCTTAACCACCACTCCTTTAGTGTTTTCCAGAACATTGATCCCAGTCTTCAGTCTCTTCCTAATCACTGATTTCTGTTGCCTGTGTGTACCCTTTCCTTAAAAAACTATTATTAGATCCCACCATCTCCTCTAGCTGTATTTTATAAACTTTTCCTCTATACATAGTTGAAAAAAAAATTCTCTTGCTTGCTCCTCACTTAATTTGGAGCTTATTGTGATATGTGATGTAAGGTCTTAGTCTTATCCTAATTTCTACCAGACTGCTTTCCAGTTTTCCCAGCGGCTTTTGTCAGATAGTGAGGCTTTATTCTAGCTAGGGTCTTTGAGTTTCGCATACACTATGTTAGAGCAAGGCAATGCAAGGCAGCAAACATTTATTAAGTGCTTATTATGTGCCAGGCACTGTGCTAAGAACCGGAGATATGGATACAAGCCAGAGGACAAACGCTTCCCTCAAAGAGTATACGTTCTCTTGGGGGAAGACAGCACATAAAGGGAACTGGAAAGGCGTGGGAGGATGAGGGGTGTCACTTAGGGCTATGGTGGTTAAAGTGTGTAAAGTCAAAAGCACAGTCAGAAGGGGTTTGGTGGTTAAAGTCTATAAAGTCAGAAGCACGTCATTCTCCAAATGGAGGCCCTGAAAGGAACCCACCATTGAGAGATGGCGGAAGATTATTGCATGGTGAGGAGGTCCTAGCCACTAAGTAAAGTTCTAGGGGGAGAGGGCAGAGGAATCAAGGTGGCAAAGTCCATTGAATTACTATGTTAAATAGCCTTCTAATTTGTCTCCCTGTCTCAAGTCTCTCCCCATTCCAGTCCATTCTCCACTCAGCTGCCAAAAGGATTTTCCTAAAGCATAGGTCTTTCCCTGTCAACGCCACCCCACCCCCAAATCTGTGAGCTCCAGTGGTTCATAGTTACCTGTAGTATCAAATACAAACTCCTTTGTTTACCATTTAAAGCTCTTTATAACTTGGCCCTTTTCTAGCTTACTAGTCTTGTACATTACTTCTCTCAATGCACATTCAGCTGTAGTGGCTTGCTTATTGTCCTTCTCCCACAACATTCCCATCTCCTTTCTTCGTGCTTTTGTACCTCCAGCCCCTTATTCCTGTGATGCTCTCCTCTTCACCTCTACCTTTTAGAATTTGTCTTCCTTCAAGACTCTTGTCAAAAATCCACATTCCACGGGAAGACTTTCCTAGTCTCCACTCTGTCTGTGAGTTTTAGGTAATTATATATGTTATGTTAGAATGTAAACTCCTTGAGGACAGGATCTATTTTTATTTTATTTTAGTTTTTGTATCCCCAGTGCTCAGCACAAGGCCAGAAACACAGAAAGCACTTAATAGATGCTAATTGATTGATTAAGGTGTAACAAGGGCTTCTGCCATCCTAGCAACAGTGAAAACTGAGTAAATAGGACAGATGTGAAAGGTACTACAGAGGTGAAATGGACAGAACTTGGTAACTGATTTCATGGGAGAGGTAAGAGAGAGAGAAGAGTCAAAGAAAATGCCAATATTTTAAATGCAGAGAAGAGGCTGCATAGTTGTACCACAGAGAGAAATAGTAAAGAAGAGAAGGCTTAGGTAGAACAATATTGAGCCAAGTTTGGAATTTGACCTAGTTTGTGGGGACGATGGAAGGGAACAGCAGAGAGAGTAAGGAAAAGATAGTCCAGGATAAAAACTAAATTGATTAGAAAGGGACTGAAAAGTCAGTAAAGGAAATGGAGAAGGACTGGAGAAAAGTAGTGTCTCTAAAGACAAGCAGAGAGAGAGAGTATTTAGTTGAAAGGGATGGTCAGCCATCAAAAGCGTGAGAAAGTTCAAACAGGATGAGGACTAATGAAAGGCTATTAGATTTGGTTGTTAGAAGCTCATTCGTTCTTGACCTTTCAGAGAACATGTTCAGTACTGTGGTGGGGGCAAAAAGCCAATTGCTAGGGGTTGAGAAAAGAGTAGTAAAGTAGGGCCACTCACTACAGCAGCTACACAGAAGTTGCTCTTAGTTTGAGGAGTTTTAAAATGAAAAGGAGATGTCAGCAGTTTCTCCCACCCATTTCAATTCCTGCATTGGCAAATGCTTCTCCAAATGAATGAACATATAGTAACCTAGAATCTACCCTAGAAATGGAAGACTGAGGAAGCCCAGACATGACTTACATGTTCAAAAGAAATGTATTAGGGGGTTTTGACCCGGCGTTGGGGGTCCTGCAGAGCCTGTAAATCTGTGTCTAGATTGAGCGTGTGTTTTGGCGTCTCCTCCAAAGTTGGCTTCTGAAGCTTTCCCTTTCATATAAAAAGTCCCGTCTCTGACTTGTGTTAGAGAGTCACCCTTCTTTTCCCAGGTTGAAGGATCGTGATTAGTAAAGAGCACGGTTTTATTACCTCCGTTTCCCCAGCTGTGCTTTGGATCTTATGTCATACTAATTGGTTGAGAGGCGTGACTGTATAGGACTGGAATGCTTCCCAATTTAATTCAAAGTTCACTAACAAGGGGGATATGTAAGATCTTATCTAAAATACTTGGTGCTAAGGGCGATGTTGAACCCATACAGATATTTAATCAACAAAGTTATAACTAGAAAACGAGGTCCTTCATGGGTAGTTTTAGGAGTAAAGGCAATAGGAAATGACAAAAAATTAAAACTATATAGTGTAATAGCCAATGGGACTTAGCTGCATATTAGACTTACCAAGGAATTCTGTCCCGTAATTGCATGGCCAGTGGTAAGTAAAAGTTATTCTGGCAGCAGGATGAAGAATGAACTAGAGTGGGGGAAGAGTTTAGGCAGGAAAAATTACCTTGGGTTATTCTTTCAGAGTTAGGATCAGAGGCTTTATGGAGATTTTTTAAGACTTTTTTCCTTGAAATTCTACAAAAGAATGCTAATATTCTTTAGAAAGCAGATAAATAAATACACAAAAATCTTAACAAGAAGAAAAGCTTCTGTTATTAATATAGCTGTGTATAAATATGTGTATATGTATAACACATAGTAGCAATTAATTTGCTTTACTGGGAGTGAAGGATGGCACAGTTATAAAATTTTAAAAAATAAACCTACTCTTATTTGCATAATAAGAAGGGTCATAAAAACTATAAACTAGACACTCTAAGATACATCACAGGACTTTGAGAAGCCCTACAAGTAGATATTAAGGAAATTGAAGCACTAGATGTCAACAAGTTTTTCAGAATAGCAGATGGAGAAGTGGGAATAGTTGAGTGGGCTAGAATGGTCAAGCAAAGACTTGTGTTAGTACTAGAGAAACTAAACCTATTTATAAACTCAGAGAAAGGTCATGAGGAAGAGACTGAAGATGCATAAGAGATAGGGAATGGTTTCTGGAGTAAAGTCCTAAAGGATCTTCTGTCTTCAACAAACTTAGGACAATTCCGGGCCCATGGTAAGTCCTTAATAAAGGCTTATTGGTTGGTTAGTTGTTCAGTTGATTTGGGAGGTAATTAGGTTTAGTATGAGGCTGGGATTAGCTTTAGTGAGAGGTTAGGGTGTCTTCCACTGTAGCCAGAGAGAAGGAAGGATGTTACTAAAACGTTATGAGGAATAGAGGAAGGCAGCTAAGAAGAGAACTCCTGTTGGTGGCCTCAAACTTTCCAAAAAAGATAAGGTTATCTGATTTAAGTGTAGGTTGCTGGCATGTGGTTGTGGTGGTAGTGGTGGAGAAAAAATTTGAAAGAGTCACTTCAGGGAAAGAGTGGGATTGTGGAAGCAGGAAAATCCTATTAAAGGTTATTTACCAGGAATTTGTAATGCCTTTAATTAGCCTCAGATCCACATGGTTCTCTTCTTGAGTTTTAGAGGTTTTTAGATAAAAAGTTACAAGTTCAATCACAATCACTATGAGCTTACTGGTTAGGAAAATTCCTAACTTTTAGGCAGAGGTTGGGCTTTCTTACTAAATTTACATTTATATCTCTCCAGTTTGGCCTTGGCCTCTTTGAGGTTGAGACAAAATTCATTATCGGAAACATTTGGTAATGAAACAATAGTGTTCATATTATAGTGTTTATGGATAAACAGACACTGGGAGGGGAGAATGCAAAAAGAGCAGACCTTTTCTCAGGACTTCCTTCAGTCTGTGTGCAGGTGGGTACATTATGTCCACCGAGGTCTTCTGCTCCAACAAGCCTGTTGAGGCCCTCCTCAGTATATTATCTCCGTTCTCTGCCACAAATCAGCCCCACCTTCTCTTCCTCTTTTGATTGATTGCTTCTGGGCTACTGGTTCTTGGCTCAGTTATCAATGATTCTACTACTTCCTCTAAGTTAAGGAATGCTCAGACTTCTATCTGATTCTGAGATAAGCTGCTCTCTTCTGTGCAAATTCCTTTTTTTTTTGTTGCTCTGTCTTTTTCAGTTGTGTCCTATTCTTTATGACGCCATCTAGGGTTTTCTTGGCAAAGATGCTGGAATGGTTTGCCATTTCATACGCTAGCTCATTTTTCAGATGAGCAAACTGAGGCAAACAGGGTTAAGTGACTTGTCCAGAGTCACACAGCTAGGAAGTGTCTGAGCCCAGATATAAACTCATGGAGATGAATCTTCCTGACTCCACACCCAGCACTCTATCGACTGTACTACGTTGCTGCCCCCCAAATCCATAGGATATGATGAAGTGCAATGGTTAACTGAAGATGTACAGGCCCTAGTCATACTAGGTTCTGATTGATTTCAGTGCTTGAAATTAGTCCATTAGTCATTTTCTTTAAAACATTAAGCAGCTCAGGAGCAGGAGAAGAATAATCAAATTAAGATTTGCTAGTTACCTCCCCAGCTTTAGGGCTAGAGAGCAGAGCCAAAAATCCATCCAAAGCCTCCCTTTTATAAAGGGCTCAGAATTTCCATCCAGTTCCCACCAGCTGCTCTGCTTAGTTTCGACACCACAAACATCATCCCTCTGTGCTGGTCCGCCTCTGGTAACACCCTATTCTGCTTCTTGTTGTATATTTTCTTCCCTCATTAGACTGCAAGCTCCTTGAAGGCAAGGCCTGTATTTCCTATTTGTATCCCCAGCACATAGCATAGTGCCTAGCACACAGTAGATAATGAATCAATGTTTCTTGACTATATTGAAATAAGTTAGGAATGAATAGCAGTTAGTCTTGAGGATGTGGAAAGGTCATGAGGCAAATATTTAAATCATTGAAAAGTTGAGAGAATGAAATTGAGTAGGTCACAACAACAAGGATGAAGAGATGGCACCCTTGGCAATGAGCAGAAGGAGGCCGGTGATGTGCTGCTCTCTTGGTCATAGCAGAACTTCCAGTCTATCCTAGCGGAATTAAAATGATCAGCTTGGCACTGCAAATGATTCTTTTCTTCTGGGAGCCTGACGTATACATTTCTGTGACATTTAGTAAGATGGGATGACAGGATATTTAAACAGTTTATTCCAGATTATTATAATAGCTTGCACTTATCTGGTGCTTGAAGGTTTACAAAGGATTTTACATATATAATTTCATTTTATCCTCACAACAACCCTGGGAGTGTTATTATTGTCAGCATTTTACAGATGAGGAAGTCAAGGCAGGCGTAACTAGAAAACATCTGAGGCAAGATGTGAATTCAGCTCTTCCTGAGTCCAGTTCCATCCCTCTGCCCACTATACCGGAGGTGTCAAACTGCATGTGTCTGTAATGTTCTTGAGTAGGGCAGGAACTAGATTAAAGTGCAATTGGGAAATAGTTAACAAAATAAACAAAAATATCTAGAACACGGACAATCTTAACATGTAGTTTTCTAAGTCAACATGCAGTCTGCAGGAGGCTGTTTTTATTTGATTTTGACACCACTGCACCACCTAAACTGCCTATGAAAACACCAATAATATTTCTGTACCAAAGACGTGTCAGTTTCTTTGTATGTCTGTGAGAAGAAATATTTTATAATTAGCTCCAAATTATAGCAATCAGTTTTTACTTCAGTGGTCTTTGGGAGCCAGAATAGATGAATAATAGGTGAGTTAATTTGAATCCTGATTGAGTTCACTGATTGGAATGAATAAATTGATAGTTGACAGAATATTTTGGAAATGTTTTTGAAATAATTATTCCTTTAACTTTCAGTTAAAAGTAGAAAAAGAAAAACCTGATAGGTGACAGGTCTGAGTTCTCATTAAGCATACTTGCATTTATTTATTATACATGGTTCTGTCATTAGTATTAGTTAAGTCACTTAATATCTCTCTTCCTTAGTTTTCTCAACTATCAAATGGGAATAATTATTTGGGAAGTAGATAGTAAGTCAATTATGCATGTCTTAAAAGGATTTCCATATATGATAAGGGCTCAGTTCAGGTTAGATCTCATACATTGTTAGTGGACAGACACCATATGTAATTAATTTTATGACTTCGTTGATGTTCAATGGCTTAGGAAGAGCCAAATTTATGAGGAGCAGAAAAGATAACAAAACAAAAACAAAACCTAATAGCAATCCAAGACTAAGGAGTGACAGAGTGTGAACAGCTGGATAAGGGAATGGGATACATGGGTGGAGGACAGTTCTTTGTTTAACTGGTTAACTATAGAAAAGAGGAAAATAAGGACAGAAGATGGACTGGGAGAACAGGGAAGGACTAAGGTCTCAGTGAGGATAAAGAGCAGATGGGGAGGAGGGAGGTGGTAAGAAAAATAAGTGGGATTGTGATCAAAGTCAGAAATTTCAAAGATCATGAACTTGGAGAGGCAGGGGATAGTTTGAAATCACAGTGAGATCTAAAGTATAATCACCCAGGAATGGCCAAAATTCAGTGGAAGTAAAGGGGATGGAAGTGAAAGACGTCAATGAATTGGGTAGATCCTGCATTTAAAGGATTTTTGGAGTTACTGGGAATTAAGTGAAAGCGATGAGGTAGAGAAGAAGATTTTTCACCCAGAAAAAGTGAAACAAAAATTTGTAGATAGATGCAACAAGGTATGGGCAAGGTTACAGCATTGTGTGGTTTGAGTTCAAAAAAAATGTTGCACAGTAATGTCGACAATCTGTATAAGGGCAGTTTTGAAGAGACAGCATCAGTTGAGATGGTATGTCCTACTCACAATCCTTCCATTCACTCTAATAGTGCCTCTTTCCTCATTCCTTCCTGTTCTCTCATAAATACTTAACAGTTATCAATATCAGTCAATAAACAGTTAGTGAATGTGTTTTTATGCCAACATAGTGTTACTGTATTTGGTTGTGTATGTTTCTGTCTGGAAGGCGCCCTCGCGCGCGCGCATACACACATACACACACACACACACACATACACACACACACACACACACACACACACACACACACACACACACACTTGTGTTCTGTTGCAGGCCTTAAATGTTTAATTCTTTCCTGTTAGACCATGGTTTTTATCTCCTTTATCACTCTCCATGGGGTGGAGTCCAAGCACATTGTATTCATGCACAAGACATTCTGTCTCTCAGCTCTGGGCACTTTCCCTGGCTATCCCCCCCCACCCCACCCCCCGTGCCTGGAATGCTCTCTGTCCTCTTCTCTACCTCCTGGCTTCCTTTAAGTCTCAACTAAAAATCCCCTTTCCTGTAGGAAGCCTTTCCTAAAGTCCTTCTCAATTCTGGTGGCTTCCCGCTCTTAATTATTTCCTATATAAACTGAATATAGTTTGCGTATACTTGGTTGCTTGTTGTCCCTTCCATTAGATTGTGAGCTCCTTGAGGGCAGGACTATCTTTTACCTTTGTTTGTACCCCTGGCACTAGTAGGCACTTCATAAATGTGAATGGTTAATTGATTGCTGAGTATAAGGTTAAACCTCAGAGTTATTTTGATTTGCATTTCTCTTATAATTAGTGATTTGTAGTGTTCTTTCTTGTATACTTTATAATTGTTCTTTTGAGAACTTACTGTTCATGTCTTTTGACCTCTTATCTGTTGGGGAAAACGTGTGTATGTGTATGTGTGTGTGAACATACATGCATACATACATATATACATACATATATCTTAATTGTTATATCTTGGATATCAAATCCTCATCAGATATTTGATATCAGAGATATTTGATACAAATATTTTTCCCATTCAATCACTTTATTCTTATCCTAGGTGCATTAATTTTTTCTTCACAGAAGCTTTTCAGTTTCAAGTAATCGCAATTTATTTATATTATCTTTTGTAATTTTTCTCCGTCCCTTCTTTAGTTAAGAATACATCTTCTGCACCAACACTATGAGAAATATATGATCTGACTCTCTTCTAAATTTTTAATGGTATGATCTTTAATATTAAGGGCATGTATCCACTTAGACTATATTGTAAAATGTGGGGTAAAGTATTGTCTAAGTCTAATTTTTGCTAGACTTTTTTTTTTTCAGTTTTCCTTGCAGTTTTATCAAATAAGTTTTTTTTCCAAGTAATTTAAGTTTTCCAGTTTATCAAACACTAGGTTATTGAGCTTTGTCATTTCTGATTTCTTGTCTAGTGTGATCTATCTTATCTATATTGCTCTATCTCCCTATTTTTTAACCAGTACTAGATAGTTTTGATGACTGCTGCTTTATTATATTAATAATCTGAGGTCCAGAACTGTCATTCTTCTTTCATCGCTAACTCTTTTCATAATTTCCTTCAATACTGTAGATGTTTTATTTTTCCAAACAAATTTCATAATTATTTTATCTAGTTCTATAAAGTATCCTTTGTGTAATTTGATTGGTATAGCCCTAAAAGTGCAAATTAACTGGTAGTATTATCATTTTTATTATATTAGTGCAGCTCAGCCATGAGCAGTGAATATTGTGCCAGCTATTTATGTTGTTTTTTGATTTATTTAAGGAGCACTTTGTAATTAAATCTGTGCAAAAATTCTGTGTTCTGCCTTTGTTGTTAAGTCTTTCAAGGAATCTTAGATGATTTGCTGTGTTTAGGAGATCTTTCTCGTGGCTGTTAAGATTCCATTTTGCTCTACCCAATTAAATGAGTCTCTTTTAGTTAACAAACCTGTTGTATTCTCTTCACCCTGCTTTCTTTCTCAATGAAAGGACTCACTGCCATGTGCAGCTAGAAGTGTTATACCCAGAGTGACAGACAGCTGTATCAGACCATCTCATCATCTCAGCTCTGCTTCCTCTGCGTTGCCCTTCCCTTTCAACCATAAGGTCAACCATGAGGTCATTGCAATGTATTCCTGCTGACTATCACCATTGTTCTTGACCACCGTTCTTGTCTGGTGTTCCAGGCTTGAGATTGGCAGGAAATGAGACATTCATGAACCTTCTAACATCATCATAGGGGAAGGCAGCAAAAAAGGTAGTGGAAAACATAGTAGAGGAGAGAGAAAAAGGGGAGACTCCACGTTTGTAAGCTCTATGGAAGCCTCACCTCTCAATATGATAATGGAGATTATTGTATAGTTGAAAGATGGATTTGGAGTCAGGAAGACCAGGTTTTGAATCCTGCTTCAGACATTTATTGGCTCTGTGACCCTCTCTGGGAAAGTCATCCAACCTCTCTCCGCCTCAGTTTCTTTGTCTTCATAGGGTTTTTGTAAGAATCAAATGAAATAATAATATGTAAAGCATTTTGCGAATTTTAAAGCACTCTATAAATGGCATCTCTCATGGTGCAGAAGAATAATTCAGAGAACAAGTCAGGAAGTGCTGAACATGACAAACACCAGATAACATCGCAGAAATAAGATTGATTATGTTTCAGCAGACAGGAAATGATTAGTGACTGATCTAGGAGTCCTTTTGAAGTCAGTTGTATGTGTCCAGTTAGACCACCTACTTGTTTGTTTTTTTTTTATTTCTTACTTTTCAGAACTTTATTTTCCAAAACATTTCTTCAGTATCCTCCCTCATGCCCGCATTTTCATTAATGTCTCTGAATCGTTAAGTACGTGTTAATTTATTTTGGAATATCTTACTGAATTATTTATAGACTTTTTTTGCCTTCTCATCCTCTGCAGCAGGTGTTGCATTTGCTACATTTGCTGTCATGATATTCTTTTTACAAATTCTTGTCATGGGACTTCTGGTTAAGGTGGTGACATGAAAGATCATTCATTACTGCACAAAAAGACAGATGTCGATGGAGGCAGAGTGAAGTCTCACCAGGGAAACCAGCATAAGCACAGATAAATGCAGGCGCTGGAAGAATTGGGGAAGAGAGCTTCTCCAGCAGCAATGCCTAGATATAGATACATAGATAGATAGATAGATAGATAGATAGATAGATAGATAGATAGATAGATAGATATAGATGTATATGTGTATATATGTATATAAAATATGTGTGTATATAGATATAGATGTGTATGTGTGTACATATGTATATAAAATATGTGTGCGTGTGTGTGCGCGCGCGCACGTGTGTGTGTGTGTATCAGAGAGGAGCCAGTGAAGCCATCATGAACTAGTACCACAAGTACACTTCAAACCAGCCAGCCAGTGATCCGAGCAGGCCGGTTGTAAGCTATCCGTTACAAACTAATGTAATCAGAGACCTGAAACTAGTTCACCACTTACCTGTCAGAACAGAAGTGAGGACATAACCTAGTCCTATAGCTTATTCAGTGGGAAAAGGGGCCCAGGCATGCACTCCTCAGAGAACTGAGCACCACATTAGGAAGGAGGACTGACTCAGTACCTAGATGCCAGGGGATAAAATCAGCTCTCAATTTAGGATCTTGAAGCAAGACCCAGAAGCAATCAAACATGGTTGGACACCAACAGATGGAATAAAGACTTAAAAGGCTATATCATAAGCAAATTAGAGGAGCAGAGAAGATACTGATTGAAACTGCTACCTGTTGGGAAAGAGTTCTTAACCAAACAACGGATGGATAGGATTGAAAATAAAAAGGACAATTTTGATTATGTAAAATTGTAATGATTCTACAAAAGAAAAATCGATGCAATTAAAAGAGAAGGAAAACAGAAGGGAAAATCTTTGCAGCAAATTTCTCTAATAAAGGCCCAACATAGGAGATATTTAAGGAATTGATATAAATACATAAGAATAGCCATTCTCCAATAGAGATATAAATGGTCAAAGGATATGAGTAGATGTTTCTCAGAGGAAAGGAAATCTGTTTACAACAACATGAAAAAAATGCTCCAGGCCATTAATAATAAAAGAAATGGAAATTAAAACAGCTCTTGAGTTTTTACCTCACACTCATCAGATTAGCAAAGATAACAAAAAAGCAAAATGATGATTGGTAGAGGGGTGATGGGATAACAGAGACACAAATGAGCTATTGGGAGAGCTGTTGAGTGGCCCAAGAATTTTAAAAATCAGTATGGAGCCATTCTCTAAAAGTCATTCAACTATGCATACCACTACTAGGAAAAAGAGAGAAAAGACTCCAGTGTCCAAAAACTTTTTTAGAAGGACTCTTTGTTGTGGTAAAGAACTAGAAACAGAAACACATTAATTGGAGGATGGCTGAACTTTATGGTATATGAATGTAATGTAGTATCATACCATTAGAAATGATGGAAAGGATGGGTTCAAAGAAACTTGGAAGGATATGTATGAACTGACACAGAGTATAGTGAGCAGAAACAGTGCCATTTGAACAATAACAGTATTATAAAGAAAAACAACTTTGAAAGACTTAAGAACTGTAATCTATACAGTGACTAATTACAATTCCAGAAGACTGATGATAAACCTTGTTTCCCACTTCTTGACAAATGATAAGCTAGTAGAGGTACAGAATGAGTACATATGTGAATTCATTTTGCATAACTATACTTATTTGTTAAAAGGAAGAGCTTTAATTTTTCTTTTGGGGGAAAGGCAATTAAGAGGGTACTAGGGGCACCTAATAATGTTGAATTAATGAGTATAATATCACTTTTTCTTGATGTTTCAGGATCCTCATTCTGAACACTATTAATGTGTGATAGTACAGTAATTTTTTTGCTTCCTGTCTCATTTCAACACGTTTTTATCGAATACCTGGTGACTTCAGGCTTTCTGAGGGAAATCCTTACATCCCCTGCAGCATCTAGAACAATATGTTGTAGTATAGAGAGTTGCCTAATTTTTCAGATGGCTAGATGAGTGGGTGGATAAATGAATGTAAGATAAATGCTGTAATTGATAGGTCTTCCTGCCCTCCTGGAATTTACATTATAATAGAGGAGATAATTATATAAAATTAATAGAAAAATACTGTGCATAGAATCAAGAAAACTGGTTCAAATCCCAGATCCAATATTTGCTTTATAATCATACAAGTTTCTTAACTTCCCTGAGTCTCACTTTCCTCATCTGTAGAATAGGGATCTTAATATAGTGCTGATTTAACAGTGTTGTTAGGGGAAAAAATTGCTCTGTAAATATAAGCTTATTATTAGAATGTTAAAGTGCAGCAAGAGGTAAGAGGAGTATAGTTATTGCAGGGAAGTGAAAGTCAGGGAAAGCTTTGTGGAGGGGATGGGATTTTAGCTGGATGGATTGGCAGGATTTGAGCTGAGAAAAGAACATTCTAGCTAGAAGGAAAAGCCAAAACTTGCTGCAGTCAGATTGTCAAGTGTCTTTCTGCTCCTGCACCTGCAGCTGCCTCAGTCTTGTGCCCTTTATCCCCCTTCCGTTTTGATGAGTCTAATCTGTTGTCAGCTGAGGAAAATACATAATTAAATTTCAGGTTTGCATATTAAAATTAAGTTGGGTCATTGTGGTAATGGATAGAGAGTGAGTGAGCCTTGAAGTCAGGAAACCCTATGTTCAAGTCCCATTCCAGGGCAAATCACTTAACATTTCATTGCTCAAGACAACCCTACCCTTTGCGGAGATGGTTCTGACCGGCCCTGATCAGTAGAGAGAGTTTTCTACACTGGGTGTTCCCCTAGACTAGTGAAATCACAGGTCCGGCCCTGTCCCTATCTTATAGCAAATTAGAGTCAGGTAACTTGAGTCAGAGTTCAGAAGCAACAATATATGGTTTAATTTCGTTGACCTTGTAACTGCTAGGTTGAGTATTCAGAGACCTCTTTTTACTTATTTCCTACTCCATTTGCATTATCAGTGGGGTTAAAGATGCCTTAAATTTGACCTCCAGATAAGTGTTGTTTACTTTCCTGAATTATTATGCAATTTTCAAAGCTAATTTTTATCTGTTTCACTGAGTTGCTTTGGAGGTGTGTAGCATTTTGGTTGATAATAAAATGGTAGCCCGATAATATCTACTAATGATGTTGAAATAGCATGGCTATCTTCCTGTCCTCTGTATGGAGCTGAGAATAATACTTCCTCTTCAATGCAGTATTCCTCCCTTCTAAACTTTACATAGCAAAATAGGTTGTTGACAATTCATTAGTTCAAATTTGGAGCTTTTAAATAGGAAACACCTTTATTCCCTTTTCCCCCTGCTAGCCTCCCCCACTCTATATTCACACTTCTGTTATGCTGCAGTTTCCCTTCTTACTGGTGGTAATACCAGCTAGAGAGCTGTTTGGATTGTCAGCAGAAATTTCCTAAGTGTTCCCTGCTTTATCAGTTTATCTCCTCTTCCCTTTTCCTCTCAGCTGCTTATTTCCATACTGCTGGTATAGACAGTCAAACCAGCCTGGGAATAACATTGAGTGGAGTTGTGATAAGAGAGATGATGATTGGTGGGTTTTGGTAAAAGGGTCATGATGGGGCGTACAGGATGAGGTTTCGTAAGTCTCTGTTGGTTTATAGAGAATGGGATTAGAAGACTGTATGTAGTATGTAATATATAAAATATATATACAATATATATTGTATAAGTAACTCTCATAGATACAGACTGTATCTCAGTGGTGGTAGCAAACTTCTTTGTTTCTCCAACACATGCTAAACTTCTTTAGAAATCCTTTCTTTTGCTATAATAATGACATCTGACATTTATATAACACTTTTAAGTTTGCAAACTACATTATATCATTTGATTCTCGCAGCATTATGATTGTTATTCCTGTTTTACAGATGAGGTAACTGAAGCTGTCAGAGTCATACAACTAATACCTGATTATAAATTTAAACCCAAGTATTTTGTATTCTGATTTCAACATTCTGCTACATGTTATTGTGAGAATCAGATCAGTGTACAGCTTTTTGTTGTTTGGCCATTTCAGTCATGTCTGACACTTCATGACCCCATTTGGGGTTTTCTTGGCAAAGATACGAGAGTAGTTTGCCATTTCCTTCTCCAGCTTATTTTACAGATGAGGAAATAGAGGCAGAAGGGGTTGAGTGACTCGCTCAGGGTCACACAGCTAGGAAGTATCTGAGGCTGGATTTGAATTGAGTAAGATGAATTTTCCTCCCTCCAGGCTTAGCACTCTATCCCCCACACCACCTATAGGTATGTCAAAATTAATGTGTGTTCAAATAATGTAAAATTCGATTTAGTGAAAATTATAAAATATCCCATTGTATTTAATGTCAGGCCAAAATTCAGTTACTGTGACACATATGAACTGGTTGAGGGATGTGATATGTTTCTGCATACCATGTTACCAACAGTTGTGTTAATTTTTTTTTAAAGAGCCCTTTAAAAAATGAATGAAAAGGAGAATATTTCAGAAGGAAAAACTACATGTGCAAAAAAACAACAGAGGTTTGTTTTTACATTAGAACAAAACATTCATGTAGTTGAATGGCATAATCGTGGTCACAGTAACTCTAAAATAGGCCAAGATGTTAGAATGAATCTACATTACAGAATATTGTGAAATACACAAATGATTTTTTTAAAAGGCTAAAAATGCATCAGCAATTGAGGCTTTACAAACAACTATGAGAAATAGAAGTGTTAAAGTGATAGAAATGGTGCTTCTTTTAGCAGTATGAATTGAAGATTATAATCAAAAATGCATTCCTCTTACCAGAGCACTCATTCAAACAAAAGCTTCAAGTTCATTTAAGGCAGTGAAAGAAAATGGAAGTAAAGGGAGTAATGATGAAACTTTGACTGCAGTTGTTGGTTGCTTCAGTCACTTTAAAAATCAAGTTCAATTGTATAATGTTAATGTTACTGGAAAGGCAAACAGTGAAGATGAGGATACTAAGTATCCTGGTTTTGCAGAGAATCATTGATGCAGGTTTATACACTGATCAACAAATTTTTAATTTGGATAAAATAGGCTGATTCTGGGGAAAAGATATCTTCCAGAACTTCTATTTCTTAGAAGAAAACTCAGACTGAATTTCAAGTGCCTAAGATTACCTAGCACTTATTGGGAGGTAATATGGAAGGAAATTTTAAATTAAAACCAACATTTGTTCACATTTTTAAAATCCTCATGCTCCGAGAGGCTATATTCATCAATTCCTTCTAGTTCTTTCATGGTCAGTTAAGAAAGTATGGGTGACTAAAGTTGTTTTCAAAGACTAGTTTTCAAGTTATTTTAGCCCAACTGTTGAAAAAATATTGCAGAGACAACAATCGCATTTAAAGCATTACTGATTTTAGATAATGCCCCAGGTCATCCAACTACACTTGGTTCATTGTGCGAGAATATGAGCATGCAAATTCACCAAGATGTGGATTAAACTCTCTGCTGCTCCTACCATCATAAGAAGACAATTCATCTCTACTGCTAAAATATTTAAATGACAACAATGCTTTCACCATATCATCACTGTAAGTTTATCTTTGGGTACAATATTTAGTAATTTTTTAATTTTTAAAAATTTTTCTCTCTATAGCTACTACTTTGTAGTAAACCTGAATCAGAAATAGATTTTTCTTATCCTTTGCTGTCATATTATTAATAAACAGATGAAGCCTTGTTTAAAAATTTTTTCATTGCATATTTCCATTGGGTTAGCATGAATTATCATATTTTCATTTTAATTTCAAATGGTGTGAATTTGAATAATGAGAACTCTTCACAGGATTCATTATTTGAAATACTCAGGACAGACCTAGCAGTGAATGTAGAGCTTTGTAAAACTCTAAGTGAAATGCAAGTAAGTCATTATCATCAGTTATTTTCTAAGTCTTCATTGATCAGCTGCTCCTAGTAGAAGTTGAACCCAAAAAAGCATAGAATGTTGGACTTCCCTCAGACACTTCTAGGCCAGTTCAGCCTCTCTGCACCTCAGTTTCTTCATCTGTTAAATGGGGATAACATTGGCATCTACCTCCAAAGGCTGTTAAGAGGATCAAATGAGACAATCTAAATTACTTTACAAAGCTCCAGCTACTGCCTAAACACTAGCTAGCTCCTACTGTATTACAAGTGAGTGTTTAATTCAGTAGAATAGAGTATGACTCTATAGCAGGGGTGGGCAACCTGCAGCCACATGGGGGCCTTCTGGGCCCTCGGGTACAGTCTTTTGGCGGAGTCCGAGTTTTATAGAACAGATCCTTTTATTAAGGGGATTTATTCTGTGAAGCTTGGGTTCAGTCAGAGAGTCACACTTGAGGACCTGTAGGGCCACATGTGGACTTGAGGACACAGGTTTCCCCCCCCTGCTCTGTAACGTCTCTTCCATCAAGGGTCTCCCATGTATATATTAAAATCAGAAAGAATCCTTGATAGATGTAACTTTTTTCAGCAGTCCCTTGAATATTGGCATCAAGCAGGATCTGAAATGGAGAGACACGTATTTGCCAAAAGTGTTTGTTGTCATCGTCGTAGAGGATGTCCTCTGTAAAATCTCAGTGGAAGCCCTCTTCCGTTGTACATGATGCTTCTACAACTGCTTCTACATGTTGATAACTTTGAATTGATTGTATGAAGCTGAAAAGTAGGTCCTTTTCCCTTCCTGTTGATCTCTCTGGGGCACAGACCTAGTAGTCCTCCTGTGTTTTTAAAATCAGTAGATCATAGGATGGGATAATTAACTTACCAGCAGCTAAGTGGTTCAGTGGATAGAGTGCTGGGACTGGAATTAGAAAGACTCATCTTCCTGAGTTCAGGTCTGGATTTGGACACTTCCTAGCTGTGTGACCCTGGGCAAGTCACTTAATCCTGTTTGCCTGTGTTTCCTCAACTGTAAAATGAGCTGGAGAAGGAAATGGCAAACCACTCCAGTATCTCTGCCAAGAAAACCCCAAATGAGGTCATGAAGAGTCAGACACGACTGAAAACAACTGAACAATAACCACAAAAATTAATTTACCATTTCCCTGATAAAGTCTTGATAATAAAGTGTGAAAGTACAAATTTACATTTTCTAGTTATTGCCCTGTAATTTGCCTCTTTTCACACATCATACAACATTGAAACAAAAATAATCTTTACCTCCTCTTTCCCTTCCCTTCTTCCTTCTATCACCACCTTCTCTTCTTTCCCTTCTTCCTTTTTTTTTTAAACTTAACTTTATAGTAAGAAACCAGAAATATATAGTCAATAAAGTGTTTTTAGGCTAGCACATAGAATAAATAAAGCACACCAAGGAAAAGAAAGCATATTTACAAAATATCTCTTTTGCCTTCTTTTTTAGTAGTAATATGGAATCTTTAAGTGGTTTTTCATGATGACATTCAGGCTTTTGTGTCATACTGCTTAATTTTTGTTTTAACTTTTGTGGTCAGTGAAAAAGAGGGCCTTTAAGAATACAAATATTTATTCTTATACTGTGACCCAAATTTCCCTGTTTTGATCTGTATTTTCCACTGCTAGTCATCACTAGTTGTCTTTTGTTTGGAGACATTTTGGTTATCCTGCTTAAAAATAAATGCAAAATACTGAGCATAATTGTGCTTAAAAACAGTTAAAATTGTGTTTCTAAACTGCAAAAGTATTTTTTCATCAGAGCAGGAAATGAAGAAAATGTTAGCTAAGTTCAGATCTGGTATGAATAATGAGCTAGGACATGGTAAGAAAACCACTTTGATCTGGAAAAACTTGAAACTGAGCACTTTGAATTTCTAAAAACTGTCCTTTACAGGCTTTTAGCTCAACCCCTTTCTAAATGAAGCATGACTCCAAATTACAGTATTCGTGATTCGTGATACATGATTTTCTGTCCTCTTCTTAAAGGTCACTTGTTCTGGGGGACTTATTAATTCCTAAAGTAGCTCATTTCATTTTTAGAGAACTCTGGTTCCCAAAGTTCTTTTCTTCACATTGAGCCACGGCGTTTCTCCTTTTAACAACCAGCGATTAGTTCCTGTTTCAGTCCTTTGGGACCAAGTCCAATCTGTCTCTTTCATGACAGTCTTTAAAATAAAGTCAGTCATCTATCTCTTAAACTTAATCTTTTCCCTCTTCTTTCAACTGATCTTTACATGGCATGATTTTAATTTTCCCCACTATCCTGGCTGCCCTCTTATACCACATTCTAGCTGGCTACTGTAATTAACACTCAGAAAGGTAAAGTTTTATGAAAGTGGACAAAAGGAAGGCCATAATATGAAATGAGGGTTTGTTTGTAAATAGTATGAGTTTCTAGACAACGTGTAAATGGCAAGACTCTTGGAAATTCCAAGAGCCAGTTTCTAGTAGTTAAGTGGTCAAAGAATTATGAACAAAATAATTTTCAAAATAAAAATTACAAACTGTAAAGGACTATGTGAAAGATTGTTCCAAATTAGTAATGAGAGATGCGAATTAAAAAAACTCTCAGGTTTTGCCTCACACCTTCCAAATTTGTCAATCAACAGGTATTTATTAAGGGCTGACTCTGTCCCAGGCACTGTACTAAGTGCTAGAGATACAAAAACAATGAATAAAATAATTGTTAAACACAGTAAGCTTATATTTCAGTATAATTACAACCAAGGAGACAACAAGGACACATACAAATACATACAGAACAAATACAAAATGGTTAAATATAAGGTAGTTGGAGAGAGAGTTAGAACTGCATTAGCAGTGGAGTGTATTGGGAAAGGCTTCTTCATGCAGAAGATGGTACCAAACTGACAATGATAGCGGATGATGCAATGTTAGAAGTGCTGCTGAAATACGTTAATGTGCTGTTGGGAGAGCTGTGAGTGGTTGAGTACATTCTAGAAGAAAATTTGTAATCATACAAGAAAAGACGCTAGTTTCTTCATACGCTTGACTCAGAGATCCTACTGGTAGGCATGTACCTCTATATATATCAAAATATTAATTTCAATACTTTTTATGGTAGCAAAAAAAAATAAGTGATGGATCAGTTGGGGAATGGCTAGATCAGGGCTATCCAAAATGCAGCCTGCAGTGTGATTTTATGCAGCCCACCTGTGGGTTTTAATTTTCACGAGCAAAAAAATAAAATAATAATTTGCATGGAATGCAAATTAGACTTTTAAATTCTATCACTAATACATAATCTCATTGATGTTAATTTTCTTTGGTGTTTTTAAGCAGTATTACAGACAGAAGATATTGCCTGGAATTTTCAGTCGATCTGCTATTATCTGTTATTATCCTTTTGGACGGCATGGAAAATTACAGAAAAATCAAAGTACACCATATTGACATTTGTATTTTTTTTTATTCTTACAGCTGGGCAAAGACAATAAAGTATCTTTAGTTTTAAAGAAACTGTGGCTTTTCTGTCACTGTACTACTTGTAATATATATCAGCGGTTTTTGTAGCAGTTATGTGCTCCACCCAGATGACCAAGAGCTAAGATTGCTCTCCAACGCTATTGTCTGTATTTGACCATTTGCCAGGGAGATTAGTTAAAGATTAATAGAATGTGAAAGGTGCTTGTGATAGGAAGATATTTTTATTTTGGTGGGTTTTTTAAATAAATTGTTTTCATTTTTTTTCTATCTAGTTCTCAAAATGAAGAGTGAGAACTTCCTTTTCCCATTTTAAGAATCAACAAATTATTTTGCTTTACTGAATTAATTTGGTTTTCTTGGTTTGTGCTCCTAAGCACATACTAAGAGGCAGCACAGCAGAATGAATGAGTACTGGACCTAGAGCCTGGAAAGCTTACATTCAAATTCTACGTCAGATACTTAAGCACTGAGACTCAATATGGAAATATGTTTTACATGGTTGCACATGGACAACCTATATCAGATTGTTTACCTTCTCCGGAAGGGAGGGAAGGAGAGAATTTGCAACTCAAAGCTTTAAAAAAAAAAACCCAAATGTTTTGACATGTAACTGAGGGGAAAAAATAGAATGTTATTTTAAAAAGCACACTGTGACTCAGACAGGTCACCTAATCTCTATGAGCCTCAGTTTCCTCATTTATAAAAAGGGAATAATAATAGCATCTACTTCATAGGTTTGTTATGAAAATCAAATGAAATGATGAAATCACCTTTGCAAACCTTAAAGTACTAAGTAAAAGTGATCCGCTATTGTTAATAACAGCAATAAATATTCACCCATTTGGTAAAGTTTGTTAATATACATCAATACATTTGCTATACATTGATTAAATGCCTGTTATATAATGCACTAATAACTAGGGGAAAGAGGTTAAATAGAACAGTCACTCTCTCAGAGGAAGTCGTTGTTTGTCCTTCATTCTAGAAGACATCAGGAAGGAGATGTCACGACTTGCAAGTGAATTGGATTTAAGTGAGGCAGGGCTGTGCAAAGTCACCAGCCTCACTCTCTCCTCAGGTGCCATGTGGGTCCAGTGGCAAGATACAGATCAGGACTAGTAGAGGATGGCCCCAGATGCAGTGGGAGGCTTTGGCCTTTTTAAGCTAAGATCTTTCCCAGATCTCAGTTTGTCTCAGGCAGTGCCCATTCAGTGACTTAAAGCTAGGTGAAAATGAGGCAAAAAATGATCTCTTTTACCCAGTCAATAAAATAAAATCAATCTGGGAGGGGAAGACCCTCAAAGTTTCTGGCCAAAACAGAAACAATTGCTATTTACACTTACCGTGAGCCCTCAGAATCCAAACAGTGACCACGTAAGGCTTGGCCTGGAACCCATTGTTGGCCAATCAATGAGGGCCGGAGTGATTTAGGTTTAAGGTATGGTCCATGAAAAGAAATCTAGGATGAAAACCCCAAGATATCTTACTAGGTTTCAGTGATCAAAACTTATATTCCTTTAGGCAGAGCTCCCCTAGTTCAGGGTATGATTCCCTGTGTAGACAAAGGGAGAGGAAGGAGGGAGGGGGCTGCATTTCTCAACTAGAACTGGCTAATTGGGTCCCCAGTGGGGCAGCTACTACTATTCACTGATTCTTGTTTTCCTTCATTCTCCAAGAGGACCATGACATCAGGAAGGAGATGTCATGACTTGCAAGTGAATTGGATTTAGGTGAGGCAGGGTTGTGCAAAGTCACCAGCCTCACAGGTCAGCTAACCTAGTAGTAACTATATATATATATATATATATATATATATACACACACACACATATATATACATATACATATATATGTATATAGTGGCTTATCATTTAAAATGACTTCTCTCCTTGTTAACCCCTTTAAATCTCAGGAAAAGAAGTACTCTGACATGTAAGAATGCCATTTTCAGTTCTGTGTCTATTTGATACTCAGACATTTAAAAGATTCCTATATTTGTATGTTTTTGTGAATTTTTTTGCATTTTAACCATTTTGTTGGGATTTTTTTTTCTTTTAGATTGCTGGTATGTGTTATACCAATAGTGTATTAAAAGTTCATGAGGTTCTTTGCATACCCCGCTGGATGGCAAAGTTGTTTTCTTGGACACTTGAACCCATCTTCTCTTCTTCGGAACCAACCAATGAAGTCAGAATTGGAATGGGAGCAACCGTAGACATTCAGAGGCAGCAAAGAATGGAACTGCTTGATCGTCAGCTTATGTTATCTCAGTTTGCACACATGAGGCGGCAGCGACAGCAGCAGGTACTTAATTTTTTTTAAACCCAGTAGTTAACAAGTAGGCACTTATCAGACTAATCAGCTCTTTTTTCATTTTTATATGATTTGGCATCAAGCTACAGATTAGTGGGATCATAGATCTTCATGCTGGAGTGGCCCATGAGTCACCATGTAATCTATAAGGCAGACTTCGTTTCTTCAGATAGAACATGCATTTTCCCTAGTAGCTAGTCAGCCTTTTCAGAAAGAGAAACATTTATATACTTAATTATTAACTTGAGTAAACCATACATCATTCTGTTTGTTTCAGACGAGTATAAGTTCTTGGAGAAACACCAACCTAGTTAGCAAGAAGTGATATTTATCTGGCTTTCTATCAGGTAAAAGCCACAGTGTCTTCCTGTTAACATCCTTGTAACGCCTCATTGACAGACAAATGTAACCACTATTAATTTTCCTTGATTGAAAAGGAGAAGACACAAAGGAAAGTTCATAAGGATTTGTCCAAATACCGACTTAATCTCGTTGTTATCTTTCCTTTGGAAAATGTTTATAAAGTGTTCATTTGCATAGGATAGTTTGCTGACAAAAATCAGATGCCACAGTTTACTAATTACCAGGCAGAGCTTAAAATACAGTAAAATCTCATTACAACAATATTGATTCAGAGTAATTTAAACAACATGACTGGATCCTTTTTTGTTGTTAATAAATGCTGGATAATTCAAGCACATTACTTCAAAAGTGCTTTGCTGAGGGGGCGGAGCCAAGATGGCGGCTGGTAAGCACGGACTACAGTGAGCTCCGTACCCGAGTCCCTCCAAAAACCTATAAAAATGGCTCTGAACCAATTCTAGAACGGCAGAACCCACAGAACAGCAGAGGGAAGCAGGGCTCCAGCCCAGGACAGCCCGGATGGTCTCTGGGTGAGCTCTGTTCCACACGGAGCTGGGAGCTGGGAGCTGGGAGCTGGGAACGGAGTGGAGCAGAGCCCAGCCTGAGCGGCGTGGACGATCCAGACCAGAAGCCGGGCGGAGGGGGCCCTAGCGCCCTGAATATGTGAGCTGCGGCAGTTACCAGACCCCTCGACCCACAAACACCAAAGACTGCGGAGAAGGTTAGTGGGAAAAGCTGCGGGAGTGGAAGGAGTTCGCGGTTCGGCTTCCAGCCCCGGGGGCAGCGGAGGTGGGGCAGCTACAGCTGTTGTTACTTCCGGCTCCAGGCCCACCTGGTGGGAGGAATTAAGTGGCGGATCACAGCAGGGGTGCACAGCCTGCCGAAGATCTGAGCCCAGCCTGGACTGGGGGTCCTTGGGGATGGAGGAGTGCGGCTCTGACAGAGCTGGCACCTCCCCCCCAAACGTAGAACATAGAACTCTGTAATCTACAAGCAGTCATACCCCACTGAAAAACTCAAGAGTCAAGTTAGTTGGTTGGGAATATGGCCAGGCAGCGAAAACGCGCCCAGATTCACTCTCAGACTTTGGATTCTTTCTTTGGTGACAAAGAAGACCAAAACATACAGCCTAAAGAAGACAACAAAGTCATAGAGCCTACAACCAAAGCCTCCAAGAAAAACATGAACTGGCCCCAGGCCATAGAAGAACTCAAAAAGGATTTGGAAAAGCAAGTTAGAGAAGTAGAGGAAAAATTGGGAAGAGAAATAAGAAGGATGCGAGAAAACCATGAAAAACAAGTCAATGACTTGCTAAAGGAGACCCAAAAAAATACTGAAAAATACACTGAAGAAAACAACACCTTAAAAAATAGACTAACTCAAATGGCAAAAGAGCTCCAAAAAGCCAATGAGGAGAAGAATGCCTTGAAAGGCAGAATTAGCCAAATGGAAAAGGAGGTCCAAAAGACCGCTGAAGAAAATACTACTTTAAAAATTAGATTGGAGCAAGTGGAAGCTAGTGACTTTATGAGAAATCAGGATATTATAAAACAGAACCAGAGGAATGAAAAAATGGAAGACAATGTGAAATATCTCCTTGGAAAAACCACTGACCTGGAAAATAGATCCAGGAGAGATAATTTAAAAATTATTGGACTACCAAAAGTGCTTTGCTCTTCCCATTCCTTACCTTTTTTGGTTCCTTACATTCCTGAAGTAATGAGATTTTACTATATTTATTTTTGGTGAGCCTTGTTCATTCTTCTCATCAGCCTGATTTTTCTTTAGATAAGTAGATGAGTCATGACATAAAAGGACTTCTGTCCTGTATTTTCATAAGCTCGATTGCTGAGGACAGGACAGGGAAGGGACAGCCAAAGGATTTTTGTCATTTTTTCATTGTGTCTTAGTATTAATACAAATATATTATTATAATAGCAGTACTGCTTGACCACAAGTTATTAAGCCTTGTTATTTGTTAGGACATAAGGAAATCACTGTCTTTGCTTTATATACAGTCACCCCCATGTAGTTTAGTGTCTTTAGAAATTCAACCAGATGCCCATTGTCTATACTTTAGCCACTACAAGGGGAAAACTATAAAGAATACCATAAAGGATCAGGGAAAAGTACCACCTGAAATTATTTGTACTTGATTCATTTGATGCTACTAAGTATTACTGTGGTATATATTTTGATACTTCAGAGCTGTGTAATTATAATGTGAGACAGCATAGGTGTTGGTACTCTCTCCTCTGCTGCAGATCCTATACATTCGTATCCTGTAAAACTTCTTTTCATTTCTTTCTTACCTCAATTCTCCTTTGAGGACCTACCCAACCATCTGGGAGCCTTCCTCTAAATCTCGTAACTTGTAAAAAGATGAGCACACAAGATGTCCATTTTTTCTCTCTCACTCTTCTAACATGACCGTTCTTTCTGTGGCAATATGGAATATCTGATAACGTTCTTTGTGCCACTTCCCCAACACTGTTCTTCACCAGAGGTTTTCAAATCTCCCAGTTTTCTATCCGCTTGCATATCATTGTCTGAACAATAGACATTCTTCATCCACTTTGTCTTCGATGTGTGGATAGCCAGGCTGGACTCTGTTGAGTGAATTTGCAGAGCATCGTCAATGAGCTGCTTGAGCACAGTGGCACCTACAAATAGGAGCATCTGGAGGACCATCGTTAGGGAATCTACACTGGATATTCTCAATGACAAATACCTTTAGCAAGAATATGTCCCCCTGTTTTTTGTCTCATTTGATATTAATAATCAGAAGAAGGATTGGTGGGCAAAGGGGATGGGGATATTTTTGTATGATTTATGCTTCTAGATATTTATGCCTTAGATTACCTCACTAATGTAGGTAACTGTTTTGTTTTTTTTTTTTTTTTCACAATTTTGGATGTTATCTCCTCATAATAGAGAAGGATCTCTGGGAGTTGAATAGCTGTCAGTTTGTGTTATTGAATAGCCAGTGGTACTAACAACTAAATTAAATTTAAATTTAACAAATTTACCAAATGCTCATTTACAAAATCATAGCTTCAGAGTTGAAAGGTAGCTCCAAAGTCACCTGGTTTAATTCATATTCCAAAAAAGAATTTTCACTGTATCGCACTTCAGTGTTTTGCAATTTTTGCTTGAAAACCTCCAATGAGGGGAATCTTAAGAAAGTTTTCCTTACTCAACCTTAATTTTGCCTTGCTGCAACTTACACCCATCACTCCCTATTCTCCCCTTGGAGACCAAATAGAACAAAATTAATTTATCATCTGTATGACAGCTTTTCAAGTACTTAAAGGGAGTTATCTTGTCCTGGCTGAGTTTCTCCTTCTTTGGAATAAAAATGACCAGTTCCTCTAACTGATCCTCATGTGATGCAGACTCAAGGCTATCCACTATTCTGGTTGCCCTTCTCTAGACACTTCAACTTACTCACATCCCTCTTTCTTCATTAACACTCACCTGTATAAGGCTACAGTGACAATGGAACAGAGCACCTGCCTTTAAGGAGCTTATATTCTGCTGGGATGACAAGCATGCTGAAATTAAAACAGGGGCCATTGGGTTCCACAGAAAATGATTTAGGCAAAAACTTCATTAGGAGAAATAGTGAGAGGTTAGAAGTAAAGGGGCAAAGGAGAGAGATAAAAGGAGATTCTTTCATTCTGGAAACTCCTTTTCATGCTTCATCTCTGGGGAAGCTGGGTTTTATCTCCCTTGGTCCTGGCTAGCTACCTTCTCTGGTTGGCTTGACTTATTCTCCTTTGATCAGAAGGTGGAAAGGTTCCCCAGGGCCGGGGACGTAAACTATCTAGAACAGTGTTAGCATGGGATTTTATTTTAATCTATTTCTATTATTGTGGACATGCTTGAACTGGATCAATCTAGACTTAATCTTTTATTATAGAAATTCAGATCTTTAAACCATAATGTTTTCACTGTATCCTCCCTCCAATTTAAAGAAGCAAGTCAAAGCATTAGTAAAACTTATAACTTTGGAAAGTTTCCTTATAACTGAGGAAAGTAAGCAATTATAATCACTTTTCTTCAAATGCTTTAGAAGAGCTGAGATTTCGCTACTCTATGTACTCCCACTATTGACAAAGATAGAAACCAAAAATATCCAAAAATATTTGTCATGTGATGGCCAACTTCTTTAAACTTGCCTAGGCTGGTCCTCATTCAGCAGACTCAACGTCTATCACCATGTATATACTTGATAATTTTTCCAGTTTGATAGGACCTACCAGAACTTATTTTCTTGTAGTTCATCATGGGTTTGCTTCCATGTCATAAAGAGGTATAGCCAACTTAGTAACCTTCTACAATGAATTGCCGTTTATACAGAAATTTTGAGGGAAGTGATATTCAATTTAATTGAATGCTCTGGTTTTAATAGATAGTGACCATAAGTCATGTAAAGATGAACAGTTTTCAGAGAATTTGTATAAAATGAAAATTTTTGCAGTGAGCAAAACCTGGATAATCAGGATAATAAAAATGCAAAATGGTCCTCAGTTCTGTCTGACCTCCTGCTCCTGCCCTGCTAATGATGGAGTGATAAAAAAGGAGACAGAGGGAGCTAAGAATCATAAGGCTTTAGAAGACCCTAAACATTAAAAGTTGTTACTTTAAATATAAGATCCTTGACATGCTGCTAGAACAATTGAATAAGATTAATTTTGTTATTCTCGTTATAAAGGAGAACTTAAAGAGAGAAGTTAAATTAAATCAAAGGACCATGCTTAGGTTCTCGTAAAAGCACATAAAGGAATTGTAGTTGGTTTTGCATCATGGTAAAAACCATCAAGCAATTATTATTTCATCATGAACGTAAGCAAAAAGACAACCATGAAGATAGGGGAAGTTTATGCATTAGTCAACACTGGTGGCAGAGGATAAAGACAAAGAAATTCCACCAAAAACTTAACAATAGCCTCTAAGGAAAGCCAATATCATATACCAACAGCGTGTATAGGAAACAACACTATTGCTTTTTGCAGTTTATATGAGAGTTAGAGGTAGCTACATGGCTTAGATGGCCTACATGGATAGAAGACTGGGCCTGGAGTCAGGAAGACCTGAGTTTAAATCTGGCCTCAGACACTTACTAGTGTGTGACTATGGGCAAGTGACTTAATCTCACTTTACCTCTGGAAAAGGAAATGGCAAACCACTCTAGAATCTTTGCCAAGAGAACCCTATGGACAGTATTGGCATGCTGTAGTCCACAAGGTCAGGAAGAGTCAGACACAACTGAGTGACTGAGCAACTGTCTTAGAAAACCCTAAAGAGTCAAATTTAAAAGTTAATTGAGAGTACAAGTCATTCTCCAATTGATAAATGGTCAAAGGATATGAACAGGCAGTTTTCAGAGAAAGAAGTTAAAGATATCTATAGGCATATGAAAAAATGCTCTAAATCATTATTGATTAGATAAATGCAAATCAAAAGAACTCTCAGATACCACATCTTTCCTGTCAGATTGGCTGACATGCCAAAACAAGAAAATGATAAATGCTGGAGAAGATGTGGGAAAATTGGAACACTATTGCATTGTTGGTGGAGTTTTGAACTGATCCAACCATTCTGGAGAGCAGTTTGGAACTATGCCCAAAGGGCTATAAATATGTATACCCTTTGACTTAGGAATACCACTGCTAGGGCTGTATCCCAAAGAGATCATTGAAGGGGGAAAAGGACCCATATGTACAAAAATATTTATAGCAGCTCTTTTTGTGGTGGCAAAGAATTGGAAATCAAGGGGATGCTCACCAATTGGAGAGTGGCTAAACAAATTGCAGTATATGAATGTAATGGAATACAACTGTGCTCTAAGAAATGAAGAGCAGATGGACTTCATAAGAACCTGGAGCGTCTTTATATGATCTGATGATGAGTGAAGGGAACAGAACCAGGAGAACATTGTACACAACCGGAGACACATTGCTTCTGTGATGATTAACTTTGATAGACTTGGCTTTTCTCAACAATGCAAGGTTCTACGACAACTCCAAAAAACTCAAGATAGAAAAGGCTGTCCACATCCAGAGAAAGAATTATGGAGTCTGAATGCAGATTGAAGCAAACTTTGCTCCCTCTTTTTCTTTATTTTATTTTATTTTATTTTTGTTCTTGTTACATCTTTCTCATGGTTCATTTCATTGGTTATGATTCCTCTTTACAAATTGATTATTGGGAAAATAAGTTTAATGCGAAGGTATATATAGAACCTATATCAGATTATATGCCGTCTTGGTTGGGGGAAGAGGGGAGGAGAGGGAGGGAGAGAAAATTTGGAACTCAAAAACAAGTGTTGTAAACTAAAAAAAAATCAATTAATTAATCTAAAAAATTAAATAAATAAAAAAGTTAACTGAAAAAACAAATTCAGCAAAGTTGAAGAATATTATATCCATATCATGAGCATTTCTATATATTACCAACAAAACCCAAAGAGAAAATTCCATTCAGAATAACCATAGAATATATAAAATACCTAGGACTCTGCTTACCAAGATACAAGCAGAAACTATATGCATACAACTACAAAATGATCTTTATGTTAGTAAAGACAGATGTAAGTAATTAGAGAAATATTAGCTGCTCGTTGGCAGGCCAAGCCTAATGTAACAGAAATGACAGTAGCACCTAAATTAATTTATGTACGTCGTACCATGCCAATCAGACTACCAAAGTTTTACTTTTTAAAGCTAGAAAAAATAACAGAATAGATCTGGATGAATGAAAGGTCAGGAATCTCAAGGAAAGTGTGGGAAAAAGTAGCAAGGAAAGGGAATCTAGCCATACCAGGTCTTAAACTGTGCTACCAAGCAGTGATCACTAAAATGGTTCAGCAGTGGTTAGAAGAACAGACGAGTTGATTAGTGGAACAGACTGAGTACACAGGATCCAGAAGCCAACAGTCATAGCACCATAGTGTTTGGTGGGGATGAGGGAAGAAGGGAATAGGCATGCAGACTACTATGTGCCAGGCCCTGTGCTAAGTGCTTTGCAAATATCATCTCCTCTGAACCTTACAACAACTCTCTGAGGTAGGTGAGGTAGTTTCCTCCACTTTACAGTCGAGGAAACTGAGGCAAGTGGAGATGAAGTAACTTGACCAAGATCACATAGCTAGTAAGTTTCTGAAACTGGATTAGAACTCAAGTCTTCCTGACTCCAGGCCCAGCCCTCTATCCATTGCCCCACCTTAGCTGCCTATAGGCAGCTTTTAAAGATCTCATTTACTGGGTACAGGCTCACTTTTTGAAAAAAAAAAAAAAACTGCTGGTAAAACTGGAAAGCAATCTGGTAGAAACTGGTCACTGATCTCACTCTGTATGCCGAGATCTCCGAGTCAGTACATGATCTAGACACAGTGACATCCTAGGTGAATTAGAGGAGGGACGAGAAAGAGATTACCTTTTGGATATATGGGTAAAGGAACAATGCATGATGAAGCAGTGGATAGAAAGCATCGTAGAATGTAAAAGACAATTTCAGTCATGTAAAATTAAAACATTTTTGCACAGACTAAACCTATGCAGTTAAAATTAGAAGGGAAACAAGCAACTGGGAAAAAGACTTTGCAATAAGTTTCTCTGATGAAGGCCTGCTTCCTAAGTTTTTATGAGAGCAAAAGCCTGATAAATGATCAAAAGATATAAACAGACAGTCTTCAAAGAAAGAACTCTAAGCTATTGAAAAACATATGGGAAAAAGTGCCAAATCATTAATAATTGGAGAAATTAAAATTAAAGAAGCCATGAGTCCCTGCCTCACACTCATCAGATTGGTAAAGATGACAAAAATGGAAAATGACCATTTGGGGGGACAGTGGGGAAAAAGCGTACTATACACTGTCGACAAATCTGTGAATTGGGCCAGCCATTCTGAAAAGCAGTTTGGAATTATGCACCAAAAATCACTAAACTATGCATATCCTTTGGCTCACTTATGCACCTGCTTAGCCTGTACTCCCAAAGTATCAAAAAAAGGGGGAAAAGACTTATGTACAAAAATATTTAGAGCTATCCTTTTTTTTTCCTGTGGTGGTGGTGGTGATAGTAGTAGTAGTAGTCGTGGTGGTGGTGGTGGTGATGGTGGTGGTAGTAGTAGTAGTAAAGCACTGGAAACTGAAAGAGCGCCAGTCTAGTGGGAAATTGGTAGACAAATTATGCTTTGTTTGTTTTTTACTAGCATTTAAGTACTTCAAGGTTTACAAAGCATTGTACAAATATTAACTTAATTTATCCTTATAACAACCCTGGGAATTAGGTGCTGTTATGATCCCAGTTTTACAGATGAGGAAATCGAGGCAAGTAGAAATTAAATGATTTGCCCAGGGTCACACAGCTAGTAAGTGTTTGAAGGTAAATTTGAACTCTAACCCTCTATCCTTCATCACCTGTCTGTCTGTGAATATAGTGGAATATTATTGTGCGGTTTCAGAGATACTGATTGAGAATGAAGTAAGCAGAACCAGGAGAACAGTTTATACAATAACAAAATTATTAAGAAAAACAACTTTGAAAGACTAGAAGACTGATCCATGCAATGACTGGCTACAATTCCAGAGAGCTGATTTTGAAGCATGCTACCCATCTGTTGACAAAGAGGCAGCAAACTCAAGATGCAGAATAAATTCTGTAGACATATATTTTCCAGCCTAGCCAGTGTTGAAATTTATTTCTCTTGACTATGCATTAGAAATGCTTTGTCTTCCTTTTTCTTTTCCAGTGTGGGGGTGGAGGTTGAGAGGACAAGGAGCTGTAGGGAGAGTGCAGCACAAAAAAAAAGAAAAGAAAAAGAAAATATAGTTAGGCATCTTTTTGTAATGCGAAGAAAACAGATGGAAGGACAGAAAGAAGCACAGACACTCAAGACAGGTTTAAAAACTACAATTTGAACTTTTTATATACTTTTAAAAAAAAAGAAGAAAAAATTGTACATAATAACACCTGCCATTTCACAAACAATCCTCTTTTTCTGATCTGCTATGTATAGGGAAATGCCTATTTTAATTGATGTTTATTAAATTCAGAATAAAAAAAATTTAAACTAGATATTCTTCTCTATGTCCAGCACCTTAAAAATCAATCAAAAAATTAAATTCACCACATCTTAGTGGAAAAGAGATAACTGGTTTCAGACAGAATGTAAAGCAGCTGTTTGAGGTAATCATATTATCAGCTAATTAGAAAAATGTCAAAAGCAATGCCAAATTAAAACAAAGGATAAAGATAAGGAAGGGGAGAATTCTAAAAAAAAGTGATGAGAATCACAGATGGTATTATTGTACACATACACAAAAGTGATTAAGCAGACATAAGCATTTACTTACCCATATGCCTGCTTTCTCATCTCCATAAAATATTTATGAGAATGTTCTACACATGTATAAAGGCTATTCTTGATGAAAATATGAGAAGCAAGTAGGCAGATTTTCACATAAGATTCTCTATAAGAAAATGTGGAGGTGGAGGTATAGAAGATAAATACAAGATCTCTGAGCATATATGGTTTGTGGGGGGTTTTAGAGCATTTGTCCTAGGAGCATGAAATCTCAGCCTTAAGGAATCTTGTGCAATAAAACTGCATCATGTTAATATGTACAGGTCACTTTAGAGGCAATGTGGGCCAATAAAAAGAGAACTGACTCTGAAGTCAGAAGACCCAGGATCAGTTCCTTGCTCTGACACTTCCTGTGCCTCATTTTCTTCTTATATGAAATGAGGGAATTGAACTTGATAACTTCTTAAGGCTTCTTCAAGTTTTCTATCTGTGGTCCTTGATCAGTTAAAAACCACAGAGTATATATAAACTCCTTCTCACGAGCCTTTCTGATTAGCAGTATTAGTAGAGATGTAAACCCAGGGAGGTATATATTACCAAATACATAAGCCCCTTTCATGGAACATGTTCTACAACAATGTCCAAAAGGAAGGAAGATTCCTTATGGTGAATTTCCCAGCCACTCAAGAGCCACTCAACCTGGCCAAATTAACCCAAGAAGAATCAGTGAGATTGAAAATACATATTAACATGCCATTGGGAAAGCAGCTTTTAAAATTAATTTAAAAATTAATTTTAATTAATTTAATTTAATCAATTAAAAATTAATGGACTAATTTAAAAATTAAATTAGTTCATTAGTATACTCACACTGAATGCGTACTAGCTGTCTGCAGTTTAGTTTCTAGCTTCATCGTGCTAAACTGCTCTATCCAAAGTTACCAATGATCTCTTAATTGTCAAATCGAATGGTCTTCTCTCAGTCCTTGTCCTTCTTGACATCTCTGCAGCTTTTGATACTCTCAGTCATTGTCTTCTCCTTGATACTCTCTTTTCTCTATGTTTTTGTGATCCTACTCTATCCTGCTTCTCTGAACATTTGCTAAATCTTCCTCACATTACATCACCTCACCATGGGTGGCCTCCAAGGCTCTGTCCTAGGCCACCTTCTTTCTCTATAACATTTACTGGTGATCCCATCAGTTCCCATGGTTTCAATTATCATCTCTGTGCTGAGGATTTTCAGATCTCTCTGTATAGCGCTAACCTTTCTCCTGACCTCCAGATTCACATCTCCAACTGTCTATTGGACGTCACAAACTTGATTTCTCATAGATGTCTTAAACTTAACATGTCTAAAACTGAACTCATCATCCATCTCATCCCTCTCCCCCTTCCTCACTTCCATATTATTATCAAAGGTACCCTCCCCCAATCACCCAGGATCATTCTTGAC
Organism: Trichosurus vulpecula; assembly: GCF_011100635.1. Lineage (NCBI taxonomy): Eukaryota > Metazoa > Chordata > Mammalia > Diprotodontia > Phalangeridae > Trichosurus > Trichosurus vulpecula. The sequence goes on from NC_050576.1 coordinate 371,794,258, forward strand.
ATATCCAGTCTGTCGTCAAGTCCTCTTCTCTCCATTCATAACCTCTCAGATGTGCCCCCTTCTTTTCTCTGACATTGCCGTCACCCTGCTACTGCAGTAGCTTGGTGGTTGCTGTCTCTGCCTCATGCCTCTCCCCATTCTGTTCTGTCCTCCATTCAGCTGTCAAATCGATCTTCCTAAAGCATAGGTCTGACCGTGTTACTCCTTTATTCCTTAACAGTATCCTTTGTTTTTTAAAGCCCTTCATAACCCGACCTCTGCCTACCTTTCCTGTCTTCTAACTCCTTACTCCCCTCCATGAATTCTATGACACAATGACACTGGCTTCCTTGCTGCTCCTCATGCAGAACTCTTCATCTCCCAGCTCTGGGCAGTTTCACTGGCTGTCTCCCATGCCAGGAATTCTCTCTTTCCTCATCCCCTTCTCTTGGCTTCCCAGGCTTCCTTTAAGACTCAACTAAAGTCTCACCTTCTGCAAGAAGCATTTCCTGGTCTTCTATATTCTTAGTGCTTCTGCTTTCAGATTGTCTCAAACTTATCCTATAAATACTTTGTTTGTATGTAGTTGTTTGCATTTGTCCCCCGCCCTCAAGACTCTGAGCTCTGTGAGGGCAAGGACGTTTTGTCTTATTTTGTTTGTTTTTGCTTTTCTTTCTGTCTTCAACACTTAGTGCAGTGCCTGGCACAGAGTGGGCTCCTACATGCCATTGACTTGAGTATACATAGTTCTCAGTTTTGCATGACACCTTTACAAAAATAGACCATTTAGGAGGGCATAAAAACCTCATAAATACAGAAGAGCAGAAAATAAACACATCCTTTTACTGACCACAGAGAAATAAAAATTATAACAAAGGGCATTTGAAGAAAGGATTCAAACTTAAATAGGAAATAATTTAATCCTAAAGAGTTGGTAGGGCAAAGAACAACAGATAACTTTATCGAAGAAAATGAGAGCAGACTAAACTTTTGGGATGCAGCCAAAGCAGTCCTTAGGATAAAAAAGTATTTCTCTAAATAATTTCATCAACAAAAGAAAGAACAGATGAATGAAGTAGGCGTTTAACTATGAATCTCCAAATACCAAACTAAACACCTAAGAATCAAATAAGAAATTAACAAATTTGAAAGAAGCAAAAAGAAAAAAAACATACTTGAATAGATAAAGCTGGGAACTGTTTTTTTTTTTTAAAGTAATAAAACAGAAAAAAGGAAAAAGGAAAATTCACAACATATGGAAGAAAATAAAGGAAATTGTTAGCCAGTATTTTTACCAATCATTTAACAAAACTGATAACATGAATGAAATAGATGAGTATTTTTTCCAGTTTTTAAAGTTTTGAGTTCAAATTCTTTCTCGCCTTTCTCTTCCCACCCCCCTCCTTGAAATGGCAAGCAGTCAGATATGTTATGCATGTGCAATTATGTGAAACATTTCCATATTAGTCATTTTGTATAAGAAGACTCAAATAAGAGGAAAAAATGAAAGAAAGGGTGAAAAATAGCATGCTTCAGCCTGTATTCAATCAATATCAGGTCTTTCTCTGGAGGTGAATAGTATGCATCATCATTAGTCCTTTGGGATTGTCTTGGATCATTGTATTGCTGAGAATAACTAAGTCATTCACAGTTCTTCGTCAAACAGCATTGCACAACATTGTCCTGGTTCTGTTCACTTTACTATGCATCAATTCATGTAAATTGTTCCAGGTTTTTCTGAAATCATCCTGTTTGTCATTTCTTATAGCACAATAATATTCCCCCATTCCTGAATTGATGGGCATCACTTTGATTTCCAGTTCTTAGCCACCACAAAAAATGCTACCATATTTTGTACAAATAGGATCTTCTCCCTTCTTTTGGATGTCTCTGGGATATAGACCCAGCAGTGTTAGTGCTGGATCAAAGAGTATGCACAGTTTTATAGTCCTTTGGGCATAGTTCCAAATTGCTCTCCAGAATGGTTGGATCAGTTCATAATTCCACCAACAGTGCATTAGTGTGCCAGTTTTCCCACATCCCCTACAACATCCAACATTTTCCTTTTTTTGTCATGTTAGCCACTCTGATAGGTGTGAGGTCTACCTCAGAGTTGTTTTAATTTGTTTTTCTCTGATCAGTAGTTATTCAGAGCATGTTTTCATATGACTATAGATAGCTTTGATTTCTTTCTCTGAAAACTGCCTGTTCATATCTTTTGACCATTTGTCAATTGGGGAATGACTTTTATTTTTATAAATTTAACTCTGTTCTCTGTATTTTTTGAGAAATGAGGCCTTTATCAGACATACTTGTTGCAAAAAAATTTTCCCGCAGTTTTCTGCTTTCCTTATAATTTTGGTTTCATTTGGTTTTGTTTGTGCAAAAACTTTTTAATTTTACATAATCAAAATTATTTTACACTTTGTAATTCTCTCTATATCTTCTTTGGTCCTAAGTTCTTCCCTTATCCATAAATCTGACAGATAAACTATTCTGTGCTCTCTTAATTTGCTTATAGTATCACCTTTATGTGTAAATAATGTACCCATTTTGACCTTATCTTGGTAGATGGTGTGAAATGTTGGTCTATGCCTAGTTTCTGCCATACTGTTTTTCAGTTTTCGCAGCAGTTTTTGTGAAATGGTGAGTTTTTGTTTCAAAAGCTTGGATCTTTGGGTTTATCATATACTACATTACTGTAGTCATTTACTAGAATGTAATTCATACCTAATCTATTCCACTGACCCATCACTCTTTTTCTTAGCCAGTACCAGATTGTTTTGATAATCACCACTTTATAATACAGTTTGAGCTCTAGTATAGCTACACCATCTTCTTTTGAATTTTTTTTTCAATTCCCTTGACATCTTTGAGCTTTTGTTCTTCCAGATGAATTTTGTTATTCTTTCTAGCTCTATAAAATAATTTGTTGATAATTTGATTGGTATGGCACCGAATAAATAGATTAATTTAGGTAGAATTGTCTTTTTTATTATATTGGCTCAGCCTACCTAACAATTAATATTTTTCCAGTTGTTTAGATCTGACTTTATTTGTCTGAAAAGTGTTTCATAGTTGTGTTCATATGGTTCCTGGGTTTGTATTGACTCCCAAGTATGTTATATTGTTTACAGTTATTTTAAATGGAATTTCTCTTTCTATCTCTTGCTGCTGGACTTTGTTGGCAATATATAGAAATGCTGATGATTTATCTGGGTTTATTTTGTATCCTGCAATTTTTCTAAAGTTGTTAACAATTTCAAGTGTTTTTTTAAGGTGATTCTGTAGAATTTTCGAAGTATAACATCATATCATCTGAAAGAGTGATAGTTTTGTTTCCTCATTGCCTATTCTAATTCCTTTAATTTCATTTTCTTCTCTGATTGATATAGCTAACATTTGTAGTACAGTATTAAATAATTGAAGTGATAATGGCCATCGTGGCTTCGCTACAGATTGTATTGGGAAGGTTTCTAGCTTATCCCCAATTCAGATAATGCTTGCTGATGGTCACTTTAGATAAGTATTACTCATCATCTTAAGGTAAACTAAAATGGACAAGTAATTAAAATAGTATAAAACATCCAGATTAAGAGAAAATAGAAACTTTAGCTATCTTAATCTGAGAAAAAAAAATTGAAGAAGTCATAAATGAACTCCCAAAGAAAAAAATCCAAGAGTAGATGTATTTGCAGATGAATTCTATCAAACATTCAAAGAAAAGAACTAATTCCATTGTTAAAATTTTTCACAAAAACAGAGTTAAGAGGGGACCCTACTAAATTTCCTTTAGTGAAACAAAGACAAAGAGAGATAAAACATAAAGAAAAAATACATAAGTATTTCTTAGGCGTATTGATGTAAAAATATTGAATAAAATAATATCAAAACATTATGACAACATACTAAAGAAAAGTTACAAACTATAATCAGAAGGATTTGTGTTACAAATGCAAGGTTGATTCAATAGTAGGTAAAAAATAAACATGATAAAAACAATGCAACAAAAAATGAAAATCACATGACTATATCAAAAGATACAGAAAAAACTTTCAACCAAATACAATACCCATTTCTGTTAAAAACACTAAAAGGCAAGGGGGAAAATGGTCCTTTCCCTAACATAGTATATAGTATCTATCTAAAACCAACAGCTGATATTCTATGCAGTGGAAATAGAACCTTTCAAATAAGATCCGAGGTAAAGCCCAGATGTCCATTCTTACCTCTGTCATTTGATATAGTCCTAGAAATGCTACCTGTGACAAGAAAACAGAAATTAGTATATAAGTTTAGGCAAAGAAGAAACAAAATTATCACTTTTTGCAAATGATACTTTCTACTTTGAGAACTCTGTAGAGTCAAATAAAAATTAGTTGGAACAGTAGCTTTAGCAAAGAAGTAGGATTTAAAATAAACCTACCAAAATTATTAGCTTTTTTTATATATTACCAACACAATACAGCAGGTAGGGAGAGAAAGAAATTTTATTTAAAGAAACTATGCAATATATAAAATATTTGGTAGTCCATCTGCCAATACACACAGAGGGACTAAATGAATAAAACTATAAAACATTCTTTACAGAAATAAAGACATGCCTAAATGATTGGATGTTTATTACCCATGGATGGGCTGTGTCAATATAATAAAAATCTCCGTATTACTAAAATTAATTTACTTATTCAGTGCCATACTAATTAACCTACCAAAGATTTAAAAATTATTATTATTATAGCTATCATTTATGTATTACTATTTGATAAGAACAGTGCTAATAAATACTTTACAAACATTTTATCCTTACAATAATCCTCAGAAGTAAGTATTATTATTTTCCCCATTTTACTGTTGAGGAAAATGAGGCAAACAGGTTAAAAAGTTTGCCCAAGGTCACATGGCTAGTAAATGTCTGAGGCTTTATTTGAATTCAGATCTTTCTGACTCCAGATCCAGTGTTTTATCTGCCACACTAGTTTAGCTGCCTATATAAAGCTAGGAGGGAAAAAATTTTTAAAAAAATCATCTCAAAGAAAAAAGGTCAATATTAAGAGAGAGAGCGATAATGAAAAAAATAGGATTACAAATCATATTGCAAAGCAGTAATCTTCAAAACTATGTAGTACTAGCTAAAATAAGCAGAAGAGTTGATCCCTGGAACAGATTAGGTAACAAAATCCATAGGCAGGTAAATGTAGAAGTTAGCAATAATGAGACCAAAGTAAGAAGAAAAGAGAGAGAGAGTTATTGAAGCATTTTTATAAAATGCACAGAAGAAAACAACAGGAGGAAATTTAGAGAATGGGTTAGAAACTAATGTGTTGAATTTATTATGTACTTTTAAAAAATCAGCTGTAGCTGAAATTCAGTTTCATATACATTCTTTTTTGTTCTATATGAAAACATATTTTGTTGCTGTCTGTCAAGTTCAGAATTAAAAAGTAAAAATATGTAGCTTGGTTCTGGGAGAAGTTTGTGATCACAAAAAATCCAAAATGCAATTTCCTGAAAGTAATTCAGCCACTCTCCTCCTCCTATTTAATTTTGGGCCCACCCTATTATCCATGTGTTCTGTGATTCCCAGATATATATATGCTGATGCAAGATAATGTGTCTGTGTGTGTATACACATGTTTGTGTATATCCACAGAAGCTCTGTAGATCGTTGCATGCCTCTGCCATGATATTTATATAAGCTCTATAAAGTGTTTATCCAGCTGCATGTGATAATCTGGGGCAGTCTTTATCCATTTGATTTTTCCTGTGTAGGTGGTTAAGCCAAAGTTTCAAGTTGCTGCATATCTCTTCCAAGAAGCTGCAAATGTTTCAGGGCTTGATGCATTGAGCATAATGCTACTTGCAAATAGGAACGTATGAAAAGAACTCACCATGCATAGGAAATTCTTGTTCAGCTGGTTCTCCGTTTTGGATTTCCTCCATTACATTGGCACACACCTTTGCTGAGCATGTGTGTCCCTGTTTTATTCCTTGTTAATGTTTGTGATCAGAAGGTTATTTCTACTGTTAAATATCTTTCAAAGAATTAGCATTCAACTTTACCAAATCAAATTCTGTTTTACAACCAGCAAACAGTATGTACAGTGGAATTTTAAGTTTTATATCTTTTTAGTCAGCTGTGTGATATTAAAGATGTGGTCTACTGTAGAATATTCCTTGCAAAGCCTGTTTCTTACTAACATTTCGTTGAGAATAACCTTTATCCATGAATAAATGATTCTCGTAAAATTTACATAGAACAGTACACACAGGGTTTAAGTTTTTTCCTGTACTTTTCCTTTGGTACATTCCCTTCCTTCAGATACCTTCAATGTCCTCACAATTGTGTAACATCCTACACAAATCTCTTTAATGTCGACTGGTCTAATCTGGCTGCTTTTCCTATCTTTGTTCTCTTTAGTGCCTTTTCTACCTCCTCTGTAAGCAAAACCAGGACTGTGATGTCAAAGTCCAAGTGTCTTTGGACTCTACTTCCCTTGATGGTGAGAACAGTTTGTTATAAAAATCCTGTCAGATCTTTTCCATTTTTTTGCTATTTGTTGTAATTCCATTTTCATCCTACAATTCCCTCAGAGGCCACTGATGATGTGGCGGATAGAGTACTAGGCTGGAGATAGGAAGACCCAAGTTCAAATCCAGCCTCAGATACTTACTAGCTGTGTGACCCTGGGCAAGTCACTTAATTTTGTTTGTGTTGGTTTCTTCAACTATAAAATGGAAATTACATTTACCTTCCCAGGGTTGTGGAGAGGGTCAAATGAGATAATGTAACACTTAGCACAGAGCTTGGCACACAGTAGGTACTTAATGTTTATTCTCTTCCCTTTCCCATCTTCCCTTGCAATGACAGACAGTCAGAGAAGAATGACAAGAACCTGGTTAGTGCAATGTTGGAAGGCCAAAAAAGATGAGAATTTTAAGGTGGGGGAGTGGTAAACAATGCCAGATACTACCGAGACTAACTAGCATTATTAATTAAGGTGATTTAGAAATTGGTTAGTGGAAGGTGTAGCTACCCATCACCACCGTCACAAGGCAAGTGGGGCTTCAGAGACATTAAAAAACTTACCCAAGGTCCCTGACTCCAAAACCAGTCGTTGTTTTTTCCTCTCTACCACATTGCTTGCATATTCTTAAAGCCCTACTATCTGCTAGGCTCTGGGGCCTAATCTGTCACAGCTCTTGGCCTCAGGGAATGTGGAATCTAAATACAAGGACATGGCTGAAGCCCGCTAGTGACCAGAGAATAGAGTTTTGAGGATATCTCTCATTCCGTGCCACTACAGAGACCTACACAATGAAAGAATGTCAGAGACACAGAATCTTGCTTCTAAAGACAGGAGAAGTTATGTAAATATTCACTGCCTCACCAAAAAACACAATAACAATTCACATTTAGGTAGCACATGAAAGATTACAAAGCACTTTTTTCACAGCAGTTGTGTGAAACAGGTGACAAGTAGTATTATCTCCATTTTATAAAGAAAACAGAGACATGGAAACAAGTGACTTGCCTTGTGATAGTAGTGATGGGTGGCTATGGCAGCTCAGAATTGGCTCTCTACACCTTCCACTAACCAACTTCTAAATCACCTTCATCACCTTAAAGTTGAATAAATGTCCTAGGCCTTCTGACTTTCAAGACCAACACTTGCACCTCAAGCTAAGGAATAACATTTGGCCCAGGAGATCACAGCCAAATTTAATCATTCAGCTAATACTGTTTCCTTCCTCTTTAACATCACCATACTCTTGCACAAAGGAGTCCATAAAGTTTTTTGAATGAATGGGTAAATGAATGGTTTTCTGCCTTTGAAAAGAGAGAAGTGAATTAACATATCTTCACTAAACTAGATTATCCTGACATGATTCAGCGTTGTGCAAGTATTTTTAACTTTGCCAATGAAGTGTCTCTGTAGGCAGCAGAGCCAGAAAGAGGATTAAAAAGTTCCCACAGGGAATTGTTGACCTAATACAAACTTGACCAAAAAAAAAGTTTGACAGTTTCAGGAAGACTGAGAAATTTTGTTTAAAAAATGGTATGAATCATAAATCTAATGAATAACAGAATGAAAGAGAGCAATCTGGGGTTGGTTAAGATATCCTAACATAGGATATTGCTAATGTAGCAGTATGTCCTTGCTGAAATATAGAAAAGCCAAGTCTATCATTTTTATCTTTTCCTGTTTGGCATTTTACCATATTTCCAAAGTGGGAGTTCTCAGAATGTTGTTTGCCTTGGATTTTTGTGGGGCCCTGAGCTTTGGCATTTTACTCACATGTTCTATCCACCCCCCTTTCCTTCCTTTTTAAGTTTGTATGAGAAGCGTGACTGAGAAGCTGCCTTATGTAGACGTCTTAACATCTACGCTCTAGTGCCATACATTATCACCATATAGGGTATCCCAAAACTCTTCACACAGTTTTACACCTAATGCCTAAAACTGCACTCAGTCTTTTGGGACACTGTATGTAAATCTTCTACTTACTCTTTTCTTCCTTCTGTAGCTGAAGAGCAACAAATTGTCCCTTTTAATTTAGTTTGCTTCTCCTCTGTTATGACTATCAAAGTTGAAAAAGCTATAGCCAATACACAGGCAATGGGGCATAGAAATTTGTCTTGTCCTACAAGAGAAGAAGGGAAGGGGGGATGGGAGGGGAGTGGGGTGACAGATGGGAGGGCTGACTGGGGAACGGGGTAACCAGAATATACGCCATCTTGGAGTGGGCGGGAGGGTAGAAATGGGGAGAAAATTTGTAATTCAAACTCTTGTGAAAATCAATGCTGAAAACTAAATATATTAAATAAATTAAATACAAATAAAACAACAAAAAAAACCCAAAAATTAAAAAAAAAGAAAAAGCTATAGCCATAACTTGGAACCTAGAACAGTATATAGCCCTGTTTGCTTTTCTGATTATAAATCATCACAATATGGTACAAATTTAAGGAGAAAGAGATAACTTTTCCCTGATAGCTCAGGGAATGTTTAATACATGAGATAGCATCTGTCTTGAAAGAAGAGAAAAGAAAGGGAATGGTCAGTTAGAAGGGAAAAAAGAGTTTATTATAAGCAAGGGCTATACATAAAGGCTTATGAGAGAAAGAGGGCAAGATGAGGATGGGAAATGGAAGGTCCTCCATTATGGCTAGAATATAGACTACCTGAAAGAGAGTGAGATGGGTTAAGACTGGACAGCAAGGTTAGAGCCAGATTGTGGAAGACATTGAATCTAACAGTCAGGAATTTAAATTTTATTGAATATTAATTGGATAACTACAGAAGGTTTTTTATGTAGTTGCAATAGGAAGACTTCTGGAGAACAGTATGGAGAGTGAATTAGACAGGGGATAGGATGGAAGCAACAAACAGAAAAAGGAAGTTTGTAATATTCTAGGGAAGAGAAGATAAGGGCCAGAAAAGAGTAAAAGGTGACTTCAGTACTAAAAGCTTGTGTGACTAAAAAGATGAATGGATGGGTAGATGAGTAACTTTCTAACAGAGAGAAAAGAGGGGAAAGATAAGCTAACATATCTTCAGTAAGCTAAATTATCAGTCATTTGCAAGTATTTTTATGTTTGCAAATGGATAATCTCTCACTTAAATCCAGTTCACTTGCAAGTCATGACATCATCTTCCTGATGTCATGGTCCTCTTGGAGAATGAAGGACCCACTGGGGATCCAACTGGCCAGTTCCATTTAGGCAATGCAGCTCTTCCTTCCTTCCTTCCGTCCCTCCTTCCTTTCCTCCTTTCCTGTTGTCCCTCTGTCCACATAGGGAATCATACCCTTGGAATATAAATTTTGATCACTGAAACCTTGCAAGATATCTTCGGGTTTAAAAGCTAGATTTCTTTTAAGGACCGTACCTTAAATCCAAATCATTCTGGCTGTCATTGATTGACCAAAAATAGGTCTCAGCCCAAGCCTCACTTGGTCATTGTTTACAATCTAATGGCTCAGAGTGAGCCATTGATTATCACTACATGGAAGAACCAATCCTGTGCAGCCAACCTAGTGCAGATTCCTAGGAGGCCCCATCTCCAGCTGTCCCACACTCAGCCCTACCAAAATAACCTTAAAGACAGCTTTGCACACTCCCCACAACTTTCCTTTTTAGATGCTCTATAGCTTTGTAGTTCAATTTTATTTTTAAACTTTCTTTCAAGTTGATTAAACTGTCTTATCAACAGAGTGATCTGAACAGGTAATGTTAAGTCTTTTATGACATGCTTTCTTTATCTTAGTAGGTAATTGTATAGATTCCAGATGTGGAACAAATTACGAATGTTTAGTTGATAAAAATCTGCACATTAAATTGGAACTGACTGAAAAACTCTCTCTCTTCAAGTGAAATGAAGATACGTAAACTAAGCTTTTTCATCTTAATAAGTATCTACGTTCAGAAATTACTGTTATGCTTCCTTGCTTTTGTACTATTTAATACTGACCTTTTTGACAAAGCTCGGAGCTGGAAGATAGGATCAAGTCCTATTTCCACTCTCAGAATAAGTCATTGAGTGACCTTGAGAAAATTATTTTGTTATGTTTGTGTCATTTTTTTTTCCCACGAGAAAGGTAACATGAGCTAGTTTCATGAGATTTTATTAATCTGTTATCACTAAGAAAACGTGAATGAGTTTGGAGGCATAAATTTTAACATAAGGGGACTGCCAGAAAGACATTCCCAAAACCTTCCTGCCCCTCTAGCACAGTACATCTTTATGGTCCTGCACGTCAGCCATGTTGAGTAAAGGGAAGACTCCCCACATCTACTCACCCCACCCTCTCACAAGGATGACTATAGGCTTCTGAGTGATTTTTATCTGTCTTCTCCTCTAGAACATCTGTAAGAACCTTAGAAATTAGGAAGCTCACCCCCAAGGTCAGCACAGATGAAACCCTGATAGCATGACACTGTGTACAACAAACTTGAGCAAGCAGACTAACCTCTGACCTTAGAAAAAATTCAATAGGAGACCACCACTGGCCCCCCGCCTTGGCATGTAAATTAGACCAGTTTTCCCCCCTTTAATGGCAACAAAGCTTTCCTTGGTTCTTGATTGGCTCACGCTACTAAGGTTCAAGCTGCTACATCCCATGATAGCTTTCTAGTGGTCTCTGACCAATCTCTGACTAGGTCCTGGTCATCTACGGACTTAAAAAGACCTACCCACATGGAGTTGAATTCAACATCTTGAAGCCATGGGAATCACCACACCCTGCTTTGCTGACCAGACTGTCTTCCATAAGGAGGTGAGGGGGCCATGTTTATCCTTGAAGTTCTATTATATCTTTGTGCTGGAGTAGCCTTTATTTCTTAGGGCTAAGTAGACTTCCCTTTTTTAATTGTTGAATGAACTATGAGTGTCTCATTTCATTCCAACAACAAAGGGGGGACTAGCCTGAGTCGGATCTAACCATTGCAACCTCTGTAACCCCAATTCCTTTATCTTTAAAAAGAGGGGGCCAAGATGGCAGCTGGAAAGCAGGGACTTGCATGAGCTCCCCCCCAGGTCCCTCCAAACACCTATAAAAATGGCTCTGAACAAATTCTAGAACTGCAGAAGCCTTGAAATAGCAGAGGGAAGCAGGGTTCCAGCCCAGGACAGCCTGGACGGTCCCAGGGTAAGGTCTATCTCATGGACCTGGGAGCAGGGTAGAGCAGAGCCCAGTGTGGGCCGCGCAGACCAACCAGACTGGGAGCTGGGTGGAAAAGGACCTAGTGCCCTGAATCAGTGAGCTGTGGCAGTTACCAGACATCTCAACCCACAAACACCAAAGACAACACAGAAGGTTAGTGGGAAAAGCTGCTGGGACAAAGTGAAAGGAGTTCGAGGTTCGGCCACTGCCCCGGGGACAGCGGAGGTGGTGCAGCTACAGAACTATAGCTACAGTTGCTTCTGGCCCCAGGCCCACCTGGTGGTAGGAGTTAAGTGGGGGATCTGAGCGGGAGTGCAGAGCCTGCTCAGATCTGAGTCATGGTCCAGGTTGGTGGTTCTTGGGGGAGGAGTAGCACTAGTATGGCAGAGCTTGCTGTGTAGCTCTGAAAACAACAGCGCAGCCCCTCAGGCTTGGGACAAAGTACCCTATAAGCAGTCATACCCGAATGAAAAACTCAAGGGTCAAGTAAGTTGTCTGGGAACATGGCCAGGCAGCGAAAACAGACTCAGATTCAGACTCAGACTTTGAAATCTTTCTTTGGTGACAAAGAAGACCAAAACATACAGCTAGAAGAAGTCAGCAAAGTCAAAGAGCCTACATCAAAAGCCTCCAAGAAAAACATGAACTGGTCTCAGGCCGTGGAAGAGCTCAAAAAGAATTTGGAAAAGCAAGTTAGAGAAGTAGAGGAAAAATTGGGAAGAGAAATGAGAGTGATGAGAGAAAACCATGAAAAACAAGTCAACAGCTTGCTAAAGGAGACCCAAAAAAATAGTGAAAAAAATATTGAAGAAAATAACACCTTAAAACATAGACTAACTCAAATGGCAAAAGAGCTCCAAAAAGCCAATGAGGAGAAGAATGCCTTGAAAGGCAGAATTAGCCAGATGGAAAAGGAGGTCCAAAAGACCACCGAAGAAAATACTACCTTAAAAATTAGATTGGAGCAAGTAGAAACTATTGACTTTATGAATCAAGATACTATAAAACAGAACCAAAGGAATGAAAAAATGGAAGCCAATGTCAAATATCTCATTGGAAAAACCACTGACCTGGAAAATAGATCCAGGAGAGATAGTTTAAAAATTATTGGACTACCTGAAAGCTGTGATCAAAAAAAGAGCCTAGATATCATCTTTCAAGCAATTATCAAGGAGAATTGCCCTGATATCGCACAGCCAGAGGATAAAATAGAAATTGAAAGAATCCACCAATCACCTCCTGACAAAATTCCCAAAAAGAAAACTCCTAGGAATATTGTCACCAAATTCCAGAGCTCCCAGATCAAGGAGAAAATACTCAAAGCAGCCAGAAAGAAACAATTTGAGTATTGCGGAAACATAATCAGGATAACACAAGATCTAGCAGCTTCTACATTAAGGGAATCAAAGGGCTTGGAATACGATATTTTGGAGGTCAATGGAGCTAGGATTAAAACCAAGAATCACCTACCCAGCAAAACTGAGTATCATGCTCCAAGGCAAAATATGGATTTTCAATAAAATAGAGGACTTTCAAGCTTTCTCAGTGAAAAGACCAGAGCTGTATAGAAAATCTGACTTTCAAACACAAGAATCATGAGAAGCATGAAAAGATAAACAAGAAAGAGAAATCATAAGGGACTTACTAAAGTTGAACTGTTTTGTTTACATTCCTACATGGAAAGATGATGTGTATGATTCATGAGACCTCAGTATTAGGGTAGCTGAAGGGAATATACACATAGAGAGACAGAGGGCACAGGGCGAGTTGCATGTGAAGGGATGATATCTAAAAAATAAAATCAAATTAAGGGATGAGAGAGGAATATATTGAGAGAAGGAGAAAGGGAGAGATAGAATGGGGTAAATTATGTCATATAAAAGTGGCAAGCAAAAGCAGTTCTGTAGGAAGGGAAGAGGGGCAGGTGAGGGGGAATGAGTGAATCTTTCTCTCATCAGATTTGACCTGAGGAGGGAATACCATACACACTCTATTGGGTATCTTACCCCACAGGAAAGAAGGAGGAAGGAGATCAAAAAGGGGGGACAATAGAAGGGAGGGCAGATAGGGGGAGGAGGTAATCAAAAACAAACACTTTTGAAAAGGGACTGGGTCAAGGGAGAAAATTGAATAAAGGGGGACTGGATAGGAGGGAGCAAAATATAGTTAGTCTTTCACAACATGAGTATTGTGGAAAGGTTTTATATAATGATATGCATGTGGCTTATGTGGAATTGCTTGCTTTCTTAGGGACGGTGGGTTGGGAGGGAAGAGGGGAGAGAATTTGGAACTCAAAGTTTTAAAAACAGATGTTCAAAAAAAAGTTTTTACATGCAACTAGGAAATAAGATATACAGGCAATGGGACATAGAAATCTATCTTGCCCTACAAGAAAGTAAGGGAAAAGGGGATGGCGGGGAGTGGGGTGACAGAAGGGAGGGCTGACTGGGGAATGGGGCAACCAGAATATTTGCCATCTGGGAGTGGGGGGGAGGGTAGAAATGGGGAGAAAATTTGCAATTCAAACTCTTGTGAAAATCAATGCTGAAAACTAAAAATATTAAATAAAAAATAATTTTGAGAAAAGAGGGGGTGAGACTAAATTATGGAAAGTGAACTTTTTTTGGTAACAGCACTCCCTATAAGCTTACTCTCCACCCCTAACACACTCATAGGCACAGTTTCCAGGGGGCAGCTACCTCCAGGTTCAGGATTCTTTGTGAGTTCAGACTTCCACTGTCAGCCAGTTGATACAGTTAGCTCAAAGCAAAGGCATTTAGTGAGATGGCATTGTAAAATATGACAACAATAGCTGTAAGACAGTTCCTAATAAATACATCTTGTATCAGTGGAAAGAGTGGGCACATACCCTATTGGAGAGGGACGCAAATGGCCTAGCTAGCTCACACCTCTGGGACTTGAGTACCCTCATGTCCTTTTCCATCTTATAGTGTCCTCATTCTGTTCCCCCTGGGCATAGCATCTCTTCTGGGCAGGTGGCTCAGCTGTACCTCTCAATGGCCAGAGCAAACACTCTCTACCAACAAAACTCCTTTGGTCTTGTGCCCTGACTGACTTGACCAGTTTCATTTTGGGTGTGGTATCTTTTACTAGGCAAGCCTGCAAGATTTCATCGTTTATGGGCTGGGGAGATGGGGCTGGGAAGGAAGAGGAAGAGGAAGGAGAACCACCAATCCCTGCTCCTCAAGAGACAAAGAATGACTCCCTCTCAAGGGCTGGATTGTTTTCTCATAGCTGGCTCTTTTTACAGCCAGGGCACACACTCTTCAAAGCTGTCTCTTGCTTCAGTTGAATAACTAGAGAGTGTCTTTCTTTTTATAGGGTCATCAGAGGTGTGGCCATTCCTTCAACCAGCCAGTGGCTAGCCACCCTCTACTTCCATCAAGCTTAACTAAAAAATTTCTCTACATCTTTTAAAAGGGTATAGATGTAGAGATTTCTTTATACTTCAATTAGGACCTTAACACCTAGTTTTCTCTGTTACCTTCCATAATTTCATTGACCAGTCTGGGGAGAATCATTCAATGAGGGTTGTCCTAATCAATTCCCACCTCCACATCTCCTGTTTGTAAAATCCTCCCCCAAAAAGGTCGCAATCTTAGGTGATTCTAAGATTCTTTGAAAGTCTAACATTTTATGATTCTGTGAACTCACTACAAGGCCACAGCACTAGTCTGAAAATTTTCTTACAGTGATTTTCTATAATTAAGAAAATTTGTGTGTGTCGGGGTTGGTGGGAGTTCTTTTATTGTCATAGTAGGTCAATCTCTTAAGAAGTGTATATTTCTTTATAGAGCTATTTAGAAGCCTATCTGTGAAGCAGGCTCATTTATACCAGTCTGGATCTTGCTTTTTACTCTCCTGGCACCCCTGGTTGGAATCTCCCCCAATGCTAGAAATGAAGTTGTGGCATTAAACAGGAAAGGGGGAACAGGATGTTGGCAGCAGGACCTGGTGATTATTTCCTCACCTTGTTGTTACTCAGTTGCCATTTTTTCCCATTATTACAGAAAAATTGAGGCCAGTATTCAGCCTGTTCAAAAATGCGCTAATTTTTTTTTCTATTTCACGAGGAATGTTAGTGGTTAAATTAAAAAGCGTTAGACTTCATTAGGATAATTTTATAGGTAACATTACCAATTACTTGATTAAAGATTTTCAACACTGTGTAATGACATGATTCTGTTCTGATTCTGTTAGGTGTCATTGTTCCATCTCCCCAGTTCCTTAAAGGGAAGTGTTTCTACTACTACCGTAATGCCTAGTGCCTTTTGAACTCTACACATAACTACATGTAGTACATACAGTTTGGCACATAATGAATTTTGATTGCTCTCTCTGTGTATTTCATGCTATCTGGTTTTATTTGTTGTTGTTTATTTAAAATTCAATTTCTAGTCAGGTTTTACGTGGAATACTTTCAAAAGTAAACAAAAAGGTGGCAGAGTAGACATAGTGTCCAGAGTGGAATCATCTGGCCTCAGACACTTACTAGCTGTGTGACCCTGAGCAAGTCACTTAACCCTGTTTGCATCAGTTTCCTTGTCTGTAAAATGAGCTGGAGAAGGAAGTGGCAAGCCAGTCCAGTATCTTTGCCAAGAAAACCCCAAATGGGGTCATGAAGCAAAACATGACTGAAACAACTGAACAAAAGTCAAAGCACTTAACCCTACCTTGTCAACCTCAATATATTAGTGAAGTGTTTAACCTTTAAATTACCACTGAACAAGAGGATTCTTTTTCTTGATTTCTCTGTACTTTGAGCAGCTGGATGGCTGATATGGGTACACATTTCTGTATTTTTTACATGCTTAATCCTTAAGAGCCTAGAACATAAGGATGTCTATTTTTTTTCAAAAAGAGAGAAAAATCTGACTTTTCCTGTTCATGATATGGTTCAGGACAATCATTTTAATCTTTCTGAAACATTGTTTTTATCAGTGCATTTGTGTGCTCAAGAATCTATAGTGCTTTCTGATTTCATTCATTCCTTAATAGAACATATGTTTATTAAACACTCACCAGAATCATAGGTGAATTAGACCAAACCTTGGAGCTCAGGTAGTCCAGTTACTACTTAAAGCAAAGAAAGCCTTGTCTGCGTGCTCACAAGTGGTCATCAGACTTCTGTTTGAAGCCTTCAATGGACAACTTAGTATATACTACAACTTGTCTTTGGACCCTCTCATTGTTGCCTTAGATTGAGCCCAAACCTTCCTTCCTTCTACCTTCTCCTGACTTAGACCTGCTGCTTTTGGTTGTACCACCCAGGACCAAGTCCTCATTCCTAACTAGGCTGCTCTCCACAGGACTTTGCCTACTGTAACATAAAACCTCTTCACCTCTGAAGTCTATTGCACCCTTGGACTGTTCACACTGGAAGTACTCTCTGATCCTGTGACAGCTCCTTCTGACTGACTAGTTCCTCCCAGAACCTTCTCTTCTGGGAGGAGGCCCAGGCCAACCATGTCTTCATTCCTCTTCTAGCCTACACTCATTATTCTTATTTAAATTTTGACTTCCAAATTCTTTCAATCTCTCCATTCCCTGCCCCTCCCTTGAGAAGGCAGGCAAATTGATAAAGGTCATACATGTGCGGTCATGCAAAGCATTTCCATATTAGCCATGCTACAAAAGAAAACAAAGACCAAAAAAACCCCAAGAATAATAAAGTAAAAAAAATATGCTTCGATCTGCATTTAGACTCCACCAGTTCTTTCTCTGGAGGTAGATAGCTTTTTTCATCGTAAGTCCTTCAGGATCGTCTTGGATCATTGTATTGCTGAGAATAGCCAAGTCGTTCACAGTTGGTCATTATACAGTATTCCTATTACTGTGCACAGTATTCTCCTGTTTCTTCTCAATTCACTTTTCTTCAGTTCAAGTAAATCTTTCCAGGTTTTTCTGAAAACATCCTGCTAGTCATTTCTTATAGTACAATAGTATTCTGTCACAATCATATACCACAACTTGTTCAGCCATTCCCCTTTGATGGGCATCCCCTCCGTTTCCAATTCTTTGCCACCACTAAAAGAGCCACTATAAGTATTTTTGTTCATATAGGTCCTTTTCCTTTTTCTTTGATCTCTTTGGGATACATACCTAGTAGTGGTATTGCTGGGTCAAAGGGTATGCACAGTTTTATAGCCCATTGGGCATGTGTACTCATTACTCCTCACAGGACTTTCTCTACCATGCCCCCTCACAGGCTACCTTCATCCTCCATGCCCTTCCCCACTTTCAGCTGCCTGTTATGTGTCTTCTCTCATTAGGATGTAAATTCTTTGAGAGCAGCGGCTATCTTTCTGCTTATATTTGTATCCCAGCCTTAGCACAGTGCCTAGCACATAGTAAGCACTTGACAAATGCTTATTGTTAAAACAATTTTGATTTCTTTCCTAATGACAGACCTTCAAATTTTGGAAGCAAGTGATCATTTGACAACATTTATTAAGTGTCTACTATGTGAAAGGTTGTGATATCTTGTACTGGTGAAACAAAGATGAAAAAATAAAATAGTTCTTCCCTTGAGAGAGTCTGCAGTTTAATAAAGAGAGCTATGACATAACACACATGAATATGATTTAAGGCTGGATAGGGTGCCTTCAGAGTCATTTTCTCTTGGATTGTTTCTTCCATTCTGTTAAGGAAGAACAATTTCTCCTCTCTGTTAAGTTTGAGAGTAAAGAGGCCCTTTTACTTTACTTTACCAGGGAAACAAACCTGAATTGCCTAAGTTTATAGTTTTGATTGCCTCTGGGGGAAAAAAAAAACAGCAGTCTTGTCAGCTTACTGAAAGAGTCCTCTCACTCTCCTCCATACTTGCTGAAATTAAAATCCTTAGTTTTTTAGTTGCTCCGACTCTGACTTCTCTGTGCCCTGATTACCCTCACTACTGAATACTTCAACAAATTGCCCGTTGTTTATTCCATAGTCTCTGTCACTGAAGACACCTAAGCCCATAGTTCTCCAAGTCAATGGTCTTTAAAATGTAGGCCATAGTCTTCCCCCGGGAGAAGGGGTAGGCTTGGCCTGACCACAAACGGGTGTGTGATCTGCCATTTGCAGGCCGTAGACCAGTCTTGCTACAATTGACAGCCAGCCATGGGGCTTACTTCCAGCACAACGTTACCTAATTCTGTGCCCTGGCATTGTACCCCTTCACTCTACTATGCGAACTCCCAGTGCCTCCTCTCAGAACAGTTATGGCCTAAACTGGCCACAACTGCTGGGCAGACACTAACTGTTGGAGAAATTCTGCCCGTATCCTCTCTCCCTCATAAGACAAATTATTAATTAGTAACACCTGTATATAATATATGAACAAGTAAATATACACATATTAGAGGTGCATGCTTAAAAGTTTTAAGTGATAGGTGAACAACCAAAAATAGTTGGAGATGCCTGCTTTTAGGGGGCAGCTAATTCACATAATAGATAGTATTGGACTTGGAGTCAGGAAGACTTGAGTTCAAATTCTACCTCTTACACTTGCTAGCTGTGTGATACTGTCTCAGTTTCATTTGTAAAATGGGAGTAGTGATAGCAGCCACATTCCAGGGAGGTTTTGAGTGTCAGATGAGATAGCATGTGAGTACTTTGCAAGCCTTTAACTGTTGTTACTATTGAGTATGCTTCAAAGTCCCCTGGCACTGTCTGGTGACCCGGCATTACCTTGTCCGGGTGCTAGAGTTCAATGATTAGCAGGCTCCTGCCATCGTCCTGATGTAGCAGTTCTTAAACGTTTTGTGTCGCAGACCCTTCCGGCAGTCTGGTGAAGCCTGTAGACCCCTTCTTGGAATGATGTTTTTAAATAGTTGAAGGAAATGCTAAGTTTTAGTGAGAGATTAGTGAAAATAAAGATTTAATTTTTCTTCAATCCAAGTAATCTATCCATAGACCCCTTAGGGAATCTGTAAACCCCGATTTAAGAACCCCCATCCTAATGCAAGAAGTGGCTGCAATCAATCAACAAGCATTTATTAAGCACCTACTAAATCACAGGCACTGTGCTAAGCACTGGGGATACAAAGAAAAGCAAAAATAGGGGCCTTAGAGCACACATTCTAATGGGGGACACAACAAGTAAATGGCGATGTACAAGCCAGAGGCGTTCAAGGGAAAATGTAAGGGAATCTGAGAGGGAAGGCGGTAGTCCAGGGCTGGCGTGGGACACCAGCAAAAGGTCGGATTTGAGCCGAATCTGAAGCAAGCCAAGGAAGCCAGGTGGCAGAGGTGAGGAGGGAGAGTGTTGTTGTTTGTCCTTCATTCTCAAAGAGTATCAGTGACATCACGAGGGTGACGTCTTGACTAGTGAGTGAATTTCTGGAGAGAATTCCAGGTATAGAGGAAAGCCACTGAAAACACAGAGTCAGGGGTCGGCGTGTCCTGAGAAAGAAACAGGAGGAAGGTCAGTGCTGGATTGTAGAGTATGCAGAGGGGAGGAAAGCATAAGATTGGAAGCTTGGGAAGGTAACAAGGGACTAGGTTGTGAAGCCAAAAGGGGGATTTTATAATTTATTCTGGGGGTAATAAGAAGCCAGTGGAGTTTATTGAGGGCAGAAGAGGGGACGTGGCCGGACCTGCTGCATCCTGTCATCCTGATCGATATCTGACCCCTGGCCCCAGAGGGCTCTGGAGGAAAGAGTGAGGCTGGTGACCTTGCGCGGCCCTCCCTCACTCAAATCAAAGTCATGTGCAAGTCATGTCATCATCTCCCTGATGTCACGGTCCCCTTTGAAACCACAGTGATGTCCCACGTTTATGGACCTCTTTAAGTTTTACAAATTGTTTTCCTCATAACAACACGGGAAGGTAGATATTGCTAACCTCATTTTACAGAAGAACGGACTGAGGCTCAGACGTGAAATTACTTAGTTAAGGTTTCTTTGCTAGTAAATGGTAAAGCCAAGATTTACACCCAGATCCTTTGACTCCAAATGGAGTGGTTTTTCTAATAAGCCACACTTTCCGTTCTTGTTCCCCACAAGTCCCTTACCTAAACCTTCTCTGTTCAGTCATCTGCCTCCTAACTGTACTAAGCATGTGCTATGCTTATTTTCAGTTTCCTGTTTTTGCTAAAACTCTTCACACTGCCTAGAATGCCTTCCTCTTTTTTTCTCTGCCATCTAAATCCTAATGTGCCTTCAAAGCCCTTCTCAAGTCCCAGTTGCTTCATGAAGCTCCCCTCAGGTACCGCAGTCCATATTGATCCCTCTCATCTTCCAGTTGCGGTAGCATTTAAAACCTTGGCTACAGTTTTGTTCTTAATTATGCTGTCTTATATTCTTTGTTTCTCCTGCATAAATCTTGGCCCCTGAAGTAGATTATAAATTCCCCATGGGCATGAATCACATCTTACACGTCTGTGTTTCCTCCTTAATACCTATTAGTATTGGACACATAGCAAGCAGTCAGTAAGCACTGGTTGGTTTGTTGACAACATGCCATGTGCGAGCTTACTCTAAATTTTGTGTTTGACCTCAAAAAGCCTTTGAAATTTTCTGTATACCTTTTTCATGTTCCTTATCAGCTTCTCTTTGGTCAGCTTTGTGGTTCACATACCGTACTAGAATTGGGATGCTTCTCAATTCGAAGTTTTGTTTTCAATTTTATTTTCAGTGAGTTCAAATAGGCATGTTTTTCAAGAGTCCTTTATTTCATTAGAAAATTTTGTGTCTACTTTAGACATCATGTAAAATGACTGTTTAGAATCCTAAAAAGTATATTAAACATGCAAAACAAGCTTTTTGGTTGATCACTGTTAAAAATGCAAGCAGTTTCCTTTTTCCATTTTTTTAATATGTGGTTATTGCATTTAAAAAAGACAAAGTGAAGGAAATGTTTCCTGTTTGTGGAGACAGATGGCAAGTCCATATTAAACCCCACAAAAAAGGAGAACAATGCCAAAAACATCTTAGAATTAGTACTTACAAAACTTTCTGCTTTTAAAGCATTTTCTTGCTGTCATAAATGAAGTTAAGATTTTACATTATAAAATTTAAGGGGGCTGTTACCAACTCTCTAAAGGAATGCTTTAGAAAAACTGTACCTGGATAATTCACTTACAAATAAGCTCCCCCTAATTTTTTAGGTATGTGCTTTTCTAACTAAATGTATTGATTTTTTTTTAAACTCATAGAAGTGATATAAAGTAAGCAAGGAATCATGCTACAGTTGTCTTTTAATTATCCTTAGACTGTCTAAAATTGGTCATGGACCATTTTTCTAGCAGTGTTTTTTCCAGTTTTTTGAGTGTCCCATGATATATCCTCTCTCCTGGGCCAGACATGCTTGCTTGCTTGGGCTGAGAATACAGAAAACTTGGCACTTACTTTGTGGATCCGTAATCTCACTGATGCGGGCATGCCTTCCATGGTACAGATTCCAATCCATCTTACCTTCTTATACTGTACGATTTTTGTCAGTGCCTTCTTGTAAAATTTCCAGAGGATCTGCCAGTGCACAGGAGGCCTTCCTCTACTCCTTTTAATATTTCAAGGATATGTTAGTGTTCGGGCTGCCATTATTACCTGCTATTCTCACTGTATGATCCATCTACCTCTTTCTCTGATCAGACATATTCCTGAAGGTGTCTTTTGCACCATTTCTTGAGGATGTATCATCATTCACAGTATGCCAAAGCCTTTACACCAAAGGTACATTTTTCCATGGACTATTGGATTACCTGCAATTTTTATTCTTCAGAGATTGTGGTATTCCATGATTCAGCGCTCTCTAGCCTCACCAGGAGAGTTTTTAAAATGGGCTTTAACTGCAGTGACCAGCTTGAGATCATTAAAAATGCTATAGTTTCCCAAATACCATCCAGTCTGATCTCCTTTGATTCAAAACTGGATTATCTCTCTGTAGTGCCTTTCTAAAGCCTATATCCTGGAAGGTGGAGCCAAGAAAGCAGAGCAGCAGGAGGCAATACAGCCCTTCTTCACTCACCCCTCCCTGCCAGCTCCAAAGAGAGCTAGAATATACACCAGACCAAATCCTAATGGGGAAATCCATGAAAAGTTACAGTGTATCACTTGTCCAAACCATGTCTGGTTAGGGACACAGACCAAGAGGCCTGTAGTCACTGGGGACTGTTCAGGAAGGAGCACACCAAGAACAATGCATTCTGGGATCTCAAGCACCAAGGGAAGAGGAGGTTCAAGACTGCCAGTGGGACACTATTGGGAATAGGTAACTGGCAGCTTTGTCACTTACTAGCCAGTTCTGGGTCACAGACCCAGGGTGGACAGAAAAGGCAACCTGTGCCCAGGAATGCAGTGATCACAGGCTCTAGGCTGTGTACCTAGAGAGGAACAATTTCAGATGAAAACAGCAGTGTGGCTCAGATTGCAGGAGCAGAGTGTAGTCTTAGTTCCAGTCTCTAGCCCACCTGAAGCCTGCAGAGGAATAATTGGGGCAGGAATTCCAGAACAAAGAGGAGCCTACATTTCTGCCACTCAGAATCAGCAAAGCCTCCTAGACACCTGATAGTGACTGAATCCAGTAACACCCAACTGTTGCTCAGACCCAAACCCAGGTCAGGAACTTTCAGGGTTCAAACTAGGAATGATGATCAGACTTTGCCTTTGGAAGCACTAAAGACTTGCAGGTCCTCTGCCTCTGAGATACTGGAGTAACACAACACTCAGTACCCCCAAGAAAGCAGCAGCAAGGTCATCCTATACCTTCCCTCCAGAAGGGTACAGAGCCAGGTCCTGATATCAAATCCAGAATCAAGAAGTAAGGCTGGAAGAATGAGCAAACAAAAAAAGAATCCCACTGTAAAACATTATTGTGGTGACAGAGATGCTCAAGACACAAAACCAGAAGAAGAGAATAACTTAAAAATGCCTGCAAACGAAGCCTCAAAGAAAACATAGCTTGGGCACACATTCAACTAGAATTCCTAGAAGAGATGAAGCAAGAATTTTTAAAATATTTTAAATTGTTTTTATAAATTAAATTAGAATAGTAGAGGGGGCGGAAATGAAAAAGAAACGAGAGCTATGGAGGAAAGAATTGGAAAGGAAATTAACAGCTTGTCACACCAGGACAAAACCTTGGCCAGGCCACAAATTCCCTGAAAATTAGAACAGACCAAATAGAAACCAATGCTGTGAAACAAGAAATATTAAAACAGAGTCAAAAGACTGGAAAATAGAAGAAATCATAAAGTATCTCATGGCAAAAACAGCTGACCTAAGAATAATTAGACCAACTGAACACCATTAACAAAGAAAGAGCCTGGATAGACATCATATGTCAAAAAAATCTTAAAACTGCCCAGATCTTTTTAGGACCAGAAGACACAATGGAAATAGAAATAATCCACTGGACATCTCCCAAAATGAAAATTTCCAGAAATATTATAGCCAAAATTCTGAGCTTTCAGGTAAAAATACACACACACACACACACACACACACACACACAGAGATTGGGTATAGAGATACATTTCACTCAACAAGGAAATAGGAAGAGAAGGGGGAATTGAAGGGAAGGTAGATCAAGGGGGACATTAGTCCTAAACAAAACAAACTCTTAAGGATATACAAAAATATTTACAGCTCTCTTTTGAGGGGACAAGAATGGGAATCTGGGTGGGGAAGGGGTCATACTGGGAAATTGAGTAATGACTAAACAAGTTTTGGGATGGAATATTATTGTGATGTGAGAAATGATGAAAGGGATAGTTTGATAGGAACCTGGAAAGATTTATGCCAATCAATGCACTGAAGTAAAGAGAATCAGAGAAACAATTTATACATTGACAATAATATTGTAAAGACAAACAGCTTTGAAAGTATGAGGATCAGCGTAATGATCAAGCACAATTCCAGAAGACTAATGATGAAACGTGCTACCTACCTCCTGCTAGAAAGGTGAAGAACTCAGAATGCAGAATGAGGAAATGCATTTTGCTTGACTTTATGAGATTTTAACTGGGGTTTTGTTTTTCTCAATTGAAAAAATAAATAAATATAAAAAGAAAAAATCCGTGTTGATAAACTTACTCAGTGAGCTGAATTATATATAGCTTCAGGCTCAATCTGTGCAATGCATCCTTTGTCCACTTTGTTTCTCCAGTGTGGATTATTACATCAATCGTTTTTGAGTGACTATCATAAGAATATAGATTTAGATCATGCAATCCGGTCCCTTCATTTTATAGATAAGACCCAGACAGATTAAATGATTTCCCCAGGGTCTCACAGGTCATATTAACAGAGCGCCAATTCAAACCGAGATCCTCCAACTCCAAGTTGAAGGTCCTTTCCACTGCACTAAATCTCTTTGAAGAGGCCCTGTAATGTTCCAGTGCTTAATGAAATCAGCAGAATATCAGGCACAAACAAGTGAATCTATAGAATTTCTTTTTCCCTAGATAGCTTCCACATTGGTAGATGCTGCAGGACTAAGAAAGGGAGACATATACAAGTACATATTCTTTTCCTACTTCATGCCTTTCAGAAAATGCCTAGAAGTGTTGATTGCATTTCTAAAAGGAATATGTAGGAATTACAAGAAATAGGCAGAGAGTTAGTGCAGTATGGACTGTGCTGGAAGCCAACCTGAGGGCAGTATTAGAACATTTTAAAAGGTTATGGTTGTATTGAGTATATTTTGGCATGAAAGCAGGTGATGTGTGAGTTCAGAGGCTGGGTGTCCCTTTTGGTGTGTATGTGTATATGGGGGCAGGCAGGGAGTCTGGTGGTCATTGTAGGGTTGGGCAGGAGTTGTATCTCAGTCAGCTTGAGGTTGAGTTAATAATCTGCCACAATATAGCGTTAGCTCAGTCAGGCTTTAGATTCAGATGTACTGAAGAAAATCTGATCTTACAGTTTTTATCAACAGTGACTGCTCTGCACTGGGGTATTAGTAGAGGAACCAGCAATGAAACCACAAGCCCTGACCTAAACAGATAGCCATGTATACACCCACACATCAAAATGACCATACCCATAGGTTCTAAGTCTCCACCCATACTCATATTCAACTGTCGCACTGAAATGCACTTCTAAAGTGGCCAAACATAGTCCTCTGAACTTGTACTGAAAAACATGCCTAAAACACACGTTCACTGCAACTGCTACCTCCACACCAACCCCTTCTCACTGTCTGCTGTTAAACCAAAATGCAGTCAGGAACTGTGGGCTTCCAGCCTCCGCACTTGCTATCATAGCCTCCTTCTGTGTTCTTAAGCCAAGACACATGCCCAGTACACCCATTCACCACAACCGCTGCCTTTCCTTCCACATTCTAGCACTCACTGTGCCCAAGGTTAGCTCTCAGCTTCTACTAGCCTGCATACAATACTTCTCAATCCTACTTCCTATGGCCCGTCTATATTTTATCACAGAATTGTCATCCCTTGCCCCTTCTTCCCAGCCACCCCCATGATAACATGCGAAGAGAGAGTCTTCCTTCACCAAAAAAGCATCTGTATCCATCTTTCTTCCACCTCATATGTCTCAATGTCCTGAAACCCCATGGCACTGGTAAATACATTTGTGAGCACATGTAAGTCAGAAGTGAGTTTGTAATAGGCAAACACTTGACACAGCAGGCATTTATATTCTGTATACCTCTCAGTCATGTGATGGCGAGGCTATAGTTTATTGTAGAGAATTGTCTCCTAAATTCTGCCTCCGCCCTTCTCATCTTTTCATCGGTGACATAGTCAGTACATACATAGGTAATCCTCAAAAGGATTTTATAGTAATAAGCAAATATCGGTGACTTGCTAATGTCTTTTTGGTCTTCAAAAAGCAAGCCAACGATAGTAACCATAATAATAGTACTATCCATGGTCGGGTCCTCTCTTTTAGATCTCTGCTTATCTGGGTACTGAGCAGTACTAAAACCAAACTTACCTTTCCTCCCCTCTTTCAAAAGGCCGCCATCCTTATAGCTTCATGTAATCTCAGCATTGTCCTGGATTATCTGCACTCTTCCTCACACCACACATCGGATCAGTAGCCAGGTCTGGCCATTTCTTCCCTCACAACATCTCTTGTTTCTGACGCCTTTTCTCCACTCAAATAGCTGCCACCTAAGTTCAGGCCCTCATCACCTCCGAAAGTCCTCCTGCCTGAAATCTCTTCCCACTCCAGCCCATCCTGCACCCTGCTACCAAAATAATTGTCTTCACCTGAGATCTGACCTTGTGACTCTCCTACTCAGACAAGTCCAAGGGCTTCCAGCTGCCCTCTAGGACAAAATAGAAACGACTCTGGCTTTTAAAGACCTTCACAACCCAGCTCCAATCTGTATCTCCAGCCTTTTTGGTCATTATTCCCCTGCCTCACGCTATACAATCCAGTCCAGCCAAATTGTCCCTCTCTGTGTTCTCCCACACACATGACGCTTCAGACCCTATCTCTGCCTTTGTTCTGGCCTCCCCCATACTTCTCATGAACACTCCCTTTGCTTCCACCTTACAGTCCATCTCTTCCTTTAAGATGCAGCCCAGGGACCATCTTCTGCATGAAGCCTTTCCTAATGCCCTCAACCTCTAAAGTCCCCTCTTGACTATTTTTTACGTGTTAATATTACATTTGTGCTGCATATATTTACTTGTTACCTCCTCCGTTAGAAGGTAAGCTCAATGAGAGTAGAGATTATTTTATTTAGCACAGTACCTGGCACTAGTAGGAGCTTAATAAATATTTGATTCATTATAAATCTGTTCATGAATGACTTTAAAATTATGTCACTTCCAGCTCAGATTTCTTCTGTGTATATTTGCTGAAGTCCGTCTGCTCCTCCCAGCTGCCACTGTTCATACAACTTGGGTACTGTAATCAATAGTGCTTGAATACTGAGCGTGGTGGAATACAAAGGTCCTGGTTTCATTGTCATTACTGACAAGATGAGATCCCTTATAAAAATGCCGGCAAATCTGTTCTGTTTTCCATGTGTTTGTTATCCTTTCAGTTTCATTGATGGATGCTTACTGTATGGTCTCAAGTCTCTGTCACCTTAACTACTTTTCAGGCTCTGGCAAAGCAGTACTGCGTGTAATCCATCATCAACCTATTCCATGATGTTTTGAAATGAGTTTGTATTCTAAACAGTGTTGGCTCTCATTTCCATTTATCTGGCCAGATTAAGTATTTATTGTCTGATGCGGTTTCTGAGCTTCTTTGGCCTACTTATTGTGGTGACTGTTTGCTTCAGCTACACTGTATGGAATCATACAGAGATTAGAATTTAGTTTCCAAGTTAAAAAGTGGAAACAGTAATAGCATAAGTTTTCAAAAACTGCTAAAGAAAATTACAGTGACTCCTGATTTTTTATACCTGTGTCTTTTTCAAAGCAACCCTGACCTCCTTTCACTTTTGTCCCTTTTCCCTGATCACATCTAAGGCATAAACTGCTAACAGTAAGATTGAGCAGAGAAGGATGGAGGAGCCGAAAACGTGAACGTGTGAATGTATGTCTCTAATTGAGTTCTAAAACCATATTAGATAGCTCATTTTGAATTACCCGTTGAGTGATACTACTCTTTGTTACTGTGTCATGATGATTGAAAAGTAGACTATATTACTCTAGAATTTTTACTCCCTGTATGACTGTATATTTCATACTTTTCTATTTTGTTTAGGTTTATTCTGTAGAGACAGTCTAAATAGTAAGATGGCTTTATTCATTTTTGTATTATAACAGCATATGTATGATCTCTTTTTAGGGTGGGAGGATTAATTGGAATCGATTTTTTCCTCATATACGTCAGAGGCGGAACGCAAATGCTCGAGATGTTCGACAGTCTGAACAAGAAGTAGCAGCACCTCCTCTCGAGGTTTCCGAGGAACAGGTAATCTTAGACTGAGTGCACCCCTACAGAGGGAAAGTGATTTTCAGCACCTGAAAGTAAAATGTGGGGGTCTTGATCAAAAAAAAATTTTTTTTTAAACAGCAGCTCCTAGCATTGCAGTTTGGACTCCTGTTATGTGCTGGCAAGTTTGAGAAAAGTTTGATAAATTTTGAAAAGTGTTTGGCTGAAAAAAATAGTCTACAGCTATTGTAGACCATTATCACAATTAATACATCGCTATTCTCTTCCATGTGTGGTGTTTGATAGTCACTGTGTAGAGTAAGCACAAGGAACTTTCACCTATGTTTCTGTGTCCTTCACATCCGCAATCCAGACACTTCCAAGTAGACCTTAATTGAGGAACCTAGCCTTTGAAACAACAGCGGGACACCTCAAGGAGGTTTTGACATCTGGACTAGAACCTGAAAGTATATCCCCTGACAGTGCTGTCCAGCTCAAATGGAGGCATATTGACTTAGAAAACCACAAATTAACATTATCTTTGTTGTGTTATATTTTTATTTGTTTTGGTGAACACTTCTCAATTACATTTTAATCTGGTTTGGGCCATACTTAGGAATTTTGAGGGCTGCAAACAGTAAATTTGACACCTCTGTCCAATCCTGCCATTGCCAGCATCCTTGGTTACTTCTACACTAGACTGTAAAAATCGCTGCAAAAAGAAACTGCTTTCTCTAATTCAGGAAGCATTTATTATGTACTTCATATAGTCCAGGGACCATGCTAGGGATAGAAAAACAAAAATCTCTCTTGGGATCTTGGCTTCTGCTCAGGAGGAAACCACACGTCCACAGATAAGTAAATACAGCCACAGAGTAATTTCAGAGGGATGAGAGCTGAAGAGATAGGAAAGGCCTGCTTAAGAAGTTGAGCTCCCTCGAAGTGAGGGAGGAAAGGAGGGAGGGGGAGGGCAGGCCTAGCACAGCGCGCAGCCTGTCTGAAGGCAGAAGGCAAGGTGTTGTGCACAGTCAACCACAGACAGGCCTGTTTGGCTGGAACATAGCACTCAGAATGTGGAAACAGTCTGGAAATATTAGTTAGACATTTTGCTTCACTATGAATATTTAGTATAAGGTTTTAATTTTCTTCTTCTTGTTTTTCCCTCGGTGGGGAGGCAGGGGGTGGGAAGGGGCCAGAATAAAAAAAGCAATCCTTTTATATTAAACGGAAAGCATTAGGCAATGCAGGGAAATGATAGGGAACTAGAGAAACTTGTTGAGTAGGGGAGTGACCCCGTCTGACCTGTGCTTTAAGACTATCAGTTTGGCAGCTGTGAGTGTGAGACAGATTGGAGAGAGAAGAGACTGGAGGCAGAGACAAAAGGTGATGAGGGCCTGGACTAGGATGTTTGTGGTATGAGTAGAGAGAAGGGGACACATGCAAGAACTATTGAGGAGTTGGGATCAAGGGGGCGAGGGAGAGTGAAGAGTCATCGGTGACCCCAGGTTGTAAAATGAGGTGACCAGAAGGATGGTTGTCCTCTCAACAATAAGGAAATCAGGAGGAAGGGTGGGTACAAGGGGAAAGATAATTATCTTTTACACATGTTGATCTCGAGATGTCAGTAGGACTCCAGGTGGAAACAACCAAGAAGCAGTTGGTAAGTCAGAACTAAAGCTCAGGAGAGAGAGGATGGCCAAGTATGTAGGTTTTGGAGTCATCTGCTCAGAGATGGTGTTTGAAACCGTAGGAGCTGATGAGATCACCAAGAGTGAGCACAAAGAGAAAAGAGAAGCAGGGCCAACACAAAGGCCTAAGCTATGCCATGCATAGAGGCAGGGCCTGTTTGATGATCCAACAAAGGAGACTTTAGGAGAAGTCAGACAGGTGAGAGGAGAATGAGAAGGAAGCAGTCACCAAAGCCCAGGGAAGGGAAAGTGTCCAGAAGGAGGGGGTGGTCATCAATTTGACATTTCTTAGAGAGGTCTAGAAAAATGAGGACTGAGAAAAGACCTTTGGGGCTTAGCCATTAAAAGATTGTCAAAGCCTCGAGAGAGTGTTTTTTGGCAAAAGGTACAATAGGAAAAGAGGTAGCTAGGCGGGTTAGTAGATAGAGTGCTGTGCCTGGAGTCAGGAAGACCTGAGTTCAACTCTAGCCTCCGACACTTAGCATTGTGACCCCTCAGCAGGTCACTTAAACTCTGTTTGCCTTAATCCACTGGAGAAGGAAATGGCAAACCTCTCCAATTTCCATGCCAAGAAAACTCCACGGACAGTCTTGCTGTCCTCTTATGGTCCATGGGGTTACAAAGAGTCAGATATGACCAAAGGACAACAGAACAGGAAAATTCACAAGGGGTGGAGAAGTGAATGAGAAGAAGTCGAGGCAGAAAGGGTGGAACCAGACTTTTCTAGGAGTTGGTAGTGAGAAGGAGATATAAGATGGTAACTTGAAGATGGTAGAGTACAAGGGAATTATTTTAAGGATGGGCATGTTTATAAGTAGCAGGAAAGGAGCCAGTGGATAAGAGTTAGGGTAAGGAAAGGAGAAAGGGGCTGATTGAAGGTACAGAGGAGAAGGCAGGTGGAGGGTCTGAGTGTGTCTACTCCACCTTTTGCCCAGTGTGTTTTGCCAGGATGGAATCATGAGAGAAGGTGGACCCAGTAGTGGAGAGGGCCAGGGAAGCAGTCTGATGTCAGGGAGCCAACATCCATGTTTTCAAAAAGATGGAAGGAATGTAAAGGAAAAAAGTGTAATACAGAGAAAAGTCTGTTAATATTGGAAGGAAGGTTAGGAATGAAGTGAATGGGACTGAGAAAAGGGAGAGTGGTTGCTAGGGAAAGCAGCTTTTGGCTCTGAACCAGTAAGAGAATTTTTGCTGATAGGATTTCCTCACACTTTCTAACCTCCTCGCTCCCCACCTCCACTCTCAGTCGAGCTTTGGTCTTGGGTTGGTCCGGGGAGCTTGGCTGCATGGGGCTGGTCTGCAGGACTAGATGATTGTGGCTTGGCCAGTCTTCTTTCTTTAGTGTAATTTCCCCATCCCTTTTAATGACATCCAGGACTATAATGTTAGGATCTTGGTGTGCAGGTTATGGAGAGCTGAGGCTAGTTGTGCTGTCCTCTTTTCTCATTACAGTGTGTTTATTTTCTATATATCTGTATTTGCTTATTTCTTAAAGTGTTGTATGTCACCCTTCCCTGCTTCCCCCATACAAGTCCCTCGAGGGTGTGGTCTGAGAGGGAAGGCCTGATTTTAAATTTTCTTGATTGATTGTTCACTCTCCCTCTGCAAGGACAGTCTTGCCCAAGACCTCAGCTATGGGTTTGTTTGGGGGCAGGACCAATAAGACCAGTAAGTCTTCCTCATCTCCTTGCTTTATTATTTTGCATCTCAGGCAGGCATTTCAATCACTCAGAAGCATTAGTAAAAAGATTATGGGGCCTTGGGCAGATTTTTGCTCTGTATGAAGAATCCCCTAAACCCAGGAAATACATCACATACATCATATTAACAGACTGCTTGGTTTGAGGGTGTTTCCCAAGGAAACTCTCTACAATCACAAAGCCTTTAGTGGTAGAAATAAAGGGCACAGAAGGCAGCCACAGGACAAGAAGATGATGAGTTCCATTATGTCACTGCTTGTTTGATATATAAACTATGAATCATATTTTTGATAGGAACCGTTAGAGAGATAACACTTTAAAGGGTGAGAGATTTTTGGTTTTGTCACTTTTCCCAATGTGTACAAAAATGACACCATTACCTGTGCATAGATGTATTTACATATGTATGTATATGTATGGGCCTGTTGAGGATTACATGGTTGTTTTTGACACTTTTCTTCATCCTGTCAGAATAACAAATCCTGTGATGAACTAGTCATTGTCAACGTGCATTGATATTGATTCTGAGACCTGTTGTGAAAAGAAAATAAGTGAGAAAAGCTGTTTTAATCAAAACTTTCCTCTTAAAAGATTGTTATTTACTTGTTCATTTGTTTTTTTAAGGTAAAAGTTAAAATGTGATTGAACTAATAAGCCATAAATCCATAGAATCCCAGAGCTTAAAAGAACCTCAGAAATCATTGAGTCCACATCCTGAATCCCCTGTACAACACACCTGTAAAGTGGTTATTCATCTGCCTTTGAAAGGAGCTGGTTACATTTTTAGGCAATTCTTCTTATTAGAAAGTCCTTCCTTTTATTGAGCTAAAGTCTGTCTCCCTGTTCTGTGTTCTAGAGCCACACAGAATAAGTGTCCCCCTTCAACATGGTACCCCTATTAAATACTGGAAGATAGTGATCATATCCCCGCTGTGTGATTTCATATACCTTCACCTACCTGATCCTCCTCTTCTGCATATGTTTCAGTTTATCAATACTCAATCACTGAAATGAGAGTTCTCTCCATTGATGCACAGTGAAGCTTATCCTTACTGTCTCCTAACACTGTGCGGTTGCCAGCGGAGAGCTCCAGCTTTCAAACCGTCCTCATTCCTTGTCTTTGCCACATGACCAGGCCATCTTCTCTTCCTGCTAACACATCTCTTAATGACATCTCTTATGGCTGTTTTTCTTTGAAGTTCATCACTGATAACCGCAGCCTGCTCTCACCCAACATGAGCCTTTCTGTTGCCCTCTGTGTTGTACTCATTTTCAACTCTTCAAGACTGTAATATATGTCATGGCTTATTATTATAAAGCAACAGCAGCAAAATGTTGGTCTTTAAAAGATGGACCTTTGCTTCCATTGGAAAATTTGGGTCATTAGAAGATCTTTATTATTCCAGAAGGCAGTCCAATTCACTGTCCTTCTCTTGTTCATCTTTGGGCCCAACTCTTTGATCATCTGTACTAAATATCTGTCTCAGATATACGTATTGATAGATGAGCCCTATAATTTTTCCACATAAGTGTCATAACCAGGGCAATAGACATTCTTCATCCGTTTGATCTTTCCTGTGTGCATAGTCAGGCCAAAATCTTTGGGGTGTTTATGGCTTTTTTCTGCGAGAGATCTGTGATGTTTCAGAATTTGATGCAATCAGCACAACGTAATCCACAAACACAAACATCTGGAAAACTTCACTATCTGCAAAGAATCCTTCTTCAACTTGGACTCTTTGAATGTACAGTGAAACCTTTTCTGCCTAATCCTTTCTTCCGGTCTCCAGAGAATACTTATGACCCATCCTTTCATTTAGCTTCAACTTCCCTCAATCTTTTCATTATAGCAAGAATATTTAAAATGTATATGATTCAGCTCCTCTAATAGCATATCCACTCATTGGTCACTTGACTAGGATCTCATATTTAGAATACTGGCTGTCAAACTAAAGTTTACAAATGGTCAAAAAAACTGTGTGATTCTTAGCATATATTGCAACTGTCATGCCGATAGAAGGGGATGGGGACTGGGGTCCAGTTTGTATTTCCTTTGTTTCATGAGTTTCCATGACCAAAAAATTCATCACCATGGCCAGCCTCCATACTTAGCTAGGCTGTTCCTTGCAAAACACATGGTCTGTTATATGACATAAGCTCCGACGAGTTCTGCCTTGCAAGCCTCCAACATCATTCTATTAATATCTGATGCTCTCTTTAGGTAGAACCTCAGGAGTAAGGCTTTATAAATGGCCTTTGTTCCCTTGGAACCATCACAGAGACCTGCCTCACAGTGTGAAGCAAGAAAGGGATAGCCTCTAGATTTAACTAGCTTTAACACTAGTCTGGGCATAGGTCTCCCTCAAGCTAGGGCAGTCTTGGAAAATTACCCCAATGCTCAAGAGGATACCAGGGTGAAGGTTCTTCTCTCTGGAACCTGACCTGGATCCTCTACATTTGGGCCTATCATCAGATGCTAACTATCCATCTGTAATTTGTGGATGGACCCTTCTTGAAGCTTGATGCCTCAACTTTTCCTTGCTCCTTGTTTCCTGTTCACTGGAAAACCCAGCTAATTCCTCTCTTGGCAGCAATGCATAATCTTAGCAGAGTCCTACCCTTCTTCAAGGCTAGTAGAGTACCTAGTAGTACCAGCTATTATAGACTAGCAGAATACCCGGTCTTTCAACTGCTGGGGATTCTTCACTGGTCTGCTACCTTGAGTGTTTCCTGGGCACCTAGATTTTGTAGCAGGCCTCTAGACCCAGGCTGCATTTCATAACATTGAATGAATAAGATACCATTGCTTATACCTCCATGAACTCTTCTGAAATGAAACTCCAGCTGGGCTGTAGGCCTCCCTCATCTGGGCAGCCATCAGTCCTCACCCAAACATTAACAGGAGTAGAGTAGAATCTGTGGTGTTGTTCCTAAAGGCCATGTGCTGATTCTTCTCAGGCCTCAGTGTCTTTAGCACTTTCAGTAGTATATAATTAGAACATCTCCT
The DNA here is from genome assembly GCF_011100635.1 of Trichosurus vulpecula. Taxonomy (NCBI): domain Eukaryota; kingdom Metazoa; phylum Chordata; class Mammalia; order Diprotodontia; family Phalangeridae; genus Trichosurus; species Trichosurus vulpecula. The sequence continues at coordinate 371,829,104 of NC_050576.1, forward strand.
TGAGGATGGTTTAATGTATTTCTAAGCATTTTGATTCCTATCAAGTTATAAACCTTCTTGAGTAGTTTACTGTCAAGATCTAAATTTGATCAGAATGGATCCTGGCAGGAAAGCCATCTACTGAAAATTACTTCTCACATTCCACCTTAACTACTGTGGAATCTTTCTGATTCTGTGCAAACGAGGACCAAATTATGCTAGCCATGTAAACCATGCAATTTGCTAGCTCTCTCCATCGAAGACACCAAGCACCGCAACAAATCCATTTTTTCTTGTGCCAAGTGTCCAAAATGGTCAGAGAATTTTCATAGTCATAGATTAAAAGGTCTTGAATAGCACCAGCTGATCCTACACAGGCTATGAAAAGGCAGTTAGTTATCCCAGCTGGCTTTAGTAGGTAACACAAAGGACTTGCTCCAATGAGCAAAAGCGACACTGATGCACATGTGAAGTACATTAACCAGGTCTCTAAAAGCCTTGTCCTATTGGTCTCTAAACTGTAGTTTAGGTGTCCTCTAGAGGTTTCAGACTCGCAGGCATGCCTGGACAAAACTCCCAAGAGCCACCTAAAACAGATTCAAATATAATTAGGAAATGTTTAACAACAGCAGCAAATAGAGTACAACATTCTAAGTCAGTTGGAGGCCATTGAGTCTGACACTACTTGTTCAGGCTGCTTATGGTTGTCAGGTTTGTGTCCGTGGCTGAAATCATTGAGAGCCTGTGCTATGGTGGAGCAGCTCTTCACCAGTCTTTACTGTTGACTCATCCAGAATGTTGTTCATCTCAGAGAGGACAATTTTCTGTATCCACTTTCAAAAAGTATTGGGAGTCATGGTGGGGTGAGGTTTTTCCCTTTGGGTATATCCTAAATCTCACACGATAGCCCTTGTACTGAATTGGAAACCTGAACCTTCTTCACCCATCTCCACAACTGTCCTCCATGTGTAGAAAGCTGTATTCCCTCAACTACTGGCTCATAATACCTGTATCTACCCTCTATGTATGTATGTATGTATCGATATAGATATATATATAGATATATCTCTGTGTGTGTATGTGTGTGTGTGTATATATGTATACACACAGACATGTATGTGTGTGCGTTTGTGTGTATATGTGTATAGTTATTTATGCAATCCCTCCACCCTCTCTCCCATTAAAAATATAAGGTCCTTGAGGGGAGAAATTGTTTTTATTTCTCTGTATATACATAGCCTGACATATAGTAGGTACTTAATAAATGCTTGTTGACCAACTGACAAACAATCCTTCCATTTTTTGGCCATTAGAAGGTCATTAAAGCCATCTAGTGCGTATCATAGAGGATTCTCAGCAGTAAATTACCTTTCTAATTCATTTTTGGCCTCTACCTAGTTAAGAAACTAGGAACTTATTAGCAGTGGGGTAGCTAGGTAGCAGTATATAAAGCACTCTGCCTGGAATCAGGGAGACCTGAATTCAAATCCAGTCTCAGATGCTTAGTAGCAGTGACCCTGCACCAGTCACTTAACCTCTGTTTCAGTTATCTCAACTGTAAAATGGAGGTGATAATAGCACCTACCTCCCAAGGTTGTTGTGAGGATAAAGTGAGATAATATTTAAAAAGCCCTTAGCACAGTGCCTGGCACGTAGTAAGCACTATATAAAGGTGACTGCTATCATCATTATTATTGTTATCATTAACAAAGGTTTGGAAATTCAGTTACCCGTTATATTAACCCAACCCAGGCAAGGAACAACACTGAAACAGAAAAAATATTTAGTCACAAAAGAAGTAATAGTAACACAATAGCAAACAATCTCAGCCTTCCTTCCTGGTGATTATTAGAGTCTCACTCTCCATTTCCCAAGAGTAACTTGAGTCTCAAACCATTCTAAACTCATGACTCCTAATAGGAAAGGTATGGGCAAAGTCCCTCTATAGCCAGAGTGTGGGATGGGAAACTATACACATATGGGTCTTATGCTCGCTACTGGAACTTTCCCCAGTCTCCAAAATTTGGGTATCTTTTCTCCTTGCTCTGTGACATGCCATTTAGGAATCATAGGTTCCTGGATACCACCATTACATACTCTAGGATGCCCCTTAAAACACTTCTTTTTCAGAAATCTTTCCCACCCAATAAGAGTTGTGCTCTGGGCACATGGTCTCAAGGCAAATGTTATCCTTGTTCTTCTCCACTGCATACCTTAATGTGAGGCCCAGCTATCCTAAGAAATGTTGTTTTTTTCTTTACTTCAACAATGTCATTTATATAATAAGCATTTTTTACACATCTACCATAAATAAGGCACTATGGTAGGCACTGTGTATATAAAGACAAAAATGTTAAAAGTTCCCTTTCCCAAGCAAGTTACGGACTAATGGGCAAGATAAAACATCATTTTAAAATGCAAAAAAAAAGTTTTAGGAAAAAAGTATAGTCAAGTAGTCCTGGGATTGTGAAAAAGGAACCAATGAATAAGGCAGAGCCAGAGAGGCCAAGAAATAGAGTGATGTGATGAACGTCAAAAGAGGAGCAAAGCGGGAGAGTAGTCAGCAGCATCACATGCTGCAGAAACGTTAAAAAAAAAGATGTCACTTGTCAAAAGGCCATTGGATTGGGCATTTTAGAGGCTATTGGTGACCTCTGAGAGAGCGATTTCACTAGCATGGTGAGGAGGGCAGTCATATTGCAAGAGGTTGAGTAAGTGGTAAGGAAGTAGATACAGTGAGCATTGAAAGGTTAGCAGTCAAGGCACAAGATAAACTGATAATAAACAAAAAAGCCTATAGTGACAGAGAGGTCAAAAGATGAGAGAAGGAATGATTGATGGAGCAAGATCCTGCAGGAGATAGGAGGGAATTGGTGTGGGAAAGAGGCATGAGGTACCCTCGGCAAGGAGGAAGATCACCTCATCTGAGAACGGATATCAGAGAGTTTGGACAAGGCCATGTAGAGTAGTTCAGGGAGTGAAGTAAGGAAGGAGCACATGAGAGATGGCATCAGGCTCTTCAGCAAAGTAGGAATACAGGTTAACTGCTGAAAAATGGGATTGTAGGGAGAGAGCTGGAGATTGGAGAGACAAGAAGATTCTTCAAACCACGTTTTACTGGGTTTTCTGTTGTTTTGTTCTTCCCAGAAGAAGCCTGAAAAAGATCTGTGTAACAATATGGATGGAATACTTAGATATATAATTTATTTCATTTGGCTAGCATTACAGTTCATTAACCTGGGAGCAATATTTTATAAGTAGTTTTGATGTAGTAGAAAAATATCTGATTTCTAATCAGAAGACTTAAGTTCAGGTTCCACTTCTGTCGCAGGCTGAGAGACGATAGCCAAGTCATTTAATTTCTTTTCCAAGAATAATCTTTGGACTGGAAGGGACAGAAGAGAAATAGTTAATAGAGAGTTGAAACTCGAGATTTAAGTAGAGAGGGGTAAAAAAACTTCCTTTGATAAGATGAAGTCACCAGGCCTATCCTAACATACTAAAAGAGCTGACAGATGTGACTGCTGAGCCACTTGACAGAAATCTTTGAAAAGATTATGGAAAGTAAGAGAAACTCGTCAAGACTGGAATTGGACAGATATTGTCCCAGTTTTCAAAAAAGGACTAGGAGTATAGCCTTCATAGCCTGGTGAATCACAGAATGTTAGCATTGGAAGGGACCCCAGAAGCTCTCTAGTCCGACCCATAGCTGAAGAAGAATCCCTTACTACAACTAGGAAAAGTGATAGCTCTGAGATCTCTTAGTTAGAAGTAGGCCTTTTTGATATCCTTGGAGATGGGGGTGAAGAAATGGAGATATGATCAATACAGTTGGATGGATTTGGGAGTGGTCAAATAACCAGACCCAAAGATTAACAGATGATGGATTGATATCTCTCTGGACTGAGGTTTCCACTGGAGTTGCCCCTGGGGTGAGGCCATGGTCCATCAGTAACTTGGGTGAAGGCACAGTGTGCTTAGGAAATCAAGACAGAAAGTAGGAGCTCTGAGTAGAGATTTCCATAAATCAGATTTAGACTCAAGACGAGAAAATATTTCTAGCAATTAGCACAGTCCATAAGTGGAATGTGGACAGCTTTGAGAAGTAATGAGTTCCCCATCCTTGGAGGTCTTCAAGGAGAGATTGTATGACTATTTGTTAGCCATGTTTTCGAGCAGGCCGCAGGTTGTACAGGCCTGTTTTAGAGGGAATTCCTAATCAGATATAGGTTAGAATAAATGACTTCTGATGTCCCTTCCAATTCTGAGAGTCCATAATTCTATAATATTCCTATAGTTTTATACTTTTTTCTTTTCTCCCAGTTCAGAAAGCCCTGCCAACTTTTACAGAGCACTCACCTAAGTTTCCAAACTTAGCTAAAACAGGGCTTTTAAACCTTTTTTTTTGTCCCAGGGACCCTTTGCATTACAGCCTGTGGGCCCCTTCTCAGAATGTTTTTAAATGCATAAAATAAAATACATAGATATACAAAGGAAACCAATTATATTGCAACATAGTTATCAAAATATTTTTTTATAAACAAGTTCACAGACCCCAGGTTAAGAATCTCTGATTTAAGACAACATAGAGAAAAGGGGTGGATATAAAGTCTTAGTCATTATGTCATCTCTGTTCTCCTGCTCATTCAGTCTGGAGAGTCTGGGTGTCAAATCTGTTTCATCTTCAGCTCTACCAGGTCAGAAATGTTACTACTCCTAAGAAGTATTCATTCCAGAAATATTTCTTAAGCGTTAGGCATTGGTCAAATGCAAAGTTAAAAAAGACAGAGCCCCTACCCCCAAGAGACTTATAATCTAGTAGAGAGAGCTAAGAATACAGATGAATATAATTCAAATTAGAATATGTTTATTAAGAGTAGGATAAAGTTTTATGAGATCAGATGGGGAGATATATACATACATACACACACACACTCACTTATATGTGTTTATATATTTTATATAATTAAATTCCATTACAGCAAGGAGGTTTGGTTTTCAATCCACAGTCAGCCAACAAACTTTTGAGGGTCTGCTATTTGTACAGTACTGTGCCAGATGTTGTCAAGGTTACCAAGAAGAAAAAAATAGGGTTCACACCCTTAAGGAACATGTAGTCAGGTGGCAAAGAAAGACAGGACAGATGCATGAAACAAGGAGAGGGTGTCCAGACCATAGAAGTGCCAAATGCTGTGAAACCAAAACAAATGGCATCATAGGAGTTCAGAGAAAGGATGGAATCGTGTGGAGCTTGGTACACACCATTCCTGCATCAGTAGTGGTCCCAGGGTGTTTGCAAGTAGGGAAGCACTGCCAGTCTAGATGAACATGTCTAAATGTAAAAACAGAGGAGAGAGCGAAGTGACCGGAGCTTTTCAAAGAGACTAGACAGTTGCCAAGGAGGGTTCCAAGAGCCATTGCATGTAGATGAACCTAGGAATTTGTCTGACGTTAGTGGATGGCACAATATGGGCTGAGATTGGAGGTAGTATAGTCAGGTAGAAAGGCAGCACCAGCGTCTGCATGCGTAGAAATTGGAGAAGTAAGAACCCTAAAAACACACTGGCATTTGACGCACTTAGCTAAAGGGAAGCTAGACAAACCACAGGCTTATTTGAAAGGAAAAAAAAAAACCAGAATCTCCATTAGGAGAAGTTCTAAGGCTTGTTCTAATCCATGCCCTTGTGTTGTTTTTACAGAAGAGCAAGGAGGAGGAAAAGGTGAAATTCAGATGGGAGAAGAACAGCACAAACAGGATCCCTCTAGATAACAATCAAGTTAGAGTCTTGTTAAGAAATAATCAGGGGATTGTTTCACTTCACACCAAATTGGGTTAAAAATAATCCTGGTGTGGATTTGTGTCTGTGTCTTTGTGTCTTGAACTCTTCCAGTGTGGTCTCTTTCTTTGCAAAGCATGTTGTGAGTAGCACCGATTTCATCTTGTTCTCTCCTGGAACCTTTTCAAATGTCACTGATGCTGCTGCTGCAAAAGCACCTGTTTGGGGAGATTTCACATACCTTGAGTTACTGAACCGAAATGCTGATCTCTATTGGCTCCTGCAGGGGGTGTATTGAATGCCTGTGACTGAGGTGTACTTGGATGAAAAGCAGCCGATGTTGTCTCAGCATGCTCCCTGTGGGGCACCCTAGATACTTCTATCACTCTGTTTTCACCTCTGGGTTTTTGTCTGTAAAGGTAGAATTTACTGTTACAGCAGTACCCAAGTCTTTCCTTCACATTCCTCAAGTCTGGTTTCTGATCTCTTTCTGGACTGGATTCCTGCCCTGGAAGACAGGAATTGGAAATGTTTAAATGTGATGGCTGGATTTTTTTTTTTTTAATGAAAGGGTAGGGGGGAGAGTGGGGGGACTTTTATATAAATGCAGCATTAATCATGGGCCCCTAGACATTTGACAAACAATAGTAGGTTTTGCTAAAATAAGCTAAAGAAAAACTATCTTCTTACACCAAAAGCTGTTTATTATATTAAAAAGAAAGTTCATGTGAAGAATTTTTAGAGAGAAGAGTCCCTCTAGTGCGCAACTGGAGGAAGTAAGTGTCACTGTGCTTGGAAATGAAAGAAGAAGGCTGTAGTATTTATGAGATGGGTTGTGGGGAGTTATCAGATTTTTAAGTAGGCTACAAAAAGTCCAGTCAATACTATGCTTCTTGGGAATACACAGCATTTGCCTTTGTATTTAACTGTTGTTAAATCCAAAAATTATATACGTAATGTGCAACTGTTAGGAAATTCACAGTGGTTTGGTTTTTTTGCGAACTGTTTCATTTTATCCTTAATACATTCCTTTGACATTGATTTGAAAACAGTACTCTGATATATTTCTAATAATGAAATAGATTTGTATTTTTTTATTAAAAATTTCTCTTTATTTTGAAGTTAGATCTTGTGGGATGTGGCCTTTAGTACCAATAAATTGTTTCAATGAAATTGCCATTTTAGGCACTTATAACGCGTTGCAGTTTTAGCTGATCAGGTAACAGATGCGTTTTCTATTGAAATGGTATGGATGACTAAAATGAAAAGACAGGAAAGCAGCTAGGTGGCACAGTGAGTAGAGCACCGACCCTGGAGTCAGGAGGACCTGAGTTCAAATGTGGCCTCAGACACTTGACACACATACTAGCTGTGTGACCTTGGGCAAGTCACTTAACCCCAATTGCCCTGCCTTCCCCCCTCCAAAAAAAAAAAAGAAGATGGGTATGAATCATCTTTCATTAGTAATACATGAAAAGTCACTCTTCAGTTTTTCAAAATGGTATCTTTTGTCACAAAAAGACAACAGAAACTCAATAAATGTTATTGGATGAATGGCCAGTAAAGATTACAAAAATATGGAGAGTGAATGAGTTTTTGAAGTGAATGATGAAAGCTGTCCTAGATCTAAGAGAATGAGTTCAGAGACAAGTTTTATCACTAATAGAACCCTTGTGGACTTTCTAGTGTGATGAGATAACCAAAGTCACCACTTCTTTGTCATGTGTCAAGTTCAAGATAACCTTGCTTGTATCATTTCCTGGTATCTCATGTCTTTGTTGTCTACATTTAGTGGCCACTTGACATCATTATTCTGCTGTTTAAATATCTTATATCTCAAATGTTGGACCTTTAACACCATAGTACAGCTTGTAAACCTAAGCCAACAGAAGCTTGCTCTGAGCAAGGAGACGTTAAAGTGACTGGACTTTTTAATACAGCTGTGTACAGCTGAGTCTTAATGGAACCAAACCTATATGTGTCACTGCTCTTTTTTTCCACATCTGCTTTGCACGCGATATCTTTCTTGAATTCTATTTGTATACAAGTTATATTTCCCATATTAGACTGTAACATTTGAGGGGTAGTGGAGTGGCGGTCTGTTGTTTTCTGTTTTTATGTCTTCACCATGTATCTCTGGTGAAAGAAATAAGAAGAATTCATGGCTTTCTCCAGTAACCTTCAGTAGCCCAGGAGGATGAGAGGAAGAATTGGATCATTGTAGTTACCCAGAGAATAGGATTTACAGGTTGGGAACTATGGAAGATCTAGGAAGCAAGTGATTCTAGGGCGGTAGGTAGTGAAACATTGCAGTGGCAGACCACATTGTCAAGGCTGGCTATGAAAGCGAGTGAAGACAGCAGAAAAGATGGAAATATTGCCTGTTAGTGATCATTTTTTCCTATCCTACTCCAAAAGTACAGTATTTCAGACACATTCTGGGACAAATTGACTATAGTGAACTATTTAGATGACCCCCACCCTCCCAGTCAAATATAAAATCCTCTGTTTGGCTTTTAAAGCCTTTTATAACCTGGCCTTTCCCCACCTTCCAGTCTTTTCACACTTTATACTTCTTCATCAACTCAGTGATCCACTGGCCCTGGTGTCCTTCATATAAGACGCTCCATTACCAGCCTGCATTTCCTCTGACTGCTTTCCCATTCCTGCATAGCTCTTCCTCGTCACCTCCACCCCCAGGCTTCCTGGCTTCATTCAAGTCTCAGTGAAAATCCCAGCCCACCATTTCCCTCTGAGATGACTTTACACCTACCCCATGTATATATAATTGTATGTACGTAATTGTTTGTTCATTGTCGCCCCATGCCACCATTAGAACATGAGCTGCTTAAGGGCCAAGATTGTTTTTGCCTTTCTTTGTATTCCTAGTGCTTAGCAAATTGCCTTATGTTTCTTAGCCAGTTGGCTTGAGACTCTAAATAATTATTTATAATTATTATAATATAATACATATTTTATATATGGGGTAGAACACATATAGAATACATTATAATATTATAAAGGCATACTATATTATATAGTCCATATTATAATCATTAATAATAGATTTATGGGAAATTGAGTTCTAAACACAAAAAGCTTTATACATTTTCCATCTGTGTATGGTTTGGAGTACTTGTGCTTTGTTCTCTGCTTACCCACCATGGGTTTGGCGCCATTGGCTTCCTTGTGGTACTCTAGCCCCAGACCTGTTCCCATCTCTTATTAATGAACTGTTTTATAAAAGATGGAAGCAGATGCAAACTCTCCTTGCTAAAAGAGATATGAGAACTCCTTCTTGGTTAGAAGTTATCCTAAGCTGAAGTTTATGTTAAGAGATTAGTACCTAGTAGAGATACCCTCCCTGAATAATTAGAAGACTTCTTGGAAAAGCATTGAAAAAAAAAGAAAAGAAAGAAAGGTTTGAAAGGAAATGTGGTTAGTTGTCAACACTGGTTCAAATTCTCTTTTGTGTTTAAACCTTTATAAATAGACTAGTATAAAACTCTCCAGTCCTTTCTTTGCTGGGATCTCTAAAATATGTGTGTATCTTCCCCCTTCCCCCCATTCCCCCTCCTTGAATGGGGAAAATACCCTGTGTATAATTTACAGCTTATAGAAACATGCCAAATGATTTTCTGGGTAGTTAGAAGATTTTTACTTCCTTTTAATAAATCAAAGTACTATCCTATGAAAAACCAGGTTGATTGTTGTCTTTTGCCCACCAATAAAGAACGTTTTCATTGCTTTCTATTTCAGGTTGCCCGACTCATGGAGATGGGATTTTCTAGGGTGGATGCTTTGGAGGCCCTGAGAGCTTCAAATAATGACCTTAATGTAGCTACCAACTTCCTACTGCAGCACTGATGAGCCCGAGGAATGCAGCTGACATGGTTGCTTGCCATCTGAGGCAGAGGCAGCATCTGCCTCCCTGATGACATTGAAAAATCTTTACCAAATGAATCCAAGGCAACAAAGCCATGTCTACAAAACTAAGTTATAATGTTGGGTAGAGGGTAGGTATGCCCTGCTGCTCCCATGCCCTTAAACCCCAAGGTTGTTATGATTACACTATCTGAAAATAAGTTTGCCATTGAATTAGCTAGCATGTTCTTTTCTATCTTCATTTTGAAAAACTGGGTCTTTTCCTTAGTTTTGGGAATCAACAGTAAAGAATTTGTTGCAGTAGACGTATAAAATGCTGAGAGAGTACAAACTTATGCAACAGCCCAGTGCCACTCCTGAGGGGAAAGAGAGGCTGTTATAAGTCATACTATTTTTATTATAGTACATAATCCCACATAATCTTTTGATTGCAATAATAATCTTGAAGGGGAAAGGGAGTAATGTTATTTCAATAAGGACATATCAGATTATTCTTTGTAAAAGGTTTTTTTTAATTGCATTATTTTTTTTCTCAAATTTATTTTTAAATCTAAAGGGCTATTCAGGCCATGCCCGATACCACCTAGATACCGGAAGTATGATTTATATATCTATTATAAATTGTATTAACTAAGGACTAACTAGGGGAGAGTAGAAGCACTGAGTCATGCACTCCTCATTATTGCCAGCACAGGGCAGATTTTCTAGGCCTTTCTCCCCATGTCTTCCAGAAAAAGCTACTAATTAAAAGAGCCTAGAAGAGTCTCTGAAACAGTGAAAAAGCTCTGGGGGAAAAAAAAGGGATCTAGTGTTAACTCTCCCTTGAAAATCCAAAGTAGATCCATAATGGGGAAGTGATTCAGGCAGCAAAAGAATGAAAATGGAGCTAAAAAAAACCCCTAGCCTGACAGCATCCAGCCAGGTTCAGCAGGACCAGAGTGACCAGCTGAATCTTCACGATGGCCTAAATAGAGTACGTTATAGTTGACATGTGGTGGATTCGTGAATAGACCATCCGTTATTTTCAGGAAGTGGAGATGAGGACTCTAGCCCACCTTTTGTGTCTGGTTCTTGGGCTAAGCATTTGCCTGCTGAAAACCTAGATTGCTTGTCCCTGGCTGCACCACCAGCATTAGCCTCTCTAGAAGTGGCATTTCCTGGCAGCCACAAACCTAGGATGCTTGGCATCCCAAAGGGTCAACCCAGGGCAATGCAGAGGATAAGAATAACATTTCAGAATTAGTCGCTGTAAGCAGAGAAAACGGAAATCAGCATTGGAAAGGGATGGAAAATGTGAGGGGAAGAGGAGGGCTGAAAAAGGCCTTTAGCAGATACAAAGCCAGGGGAAACGCAAGTCCATTTGTCATCTGCAAAGTGAGCAGAAATTTATCAAATTGATGCAAGTTTAGGTACACGACGCTCATCATAATAAAGCTTAAAACATGTTTTACCTTTTTAGTATTTTTCACATAGGATTGACCCAATCGAAAGAAAATTTTCTCCTAGGCTTTGAATGATGAAATAGTCTGTCAGGCTACCTGTCTCTTTGGCTGAAGAGCTTCATGGGAGAAAAAGGTTGGAGAGAGCTTTTGTTCAGTCTAGCTAGCACTGTGCAGTTAATAGTGGCTGTGTCCTGAAAGAAGGAAATAAATGTGTTACCAAGGCCAGATTCCAGGGCTCATAAGTATCATTTCAGTGCCTAGGACCTAGTGGGGCCCCAAGAACTCTGTGCCTCTCTGGCTCAAAGCTCCATTAGCAGCACCCAATCAGTAAAGTAATAAGAGCAAGGAACCCTAATGGAGCGGTCTGAGGCCAAGTCACTGAGCATGTTCCTGTGGAGACGGTACAGAGGCAATTCAGATTGGTTGTGCAAGGGGCACACATTTAGGGTTGTACTTTCAAAAAAAAAGTGCAATACATATTCTTACCATGTGTTATTTTTGTTAACATAGTCAAATAATTCATAACCAATTCATTAGAGAAGCAGAGAGAATTTCTACAAGTTCCCAGATATCTTAATAAATAACACCTGAAAATCAGGATCTTAGAGAAAGATGTGTATTTGAAGGTCATCTGAAGCAACATTATCAGCATCTACACATGGACTATTTTGGTCAGAACTTATAATTTCATCCATGTAGGGAGCTTCCATTTCCATTAATACCAATTGGCAACTCCCATGTGATTCATAGTCTTAGAGAGTTGCCTAGGCCATTGAGAGGGTAAGTGACTTACCCACAGTCATACAGCTGATTTATTTGGGAGGCAGGACTGAAGCCCAGGTCCCTCTGACTTCAACACCAGCCTTCTGTCCACTGTGCCAATCTGCCTCTCACATATTATATATGGTTGGTTTTTTTTTTCCTTTTAAAAAGGATTCATCACCGAGTGGTTCTTGTTTATTGTTTGTTACATTTTGAGAAACCCTTCCAATTCAGTTTTCATACTCAGTGTTCTTCTCTACTATAAATGATAAGGCACTGCCTTCCTTGTTATCCCCTGGGACTTGGGTTTTTTTACTGGCACAACTTGTGGTCTCAGGATCTTTTTCTTTGTAATCACCTCCACTCCTGTCTTAATACCAGTCCTTTCCTTTCCTTCCTGGCATCACCGTCAGCACCAAGGAACTTCTAGCACTCACATTCCCTGTTCTACACCATCCTTGATGATCAGCTGTTTCCCACCAAATGGCAAGCTAATCATCTGCTCCAAATAAGCTGAGATCCCAGGGGCTTTGAATAAGGGAAAATATATGCATACTCACAGCTTTCATCAGACATTGAAAATCTCATTCAGGTACATATGTAATCTTTGAGAAAATCCAGTGTTTTCCTCCCACTGTCAGGATTTGTGCCAGAGGAGGGCACCAAAGAGCTACGTTAATCTACCCTTAAGTCTACAAAAATGCTTGTGGGCTACTGAACTAGTACCATGCTGATTTCATTATTAAGTGGGTAAGTTCCAGTTGCCCCAGAGAGAGGCAGAAACCTTGTTCGTAGGTTCACCTGGCCCAAGGGAGAACATGTATTGGTAAAGCCCTGATTGATAGGAGGGCCCCAGGTACTGCCTCAGCATAAATTACGTTGAAATCACGGAAGGAACATCAGAACTTTGATTAGCGAACTAAGCCCAAAATTATGAAAATACCCAAGTGCCATTTATAAAATGAAATCACTTTTTAGTACCTGAACTTGTAATCTATTCCTACATAGCAATAGACCTTTCACCTCCATAGGACCACATCCTAAAATGTTTTGGAGAGAATTACAGTATAGTTCAAAGTTTATTTTACTGGATGTCTCAGGTATTAACTAATATATATTGATCAAAAGAGATATGATTATCTTCACTCTGCATCCCACACCTGCCCTTTGACCTCAGCTCACACAGTGATTTTGAAATAAGTGAATGGGATTAAATCAGTATCATAAAGAGGGATCAACATTTCTCATTGCAGTTTCCTGGCTTTGACTAAAGATTTTTCTTTTTCATTTTATGTCAAAACTCTGTTGGAACAAATGTAAGGGCAATCTGCTCAGACCACTGTAAATCTTTTGTTTTTTAAGCAGCAGGATCTAAGGACCCCAATCCCCCAAAGAGATAGCGTTTGCACTCTGAATTGGAAATGGTATTATAGACTACCTCCTTTGATCAACATGTTTTCTTGTGTACTTTGAGGGGGAAGGGTGTTGTACAATAATCTTTTTTTACCCTTTAAATACAAGGAAGTGTTCAAAGGGATCTGCCTATGTGAGCATTAGCTACAGGGGCCCTCTTTTACACTCCAGTTTGGTACAGGCCAGAAAATTCCAGATGTTTTGTCACCTGGGGCATGTTTTGTCTGCTGGGTATTCTGACTTGGACCATGAATATCTGTGGCATTTCTGAAGCACCCCATCATTCAGATCAGAAGTGTAATGGACACAGGCATAGTGTGGGCACCCCAAGAGGACTTGAGGCCATCTCTGGAGTCCTAGTGAACTAGGAAAGTACATCATTTCTGTGATAATGCCCAGGTGGTCAGAAGACCAGACGAAACTAAAGTGAGGGAATGAAAAGTTCCCCTCAGAGCCCCTTGGGACTTCTTGCAGGGAACCTTGAATCACTCCCTGGGGATAATTCTCAATGGGGTAATTCTCAGCCTGCTCCCTGAAGCACAGGATGGTTCTGACCCAAACTGAGAGGAAGCCCCTGTGGCAGCCTCCAAGCAACCAGACTCCACAGCAGCAAAATGAAAAATCAATTGTTAGGCACAGTGAATACCAAGGGATTACTTAACCTTTTATTTCATGGACCCCTTTGGCAGTCTGGTGAAGCCTATGGACCTTTTCTCAGAATGATGTTTTTAAATACATAAAATAAAATATATAGGATTACAAAGGAAACCAATGACAGTGAAATACAGTTATCCAAATTTTAAAAAAACAACCAAGTTCATGTACACTTCTGCCACTCACCCAACTCCCAAGAACCCCTGATATAGATTATCCATCTCTGAGTACTAAAAGTAGAAAAGCACTTTCAGATAAATCTGTTCTAGTACCCAGCTTTGTACCATTATGTAGGTATAGCCCCTTGAGATTTGATTCATTTCAATCCCATAAGCATTTATTAAGCTCCTTCTAGAGCGGAGCGCTGCATTGGTGATACAGACAAAACAGAACCTGTCGCTGTGCTCTAGGCTTACCTTATAGCCTTCCAGGAGGCTCCTGTCCAGATCTATGTATAATGTATAGGTAAATACCAAGTATTTACAAAGGAATGTGGAGTAATTTTGTGGGTTAGGATAAAAAGTCTTCATGCGGCTACAAAAGCGAAGAAAGACAGACTGTGGAAGGCTTTAGTCTGAGGACTCTGTATTATACCCTAGAGCCATCGTGGAATTTTGAGGTGAGGGAGGAGGGGTGGAGTGGACGTGGTCACATCCTTGTTTTAGGATTATTTGGTAGTTGATTAAGTCTACCATAGGGCGTTAAGACCTCTACTTCTCCCTAAGAGCATAGAGCCTCTTTTTATGCTTCTGAAGTCTGTTCAAGGATTTTCTGCATAACAGGATTAGAATTGTAAACCCACCACGAACATGGTATATTTCATTCTTTCCTCATTAAAATCTCTTAACAGTATGGCAATATTCATCAGAAGGCTTCAATAGAATGGTAAACAGAAGTGTTAGAGCATAGCTAAGAAATGGTCAACCAGCCTGATACTGTCTATGCAGCTTTTTTCATGGGGCAACTTATAAAACCTGCATTTTTGTTGTTTATGAAATCCAAGTTTTCTCTATAGATAAAGCTTTCGGGATTGTGCAGCTGTTTTCAAAAGGTATCAGACTGCTAAGTGTCTTCAGCCCCAAATCCAGCGGACGCGTATTAACTCCTCAAGAGGCTGGACCTCGTTGCATTTAGATTCTCATATACATGTCTGTGGTGTTTTGTGCCTACTGATGCCTTAATGACCTATTTAAAGGAAAAAAATAAAAAGCCGTTATTTTGTTAAAATTAAGCAAACAACTAAACTAAAAAAGCCAAATCCTGGATGAGCTACAAGAAATTCCCAGACCCACTTCCTAGGTAGAGTTATGACAATGTTGTTTGTGTTCTGGATGAAGTAATTGTGACTAGAATGATGGTTTGGTAAAAGAAAGCTAAATGACGTCATCCCCCGACTCTGTCTCATTTCTAACGTTTGTGTAAGTTTGCGTGTCATCAGGGTCTTGCTACCACTTTTGGAGCAGCAAAGAACAGTGGCCACCTTCCAGCATTTGCCAGACACGTCCGTTAGGTTGGTCACCCTCCACATACCTCGACACGTACATACCTCCCACAGATGGGCAGTGCCCTGTTCTCTCTCTCCAGTTCCTCGTTTGTTTCCAAGGGAACTGGTGCCGTGTTGGAGCTGGGATGCTCCTTATCACCTGTGTGCTAATAGGCAAGGCTCTTCACCCTCCTTTGAAGGCTTCAGCTGCCTCATTTGTAAAAGGAAGAGGTTGGACATCAGGTTTCTTCCCCTTCTTTTGTGAGTCTTACACAGACCCATTTTACACTCTGGTGAAGCCTATGGACCCTTCTCAGAATAATGTTTTTATAATTATAATAATAGAATAATTATGTATTTATATCATATCATTTATATTCTATTATATTTATATACTATATTATATATAGTATAATTATGTAATATAATTAAAGGAAGTGCTACATTTATGTCAGAGATTAGTTAAAAAAAAACAACAATTTTTTCCTCATTCTTATTTACAACCCCCTTGAAATCTGTTTATGGACCGATTTGTTCTAGGTTAAGAACTTGGACTACATACATGATGGCTAAGGTCTCCTTCTAGCCCCAAATACTAATCCACAATTCTACGTTGGGCTCATGAAAACTGGCACACACTCAAGTTTTTGAAACTAGGCCAGCCCCTGGCTCCAGAAAGTTCTGGAGAGAGGGAAGTAATTCCAAGACCCTCTGCATGGATTCTGCTATTGTCCATGGGGACCCAGGAAGATAACTTGTAGGAACTTCCTACCTCAAGTGTCAGATCCAAAACTCCCCTCCTCCATCTTCCTCCGGATGTAGGGTCTGGCCCACAATGATTTCTTCCACTCAAAACTTACCCTTCCAGCAATATCATGGGGAGCACCTGTCCCTGCTCCAAAGTAGGGGGTGCAATTTGAACATAGCCCCTGATTGTTAAGATGAAGGAAAACAAAAACCAGCCAGAAGCAACTATTGGGTGTCTGAAGACACTGACTTGATGAAAGGCCCTAACCATTGGGAGATAATTGCAACATTCCAAAGCTGACAACCCAAGGGTCCCGTGAGACTATCCAAAGAACTGAATTCATCTAGGACTTGGAAGGGCCTACGTAACCTCTGAAAATCAACTCCCGCCTCAGACATTTACTAGCTTGGTGACTCTGGGCAAGTCACTTAAAACCTCCAGTTTCCGTGTCCTCATCTGTAAAATAAAGATGATCATGATCGCACCAACCTCACAAGGGTGTTGAGAGGATCAAATGAGACTGTATAAAGCCCTTTGCAAACCTTAAAGTGCCGTAGTAGTGCTAGCTACTTGCACATATTTTTTCACTAGCTGTTGGTTGTGTATAGTACACCAAGGCTGTCTGTTTCATCATATACTCACAGCTCCCTGGAAAGCCTCAAAAACTGTTCAAGATTTGAACCCCTGAATGGGAACACTTCATTATTGCCAAATATTAAACAAAGTGAGGGAATCTTTTCTTGGTATGTGCCCCCAACTCTCTATAGGAAGTTTAGAAATGGAAAGCCAAGGAGTCTCCAAACCCCAGAACTACCTGCTACAAGTTACCTACTCCTGGCTATACATAGAGAAGTGAGATTAAAAACACAATCAACCGACAATGACAGGTTCTATCTGGCTTCTTGAAATAAATTTTTTTTAACAACTTTATTTGCTCTTTCTTGTACCCAACTGTCCCCTGCAGAATTCCTATGCTTAATGGAACATGGACCTCATACATGGTCCACCAGAGACATCAACTGAGGTTCAATTCTCTCTGGGTCAGTACCTACTCAGAACATAATTCACAGGTCCCCAGTAATGTGTTTACTTTTACCAGTCAGCCAGAAGATACATTATTTCAAAATAAAACATTTCATCGATGAAGCAAGGTCTTCCTGTGCTCACATGGGATACTCTTCCACAGGTGACCATATTCCCAATGGTAGATGGCATACCTGCAGAGAAAATGTGTGTACAAGGAACTCACATGGAGGGTGTCACAGAAGATGCATGAAGAGCACATACTAGGTGGTCATGGGACCAAGACACATATCAATGGCATGCATACAGGGGAACATGGGTGGTCAGAACAATTTATGTTGGCTTGTAATGCCCTCTGGTGATGTCTGCAGCTGTGCTCTCTGCTGGGTGTATTGTCTGTTCTGGGTTTCATGTCTACAGTGGGTATTGTGCAACCAATGCTGGTTTCATGGTCACCCATGTCTGCTCCCATCTACTGGGTTTTTGTTCTCCAGAGCCATCTAGTGCTTCTCTGCTCTTACGTACTATAGGTATGGTGCCTAGAAAGCACCTTTCTAAAAATATGGGCTGGGTTAACAGACACTATGAACTACAATACCCTGGGCTAGCTTGAGGGCACCTGAACAAAAACCAGCCAGGCCCATGCTGTAGGTAGTGTTGATTTAAAGTTCAGTATGTTAGACAAGACTTAGGGTAAAAAAAAAATCACTTATATATCCCTTTTAACTTCTGATTAGGGGTTATGCTCATAAAAACTCATTCTGGGGATTCCATCCCCCCAAAAATCCTGATGTGTGTAGTCTAGGACTAAGAACCCCAGAGTGTTCCTAAGATCCTCCTTGACTGGTGTACAGATCCATCTAAGCAAGAACAAAAGCTAATCGGAGGCAAGGGCATTGCCTTCCACCCTCCTGGTCCACAGTCCTGCTTTCATTATGTTCATCTGTCACCACTAACAACAACCAAAACAAACCCTGGCTTTTGTGCTGTGTTGGATCTCAGGTCCTCCCAACCCCAGACCCAACAGTCTAGCCACTATGTCACCCAACTGCCTTCATTGGCATAAATTGATGGAGTTAAGGCTAATAGGACATTGGGACATAGTGAAGAGTGCACTGACCTCAGCGCCAAGGAGACCTTTACCTCTGACATACTCCCTGTGTGAACCTCAGGCAAGGCAGAGTCCTCCAGGCAGCTTTTCAAAGACTATAAACTTCAGGGAAGGTGCTGACTTGAACTGTTAGAAGAGTTCTCTGTCTCAATGAAATTGTAAGTCCAGTACTGATCTCGTGCATAATTTATGTGGAACAGTAATGGCCAATTGAAAGCAATATTTCTGCTGAGCTAAAATCTCACAACAACCTTCTGTTAGGTGCTATCATTCTCCCTACTTCAAAGATAAGGAAACTGAGTCTATGAGTCAAACAACTTCTCCAGTCACGTGACACAGTAAGGCATACTTACACAGTATTGGATGCTAGATTTGAACCCAGGTCCTCAACTCCAATTCCAGCACCCTAGCCACAGAGTCACCCCAGCTAGAATGATAGTGGGATGGACTATAATCTCCAAGATTCCTTACGGATTTACAGACTGAGACCTAGGAAAGACCTTAGTTTAAATAGGCCAAAGTCTCCCACTGCATCTGGAGCCATCGCCAGTCATCTTGACCTGTGTCCTGCTACTGGGCTCTGATGATTCTGAAAGGAAAGAAGCTGATGACTTTGCATAGCTCTGCCTCACTTAAATCCAATTCACTTGCAAGTCAAAGCATCACCTTCCTGATGTCGTTGGACCTCTTCAAGAAAGAAGGATGAACAACAATTTCTGTGAGCCCGTGAATCTCTAGACATGGTTTTTAGTTATTCACACTCAGCCGAATGTTAACTAGGCTAGCCTGGGTTCTGGGCTGACTTCAATAGTCTCAAAGAGATGCCTAAAACACAAAGAGTTTGAGGTCACACAGTATGTGTCACAGGTTTGAACCCAGGTCTTCCTGGCTCTAAAACCAACTCTCTACCTAACTATGCCACATAGAAAATAAATATAAGGCAATTTTTTTTGATAGATTAGGGGATCACGGCAGGCTTCATGTAGAAAGTGGTGTTTGAGGGGATTTGAAGATGGAAATTCTAAGAGGCAAAAATAAAAAGAAATTGTGTTTCAGGTATAGCAGAGAGCCCATACAAAAGCCCACAGACAGTATGAGAAAGAGCAAGAAGTCCAATTTGACTAGAAGACAATGCAGGAACTGGAGTAATGTATAATAAGGTGTGAAAGGTTAAATTGGAAGCAGGTTGTAAAAGGCTTTAAAGCCAAATGCTGGGCCATCTCCAGTTGTCCTGATCTACATCTTGCCACTGGACCCAGATGTCTCCAGAGGAGAAAGTGAGGCTGGTGACCTTGCACACTCCTCCCTCACTTAAATGCAATTCACCTGCAAGTCATGGAATCGTCTTCCTGATGTCATGGTCCTCTTCGAGAATGAAGGACAAACCACACCATGCAAAAGCCAGAGGAATTTGTATTTGATACTAGAGGCAACAAGAAATCATTGGAATCTGTCGTCATATCGTCATAGTCAGACATATGGAAATCGCTGGCAACTTTCTGTAGGACGGATTGGATGGAGAAGAACCTTGAGGCAGGGAGGCCAATTAGGAGTGTAGTCCAGGCAAGAGGAGATAAGGGTATAAAAAGGGACGATGGCCAGTTGAGTAGGAAGAAGGGCTGCATAACTAGAGATGTTATAGAGGTAGAAACAACAAGGTAAGGAAAATTCAAGCCAGCCTTTTAAATCTGGGGAACTATAAGGATGTTCTCGATAGAAACAGGGAAGTTTGGAAGAGGGATGGGTCCTAGGGAAAAGATAATGAATTCTGTCTTGTACCTGATAAGTTTGAGATGCCCAAGAGAGATCCACTTTGAAAACATACCATCGACAATTGGAAATGCATGAGTGGAACTGAATATGTAGATTCAGAAGTCATCTGCTTAGAGATGATAACTAAACTCATGGGAGCTAATGAGGTCATTAAGGAGAGTGAAGAGAAAGACCAGAAGAGATAGAGCTTCAGGGAATGTCCATAATTAGGGGGCATGTTATGGGTGATGAACCAGCAAAGGACACTGAGAAGCAGTGGTCAGACAGGTGGGAGGGGAAAACCAAGAGAGAGCCACGTCTCGAAAACCCAGAGGAGAGAGGATATCCAGGAAAGGGGTCAGCATTGTCAAATGCTTCAGAGGGGTTGGCAAGCAGAAGGTTGGAGAACAGACCACAGCTTTCAGTAAGGAAGAGATCATTGGTGATCTTGGAGATCATTAAAGGGATAAGGGAGATCACATCGGTCAGAGCAGTTTTGGCTGAGTAATAAGGCTACAATCCAGATTGCACAGAGCTGAGCGAAGTGAGAGGAAATCCAACTGCCCACCCAGGCAGGAACACCCTCGACAATGCCCTGACAGGTGGTCATACAGTTTCTGCTTAAACACTTCCTGCCATACAGAGCTCGCCACCTTCAGCCAGGACCTGGAACTCGTCTGGTTCTAATAGTCATCTGGTCATTCTTTTCCCTTCACAGCCTCCTTTTCCATTTTCTTACCAAAGGAAGGGAAGGAATAAGCATTTATTAAGCGCCTGCTGTGTGCCAGGCACTGTACTTAATATTTTATAAATGGGTGCCTTTATTAGTATTCCCTTTTTTATAGATGAGGAATGTGAAACAGACCCAGATTAAGTGACTTGAGCACAGAGACTCACCTTCCCTCTATTCAAGGACTCCCTGGGCCATGTTTTGTATTTTCTAGTGCTTTTCATGTCATTTTGATAAGTATCTAATGATATTTTTATATAATGAGAATCCCTTCAACACACATCCATGCTTCCTGAAGTATTTTTTTTTGCAGGGGGGAAGGGCAGGGCAATTGGGGTTAAGTGACTTGCCCAAGGTCACACAGCTAGTAAGTGTGTTAAGTGTCTGAGATCAAATTTGAACTCAGGTCCTCCTGACTCCAGGGCCAGTGTTCACTGCACCACCTAGCTGCCCCCAAGTGTCTAAACTTTTTCTGTGTCCTTCGTAGCTTCTGCAGAACTCCCCAAAACTTCCCATTGAATTTCTTATGCTGACCCGCAATATAACTGCAATAGGGAAAGTCATCATGTGGAAGGGATAACTGTATCGATAGGTAGGTAGGTAAATAAATAGATAGACAGACAGACAGACAGATAGATAAATAGACAGAAAGATAGAAATACTAAAACATGTTAAAGCCCCTTTATTAACACAGGTTTTATTATACTTGGTTTTCACAAAGTAGACAATGAGACATATGTGGATGGAGAAGGGATAGGGTTAAGAACTGGACCTGTAATTTCGTTGGCATAGGAAACTCCCAGATGAGGAAATTCTCTCTACTAATGCAAGTCTATGCTTCCTCTGCAATTTATAATCTTATGTAATTGCCTAGAGCACCGGGAGATTAAGTGAATTGACCAGAGTTGCACAGCCAGTATGTGTCAAAGGTCCAGAACAAACTAGAAAATCATGAATGATTACCAAGATCAGAGTGTAGTCCCAGGTCACTGTCATTGAACCAACAATAGATTATCTTTCTGAAATAAAAGTGATTTCATTTATTTTCTTTTCATTCCCACTTTCGGGTCAAGTTAAGATAGTCTACAAAGGTTATAGAAAGTTTTGTGTTGAACAACAATTCTCCAAATAATTGTGGAGGTAATTATTTTATTTTGGTTGTTTGGCTGGTACAATAAATGTGTGAGGGTGATGCAAGTCACCTTCGCACTTCTCTCATTGCTATCTGCCATCCTTCACAACATATTGGGTGAAGTAGAAAGAGCCAAGTTCAGAGTCAGAGAATCTGGGTTCAAATTCCATCTCTGCTACTTAGGAGCAAATAACTTGACCTGCCGGGGCCTCCATTTCCTCATCTGTAAAATGTAAAATTCTCCAAACTAAATCTCTGAGTTCCCTTCTAGCTCTAAATCTAAACACATTGCCAACATCCTCAATGGCTTCAGCAACTCAATGAATCACAGAAGTTCAGAGTTGAGGCATCTTGGAGGATATTCAGTGCTGCTCATTTCTAATCAAGTGTACCAACGAGCAATCCTCAAGCTTTGGCTTGGAGACCATTAATAAGAAGTGACCCATTACCTCCTGAAATAGTGCATTTTACTTTTGAATAGTCCTGGTTAGGAAGTTAGAGCAGCTAAGGAGTACAGTGGATAGAGTGCCGAGCCTGGAGGCAGGAAGACTCATCTTCATGAGTTCAAATCCAGCCTCAGATACTTAATAGCTGTGTGACCCTGGGCAAGTCACTGGAGTCTGTTTGCCTCAGTTTCCTCATCTGTAAAATGAGCTGGAGAAGGAAATGGCAAACCACTCCAGTGTCTTTGCCAAGAAAACCCCAAATGGGGTCACAATCAGGCACAACTGAAAAACGACTACACAACAAATCACCAGATCTTTTTCAGATACACTATTGTCTAGCCGTTTCTCCTTATCATATTGATGAAGCAGATTTTTAAAATTCAAGTATAAGACTCATAACCATGGTTTCTCCATGTGTGCATATATCCTTCATATAATTCCTGAAAACAGTCACTCTTCCCACTGAGTGTCCATGTATTTGTGAGAGAGTAAATTCAAATTTTATGGGGGTGGGAGTGCGTATTTACAATATTCTGCTATAATACTTGTTTTGAAAATGAAAATTTGTTCCAATGCAATTGATATTAGGGGACAATTTGAGCAAAATACTAATTTCGAGTTTGCTTATGTGTGATTTTGTCGAGATTTTTTTTTTATTTTTCAATATTCACTTTTATAAGATTTTGAGTTCCAGATTTTTTTCTCCCTCCTTCCCTCCTCCCTTCCCCCTCCCCTCTCCCCAAGATGTCAAGCAATCTGATATAGGCTATATATGTATGATCATATTAAACATATTTCCACATTAGTCATGTTGTGGAAGAATCAGAACAAAAGGGAAAAACCACAAGAAAGGAAAAAAAAGTGAAAATAGTACCCTTGGATCTGCATTCCGACTCCATAGTTCTCTCTCTTTGGATGCGGGTAGCATTTGCCTTCTTGAGTCTTTTGGAATTGTCTTAGATCATTGTATCGCCATGAAGAGCCAAGTCTATCAAAGTTGGCCATTGCACAATGTTGTCATTACTGTGCACGATGTTCTGGTTCTGCTCACTTCACTCAGCATCAGTTCACGTGAGTCTTTCCAGGTTTTTCTGAAGTCCGCCCGCTCCTCATTTCTCATGGAACAAGAGTGCTCCGTAACATTCATCCATCACAACGTGTTCAGCCATTCCCCAACTGATGGACGTCCTCTCAATTTCCAATACTTTTATGCAAGATTTTGTCCCTGAGAAACAGCAAGAGTATGAAAAACTACACCACTTCACAGTAATTTTGACAAGCAAACTTGAGGTCTCTTTCAAAGTAAAGTGTCATAGTTATTGTAAGACCTCTGAGACAGCAGGAGCTGTGGGCAGAGGAGGGCTGGCCTGCACCCAGGCACTCCACCACTCTCCCCATCTTCTTCCCTTCCCGTGGCCTTTGCCATTGTCCCTAGACCTATGGAAGCCACCATCTCTACTGTAGCCCAACTTGTGGGAACGGGGACACAGGCCTACCAGCAGCTCAAGGCCATGGATGCTGCTGCTATTTATTATAATATTTATATTGCTTTATAATATTTACATATATATATAACCATTTAACATTCATAAAGCTGCTAGTATTTTTATTAGACTCTTATCTTTTTTAATGTGTTACTGACAGTTTTTAAGGATTATGTCCCTAACCCCATTTTCCTCATAAGCCTTGTAGTTTTTATTGTGAGATTTTTGCATAGCACAGTAATTTTTAGGAACACATATGTCATGTCACAGCAGAACTGATTGTAATTAAAATGTCTTTGTCTTGAACTGTTAACATTGGTGAGGGTTCATGAGCTGTGGTATAGAGAGGATTCTGACCCCTAAAATCCCCAGAGCATAAGAAACCCAGAGTGAGGAGGTCTGCATGTAAATTCGGTTGTCATTCAGTCACCCAGTCATGTCTGACACAGAGTCTTTGTGACCCCGTGAACCTGTCCATGGGGTTTTCTTGGCAAAGATACTGGAGTGGTTTGCCATTTCCTTCTCCGATATGTCCCCCACCATTTTTATACCTGAATAACGGAGGCAAAGAGGGATTACGTGACTTGCCCAGGATTATATCGCTCATAAATATCTGAGGCTGGATCTGAACTCAGATCTTCCTGACTCCAGGCACCGCACCACACCGCCTAGCTGCCCTGTAGATTTCATAACCAACTGCAAAAAAGATCATTGAACCTTTTAGCTCAAATCTTTTTTTTTTCCTTTTCCTTAGTTCCTTCACCTCCTTCTTTGCTAAGACCTACATATGTATACAGAGTAAGGGGCTCTTAAATGGTGATTTCTAAACTTTTCATTTTAATATTTTGATAACAATATTATATGATAATATACATAACATTATAATGTTGAGAGTATATAATATAGCATTATATTAATAATATATAACAATATCGTGTTAATAATATAACATATATTCATAATATATAACACCATATCATGTTAATATTATGTAACATAACAATTATATATAACAATATTGTGTTAATAATATTATATAATATAATATTTCCACATAATTGGTTTCCTTTGTAATCCTGCATATTTTATTCTGTTCATTTAAAAACATCTGAGAAAGGTCCATAGGCTTTACCAGACTGCCAGAGGGGCCCAGGAAACAAGAAGGAGTTAAGAGCCCCTGGAAGGATGGAAAGTTGGCCTTGGTGCCAAGAAGACCAGGCTGTGTGACTCTGGATAAATCACTTAACCTCTCAGCGCCCCCGGACAACTCTCTGAGACTCTAAGCCCAATAACTGGTTCTGAGCACCCATGGTAGAGAAAATTGCTGCATCAGGATTTCCCCATCCCAATGAAATCAGAGGTCCGGTCCAAAAATGAACAAATGAAAGTTTATTCACAATAGTGAGCCGAGTACTGTGGCGGCTGAGAGAAGGGGCACGGACGCAGCACCGGTCTGCTGGGGTCCGGGTCTTCCCCCCATTGTCTTTACTGTGGTGAATAGGAATCATGGGATCCCCACTGGAGAGCTGGAAGGGACTTGGGAAGCCGCTGTAGGCCCCTCCCTTCATTGTAGAGATGAGGCAACCGAGGCCCAAAGACCCCAAGGCCGCCCAGGTTGTATCAAACGGGGCATGTGAAACCAGCTCGTCTGACCGTGGAGCCAGTGTTCTCTCCTCTGTCCTCACCGCCTCCCTTCCCTGTGGGTGTGCAGGGGCTTCTGTGCCTTTCTGTCCCTTATCCTATCCATAGGATACACACACTTTGTGTTAAGATTTGAAGAGTAGACCATGGTGGAATTGTAACATGCTGATTAACCCCCCCACAAACATGTCATCTACACCTTCTTTGAAAGAAGCAGAGCTAAGGAAGGAACTCTCTATACCGTATTAAAGACTGCCCTTTTCACCAATCCATTCATTCCTTGTTATGTAGTTATTATTCACTCTTTGTGACCCCATTTGGGGTTTTCTTGGTAGAGATACTGGACTCGTTCACCATTTTCTTCTCCAGCTCATTTTACAGACGAGGAAACTGAGGCAAACAGGGTGAAGTGACTTGCCCAGGGTCACACAGCTATTAAGTGTTTGAGGCCGCATTTGAACTCAGGAACATGAGTCTTCTTGACTCTAGGCCCAGCACTGTATCCACTGAGCCCCCTAGCTGTGTGTGTGTGTGTGTGTGAGAGAGAGAGAGAGAGAGAGAAAGGGAGGAAGAAACAAAGAAAAGAAACAAAGAAACAGAGAGAATTTTTGTTCAATTTTTTCCAACTTTCTGGGACTCCATTTGGGGTTTTCTTGGCAAAGATACTGGAGTGGTTTGCCATTTCCTTCTCTAGCTCATTTTACAGATGAGGAACTGAGGCAAACAGGGTGAAGTGACTTGCCCAGGGTCACACAGCTATTAAGTGTTTGAGGCCGGATTTGAACTCAGGAAGATGTCTTCCACTGCTCTATCCATTGCATCACCTAAGCTGCCCCCTTAAACTTCCCCAAATCTGACTCCCCCCCCACCTAGTTACATACCTCTCTCAAAAGTTATTCAATGACTATTTTTAGATGTGGATTTACCAAAATATATAACATAATATAGTACATATGTATACATGTATGTGCATATACATGTATATATAGTTGTGTAGTTTGGAGACCTCTTGCATGTACTTTTTAAATCCTGTGTAACTTTGATAAGGCTAAATAGCATCCTTCAGATTCTATCTCTTAGCTGCTTTGCCTTCTAAGTCATTCTGCAGCCCAGGGACAATTTTATCTGTTCTCATCTCAGCATCGTGAGGTATAAATAAATGCAGGCTCTAAATGATCAAATGGAATATAAAGATAGCAAACCTTGCTCACGGTGGAAGAGCAGATAAGAAAACAGATTAAGAGTTATGTAATTTTAACTGATTAGTGAAATGACAGGGGCTAAACATGTCTGTTTTGATATTAATTTGGCTGACTTTTCCCAGCCTGGGGATCATCTTTTAGAAGGGAGTGTAAGTGTAGGGGATAAAGGAAGGATCTCCTGTTTCTCCACTATCTTCCCTCTCCCCTACTTTCTGTCATTGCTCTGGGTTACCCAAACTGTACCTTCCATATTTCTATAAAACTGTGAGTACACTTCCCTACCTCAAATTTACATTTGACATCCAGAAGAATATAAACTCCTTGACAGCAAGTGTTTTCTATTGTCTTTGCATCTCCTAGACTTTAGAGTAATGCTTATAAACACTTAATAAATGTTTGATGAACTGAATTGAAATTATATTAGGTGGGCTTTCCCCACCCCCGCACCCCCACCGTCCAACTCCCCTACCAAACTCATTCTTCAGAATTTAGTCCATGTGCACTCAATTCTGCATTGATTGAATTCTTGGACTTGACTTGTGTAAGAGTTCATACAGCCTTTGACTTACTCTAAGATTGTTCTGAGCCTTTTGTCTTAGATTTGTCAACATCATAGGTTTCAGTTTAGAGGCTCCAGAAGGCCGAGTATGGAGGCCACCTGAGTCCTTTTGTACAGTGCCCAAAACATCACAGACCTCAATGTTTGACTTAAAAAAATTTAATGGAAATTGCAACAAGAGTTGATATTATCTCACCCAAGCTTCACAACATTCCCATAAAGTAGATAAAATTACTCGAACCCTAGATACAAATGAGGAAATAGGAGTCTACCAAGGAAAAATTATTTAGCCAGTTAATATCAGAGTCCACATTAGTGCCAAGATCTCATGATCTTTCATCTGGTGTTCTTTGGATGACATCATGTTGCCAGGGCCATCATTACGTTACTCAACTAGCAGTGGAGGGCAGAGAGGCATGTGATTCCCCCTAGGGATCCTTGAGGCAGGGATGCAAATGCCCTCACTCATGGAGACTAAGAGGACAGTTCTTGGACCCTGCCTTGGAGAGGTAATGGTGTAACCTTTCATCTCAAGAGATAGTACCCATGGAAAGGAGCAGCATGGGGCCAAGTGGTAAAATTTCTTGACCCCAGTCTCCTGTCAGGAGAAAATGAAATTATTCTTGCCCTCAGGGTGCTTACATTCTACTGGAGAAGGAAAAAATGTTTCTACAGTTAAGTAAATAAAAATATCTACAGGTTAAATACAAAGTAATCTGGGGCAGCTAGATAGCTCAGTGCACAGAGCTCTGGGCCTGGAGTCAGGAGGATCTGAGTTCAAATCCAGTCTCAAACACTTACTAGCTATGACCTTGGGCAAGACACTTAACCACTGTTTGCCTAGGAGCCAGCTAGGTGGCACAGTGGATAGAACACTGAGCCTGAAGACCTGAATTCAAGTCCAGCCTCAGACACTTAATAGTTATGACTTTTGGAGAGTCACTTAACCTCTGTTTGTCTTAATCCAATGGAGAAAGAAATGGCAGACTACTGCAGTACCTTTGCCAAGAAAACCCCAAATGGATTCATGAAGAGTTGGACATGACTGAAATGACAGAACGACAACCATCTGGGGTGGGGCAGGATCTCCTATTGGAAAAAGGTGGCACGTGAGCTAAGCCTTAAAAGAAACCAGGGAATCTAAGGGAAGAAGCCTTTGCAGGCCTAGGGTAATAGCCTGTGAAAAAAAAGCACAGAGATGGGCACACATCTGGTGGTATTTTATCTTGAGGGCAGCAGTCTTAAAATAATAGCCAGCATTTATACAGCACTTTAAGGTTTGCAAAGTAATTTACTTATGTTACCTCACCTGAGCCGTGAAGCATATGTTATCATTATCCTCATTTTACAGATGTGGAAACTGAGGCTGAGAGAGAAAAGAATTGCCCAGAGTCACACAACTAGCAAGTACCTAAGGCAAGATTTGAAATCAGACGTGAATTCAAAGTCTGACACTGAATTAATTGTGTCACTTAGCTGCCTAAAAGGTCAGGCTATGCTAGGCCAGAGGTTCTTGATTTGGGGGCCCATGAATTTGGTTGTATTTTTTAAAATATTTTATAACTATATTTCAATATAATTTGTTTCCTTTGTAATGCTATGTCTTTTATTTTGTACATTTAAAAACATAATTCTGACAAGGAGTCCATAGGCTTTACCAAAGGTGTCCATGAAATGAAATGGGTTAATAGTCCCAGGACTGGGCCATGGCCTTCACTAACCCAGCACAGAGTCTCCCCCATGGTTGTGGCTGTTTGTTTCTGAAGAGGTTTTTCCAGTAGAAGAGACGGATGCTGAAATTCTGGGTTTAAAAATCCTGAGGAACTGTTTCTTATAGCCTTGGGATGCAAAGAAGTAAATTATGGGGTCAATACAACAGTTCATGTTCATAAAACACACCGTGACTTGAAGAGAAACCTTAAAAGCCTTCTGCTCAGTGCAGGTAGACTGATAAAGCAGTTCTTTAATCACAAACTGGATAATATTGAAGTGGTAAGGACTAAAGCATAGGATCACCGCCATCAGCACCAGCAGAATAACTAGACAGGCCTTCTTATGATGACTGTTCTTGCTCATCACTGAGTTTTCTTGAGCTATCCTGCATAGCTTTAAGGTGATTTTCACATAACAAAATAATATGATCCCTACTGGCCCAAAAAAGCCTAGGGCACAGCCCCCCAGGAGTAGAAAGGGCAGGCTAAGAATCCTTTCAACGCTGGTGTACTCCATGCAGCTCAACTTATCTCCTATCCTCTTGGTCAAAGGCACAAAGAGCAGTGGAATTGTCTGCAGGGCTGCCACCCCCCAGACCACTACAGAGATGTACTTTGCCCAGCCAGCATGGCGGAATCTGTGACCCTCGTTGGCATGGACCACAGCAATATAGCGATCTATGCTTATGCATGTCATGAGGTAGACACTCCCATAGGTGTTCACGTAGAACACAAATGCGGTCACCCTACAGAACCAGTCACTAAAAGGCCAATTGAAGTCTAAGACGTAATAGATGATCTTTCCCGGTAGAGCCAGGGTAAAAAGGACATCAGACACAGCCAAGTTGATCAAGTAGAGATCTGTTGAGTTCATCTTCTTCTTTTGAGAGGTGATATAGATGGCGAGAATGTTCCCAAAGGCACCAATGACCAAGAGGACCATGTAGAACAATGACAGAACCACTCTTGTGGCCGAGGAGGGATGGTGAATGGAACAGAGAGTGTCATTGAGTGGGAAGTTACTTGTGTTCACCAAACTGGAAGCCATTGGATGCAGGTCGTCAGAGAAGAGATTTTGCTGAGAAAACACAATTTTTTTTTTAACTTTAAAGTAGAAAAATATTTAAATCTATCATTTCATTCCTCTTTGCTAACATTGAGTTCTTTTACATATCTCCATTTTGATCAACTATGTTCTGTTCATTGAATGCTTGAATGAATGAATGATGAAAAGGCAGATACAAATATGAAAAATATACAAATAAACAAAGATAGTCCCTGCTCTCAAAAAGTTCACACTCTAACTGAAGGAGGTAACACACATAGGAGCTACAGGACATATGGTAAGACCCAAACCAACTCTAAACTGTAAGAGATAAGGACAGACAGAAGTACAGGTCTATTTACCTTCTCCCTCTCCCTGTCCCTCTCCCTGTGCCTGCCTCTATCCCTATCCCTAACCCTGTCCCTCTCCCTGTCCCTGTCCCTCTCTCTCTCCTTCCTCTGCCCAAAGGAAGGTACGTTTCAATGGCTGCCTTCTTAACTTTGGGTTTACTGGCTAGATTTCTTTCTCAAAAACCAAGCCTTAAACCCAGTTCACCCTGGAGTTCATAGATTGGACAATAGGTCCCTTCCCTCCTAGCACCGAGTGAATGTAAATACTAAATAGTAACTTTCTCTTTTGGTCAGGAGCCCTGAGGGTCTTCCCCTCCCAGCTTCATTTTTTTGTTTTTGTTTTGATTAAAGGGGCCATCCCTTGATTAACTTCTTAAAGAATCCTATTCACTGAATGGGCATTACCTCACTCAAAGTGAGAACCTGAAAAGACCTTAGCCTGAAAGGGCCAGGGCCTCCCAGGGCATCCTGGGCCATCTCCAGTCATCCTGGTGAATATCAGGCCACTGAACCCAGATGGCTCTGGAGGAGAAAGTGAGACTGGTGAACTTGCACAGACCTCCCTCACTCAAATCAAAGTCAACTGCAAGTCAGGCCATCATTTCCCTGATGTCATGGTCCTCTTTGAGAATGAAGAACAAACACAACACAGTGAGTAAAGATAGACATTATTATCTCTGTTTTACAGATGGGGAAACTAAGGTATCAAAGGTTTTTTGTGTTTTATTTTGTATTTTTGATACTCCTGGTTCTAGAACTACTGTTTGGTGCAGCAACCAGAAGAACTCCAGGTTGGAAACTGACCATAACCTTGGCCCTACACCATGATGAGAACATGATTATTGCTGTTCTTTCAAGAAGATTTGACCCCCAAATTTATCAGTCAGATATGAGTGCCACTGCTTGTGACATTAGCTCTAGAAATTGTATAGCTTTCTCTAGAAATCCCTTCAAGCTACCATAGCGCCAATGGTCATTTTCATCAAAATGAAGCATGTGGTATTATCACCAGAAGAGCATTACAGGAGTATAATGCCCAGCCTGTTTGGAATAGCATAGTGCCTGGCACATAGTAAGTGCTACATAAATGTTAGCTATTATTATTATCATTATTATATTAATTATATATAAGAATATTCTATATATATAATATAATGTTGCATATAATACATTAGCATCATCATTACTGTTGTTACCAAGCAAAGTCCAAATTCCTTAGCTTGTCATCATGCCATATTTACTCCCAAATCCTATGTACATCTTCCCCTTTCCCACCTTGATGCTTTTGCCTATCTTGTTCACCTACTCCTGGAAAACCCTCTCTTCCCAATTCCCACAATCCTTCAAGTCCCAGAGCAAATGCCACCTCCTCTGTTAAACCTTCCCTTGTACCCCTCATGCCAGGAGTTTTCTTTATCACTTAATCCTCTAGTCTTTTGGCAGTCTGGTGAAGAATATGGACTCCTTCTCAGAATAATGTTTTTAAATGTGAAAAGTAAAATACATTAGGTTACAAAGGAAACTAGCTGTATTAAAATATAGTTGTTCAAGTGTTGAAAAAAACCAGAAAACAATTTATAGATCCCAGGTTATAAACCCCTTTCCTGGTCTAAAATGACCTTTTCATCTTTGAGGGGTATTTTTTGCTTCTCATTTCTTATATCTTAATGATTCGTGTATGGGTCTGACCTAGCTTATGCCCCAGAGTCCTCATCATGATGTGGAGCTGACCTTGGGCCCTCAAAGACCAACAAAGCAGAGCAGAAATGAGGCAAGTCCTGGCAAGATGAAATCCTTCAAATGTGGGTGCATTGATGAGACATCTGGTCTTAGTCTGAAAACCAGCCCAAGTTCTGAGAAGCTCAGCATCAAATTAAATAGAGGGTGACTAGTTTTTTCAGCTAATTTTGGAAGACCCGTTTATTAAAAACTGAAGAAGAGTTAGAATCTATAGCTGCAGACAGAGTAACAAAAATAGGCAGGTAGTTGGGAGTATTGCTGTACACGCCTAGCCCTGCTCTTATCAGGAGCATTACACCATGAGTTAAGAGATTTGATCTGGCCCTGAGTGGGAGTACTGAATAGCTGACAGAGTGCTAGGAATCAAGAAAACCTGAGTTCAAATCCTGACTCAGACACAGACTAGTTGTCTGATCTTGGGCAGGTCACTTAACCTCTAAGTGCCCCAGGTGATTCCCTAAGACTATAAGGTACAGATGACTTGCTTTTTTTTTTTAAATGAAAAACAATTATTAAGTGCTTATTATGTGCCAAGCACTGCAGACGCAATTGAAAAAGATAGAGTCTAATTAAGGAATAGTTCA
This sequence comes from Trichosurus vulpecula, assembly GCF_011100635.1. NCBI lineage: Eukaryota > Metazoa > Chordata > Mammalia > Diprotodontia > Phalangeridae > Trichosurus > Trichosurus vulpecula. Next base: position 371,861,758 of record NC_050576.1, read on the forward strand.
GCGAGATCATCCCCTCCTTACTCTCGACACTACTTTTATTAGCCTTAACATTATGATTGCCTTGTCACTGTTAACTCATATTGGCCCCTATATTTCTTTATAGATGACTTACTGAAGCAGATTGAGTACTTGGAAATGCTGGGTTCAAATCCTAGCTCCAGAAAACATGCAGGTGTGAGACCCTGGACAAATCTCTTAACTTCTCAATGCCCCAGGAAACTCTCTAAGACTATAAAGTACAGGTGAACTCTCAATGCAAATAGAGTCCATGCAATCGAGAAGACCTGGATTCAAATTCTGCCTGTACCCATGAGCAAGTAATGCCAGTAATTTAACTTCTCAGTGCCCTGAGACAATTCTCTAAGAGTCTAAGGAGTTGCTCAGCTGTGTCAATCAGTAGAGTTCCCTCTGCAGGTGCAGTCACAGGTCTGGACCCCATCATATTTGTCTTTAATTTCCCCCAGTTCCCAGGACAGTGCATTGTACTATCAAGGTCTTCATTACTGCTTGTTGAATGAATGGAGTGAGCAAATAAATGTACATGAGATGCCATCATGTTAGCGATAGCCTATTAAAGGGCAAAGCTCCTGCCTATTGGCCTGTTAAATTCTGTAGTTTTGAAATATAAACCAACATAGGGCTAAGCCGCCTTAAAAATCATCCCTGTTCTGTGCATTTTACCCCACCAAGAGAATAGACAAGAATGAAGATGGGCAGAAATGACTGGCAGGCCCTGAGCTGGCAGCTAAGCTCATCTGTTAGCAGACCTAGAGCCACATCAGCAGATGTCATTCTCTCTACTAATGTTCCCCTTTGAGTTCTGCTTGAAGTCCTGATGCCAGTACAGTCCCCAGCTTTCAACTCACCTCAGTGACCCAAAGGAAAGAGACAGGGAAGCCAGCTGTACTTGGTCCAGTCGGCCACTTGCTCCCTAATGTGACCCAGAAGTACTGATGCAAGCTTGCTCTGGGGTATGTCCCCTCCAGCAAGAACTCAAGGAACCTGCCACCCACACTAAGTGCCATGCTCCTCCTCTGCTGAGTTTACACCTCTGGAGGGTAAAAAAGAGTATCAGCCAACACGATCTTCATAGCTCCAGCTCCCAGCTACAAACAGGATGCTTTTGTGAACCTCCCCCAACAGGTGGATCCAGAAAAAGATCAAGAGATTCTTTCTCCTCTTTCCTTCTTTTTCTTCCTTCCTTCCTTCCTTTCTCTCTCTCCCTCTCTCTCTCTCTCTCTCTCTCTCTCTCTCTCTCTCTCTCTCTCTCTCTCTCTCTCTGTCTTCTTTCTTCCTTCCTCCCTTTCCTTTTTTCCTTTCTTTCTCTTTTTCTTTCTCTCTCTCTTTCTTTCTTTCCTTCTCTCTCTCTCTTTCTTCCTTCCTTGATCCATTTTTTTGGTGTTCCCTGAAGGCTGAGACTTAAACTATAAATGTGATTATCAAAAATCCTGCTTTGTAAACCCACCAGAGTCAGGAAATTCAAAAGCCACTACCTTTCCCCCACTGACTGTGAACGATGTACTGTGTAAAGCAATGAGTAGCATCTAGGGACATCTCCACTTGCTTAGATGACATAGGCTAAGGATGAGTGGAGACTCAGCCCGGGCTCTGTCCGACTTTCTGGGATTTGGGGATCCTGGGAAGGAGCCTTAATGGTTCCTGAACAACTCCATTTGCAGCTCAGAAAGCTAGGGAGCCAAAAGCACTCTGCAGAGAATGCACTGGCCCAGCTTGATCACAAATGAGAGGCAATGCCTTTGCCCCAGCAGGAAGAAGCAGGAGACTGCCATAGCCAGTTTCCCAGCTTGGCTCCCCTCTCTGATTCCCCACAGTAAGATGTTGCCAGCTACACAGCTGGAAAATAAATGAGGCACCCAACCATTCTTTGATTAAGACTCTTGCTTCATGAAGCAGCTAAACCATCACCAAGCTCTGAATTCTTATGTTTTCTATCTGACTTTCATTGGAATGGAGCATCCAACAGCTTCATCTTTTAGCAAATTACCTGGAACATCTTTTTATTTTTAACCTGTTTCATCCCAGGCATGGATCAATCCCTGCCTCAGTCTCCCCATCTCAAAAGTGTGGTTACTGATCCTTTCCTACTCATCTTTCAAAAATCATGAGCTTTTAGGGTCATAAGCCAAATCGTTCAGGGAGAAAATTAGGCATCCTTGGAAGCTTAAAAAGGTCTTTTAAACCTGTTGGGGCACCATTTCCATAATGAGACCTTATCATTTTTTTTTGTTAAGAAAAAAAGTCTTATCAATGTCTTTTGTTCTTACATCAGTCATTTCTAGATATAATCACCCGCCTTAGACCTGAACACTCCCTTGTAACAAAGAAAAACAGTTCAGTAAAAATAAGTGATACAGAGACTGTATCTGACAATCCACATGCCATTTTGCCCTTCTTGTCCTTTGCCCCTGCTAAGGGGAAGGGGGGAGGGGCAAGGACTGGCATTTCCTTATCTCATCTCCAGTACCATTATTGCTTTTGCAATCATTAGAGTTTGTCTTCCTTCCAGTGATTTGTTCCTTTACATTGCTGCAGTCATTGTATATATTGTCCTTCTATTTCTACTTTTTCTTTGTCTGTTTTACCACCTACAAATCTCCCAACATTTGTCTGAATTCCTCTTCTTTGGAGCTGCACAGTAACCGGCCATTATATTCACATAATACAGCTTGATGAAGCCTTGTCTTCCTAAGGGAATCCTCCCACTGGAAAGAGTAGCCTTCATCAGGCATGAGGTTTGTCCAGCCCCTGGGGCCAACAGTTCCTGAAGTCATCATCTGCTACCACCAGGACATCAGAACCACAAATGATCCCAAGCCTCATGGAGCCAGAGGGGAGCCCGAGGCAGGAGAAGGACTCACATCCAGCAGACTCCAAACCTCAGAGAACCAGAACATCGGGCATGGGGTCCTAATACTGCCCCGGCACTGACCAGCAATTTCTCCAGGGTAAAACCTTTCATCTCTCCCCTCACTCAGTCGCCCACCTCCCTAGGGAAGACCACCATCAGCTTGTCGATCAGATGTTTACAATAGGCTCTAAGTCTCCCTGTATTGTCTCACCTGACTCCATCCTCCACACAACTGCTGGAGTAATTTTTCTAAAGCACAGATCTGACAATGTCATTCCCTACTCGATAACTCCAATGACTCTATTGACTTTAGGATCAAATATGTACCATTAATGGCACATTTCATGCCTGCAATACCTCAGCTCTACTTTTTAGAACACCTAGCTTCCTTCCAAGCTCAGGTTACCTTCTATCTTAGGCCTTTCCTGATCCCCCCAGCTGATAGGATTGACACTCTGCTGGGCTTTTAAAGCCCTTTATAACCTAGCCTCAAACTTTCCAATCTTGTTCTCTCTTCACTACACTCCTTCTTGTACTTTGTGGTGTTTCTTTATGTTCCACTTTCATGGCATGCCGGATCCCATCTCTGTCTTTTTAAAAAAATTGTATTTAGTATTTTATTTTTTCCCCAGTTGCACATAAAAACAATTTTGAACATTTATTGTTAAACTTTGAGTTCCAAATTCTCTCTCTTCTTCCTTCCCCATCCCTTGGCTTCATTAAGAAGGCAAACAATTCTATATAGATTATACATGTGTAGTCATGCAAAACATTTCCATAATAGGCATGCTGTGAAAGAAAACAGACTAAAAAACTCGAGAAAAATAAAGCAAGAAAAAAAAGGATGCTTCAATCTGTATTCAGACACCAGCAGTTCTTTCTCCGGGGATGTATACCATTTTTCCTAAGTCCTTCAGAGTTGTCTCAGATCATTGTATTACTGAGAATATCTAAGACATTCACAGCTGATCATCTTACACTATGGCTGTTACTTTGTACACAGTGCATTTCACTTTGTATCAGTTCACGCAATTCTCCCCAGGATTTTCTGAGATCATCCCGTTCATCATCTCCCATGGCTCAGTACTATTCCATCACAATTACATACCACAATTTGTTCAGCCATTTCCCCCATTTCTCTCTTTGCATTGATCATCCCCCACGCCTACAACGCGCTCTCTCTTCACCTCTGCCCCTTCAAAGTTCTTGTTTCCTTCAAAACTTTGCTCAAATTCCACATTCAACATGAAGCCTTTCCTGGTTCTCCCTCATCTACTAGTGGTTTTCTAATTACTACATCTATGCCTGTGCTGATACCTATATTTATATCTATATATCCACATACATACACATGTATTATATAATATTATATATGTATAAAATACGAGATACTTAGGAAGAAAAACACCTTATTTGTATATATGTGTTGTTCTACTTCAGCTCTTACTTATCACCACTTGCCTGGACTTCTGCAAATAACCTCCTACTTGGCCTCCATGCCTTCAATCAATCTGCAATTGATCCTTCACACAGTCGCCAAAGTGATGTTCTTAAAGCGTAGGTCTGACCACGTCATGCAAAAAATTCCGGTGACTCCCTTGGGGATCAAATATAAATTTCTTTTTGGTTCTCATAGCCTTTCAATACCTGATTCCAAACTACAAATGTGGGGGCATTACATATGCCCCCTTCGTTCCAGCCAATGGGTCCTCTTGTTCTTTCTTATAGACAATATCCCATCTCCTGTTTCCATGTCTTCTCCCCTTGCACGCCTGGAATGCACTCCTTCCTCAGCTTTACCTTTCAGAATACCTAGCTTCCTTCAAAGCTCCTTCCTATGTTAAGCCTTTCCTGATTCCCCCAGCTGCTAGGATTGGCACTCTGCTCCTGAAAACCTGGTGCTTATATTCAGCTGAGGAAATAGGAAGCGCTGCTTCATTTTTATCTAAATATCCCCAGTGCCTAGCGTAGCAACTGGCACATAGTAGGGCCTAGATGAGTATCTGTTGATGAATTAATGAATTGACTCTTTCTATTTGGGCCATTTTTCTTCCAGAGTTTGACTCTATGGCAGAAAAATGTTTGAATGACTCTACTAGTGGATGGTCTAGTGGCTTCCTCTGCACCCCAACAGTCAGATCAAGGGGACTAAGATACAATATTTTCATGAACTAGTCCCCTCTGGAGGACCTCTGATGGACTTTTATACCCAGGGGCATGAAAAGCAGACTTCTGCCACAGACTAGGTCCCTTGGTGGATTGGTTGGGAAGAGTGGAATAAGCGATTATGGATTGAATTTATATAAGCGATTGGTGGGATAGCAGTGAGGGAGTCGGCCAAGGACCACAGTGGTCCCAGAAAACTCAACCACATAAACAGCCTTTCTGTTAATACACCTTCAGGTGCAGCTTTTCAGATCTTGAGAGTGTGGCTTGTGGTTGGTAAAGTTGGAGCCCACCTCCTGCCGGCATCAGCAGTTTACATTCTGAAACAACTTCACGGGGCACTGATTTCTGACATGGGTTTGTGCCTGCAGAAACTTAGCAAAGATGATGTTGGTATCTGATTTTCGTGGTTTGTGCACATTTGGTCCTGTGAGCACCTCCTGTGACTAAATTACATGGGGTAGTCACTGTCACTTTAAGGGGCTTAATTCAAAATAACAGCCTGTGTCCTAGAACATTTTTATCTAGCTGATATGGAGAGAGAAGGAAAGGAGGAAGAGAGAATAAGGATAAGAGGAAGTGAAAGGACTAAGGAGTTGTTTGTTTCCATTTTTTTCCATTTAATTTTAAGATTTTTTTTTAAAGTAAGAAGTGCCCCCAGGAAACTCTCTGATAACATTTATTGTAGAGCCAGTACTGATCTGCACTGCTAAAAGGAATTTCCTTACTGGGAGTTACCAACATTACAGAGCTAATGAAAGAAAGAAAGACAGGGAGAGGAGGGAGAGAGAGAAAGAGAGAGAGAAAGAAAGAAAGAAAGAAAAGAAGGGAGGAAGGAAAGAAAGAAAAGAAAGAAAGAATAGAAAAGAAAGAAAGAAAGAAAAGAAGGGAGGAAGGAAGGAAAGAAAGAAAAGAAAAAAAGGACCTTTGCATAGAGCCTCTTAACATTTGAACTACACATCCACACAAACAAACAACAATTTTAAGAAAGATGTTTGCCCATTCAGCAAGTTAAGATTTTTTTATGTTAGAGGAGAGAGAAGCCCAGAGCCAGGAACTGGGCATTAGCATCTCATTACCATTTTACCATCCATTGTCATAGGAAGAACATTGAACTTGGGAGTCTAGACCTGGCTTCCCCACCAGATGTTGCCACTCAGTAGCTGTGTGACCTTCGGCAAGTCACTAGCTAATCTTCCAACTAATATGCTATGATTCATATGAAATTCCTATTTGTATGAAGACAGATGAGAAGAATCCTGGCATCTGAGCATATGGAAGACTCAAGTTCAAGTTCCATCTCTTCTTACACAGAGTGGATGAGTGGCCTTCATCAACTTCTCAGTGTCTTAGGCAACTCTCTGACACTTCATTGACATTGTAAGTTGCAGAAGAGTGATGCACTTTGGAGCACCTAGGTGATGCAATGGGTAGAGCTCTGGACCTGGAGTCAGGAAGACTCATCTTCCCAAGTTCAAATCTGGCCTCAGACACTTACTAGCTGTGTGACCCTGGGCAAGCCACTTAACCCTGTTTGCCTCAGTTTCCTCATCTTCAAATGAGCTGGAGAAGGAATGGCAAACCACTCCAGTATCTCTGCCAAGAAAACCCCAAATGAGGTCACAAAGAGTAGGATTCAACTGAAAAATGACCAAACAACAAAAAGATCTGCTTTGGTAGAGAACACTTCACTGGGAGTCCCTTAGCCCGATGGAATCATAGGTCTAGATTTTTTTTAAATAAAAATAGTCATTCTATCAGTTGTCTTCTGAGCATGTTTTTGTTTTGTTTTGGTTTTCTCCTTTCTCACATCAATTTATTTTTACATGTACTTTATAGACTGTGAAGAGGTTTCCATTCCTTCACTAACCAGCTAACCTAACCCTAACCTAACCACCTAGCATGGTGTGCTCACATCAGATAAGGTGCTATGCTCTATAAGCAAAGCAGAATTGCAGTAGCTTAAAAGAAACATGAGATGTGCGAATGTGGAGGCATCTCTACTCCCAATGTTCATACAGACCATTTGTGCCTGACCCGTGGTAGAGCCTTCTGAGCGTGTATTAGTCTCATCAGCCACAGTTGGACACATCATACTTTGACCCCAATATAGTGACATCATTTGGTCCTGTTCAAGAATAAAGGACAACAACCAACCAACCTTCTCCTCCCTTTTTCAGATCCCTAAGAACCTTCCTCTTTATGGAAACTTAAAACTGAAATACTTCAGACATCTGGCTCTGGCCAGAACTGATTCCTTGTGTGGTGGAATTCTGACAGTAATGGGGGAAAGATCCTCCTAAGTATAAACACACCATGTCTTTGACCTTGGGTCTTTTTTTCAAGCTTGGGTAGTATGCCCCCAGTCAAAAGAAAGATTGTGTCTCATTCTATGTACATTTGACAATACCGTCTGGATCAGTGCTGTCTTACATCGTAAGCTTCTCGATCAGAGAGGCTGTCATTTAGCCAGTCAGCAAGCATTTATTAAGTATTTACTATGTTCCAGGCACTGTACTAAGCATCAGGGATGCAAAGACAAAAACAGTCTCGACCTTCAAGGAATGGAGGAGACAACTGGTATAATTAGTATGTAACTAGTATAGTACTAGTATGTAAATAACTAGTTACTATATACATATGTGTATTTGTATGTAAACACAGACATAAACACATGTTTCTATGTGTATGTATACTAAATGGGAGATAATCTTAAAAGGAATGGGGACTAATAATGGGAAGGTTCAGGGAAGGTTTCTTGCATAAGGCAGGATTTGAGCTGAGTTTTGAAAGAAATCAGTGAAGCCAAGAAGTGGAGATGAGGAGTTGGTAGATAGAGTTGGCAAATAGAATGTCATGTTTTAGGAACAGGAAGGCCAGTGTCCCTGGATCCCTGAGTATGTGGAGGGGAATAAAGTTTAAGAATCCTAGAATGTTGGGAAGGGGCCTGGTGGTAAAGAGCTTTAAATGCCAAAGGATTTTATAATTGACCCTGGAAGTAATAGGGAGCCACTGAAATTCATGGGGAGGGGGGAGGAAACATGGTCCTTCACTTTAGGAAGATCACTTTGGCAGCTAAGTGGAGGACAGATTGGAGTGAGGAGAGATTTGAGGCAGGAAGACCAATCAGAAAACTGCTTTGAGGTGTGAGTGGTGGCTGTGTGAAAAGAGCTGTTGTTCAGTCATTTCAGTCATGTATGACTCTTCGTGATCTCATCTGGACTTATTTGTTTGTTTGTTTGTTTGTTTTAGCAAAGACAGTGTAGTGGTTTACCATTTCCTTCTCCAGTTCTTTTTACAGATGAGGAAACTGAGGTAAACAGGGTTAAGTGATTTGCCTAGGGTCACACAGCTAGTAAGTGTCTGAGGTCAGATTTGAACTCAGGTCTTCCTGACTCCAGGCCTGGCTCTCTATCCACTGCACCATCTAGGTGCTCATAGTAGAGAGTAGGGAACACATTTGAGAGGTATCGTGAGGGTAGAAACAATAGAACTTAGCAACAGATGGATATGTGGGGTGAACTTGAGAAAGGTAACAAAGATGACACTGAGATTGACAGCTTATGTGACTGCGAAGAGGGTGGTTCCCTGTACAGTAACAGAGAAGTTCAGAAGAGGGGAAGGTCTGGGAGGAAAGATGAGTTTTGTTCTAGACATGTTGAGTTTGAGATGCCTATGGGACTCCATTTAAAGGTATCTAAAAGATATTGATGCAACACTAGAGGTCAAGAAAGAGATCAGTGTTGGATACACACACACACACACACATGCATAGGTTTATATGTTTGGAATCATCTACATCAAGATAATTGAACTCGTGGGAGTAGATAAGACCCATGTAAATCTTTTTATTTTTTGTTTTTGTTTTTTGGGGGGCAATTGGGAGGGCTTAATGCTGAAGAATTTGGTATTTTGGGATAACACCCATAGCTTTTCGGTCTCTATAATAATAAGAGGGGGAGACAGATGCTAGAGACCAATGGACCCAGGAGAGCTGTCCACTCCCTAGACTTCAAAGGGAGAGAAAACTTCTACTCTTGCTGTTTTCCTTCCTCTCTCCAGAACATGTGGCTTGGAAATCTCTCTGGCATTTCCTGTGAGGGGAAGAGGGCTTCTTCCCGCTCACTTCCTAGTAATTGTGATGGGAGCTAGCTAACATGATGGCAATCATGTATGCTGCCTAAGCAAGCCTGAGCCTGGCCCTTGGGGCCCTGGTTGCCTCTTCTGCCTTGTGTTTCTTTCCCTGAGCATAGGTGACCAAACAAACCCTGAAATGCATGTTTCCAGGCTTAGAAGCAACTTCATGAGTTGGGAGAGGTTAGGAGACCTTGGGTCCCTCAGTTGGTGCTAGATGCAGGGTACAACATGCTGTTTATAACAACCCCATTCTCAAAGAAGATGACCATGAAAGGATAATGAAGTCAAAGTCCAGCATTGATGGTCAGGAGACATGAACCTTGATGGAGTTGTTCAGGCAGAGCAGAGACGAGGTGAGGCTGAATCACTTATGCTACTGTCCCATGGTGTGTCAATGTGTTAACATCATGTGTTAATGTGTTATGTATCAACCTTTCAAGAGTATAATGGTAGTTATAGGTTAATTTATCATGTCTGATTCTTTGTCAAAGTATACTTTTGTTTTTTTTTCTTTTCACCACTTCTTCTATGAAGAAGAAATAAATAATTGCCACATTCCTGATCTATACTATATATCGAATACTTTTCTCATCCCTTTGGGAAGATCCCAGATGTGAGCCTAACCTGACTTTTAGGTGATTTGGGGGGGTTCTAATGTGGGGTGTAAAGATCCAGAGAATGTAAGAAAATATCTCCCTCTCATACCCTACCATGGGCCAGCAACTCCTCAGCCTCACTTAGGGTTGTAAGTGTGGTATTATCTTCCTTAGCTCAAACCCCAACACCTAAGAACTGTTGGTCAGACTGATACACTCATAGATTCTGAACCTGTGATTTATTTTCTCTAATCTGTTTCTTTTTGTTCTGTAGACACTTTATTTATTGCCACTAAGGGCCCAGGCAGATAGTGGTCTGTACTACTGAGGAAGAAGGCATTGCTGACAGGTAATGATACAGTCTTCATCTTCCTTGACCTCTCTGGGATTTTTGACACTGTTGATCACCCTCCCCCCTCCCTTGGGCTTCTGTTCTGCTGCTCTTTATCTGACTACTTATTAGACTCCTTTGCTATCTTACTGTCCTCCTCCCACTCTCTTCTCTGTCTCTGTCTCTCTCTGTCTCTTTGTCTCTGTCTGTGTGTGTGCGTGTGTGTGTGTATGTGTGCGTGTGTGTGTGTGTGTGTGTGTGTGTGTGTGTGTGTCCCAAAGCTCTGTCTCAAACCCTCTACTCTTCTCTCTTATTCTTGGTCATTTCATCTGCTGAAATGGATTCCATTATCTCCTTTATGTAGATGTCTCCCAAACCTACATATCAAACTCTGATCTCTCTTTTAAGCTTTAGTCTCAGACCTTCATTTGCTTCCTAGATCCTTCCACCTGGATCTTTCATCTGCTCCTTAAATTAAACGTTTACCAAACGTAGTTCAGCATCTTTCCCTCTAAATCTACCCCTCCCCTTAATTTCTTGAGTTCTATCGATGGCATCACCATTTCTCAGTCACTCTCACTCAAAATCTTAGAGTCATCTTTTGAACTCCACCACCTCTTCTTCATTATCCACATCCAATCAATTGCCAACTCCCATCAATTCTACCACCTCACCATCTCTCACATCTATCCCTTCCTCTCCATTCAAAGTCAAGAACATTAAACAGTTCAGGCCCTCACAACTTCACAAATGAACTACCACAATGACTTTCTAACTGGTTTCCCAACCTCCTGTGTCTCTCCTAACTGATCCTTTCTTTTTTCACAGCTGGTAAAATCATCTTCTTAATCCAAATGCCTGAGGATGACTCCCTTTTCAAAATTGTTCAGTATTAATAATAACAAACAGATAGCATTTACATAGTGCTTTAAGGTTTACAAAGTGCTCTATAAATATTACCTCATTTTATCTCTCTGTTGTTCTAGGATAGAATACAAACTTAAAGATAGTTTGGCATAATGGATAGAATGGTCTACCTGGAGTCAGGGAGACGTAGGTTTGAATACCTTCTCAGACTAGCTATATGATGGTAAGCAAGCCACTTAATCTCTCTTGACCTTGTTTTCTCATCTGTAAAAATGTACAGATATAAAAATAGCACTTATCTCACAGGGCTTTTGAGAGGCTCATATGAGATGCTGTATGTATATAGTATGGGTATATATATATATATATATATATATAAATGTATGTATGTATGTGTATGCTACAGTATGTATATAGTAACTAGGACTGGTGTATGCACCAAGCGCTTCTAATAGTATCTTGACACATGGAAGAGGCAAGGGAGCCTGATTTGGGGGGAGTTGTAAGAAAAATTATTATTTCTCTCCTGTATTAATAGCCAATTATTGAATTAGGACTAAGATTTTTCCACTTTCTTTCCTCATTTAGAAACTGGCCCCTGTAGGTTGTTCAGGCAGCCTCTGAAGTACAGGGCTCATAATGAGACAGACTCTTGGATGAAACTGACCCAACTGGAAAACTCAAGTCTGATCAAAAGGTAAAGAAATTTTAGTTTAGGTGAATTGATAGATTCCAGCCCACAGTGTTTTACTCAAACAGGTATGGGTGAAAATGGATTCCCCTTTTTGTCTAGATTACCGCAGATGTGGTGATATGGGTATAAATAAGTTGTTTTGGTCAAGACTGAATGATCAGAGTTACATCCCCCAATCTTCATTAGAATAAGTCCACCTCTCATTATAATATTCATTCTCTCATTACTTGTTAACCTATCAGAGTTGATTGCTACCCTCAGGAAGACCCACTCTTCCAAGGGCAAATAAGCATTGAGTGGGTTCCATGAGGGGATCTTTGGCATTCAAGAGTACCACTGACCCCTTTTATTAATTATTGCTAGTGTAATTAATAAAATGATTAATTACCCAGAAACTGTGTCTCTTGAACTTTTTATACGTCACAGTTGTGATGACATATGATGGAAATACCTTAGAGAGATATTAGAGCATGTGTAGACATGTAACTGGTTCTGGTCTGATAATCATATATCTAGGTGAAGCTGATTGACCACATAGCCAGAATTTGAGATGCCTTCAAAAAGGTCTTAGTAACAAGAGCCTTATTAACCATTCTGTTCATCTGTGATGGCATCCTATGAGAAGCAATGCTGTGAGCCTTGGGCTCTCCCCATCAAGGCTAACAGATGGCCTGTGAATACAGGCCTGGGCTCTTTGCCTACCTCCACTTTTGTTCATTTGAGGTGAAAATATTGAAAACTCTTACCTTGTGAGTTTTAAAAGTTCCGGAGAGGACATCCTGGCATCCCAGCATTTGGATTTTATAGCCAGTCCCACATCAATGAAAAGCAAGGAATAGTCTTCAGGATTGACTTTGGGACCCAGCACAGCTGAGATGAAGACTCATCTGGACATAAATTTGGTAGGGCCAACGCTTTGTAGAAACTGAGCCATGTTTGAGCCTACTTTCCCTGAACAATGAGGGTGGGGAGAAAGACTGACTTCTTGAGCCTAATGAACCTTAGACTTAATGGCAGGACTGTGAATTAATGGATAATATGAAATTAAGGTGGGCAGTTAGGTGGCACAGTGGATTAAGTGCTGGGCCTGACATCAGGAAGACTCACCTTCCTGAGTTCAAAACTGGCTTCAGACACTTATTAGCTGTGTGACCCTGGGCAAGTCACCTAGCCTCCAAAAACATCAACAAAAGCTAATTGACAGTGCCTGGCACATAGGAGGACTTAATAAATGTTTATTGATTGATTGATATTTAGTAGTTAAATAGAACTAGAGTGCTAATCACTGATGTCTAATACTGGGAGACACAAACCAATGCAAACTCAAGTCAATGGCATTAGAGAAAACATGCCCCCAAACCCCTGGTACCCAAATCCCTGAGGGGGAGATGTAGATGTCCTAGTTTTGGGAAGGTGACTCAGAGCAGACTTGATACATATGCAAAACACTTTGTAAATCTTAGTGCTATGTAGATGTTGGCCATTCTTCTTTGTCATTTCAAGTCTTCTACCACCCGGCTACATCCTACCTTTCCAGCCATGTTTCACAATATTTTCCTCATACACTACAAAACAGGACTATTAGCTACTCCACAAACCCAAGATGGCTCTTGGCATTTGCACCAATTGTCTGCTATCCCCAGAATACATTTCCTCTTCATCTCTCAGAGAATCCTTCTCTTCCTTCCACCCAGTTTCAGCCTCAGTTGCCATTCAATTCTGTGAGGACTTTGTTGACCCTTCCCCCCCAGCTAAATTTCCCTGAGACATTTTTGTCTGAAACTCTCCTTTGCTTTCATCTCTTTTTACCTTATTGGGACAAATAGACTCATAGATTTAGAGCTGGAAACTACCTTAGAAGTAATTAAACCCAATTCCCTCATTTTACCATTGAAGAAATTGAGGCCCAGATAAGTTACATGATTTGCTTGGGTCCAATAGCTATAAAGTGTTTGAAATGGGATTGGGAGCTAGGTATCCCTGACTCCATGTCCAGTATCCTAACATATATTTGTATGTGTGCCATGTTATTTATTTCTGCATCTCCTCCTCCACCTGTAACAACAATGTTGCTAGCAGCTGCTGTGGAGGTGAAAGACCAACACATGACCAACAACAAGAGCACACAGGAGGGCTGCTAGCACAAGTTCTTCAATCTGCTTTTCTAAGGAAAGCAACTTTAAGGGGTTAACAATCTTACTTTAATTAAACATACATATACCATTCACTTTGTTCTGGTGGAAAAGCCAGCACTCTGAACTTCAGAGCAAATACAAAGAGAAATTACAAGCATACATTACATAAACAGAGCAAAATAACACCAATCAACAGACAGCTTCTAGCTGTCTAACCAAAGCTATACATAAATAGTTACCAATGAGAGAAGCAACAACATCTGGGTTTTTCAAAGCTGGGAGGCTCTATGATGGCTACCCAGAGTCTCATCTGGTCAAATCACATGACATTCTTCTAGTGAGTGACAGCCCCAAAACAAAATGCCAACCTCAAATCTTATATACCCTTCTCAGGGTCAGAGGGCATCACAACCATGTGACTCAAACCCATGTGAACTAGGCTTTCTTGTTTCTTAAGCAGGTCATCAAAGACTCTTGATTAAATCAAAGAAACAAAGGCAAGACTCAGCAAAGGCACTTGATTACCCCAGTGCTGGGAAGCATTCAAACAAAAAACAGCAAAAGTCCCACTTTGCTTGGCATTACATTTGAAAGGCAAGACTCAAAGGTACTTGATTACCTTAGCATTCCAAAAGAGAAAACAGTAAAAAAAAGTCCTACCCTTCCTGCCATTACACCACTTCACATCCTGACTCCAATCAACTCCTTCAGGGAAGAAATTGACCATATAAAAATTTTTTATTTTTAAAAATTATTTTTATTTATTTTGTTAAATATTTCCCAATTACATGTAAAAAAATTTTGACAATCATTTTTTTAAAATTTGGGTTCCAAATTCTCTCCCTCTCTCTTGCTCCTCCCTTCTCCTTGAAAAGGCAAATAATTTGATATTGATTATACACGTAAAGTCATTCAAAACATAGTTCTGTTAGCCATGTTGCAAAAGAAAACACAAACAAAATAAAACAATAAAAATAAAGAAAGTAAAAAGTAGTATACTTCAATCTGCATTCAGAGTCCATCAGTTCTCTCTCTGCAGATGGGTGGCATTTTTCATCATTTGTCCTTTGGAATTGTCTTGGATTTTGATCAGAGTAGCTAAGTCTTTCACAGTTGAATATCCTTACAGTATTGGCGTTACTGTGTACAATGTTCTCCTGGTTCTGCTCACTTCACTTTGCATCAGTTCATGTAAGTCTTCCCAGGTTTTCCTGAAACTATCCTGCTTGTTATTTCTCATAGCATAATTGTATTCCATCCCAGTCATATACCACAACTTGTTCAGCTGTTCCCCAAATGCTGGGCATCCCCTCAAATTCCAATTTCTTGCCTGCTACCACAAAAAGAGTTCCTACAAACATTCTTGTATAAATAGGTTCCTATTTCCTTTTCTTTGATCTCTTTGGGATACAGACCTAGTAGTTATCCAAAGTGTCTTATATATAGTGAACACTTAATAAATGTCTGTTGAGTCAAATGAACAATTCTCAAAGAAGAAAATAAATTATTAATAATCACTTGGAAAACTGTTTAAATTGCCTAATAATCAGAGAAGTTCAAATTGAGACAGCTGTCAAGTACTACTTTATATCCTTCTGATCAGAAGGGGAAAAAAAGTTAAAAAATAACAAAAATTCCAAGTTTGCAAAGCTTAGCGAAAAACAGTACCCTTTTAACACTGCTTATGGAACTGTGAATTGGTATAATCTTTTTAGAATGCAACCTTTAATAAAAACCTCCTTCACTTAGTGACTCTTTCCTAAAATTATTTCATGTGGATGTTATGGAAAAATGATTATTCTTCACATAATTATTCATAGTGACTTTATTTCTAATGGCAAAAAAACAGAAACGCTCAAATAGTTACATAAATTGCAGTATGTGAATGTAGTGGAAAAGGATCTATGCTTTTTTGGGGGAAGAGGAGGCGATACTTTTCTATTTTTTAAAATAGTATTTTTTCCCCAGTTACACATCAAGAAAATTTTTAGCATTCATTTTTATAAGATTTTGAGTTCTAAATTTTTCTTCTTCCTTCCCTCCCCTCCCCTTTTCCGAAAATGGTGAGCAGTTTGATAGTTTATAAATGTGCTATTGTGTAAAAATATTTCCATATTAGTCACAGTTGTGAAAGAAGAAACAGATCAAAAGGGGGAAAAGCCATGAGAAAGAATAAAGTCAGCCTTCAATCTGCATTCAGAGGCCATCAGTTCTTTATACATATTAACCATCTACTTATGTATCAGGCACTGTGCCAAGCTATTTCATTGGATCCTCACAACAATCCTGCAAGAGGGGAACTATAATTATCCCCATCTTACAGTCTGCCTCAGCGTCCTGGGCAAGTGACTTGCCCAGGGTCACACAGTTAATAAGTGTCTGAGGCTAAATTCAAATGCATTTCTTCTGGACTCCAGGTTGAATGCTTTATACACTGCGCCACCTAGCTGCCAACACATCAGCACAGGTAACACCCAACATGGGAACTGGGAATCTCCCTGCAACTTGTCACTGGGTTAATGGGATAAATACTGCTGATTTTTAGACAAATTACTTAACCACTCCGGGATCCAGCGTCCTTTATTTCTAAAAGATGGGAGAGCTTCTAAGATTCGTTCTAGCTCTTAATCTAAGGCCCCAAGAGCCTACAAAACTGTCCAAGGTAAAAAGAGCCTAAGTGATTGGCTCCTGTCATCAGGCTAGTAAATGAGCAGGTAAGATTTGAACCCAGGTCTTCCTTACCCCCAATTCATTACTTTATGTAATATTCCATCCTCTCTCTCTCTCCTACTTCATTTCTTCCCTGGTATATTCCTTTTCCCCTTCCCCTTTCTTAACTCTTTTTAATCAAATAAAACATCACTAAATTCCACCCAAGCCCTGAATTTATCTTTCTTTGCTTGATCTTTAGCTGTGAAAACCATGACATTTTGAAGAAATGATGGTCCCATCGGGATGTCATTTGTTTCCTTCAGATTGATCAAATTTGTTTGCCTTTTTAGGTTTCTCTTGTCTCCTATGTTTGCATTTAAAATATTTTATTTATATTCAGTGCCAGAGCAATCTATCAAAGTATTACTTCATAGAGCTAGAAATTCATATGAAAGAAATTAAACGGTCAAGAATCTCAAGAGAAATAATGTTGAAAAGTGGGGAAGATGGGGGTCAAGTAGTGGTTGTTATTCATCATGTCCAACTCTTTGTGACCCCATTTGGTGTTTTCTTGGCAGAGATACTGGAGTGGTTTGCCATTTCCTTCTCCAGCTCATTTTACAGATGAGGAAACTGAGGCAAACAAGGTTAAGTGACTTGCCCAGGGTCACGCAGCTAGTGTCTGAGGCCAAGCTTGAACTCAGGAAAGAGAAGTCTTCCTAACTCTAGGGCTGGCACTCTATGAACTGCCACCAAATCAAGACATCACCCCCATGACACCCCTTGGCAGCTGCTCTAGCAGCAGCAGAGTTCAAACCATGCTACAAAACAATAACCATTGAAAACAAATTGGTACTGGTTAAGTAATGGAGAGATAGATCAGTGAAACAGATTAGGTAGACAATATATAGACGCTACCAAACACCGTAGCATGGTGTTTGATAAACCTAAGTGCTCTAGGTACCAGGGTAAGAATTCACTAAGGTGTTTGACAAAAACTGCGAGGAAAGAAGTCAGGTAGAAACAAGTATGGAGCAGTCTCACACACTATACAAAGAGAAACTCTAAACTGATACATGAGTTAGGCATAAAGGATGACATTATAAATAAATTAGAAGAACAAAGATACAACTTTTGGGACCTAGCCCCAACATCAAAGACTTTGGGTTCTATTTATCCCCTGGGGCATTGTGTGACCTTGGTTGTATTGACCTTTTCCATTTCCTTCTGTAGTCAGAGGTCCTTGGATTCAGGCCTTGATCCCTGGGTCTGACCTGAGATGGCTTGGACTTCAGTCCAGCTTTCAAGGATGGCCCCAAACCCTAGATAGCAGTGGCCCTGGGCCAGTTTCCTTATGCCATAACCTACCAAGGGGCCTCAACCATTGAACTAGCTTTATTAGTATTTACAGGATAAAGGAAATCTATGGTTTTTCCTTTGGGTTCTATTGTTTCATATGATGTATTTCATTGTTAGCACTTCTTAGGGGAACTAGACTTGGCTAGAACCTTTCACATTGCCATCTTAGCTGAAAGTTTCACTAATTATTCATATAAAACACGGACACATGCATTTACCTTTGTCATGAAAGATGTTTAAGACAAAATACAAATAGAGAAAGTATTCCCAAGGGAGATTGAGGTCCTTCAGATGATCCTGTTTTCAGAAATCATTGTGCTAATTGCCTTAAGCCAGAAACCATTGGAGAGCCTCCTAAATGAGACACCCATTCAAAGAATTTCAGCCTAAATGCCCATATAGAAAAAAAGATGGATGAAGAATTACCATCATCCAAATCATGATATGCAGCTGTATTAACAACCTATATAACTGGTGGGTCAGCACATATATCTTAGACAGGTAGAAATAACCATAAATGATCCAAGACAAGTACAAAGGCATCACAAAGGAAAATGTTTATCCATATCCAGATAAAGAATCCAGAAGGACTCAGAATGCAGATCAAAGCATATTTTTTTCACTTACTTTATTCTTTCTCATGGTTTTATTTTCTTTTAATCTGTTTCTTCTTCCACAACTGTGACAGCGACAGAAATATGTTTTATATGATTACATATGTATAAACTATGTCAAACTGCCAACCATTTTCAGAAGAGGAGAGGAAAGGAGAAAAATCTGGAACTTGAAATATTGTAAAAATGAATACTAAAAATTTTTGATATGTAATTGGGGGAAAAAATAAAATCCTATTTAATGAAAAAAAAAGAAATTACTATAAATAGGTCCACCCACAAGGAATCTATCAGACTAGATTACAAAGGGAAATTGCACCATGCTTTAAATGGCCCTTACTCAAACAATTATAACAATGCAAGTTTAGAGTACTGATTGGGTTATCATTTATTCAAAACCACAGCTCCAAAACCACCCCCTAATCCATTGCCAGACAACACATGAATTCCGAGCAAATGTCATTTAATTAAACAGAATAGAGGCACTGAATAAGACAGTAAACAGTATTTGCACCCAAATCAAATGTCTTCTTTCTCTCACACCTTTAGGAGAGTGCTAGCCAACTTCCCAATTAATCCCTCTATCTCTCCAACACAATGGGAAATGAATGTAGTCATATCACCCATAGCACCAGAGATGAAGATTAGGCTCCTTAATCTTTTCCCTTTCGATCTGGGCACAGAAATCAAGTGAGCATTGACTTCTCTGACAACCGCAGCATAGAACATGTTTACTGTCCAGCATAGTAGCTTAGATTAAATAGGACTAACTTCTAAAGAACTGGAAAAAAAAATAAAGCTCCTACTACAGTTCCTCCTATCATCATCAGGATCTAGACAGGCTGCCATTTTTTCTTATTTCTTATCTCCACTGACATGTAACTATTCCAACCTGTGCCTTGAAACCCTGTGCAATATATGCTAATACATACTTAGTATACAATATATAGTCCTTTTCAAGCCTAAGTTGCAGAAAACCATCATCCAATCAGAATCCTTGATGAGTGATGTTTCTACGCTGTGAATGCAGGCATGACCTTCTGGAAAAGACAGTCCAGAGAATTTCTACCACTGTACAAGGCTCCCAAAGCCTTAAACATTGTGGAAAACATTCCACACACACACACACACACACACACACACACACACACACCCTCTCACATAAAAAGAGCAGTCTTTTAAATACCAATATCTTTCTAGTGGTGCTTTACAACTACCAGTCAAAGAATGCCAACATCTACAAAGAATAAAATTTGCAGGTTACCCAAAGAGCAGTGGAGAGACACATGGTGAACATGAAGAGGTTACCACATGTTGCTAATAAAGAATTTAGCACAAGAAATAACATAAAGGATGTCATCATAAATATGTATAACTGGAAAATGAGGTGGGATGGTCATGTATTGAGAATGAAGGATAGGACAGCCCATGTGTTCCACTGGTATATACACAAAAAGTCTAGAAAAAGGCCCACCCATATTGGATGGACCCCTTGTGGAGGATTTATGAGAGGGCATAGACAAGAATTTCATAGGATGAAGAAGCATGGATGGGGTTATTATTTTCTTCACTGAAGGGAGTACTTACATTAGTGAAATCAATCAACAAGCATTTAATAAGCACTTACCATGTGCCTTAATTATGCATATCTGTCAGCAGCAAAGTTTGATTGCGTTGCTGCTTTATTTTGGCTAGTAAAAACCTAAGTCTTCCTAAACGAAAACAATATGAAAAATGATCCCTGTCCACCAGTGGCTTATGTTCTACTGAGGGAAAATAACACAGAACTTAATATATACACAATACAATGAATGAGACAGAGTAATAATAATAGACATTCATGAAAAGTTTTCCATAGAGGGTAGTACATGAGCTGAAACTGGCCAGAATTATAGGGATTCTAAGATGCAGACATAAAGAGGGAGTGAATTCCAAATAAGGGAAACAAGCTGGGCAAAGGTACAGAGGTGGGGAATAGGGATGGATTCAGGGAACAGCCTGGATGGAATGTAGTGAGCATGAAGGGGCAAAATATGAAATAATCCTGGAAAGGCAGGCTGGAGCCGGATTGTAAAGGACTTTCAATACCAAGATGAGTTGGCATTTTAAAACATAGTATATTATGGAAGCTATGTGGCACAATGGATAGAGTGCCAACCCTGGAGTCAGGAAGACCTAGGTTCAACTCTAGGCTCAGACACTTACTAGTTGTGTGACTCTGGGCAAGTCACTTAACCCTGTTTGCCTCAGTTTCCTCATCTGTAAAATGAGCTAGAGAAGGCAAACTACTCCAGTATTTTTGCCAAGAAAACCCCAGATAGGGTCACAAAGACTCAGACATGACTTAAATGACTCCACAGCAATGTTATGGAAAGATTGCTGTACCTGAGTCAAAGGGCTTAGGTTCGATTCTACTTCTGGTGATTACTACCTGGAGGACCTTGGACAGGTCCCTTGGCCTCAGTTTTGTCATTGATAGAAAGAGGGGGTTAAGCTAGATGACCCCTGAGGTCTCTTCCAGCTTCAGATCTGTGATCTTATCTATTTTATACTACTAGCTATAAGGAACCACTGAAGATTCTTGAACAGGGGAGTCACATAGTCAGACTTTTGCTTTAGGAAGATTATTATGGCAGCAATAAGGTGAAGGGATTGGGAACAGGAGACAGACCGTAAACCAGAAATCCAATTAGGAGGCTGTTACAATAGTGTAGATCTTGAGGGCTTAATCTAGGGTAGTGGCTGTGAGTAGAAACAAGAAGATAGGTGCAGAGTTTGTTATGCAGAGGGTATTGACAAGATGTGGATAATTGATTGCATATATGGGTTGAGAAAATGGGAAGAGTTAAGGATGATTCTAAGGTTGTAAATCTTAGTGACTGAAAGGCACCTTCCACAGAAATAAAGTATGGGGGATGGACAGACTTAGTTGAGAACCAATTTGAGTACGTGGAATTTGACCCTGTCCTCTATGAGCAATCTTTCTCTTGCCTCAGCTTTGGGTCATTGATAAAGATAAGATAGCCTAGGTCAGATCCCCATGGTTCTTCATTAAAGATTCCCTCCCAGATGACACTGAGCAATTACTATGTACTCTGTAGTTGTAAGTATTCAACCAGTCCTAAATCACCCAAATGCGCAGCTTCTAGCGCACACCTCTCCATCTTGTATACTGGGACAGCAAGAAAGATTTTATCAAATGCTTCACTAAGATCGAGGTGAACCATGTCCAAAGCATTCCTCTGATCCACCAGTCTGGGAATACTGTTAAAAAAAAAAAAGATGAGGTTGGCATGACCTAATCTTGATGAGACCAGCCATCCCCTTAATAATTTATTCTAGGGGCAGCTAGGTGGCGCAGTGAGTAAAGCAAATCTGGCCTCAGACACTTGACACACTTACTAGCTGTGTGACCTTGGGCAAGTCACTTAACTCCAATTGCCCTGCCTTCCCACCTCAAAAAAAATTTTTTTTAATAATTTATTCTAGAATTTGGCCAAAGTAAAGTCTTCTCTTGACCATACCATACCTTATAGGTATCATCCTTTACCTCACCCCCTTTAGATTCAAGCTCCTAGAAAGAATCATCTTTAGTGACAGTCACCATTTCCCCACCACCTATTTTAAAGGTCTCTCTTAAGGACTTTGGAACTGATCGTGTGACATGGGAGATACTGGCACAGGATCACCCAGCATGGCGTGCCCTCATCAGAGAAGGTGCTCTGCTCTGTGAGCAAAGCAGAATTGAAGCAGCTCAAAAGAAACACAAGATGCACAAACTTAGAGAATCCGGTCCAAATATTCCCAAGGACAGGGCAGCTGCCCTGTGGTAAAGCACTCCTGAGCTCATATTGGTCTGATCAGTCACAGTCAGATGCATTGTAACTTGACTCTAATATTGTGATGTCATTTTGGTCAAAAAACAACCACATACTTCTCAAAACCTTGTAATATGACTTCTGACCTATTACTCTGTTGAAACTGCTTTATGAAAGGTTATCAGTGATCTCATAACTGCTTAATCCTAGGTAAGTAGTGAAATGATATGAAAGGTTTTCAAAAGAATTACAAACTACTAACAACCATACAAAAGAATATTCTGAATCACTAACAGTATGAATAATACTTCCTACAGGCTCCTCCCTCCCCACCTCACTTACATCTGCACCTGCAGGTTGGGTCCACAATGGGGTGGCTACTACCTTGGGTTCTAGGGGTGACTCTTTGGGTGGGCACTCCTACCAAAATAGTTCATGAGCCCCACCAGTTTACTTCCCATTAACAGTCAGTCAGTAGATTTAATTAGCTTTTAGGAAAGGTAATAGATAATTAATAACTCAATAAGAAGAGTTGGCACAAAATATTCCCCACCAAAATTTGGCTCTCTTACACAAATATACACAGCAGATATGGGGAGAGTGAGCTCAAACATAGGGTACAAAGCCAAATAGATCCTTATGTAGAACATCTGTGGCAAAGGGTAACTCAACTCTTGGTACATATAGCCTAGAAATCCTTTCCTTGAGTTCATAGCCAACATTTCTTTACCCAATAGGTATCATGCTCCTTGAATCATCTTCCAGCCTTAAGCTTAGGTAACTCTCTTCATATCGTAGTAGACTGTCAGGTGAGGGTCTCTGATCATGGTGGATACATTGTCTCTTACTGGTCCAGTAGCCTTGATGATTCGGCCAATGTAGGGTAAAAAGGAAAATCCCCTCCCTGACCTAGTTGTCTTCTATTACAGGTGAAGGATCTACCTCCAGAAAATATGCTAGAGCCCAGATTCTTTAAATCCTGAACTGCTACTGCTGAAAGCCCTCCAGCTATTTAAACCCCCAAAGGTCTGTCTAGCTTGTTTGCTGAACCAATGGATGTTTCCTTCTTAACCCAAAGATGTTTGCATCTCATAAACATAGAAACATCTTAATTATACATTAAAACCCATCATTTATAATTATATCTGTGATTATATCAGCTCAGCTGGTGGGGAGGGAAGGAAATCACAAACCTCCTTGCTTGCATAAAAGGAATACAAATTAAAATAACCCTAAGGTTTTACCTCACGCCATGCAAATTGGCAAAGATTTAAAAAATGTGCGAAGTCAATGCTGAAAGGGCTGTTAGAAGACACTGGTACATTATTGGGAAAGCAGTGAATAGTCCAATCTGGATTGAAATTATTCAAAAGTGATTAAATCACTATCCTTTGACCCAAGAATTGCAGTCTAAGGCATATAGTCCAAAGAAGTCAGAGATGAAGATGCGACTATATGCCATAATATTTAATATAATTTAAATATAATAATATGCTTTTCTCTTGGTGGTAGCAAAAAACAACAAACAAAAAGGGTGAAGAAGCCACTCATTTGAGGAATGGCTAAACACAATGTGGTATGTGACTGAAATGAAATACTATTGTGAGTAAGAAGTGATGATGAAGAATTCAGAGAAACACGGAGGATAACAAACAGAACTAGGAAAACAACATGCGTGACTACCAGAATGTAAATGAAAAGACCATTAAATGAAGTCAACCTCTGAGTAATTGAAAAGTCAATAATAGTTCCCGACAACAGATAATGAAACATAGGTCCCTCCTCTTGTCAGGGAGATAAAGAACAATGATGACAAAATGTTGCATATAGTTTCATATGTGGTTACTGTAGCAGCTATTTTTGCTTAACCATTTTTCTTTGTTATAAAGGAGGGTTCAATTCTGGGTAAAGGGGTAAAGCAGGGAGGGAGGGTTTACCTAGATGTGACTGGGCAGTGAAAAAGAAAAAGGACCGAATAAAGCTTACTTCAAAATAATTAAGATAAAACGTATCCAGCGGCCCTTTGTCACTTCACTTCTTATCTTCCTTGACTTCTCTGGAGTTCTGTGCGTCTCTCATGTCTGTCCTTTTGTCTCCTCTCTCATGGTTACCAGGCTAGTTCAGGCCTCAATAACTATGCACCTAAGGGGCAGCTAGGTGGTGCAGTGAATAGGGCACCAGCCCTGGAGTCAGGAGGACCTGAGTTCAAATTTGACCTTAGACACTTGACACATGTACTAGCTGTGTGACCTTGGGCAATCATTTAACCCCAATTGCCCTGCCCCTCCCCCCAAAAAATAACCACACACCTAGATTTCTGTTTGGTCTCCTTGCTGCCCGTCCCTCTCTTCTTCAATCAGTTCTACACTCATCTGCTAAAATAATCTTCCGAAGGCAAAGGTCTGACGGTGTCACTCCTCCATTCATATTTCTACTGTGGCTGGCTAGCTATTTCTTCAAGGATAAAATATAAATACCTCATCCTGGCTTGCCACAATCTAACTCCAACCTACTTTTTTAGGTTTATTTCCCATTGTTCCTCTTTACATATTCAACATTACAGTCAAACTAGATTTCTAGCTATTCCCAGGTATCAGCATTCCATCTATTGACTCCTAAATTCTCGGTTCTAGAAGCCTAACAGTTTTTTTTCCCCACCATCTGCTCTTTAAATATGTGCCTTTTGTAGCATACCAGTGGTCATAACAAAGAATGAAAGGCAACTAAGGCAAACATTTATGTCTGAAGTCAAGTTTATTGAGTGACATCCTGAAGTTCCATTGGTTGGTTGGTTGTTTCAAATAAGGAAAAACAGAGCTATTAAAAAGGAGTCCTTTAACTCTTCTAGCTGGGGCTAACTTCGGGCTAGAAGAGTCCCCCTAGATTTGCAGATGGTCTTTTTTCATCTGTTGCTGATTCCTAGTGGTGTAAGCACAGACAGCTGGGATACAAATCCTCAAGGTTCTCAGATTTCAAAACAAGCCAAAGGTAAGACTTAGGCCCTTCCATATATACAAATAGGAGCCTCATTTCCTCACATGTACTAGATGCTTCCTTTCAGTTTTCTCCACCTTCAGTATCTATGTGGCCTCAATTAGGGTTCATGGGGTCAGAGGCAAAATTCATGTAACCCACATATTAACACCAATTTATATGGGACTCTCTCCTCATTGATGGAGATTAATTATGCACTACTCCACAGCCATGTGAGGGGCAAAATTGGTGAGAGCTTGAGAGAAGAGAGATCCTGGTATTGTGGTTTCTAGAGAGAATACACATAGTTCCAGATTCTCTTTAGATCCCTGAAGGGAGAGAGAGACTCTGGGAAGAAGCTGACAATAGAGGAGTCAGCCCCTCAACCACATCCCTATCCCCAGGATACTTCACTTAAGACTTCAAAGAATTTCCCCTTGGGTGAGATCTGAGACTCATTCTCTTGACCCAACTGAGTAATCTTGCTTCCAATGGGAGAACTTACTCTTTACTGCTTGATATATTCTCATATGTATGCCTTGTCTGATTTCTGTTTTGCTATTGACTTGGATAATTGGATTTATTTGCTATTCACTATATGTGTTCATTGTAGAACTGGCATTTAGTGGGAAGGGGTAGGGAGAACTGGCAGGGAGAACAGGCAGTCAGTTCTAGCTGGGAGAACTCTTTCCCCATTAAGGGATGGCAATCAGGAGCCCAGCTTGAACCTAAAAGTTATTTCCCCATGAGTAACAATATTTAAAGGAGTAGATAGATGTAATTCTAGCCAGTACCCTCCTCTTTCTGAGAAAAGCAAAATGGACAGCCTCTGGCCCTAACCTGCTGCTTCTTCTCCCAAAGGAATCAAAATCTCCCTTGGAGAAAGGCAGGGAGAAGAGATTCTGAGGTATCTATTCTTGCCTCCTGTGAACCACATCTAGACAGACATATGTAGACACACATAACCGGTAAGTAAGGTAGATTTCAGTGTATGTAGGGTGGATTTTTGTTATTCCTTCTTAGAATTTAGTTTCCCATCCATGAACATAACAATCTCTATTTCCCAGGCTCATGACTTGTAAATATCTCCAGCACACTTGTGCAGTATCATATAATGATAAATAATATAAACATTTGTGCTTAAATTATAAATATCCACTGCGACTGTGCAGTGAGATATAGGGATGGGGTGATATAAACTTGTGAGGCTATTGCTGGCAATATGCCCTCTTTGTCTGTTGCCCTATAAAGCAAGTGGGCAACAGTCAGTGAGTGGGGAACCCTTAGGGTTGAATGCACAAGCTGGAATGCTGTGTGTGCCTTGATCAGCCACCATCAAAGCTTGGGGAGAATCTGTGTTTGCTTCAACCAACCCCCATTGAGCCTTGAGGGCATTTAAGGAACTGCACAGGCTGTGCCTGTCTCAATTGACCCCATTGAGATGTAGGGGTAGTTGCCCCACCCCTTCTTACTGGCCTGTGCTAAAAGGGTGATTAGGGAATACCATAGGAGTTGGTGCTCCCATCATCAGCAACCCTCTTGTGAGAAGACTAGACTACAATAAAGTAAGATTATTAACCCCTCTGAAGCTATTTTCCTGTCTGACCAGATCAAGAGTGAACCTGTCCTAGCAGCCTCCTGTGTGCTAGTGTTATCTGTCTTATAAACACATACCTCTTACACTCAAAACTTAAATTTATACCAGTCTTTCAGCATGGATTTATGAAGAGAAATTTGTATTTGATCTAAGATGAGAGGTGAGTGAGAGCTTTTTAGACAGGTACTTTATCTATGAACATTTGGGTAAAGATCAGTGGAGAAAAAAAACAGAAGCAATTTTCTCATCACAGTATACTAGAGGCCACCTGGAGAAAGAGCAAAGATAGATGAGTTTAGGTAGCAGATCATAGACTCAGGACAGAGAAATTAAATAGCAACAAGAAACCAGCAGAGAAATTAAATAGCAACAATTATCCAGACACATGTTGGAGCTCTGTTTTTACAAAAAGCAGAGCAGCAAATTATTTCTTGATATGTCTTAATGATAATTTCATCCATCAAAGGCGGAGGAAGCAAGAGAAAATTCTATTCGGGATATTATTTTCACAAACAGGAAGGAACTGGTTTCTGGAGGTGGAAATACTGGGAATCTTAGAGGGAAGTAATTTCTCTCTTCAATGGGATACAGATGAAGAGAAAATCTGGGCATAGTGTGACATGCATCCTAGATTTGGGAAAGCAGATTCCAAAGGCTTTGGAATAGAATCCTATGAATTGAAATTGAGCAGAGGAGATGAGAAATTTTCAGAAATTAAGTTCTCAAGTGACAAAAGGAAGCAATTCTAGTAAGGAAGGAGTTGTCTCAAGAGACTGACATAGGGAACTCACCAACCAAGTGAGATATCAATAGGTTGACGCTTGATAGTTCACTTGTCCATCTGCTTCTCAGAAAAGCATCTGCCAAGTTCAATCTGACTTGACGATTCATTTGTATGGGCATGGGTCTGCCTCAGACTTCTAAAAGAAGTAGTACTGAGTCAAGTCTGAATATGAAAAGCTGCTGTTGTTTGGTCATATTCACTTGTATGTCCAATTCTTCATGACCCATTTGGGGTTTTCTTGGCAAAGATACTGTCTGGTTTGTCATTTCCTTCTCTAGCTCATTTTACAGATGAAGAAACTGAGGCAAACAGGGTTAAGTGACTTGCCCAGGGTCATGCAGCTAGTTAGTGTCTAAGGCCAGATTTGAAGTCAGGAAGATATGTCTTCCTAACTCCAGGCCTACCACTCTATCCACTGTGCCAGCTGGCTGCCCCATGACAAACTGTAGAACAATGGAAAACATAATATGCCTTGGGATTTACATATGAATAATTAAGAACTAGAGAACTTTTAGGTTAATGACTAGGGAAATATGGACACTAGAATTATTGTATGATTATGGGATAAATATAATTTACATAATTATAGACAGAACATGATAATTTGGTCACTAAGGTAAAGTCATTCATAGAAAGATCCAGCTGCTTAAGCAAGAAAGATTTGAAGAGAAGTGAATGAGCAGATTTTGGAATGGAAAACCATAATTCTCTCTTCAATATCACTTGTTGCCAGGCAAATTGGTTGGCAAATCCATGCGTGTTCTCTATTGACACCTGCTTCTCAGAAAAACGAGAAGAAAGAACAGAGCAAATATAACCTGCTCCCTATTATGATTTGCTGCTCAGAAAAATAAGGAAAAGAGAAAGTATAATCTGCTTTCTATTGTGGTTTGATTCTGAGAAGACAGAAGCTAACTTCTCTATATTGTCACCTGTTGTTGCTGAAAGGTGGGGAAGAATCCTTAAAAAAAAGGAGAGAATTGGATTCTTTTACCAGCTTTAGAATAAAGATCATTGCCATTTCTTAAAAGAGCATAATACTACTTTAGCTAAGGGTATCAGCTGAGCCCCAAGGTAGAAGTGATGGATACTATAGTTACTTTCTTTTTTTTTTTTTGGCACTACAGTTTCTGATACGGAGTAAATAAAAAAGGCAGAGAATCAGAGAAGTATCCCAGCTGAGATGTTCTGCCCAATGAGGTGTTAAGTCAAGCACAGGATGGATCAGTTCAGCTTAGCAAAGGAAGCATCTGTTCATCACAGAAGCTGTGGTCATCAGGGAACTTTTATGGACAGTTCCTGAGACAGAAAGAGCATACCAAAGTTGTTCCAGAGCTGTGAATTGCCCTGGCCATATGTGTTCCCTAGATATGTGCTTTACAACCTGAGACTTTTTCCCATGGACACTGAATTTTGCACAACACTGTAATTGAAAATTTTCTCCATCTGTGTCACACACACACACACACACACACACACACACACACACACACACACACACCCCTTCAGTCTCTGCCTACCAACTGCCTCTCTTTTCCTGCTATCAACAAACATGTTTGGTTCTACTTCTTAAAAAAAGATCTTCATGTGATCTGGCCACCACTGCAACCTATCATCTCATATCTCTCCTTCCTTTCACTGTCACGCTCTTAAAAAGAGTTGTCTCTTCATCTCTACTTCCTCCCCACTCCTTTACTCTTCAGCCCGAAGCATTTTGGCTTCCTACGCATCTTAACTACTAACTCCAATGGCCTTTTTTGCAATCTTCATCCTCCCTGTCTTCTTTACAACTTTTCACAGAATCACAGAATTCCAGAGTAAGAATGGACCTTAATGTCCATCTATTCTAATCCATATGGGAAAAATGATTCCTTCTAAAATACACTTGACAGGTGGTCATCTTACAAGGCCTCCAATGAGGGGAATCCACTACCTCTTATAAGTCTAATCCCTTTTCCACACGCCATCAAATACAAAGACCTTGTATCCATGAGGCTAATTATCCTATTACCTCTAAACATTCTTCATACAAAGTGATCATGAGCCCAGTAGAATATAAACTCCTCAAAGGTAGGAACTATTTCTATTTTTGGCTTTTAACCTCAAGAGCCTTGTAACATAGTTGTTTGTCCTTCATTCTCAAAGAAGACCGATGATATCACTTGACTTGGAAGTGAATTGGATTTAAGTGAGGCAGAGCTTTAAAAAGTCATCAGCTTCACTGTCTCCTCCAGAGTCATCAGAGTCCAGTGGCAGACAAAAGTCAAGACGGCTGGGGATGGCCCAGGATGTAGTGGGTGACCTTGGCCTTTTTAAATTAAGGTCTTTCCCAGCTCTCAGTTTGTCTGAAATAACATCCATTCAATGACTAAGGGCTAGGTAAGAAATGAGACAAAGATGACCATTGAGACAAAGATGACCTAGTTTACCATCAGAAAAGTATTGATCTA
Organism: Trichosurus vulpecula; assembly: GCF_011100635.1. NCBI lineage: Eukaryota > Metazoa > Chordata > Mammalia > Diprotodontia > Phalangeridae > Trichosurus > Trichosurus vulpecula. The sequence goes on from NC_050576.1 coordinate 371,891,800, forward strand.
AGAGGGGAAGACCCTTAGAGTTTCTGGCCAAAACAGAAAACAATTGGTATTTACAGTCATTCTAAGTGATCAAAACCCAAACAATGAGCAAGAGAGGCTTAAGCTGAGGCCTATTATTGGCCATTCAATAAAAGCCATAGTGATTTGGGTTTAAAGGATAGTCAAGTAGCTCCATTTGAATCACAATGAGCTTTTTTAGGCCTGTTTTTTCAGAGCTATATTTCAAGAAATCATAAAAGAAAACTAAGCAGGCCAAAGGCCAAAGGATAAATTGTATCAGCTTTTTGGAAGACTAAATAGAAAAAAAAATTTTAAATCTAGCTCCCAAGCCCCAAGATATCTTACAAAATATAAGCAACAAAAAAAGCAATTAAAGTTTGTTACACTGAATTATCACCAAATTATCTTCCTCACCCCTCTATGTTCATACAATGATGCTCCTTAAAACTCGCTAGTGAATTTGTGTTTCCTTCCATCTAAAGGACAAATTCATGGCCTCTGGGCTCTCTATTAGTCCTAACCTGCCTGAAGCAGCATCCATTTCCTAGCCCTGGGCCTTATTCATAGTTAGCCCTTGATTGTTGATTGGGTGATTAATTGCTCCTATACTGGTATTAGAATAAATTGCCCATGGGAAGGGCAGGAGCATTTTGACTTGTGATTTCATTGGTTTAGGGAGGAAGCAAACCCCTTCTACCACACCAGATCAGCACCTGCTCTTCATCTTCTAGTTGCCTGGAACATTAGAGGTTAAATGACTTACCTAGGCTCACATAGGCAGTACTTGTCAAACAAAGGACTTGGAGATCAGCTCTCTATCCACTACCCTATACTGTCCATTGCCTATTAAAACCATTAAAAAGTACCTGTAAAAATGTCAATAATATTAGCATCTACCTTTCAGGGTTGTTGTGAGGATAAAATGAGATATTTATAAAGTGCTCTACAGACCTTAAAGTTCCATGTAAATGCTATCATTATTATTATTATTATTATTGGAATATTAGAGCTCTTTGGGAACATGAATGGCTCTAATAGAGTACTTAATAATGACAACTCACTTTTTGGACACTTTGGGGTTTTACAGTGACTAGTGAGTCACAGGAGTATTGTTGTTCCCGTTTTTACAGATGAAAGGGCCAGAGTTTGAAGAGGGGGAGTTGCCTGACCAAAGTTATACCTCTAGTGTATATTGAGGCTGGAATTTGAATCCAGGTGTCTTGGATCCAAGCCCAGCACTCTCAGACATGTAATCTCTTTGAATTTCACTTTCTTCCTCACCTATACAATGAAGGCATCAAATTGGCTGACTTTCAAGGCCTCTTCCATTCCTAAATTCTATTGAATGTATGAATGAGCCAGTTGTATTTTCAAATGGAAATGAATCTCAAAAGAAAAATTCTGAAAATCCAAGTTTCATAAGCACTTTTTAAAAAATTTTATTTTAGACTCAAACACCAGAACACAAATACAGAATAGAGAAAAGAAACAAAAACAAAGCATAAATTTGAATATTAGAACTTAAATACAAAGTAAGAAAGGAAAAAAAATGTCATGTGAATAGCAGAATATAAGAGAGGATTCAAAGTATGTAATAAGAAATTTTCATTTCAAGAAAGCCTGTATGATAAATACTACACATCGTGTTGAGAACTGTCCATCTTATCTTTGCTTCCTTGTAAGTTTTGTTTTCTGCTGTACACTTTTTTACTTTGTTCTTTTTTCCCTCCCCCCAGAAGGCTCCAGTTAAGTGACGATATATTTCTCCATAGCTATAGATATATACATATACATATATGCATACATACATAGACATATACTTTCTCAGACAAATTCTACTCCTGATCTTCGTTTTTATATTTGTGCATTTCTCTTGTTTCCTATCCCTCCTCCCTCCTCTACTTTACTTCTAGCCATTACCTTGCCCTCCTATTACTTGCCTACCCCCTCCCGTTCCCATAAATCTAAACAATCTTCTATAGCCCCCACAACCTATTCCCTCACCCTCCTCTCTAAAGATCCATCTTTTGTCCTCTCTCTCCCCTCCCTATCCCCTTATCTTTTTATTTCTTCTAAATTTAGAAGACTTTTATATTCTTCTAAATATATATGTATTGTTCCCTCTTAAACCCATTCCTGACAAAAGTAGGTTACCAGAAATACCAGCTCTCTTCCCCCATATAATTCCTCTATATCAATTTTTCCTCTTGCACCTCATTTGTATGAAATAATTACTCATTTTAGCTGTTCCTAAATGGTTTTACTTTTTAAATTCATATCATACTCAGGTTTACCCCAATCTTTCTTATGAGCTACCCAATTATTAATAAGAATCTTAGATATATGTTTTACATTTTACATATATAAAAAGTAAACAGTCTGTCCCTACTTGAATCCCTTGTAATCAGTCTTTGGTATGTACCTTATGTTTCTCTTGGCTCTTGTATGTCAAATCTTCTAGTAAGTTCAGAGTTTGTTTGTTTGTTTTAACAAAGTCTTGAAAGTCTGATAGTTGATCAAATATTCATTTTTTTTCATTCAGGATTACACTTAACTTTGCTGGGTATGATATTTTCAGCCAGAGCCCCAGTTCTTTTGCTCTTCAATATAGAGTGTTCCAAGACCTGCAGTTCTTTAATGTCTCCACTACTAGGTCTTGTATAATTCTTGTTGTGGTACCATCATATTTAAATTGTTTTATTCTTGTTGCTTTTATTATTTTATCCTTGAGCTGTGGTTTTTGGAATTTGACTATAATATTCCCATGAGTTTTCCTCATAGGATCTCTAAGTGGTAATTGATGCATTTTTTTCTATTTCTACTTTTCCCCCTTGTTTTAATGCTTCAGTACAATTTTCTTTAATTATTTCTTATATTATTATATCAATATTCTTTTTTTGATCATAGCTTTCAGTTAGTCTGATTATGTTTTCACTTCTTGATCTGTTCTCTAGTTCTGTTGTTTTTCTTATAAGATGTTTTACTTTCTCTTCTATTTTTTCATTATTCATATTTTGTTTAATTATTTCTTGATCTCTTATAATTTTTCTGGCTTTGCCTTGCCCAATCCTAATTTTCAAGGTGTCATTTTCTTTCTTAAGATTCTGGATCTCATTTTCTAATTGGTTGACTTTCCTTTCATAATCTTCTTGCTTTTCTTGGATTATTCTTATTTTCTTTTTAGTTTTTCCTCCATCTCTGTCATTTGGTTTTTTAAGTCTCTTTTAAGATCTTCTATGAATTCTTTTTGGGCAGGTGACCATTTGACGTTGCTCTTTGGGGTAGAAGGAGGTTTGTTTACTTTAATATCTTCCTCTGAAGGTGAACCCAGTCTTCTCTATTCCCATACTAGTTTTCTATAGTTGGATTCTCTTCTCCTTTGCCTGTACATTTTTTATGGTAATAGCTTAATTTTTGTAATCACCTCTAGCCCTGAGGTATGGGGGATGGTGCCTCTTGCCCCAGATCTTCAGTTCTTCCCTCTAACCTGGAACTAAAGCCAAACCTGCAAACTCCTGTAAGTGCCCACAGCCAGGGGCATTCTGCCCCATTACTTCTGCATTCACTAGGCCTGTTCTCCTTCCTTCTCACTTCAGCCATTCTTCGCAGCACATCTGGGTCTGGCATTCCTTGTCAGCAAAGGTTCCCTCGATCTTCCCCAGCTCAGATCCCCAACTCCCCTCACTATCAGGGGCAAAAGTTCCTGTGGCTGGGGCTTGCCACTTATTGTTAAAGGGGACCCTAGTCTAGAGGTGTTTACCCTTCACAGGGACCAAACCTCATCCTGGGATTTTTCTTCTGATCTTCTCAAGTTGTCCCTGAAGATCCCCATTATGCCCCTATTCTTATTTATTTTCACCCTCACTTTGTTCGCCCTAAGTCAGTGGTGGGATTCAACCAGTTCACACTGGTTTGGCAGAACCGATACCTAATTTTACATTAAGTTTGGCAAACTGGTTGTTAAAATGGCACTTGTAATCAAGTTCTCTCTAAGGTGGGTGCCTGGGCAGCTGCCCAATGTGGAAATCACAAATATATATTCGCTATTGAGCTCAGGAACAAACAAAAAAAATAATGAAATAAAACATTTTAAGTGGGAGTTGGTTTTATGAAGAAGCATTTATTTTGAGCTTATGTTGTGCCTAGCACTATGCTAGGAGCCATATGGTGTGGGTTGGACTTGAGAACTTATAAGGTCTCTTCCAACCCTGAGTCCTGTTATCCTGTGGTACTTAATGTTCCTCATACACAACCTTCTAGCTCTTGTTTCTGTACATTTTCAAAGGCAGCTCCCAAACTTGTGATAATCATTTAAGATCATTTGAACCCCAATAAGGGCCAAAGCCTAAACTAATCAACCAGACATGCTTTCTGAGTGAACTAAAATGCCCTATCAGCAACTATAGGACTAGATGACTCTGACCAGGAGCATTCTTCCTGTTTGTGACCATTAAGGACAGGATGCCTGCAACCAGATATTGACTAGAATAGTGGGACTTTTCTTATCTTGGGTTCCCTTGGATATATGCAATATAGGGGAATGTAATTTCGATTGACACTTTGTCGATTGTCTTGTCATATTGTATTTACAACTTATTCACCTAAGAAACTTCCTTTTTCATGGTATGGTTAAACACATATGGAGACCATAAATCTGAGGGACACAGACATCCTGAGACTGGAATTGTGCTAAAATGTATTTAAGGCTGGTCAGTCTTTTATCAGTCAGTGTAACAACGATGTTGCTGGCAGCTGCTGTGGAGGTGAAAGACTAACAACAAGAGCAACAACAAGAGCTCACAGAAAAGCTGCTAGCACTGATTCTTTGATCTGCTTTTCTAAGGAAAGCAACTTTAAGGTGTTAACAATCTCACTTTAATTAAACATACATATATCATTCACTTAGTTCAGGGGGAAAAGTCAGCACCTGAACTTCAGAGCAAATACAAACAGTAATTACAAGCAGAAATTATAAACAGAGCAAAATAACACAAATCAACAGACAGGCTTCTATCTTTCCGACCACAGGCATTTCATACATAGTTACCAGAGAGAGAGAAGCACCAACATCTGGGTTTTCAAAGCCGGCAGGGCTCCCATGGCTACCCAGAGTCTCGTCTGGCCAAATCACCAACAATCTTCCAATGAATGTGTCTTCAAAAGCAAAATGCCAACTTCAGAGTACATATACCCTGTTCAGGGCCCTGAGGGCTCAGTGCCTACTTAGCAAAAGGGTGTGGGAAAGATCTTTAATCACTAGCACCACATCATATACATTGTTTTCAGTCAATGACTCTTGATTCAAACAAAGGCAAGACTCAGACACCCCAATGCCTCAGTGCTGAGAAGCACTCCAAAACAAAAGGCAACAAAAGGTCCCACTTTACTTGCCATTATATTTGAAAGGCAAGACTCATCAAAGGTACTTGACTGCCTTAGTGCTGAGAAGCACACCCCCCCAAAAAAACAAAGGCAAAATGTCCCACCCTGCTTTGCATTACAGGCAGTCACATTTTATCTGGCTCCATGTGTATATGTATTCTGCTAGCTTTAAGGCTGTAAAATGATATTAATTTACATATCACCTAGCCTGTTGGCCTCTTTTAACCAAACTTTCAGGTCAACACTTGGAAAGCTCCCCCTCCTCACCTCTGCCTTGTAAAGCACTGTCTCCTCTCGGAGACTTTTCCTGATCCAGTCCCCCTCCTCCAGTTGTTACTGTGTTCCCCCCTACCAAAATTACTTTGTCTTTATTCAGTGAATATCTTGTATGTGATTATCTTACTATTTTCTTCTGTGTCCCAATAAATTGTAAACTTTTAGAGGGCAGAGACTGTTTCTTTTTTGTTTTTGGCATCCTGGTGCTTGGCACAGTACTTGGCACATAATAGATGCTCAGTAAATATTTGATGAATTGAATTAAATCTGGCCTTTGGCTTGTGTTTGTTCAGGCACCTCCCAGGACAAGTACAATAAAGTGACTGAGTGGAATAAACCCTCAAGGAGGTCAAGTGTAGTTGGAGTCAATAAGCCTAGATTTGAGTCTCAGCTCTGCTGCACATTAGCTGTGTGACCTTGGGTAGGTCCCTCCGTCAACTTTTGGGGCCTCATTTCTCTCTTTTATATCACATTTGGTAATATTCCCCATTTCTCTGCCCACCATTCTCATTTTAAACATTGTGTAAGGTCCTGCCTATACAGCCTACATCTGTGCTGAACAAGGGGAAGCCACTGTTAGCACATGGGCAGTCATGATGGATTCTAGGACTAGCTGATTCTTTGTGGGCTACAACCATTCTCCAGAAGAAACTTTGTGCCTCTCTACTCCCATCTGTTGTCCTGAACGTGTCCCAAGAGGACGTCCCCCTGCCTGTTCATTTTGGGACGTTTTATTTTTAATTCCATAAAAGACATCCCACATAGTCTTCTAGGCCCACTGTCCTGGTGATCTCCCAGCTTTGACCTTGGCCCAATGTTCCATCTACACATGTGAATCTCAGTTTGGAGCCTCAGTCTCTAACCCACTGGCTGCGTTTGATAAAGATTTTTTTTCAAGTATCTGCTATGCATATAGATAGCCTAGCACTTGTTGGGCATACAGAAAAATATAGTTCCTGTGAGGAACATCAGTTTGGGAAAATGAGAAATATACACTTGAAACAAAAAAACAACAGGGCATATACTGAGTGTCCCAAAGGCCTTACTGCAGTTTTGGGCTTATATAAGTTCATATAGCTGAAATAACTCAAAACTGATAGGGCAGCTAAGTGACACAAAGGATAGAGTGCCAGGCCTGGAGTCAGGAAGATTCATCTTCCTGACTTCAAATCTGGTCTTAGACACTTGCTAGCTGTGTGACCTTGGGCAAGTCACTTAACCTTATTTCCCTCAGATTCCTCATCTGTAAAATGAGCTAGAGAAGGAAATGGCAAACCACTCCAGCATCTTTGCCAAGAAAATCCCAAATGGGGTCACAAAGAGTCAGACACAAATGAAAAAAATGTCTGAAAAACAGCTCAAAACTTCACTAAGACTTTTGGAATGCCTTGTATAAAATAGTGCTAAATTGTGTAGTACAGACAACAAAAGAGTAATCCTACATTACATATTCCACAATATGGCAGAGGGTGGACCTTTTGAAATATTGAAATTCTTTTTTCACCATGCCAACCACTCATAAAAATGAAATTAACTGGACTAATAACAACAATAATAACTTATATGTGCATAGTGCTTTTAACTTTATAAAGCATTTTTCATAACAACCCTGTGAAGTATACTTGTTGATTTATTTTTTTCCTTAATAGTATTTTCCCCCAATTACATGTAAAGATGGTTTTCAGGATTTATTTTTGTAAAATTTTGAGTGCCAAATTTTTCTCCCTCCTTCCTGTATCCCCTCCTCAAGACAGCAAGCAATCTGATATAGGTTATACATGGAAGTACTTATTTATTGAAGGTATTATCTCCATTTTACAGATGAAGAAGCTGAGGCACAGAGGAGTGCTTTGCCCAGAGTCACACAGCTATTACATCTTGAAGCCCAAATATGAATCCATGTCTCTTGACTCCAAATACAATTGTCTTTCTGCTATACCACATGGCCATGACCTTGAGAATTCTGGTTAATTAAGGTTTCACTATAAGTGTTCTTTTATATCAGAGGTTCTTAACCTGAGGTCAGTGAACTTGGTTGTTGGTTTTTTTTTAAATATCTTGATAAATATATTTTAATATGACTGGTTACTTTTTTAATCCTGTGTGTTTTATGCATTTAAAAGCATTATTCTGAAAAGGAATCCATAGGCATCACCAGACTGCCAAAAGGGTACATAAAAAAAAAGGTTGAGAATTCATATTTCCTATTCTACGACCACAGAATGTCTAAATGACTCCAGAGGTCTAGAGGTCATCAACTCCCTCATCTTATAGATGAAAAAACCATGGAACCTTAGAAAGGCAAAGCAACTCACCAAAAGGTCTGCAATCATACAATTAGCTTAAGTGACTTGACCAAAGGCACACAAATAGTTAATGGCAAACTCCAAGTGTCTTGACTCCAAATCCGGTGCTCTCTCCATCATAGCACATTATGTATTTAGCCATCTTGCCTCAGAAACAATGTTACATTTATATAGTGTTCCAAAGTGTACAGAGCTTTCTTGATTCTGTTTTCTCCTTTTAGAAACCAGATGAGGACCCTATTATCTGATGTGCCCATCTCTTAGATGGAGATGCCACCTAGGAGCATATAATGAAGCATTAGTAAAGTGTTTGTCCCCAAAACAGTCCCCAAAACAGGCCATGATCTCAAAAATATCTGGTTTCTCATCTGAAGCTGTAATGAAGCTCTCTTTGGCCCCTTTGGCTTATGGGTAACTCTGTAAAGTTATCAGTAAAAACCTAGGAACCCAAAGGAAGGGTGGGGAAAGGACCTGTGGTTTAACATTTTTGGGATTTTTTTCTCTTACTGCCTTTTGAAAAGTTCGCATGTGCTGATCTAAGAGAGAAACCCTATAAATAGAATAGACCAAGGAGGAGGAAGAAGCCACTTCATGTTTGGAGGAAGTCTATTTTGGGCAGAGGTCTTGCTTGTATGAACAAGGTCTTAGGTGGGTTTTTTCCAGGGGAAAATTTAAAGTCATCCTTATTCCCCTACCCCAAAGAGCAAACTCCCCAGCCTTTTCCTGGGGAGCTTTGGACCTAGGACTTTATCACCATTGGGGAACTTCTGGGATGGAAAATCCCTCCAGTGATGCACATCAGCAATTCATCTGAAACTTATAGTCTTAGAGCATGAGGGGAAGGGGGAAATATAACACTGAGAAGCTGACAATAGTCACATAGCTAACAGGTGTTAAAGGAGGGACTTTAATAGGGTCTTTCTGAGTCCAAGACTGGTTCTTAAACTCATCAACATTAGACTTGCCTCTAGGGTTGTTCTTTGGAATTCTTAAGCTCAGGTAGATCTTGAGTCTATGATGGTTTACTCTTCCCAGCCTCAGTCCTAGTCATAAGTTAATGCCATATAAGCCAGTCATACTTCATCCTAGCAGAGGATCCTGTGGGATCTCCAGTCCTAAAAGAAGAGTGATCAAGGCCCACTAGTGTTGAGAGAGCAATTACTATGGCCCCAGGGATAGTTAAGATCTCCTCATCTTTAAAATAAAAGAGTTAGTTGGGAAGACCTCCAAGGTCTCATTTGGCTCTATGTCCTATGATTCTTAAGAACTGTCACGCTTCTCCCTACTCTGACTCAGTGAAGTGCCATTTTCCAAGTCAGATCTAATCTATGGGGGATGGATGCCTTTGCCATGTCCCTCATGCAACCCTAGCTTATGAGAACCTTTTCCTAACTGAAAAGTCAGAATCTATGCTGAATCAAGCCAAAACTCAAAGGTAACCAAATCCAGAGAGCTAGTAAGCAACAGAGGGCTGCATGGAATGAGAGCTAGGTGTGTGGGCATAACATGGCAACCATTGTCCTGGGAGGGAAGGACTTAGGCCAATGGTGACGCTCACTCTTTGTGCCATCTATACCTGCCCATGACTAGCAGGATCCTAGGAGTCAAAGGGAGCATACTCTACAAGGGAGAGATAGGCATTGCCAAAATGGTGTTTTGGTGCCATACAACTCCCTTATTGAGATTCACATCATTTTTAATAGGATACTAGCCAGCACCTCCTTCCATGCTCCCCAGAACTGATGTTACCATGGCCCTAACATTGGAGGAAGTGTGATAATGATGGAAAGAGCCCAGGATTTGTTATCAGGAGACCTGAGTTCAAGTCTCAGCTCTGCCATTTACTCCTTACCACCTGTGTAGATAGTTCTGCCACTTCCTATTTGAGCTTCACATCACCAACTGCCTATTGGATGTTTCCTAGAGACATCACAAACTCAATACATCCAACAATGAACTCATTTTCCCCTCAAACCTTCTCCTCTCCCAAACTTCCCAATTTCTGTAGAAGACATCACTATCTTTCCAGTCTCCCAGGTTTGAAACCTTTGCATTACCCTTAAATCTTCACTTTCTCTTACTTCCTGCATCCAGTCAGTTGCCGAATCTTGCCATTTCTACTTTCAAAACATTGATTACATCTAACTGCTTCTCTCCACCCACACAGCTACCACTTTAGTTCATGCCCTCATCCTCTCTCACCTTGCTCATGGCAACAGTTGGTCTCCCTGCATAAAGTCTCTCAACATTGCAATCCATACTTCAAAGCTGCCAAAATTATTTTCTTCAAGTGCGGATCTGACCATGTGACTCTCCTACTCAATCAAAGCTATAGTTTCCTATTGCCTCTAGGATAAAATATAAATTCCTCTATCTATTAAAGTCCCATACAATCTAGCCTCAGTCTCTCTTTTTTCAGTTTCCAATTTCTCTTTTCCACTTTCCCGTTTTCAATTTCTCTTCCCTCATTCTTCAGTCCAGCCAAAGTGACCTTCCCTCTGTTTTTCACACATGGCATCCCATCTCCAGGCTTTTGCTCTGGTCATCCTCCTTGTCTAGAATGTATTCTCTCCTCACTCCTGCCTCAGAGGCCCTCTCTTCATTTAATATGCAGCTCAGGCATGTTCTTCTGCATAAAGCATTACCTGGCATCTTCCCTACCAAAGTATTTATTTAACTCCTTGCATACATTTGTATTTATTCTTTTATATTTATTTTGCATACATTTATGTATGTATTTGTTTTCTCTTTGCACCGCCATGAAAATATAAGCTTCTTGTGAATAAGGATTATTTCATTCTTTGTACCTGTATCACAGTGCCTAACGTGGTGTCTGGAGCATAGTAGGCACTTGATAAATCTTTGTTGATTGATTGATTCCTACCAATGTCATCTTGGTCAAGTCACATAAACTACCCTAGGCTTCAGTTTCCTCATCTTTAAAATAAAAGAGTTAGTTGAGAAGACCTCCAAGGTCTCATCTGGCTCTATGTCCTATGATCCTTAAGAACTGTCACCCTTCTCCCTACTCCAACTTAGTGAAGTGCCATTTTCCAGTCAGATCTAGCCTATGGGGGACAGATGCCTTTGCCATGTCCCTCATGCAACCCTAGCTGACAGTGCTTATGAGAACCTTTCCCTAACTGAAAAGTCAGCCCCAGAAAATGCCACTGCCACTTTGTCAGCTCAGCCCGAACATTGGTATGGATCCCAGTGACTCCTCCCCTTAAAGTTAATACCCAGGTCTTCTGAAAGGAAAAGGATTGTCAGTCACATTCCAACTTTGGCCTTTAGCCTTACAGTTTTCACTTTCTCCAAATTCATCTGAATTCTTGTTTCCTTTGCAATGGACAATGATTTTTTTTTAAGCACCACAAATATTTTCCTTCAAAGTCACCCTATCAAGGAACAAATTACTGAGTGAAACTGCCCTGAATGTACTCTTCAAAGACCTTGAGTCAGCTCCAGTCCTATCTGACAAATTTTCTGAGTAGCACAGTGGCCTGCTTCCCCAGCAGATTTTGGCTCATAAGCAGAGGCGAGTAGTTTGCTTTTTCATTCAATCAGAGAGGGCATCCTCTATTTCCCAGGAACCCATTTGTTAAAACTCAAAGCTGGTACATACTGGTCAACTTGGAAACCAGAATGGGTTGGAAACCAATCTTTCTCCTTTAAATGCTGAGAGAAAAGTGGGAGGGGGAGTCTCTTGTCATCTCAGAAGATGGCATAGGAGGTATGTTTATCAGATTCACAGATGACACTGAGCTATAAGGAATAATGGATATGCTGGATGACAGAATCATGATTCAAACACAGAGTGCTGGGCTGACTCCAGCAAAACAAAACATGAAATCCTCCATTTGGGTTCAAAAAATCAATGATACAAGTACCAGTTAGAGGAGACCCAGCTTGACAGCAGTTCTGGTAGGAAAAAAAAACCCTAAGCATACTAATTGATAATGAGCTAATAATGTGGCATATCTAATTAAAAAGATAACGTAATCTTAGTCCCCATTTGTAGAAACAGTGTCCAGATCAAAGAAGGTTATTAGTTCAGCCAGTCTCTGTGATAGTCATACTACATCTGGACAGTTATATTTAATTCTGGGCTGGGAAAATCTCAAGGGAAACAGGACACATAGGCCTTCTATTTGACCTGTGAAATCTCTGGTTAAGGACATGGGGTTGTGGAAAGGGTATGCTTTGGTTTTTACCTGGTGAAACCAGAAATATTCCCTAGGTCAGTATGTAGCTTGTGGCTTTGAACAGGAAATGTCTGAGGAGCCCTGACTTAAGAAAGAAGGACAGGGAGTTCCCTAGAATGGAATCTGTTTTAGTGGTTTGGAGGGTGGGGTGAGGATGGGGAAGCACCTGACCAAGGAATCTTCAACTTTAACAAACTGACAAGGGTGATTTCTTGACAGAAAGATGATGAAATAACTATGCAGAATGAGGCACACATTTTTGGATATGGCCAATGTGAGAATTTATTGTAGTTAACTATACACATTTGTTACAAGAGTTTTGTTTTGTTTTCTATTTTTCCTGGGGAGCGGGAAGGGAAAAAGGAGAAAAATAGATGTTTGGTAATTGACAAGAATAAAATTATAGAGGCAGCTTGAGGAGTGATGGAAGTCTTGACTCAGCCACAGTTCTCCTCTGTACCCAGCAGGGGTTGTATATTTATATCACCTCTTCACCATGGTGCCAGTGTATTTTAAGGGACCCTAAAAGACCCTTTGGGAGCTCCAGCTGGTCCAAGCTCTCTGCTGAGGGACTTGGTCACACAGAGGCCATAACACCTGTGACACTTATGTGTAAGCTAACTATTTTGCTTTTCTGGAAGATTTCAAGGTGTTAACTTGGGTGTGCTGAGCAAGCCCTACATCGTATGTGACCTAGTAAGATTACAGATCTTTTCTTCCAACATCTTGCCATTGGAGGAGGAAAGTTCAACCAGAAATGTTTTGCTGTAAGAGCCTCCAGGTATACAAAAAGGGACAGGAAAACATCTTCCACAGAGAATGCCTGCATCTTTGTCCTGGCTCACCATCTGATGAACTCTTAGGCAGTTACCTGGTCAGTGAGAGAGAGGACACTTTCACAGCAGGCCTGACATCGTGAAGCTAAATCCTGCTGGGGAGATGACGAAAGAAACTATTTCCAGACAAAAGGACCTTTCTGGTCTAAAAAAATGGACAGATATCTTTTCTCAGCCTCAGCTTCCTCACCTGTAAAATGGAAAGGGTGAAACAGCTTAGCATAATGGAAAGAACACTCATTTTTGGAAAGAGAGGATCTGGTTTCAAATTCTGAACACTCAGAATCACTCAATCTCAGAGCTGAAAGGAACCTCAGAGGTCACCTAATACCAGCTTGGACCTGGCCAAAAATCCCTTCTACGACCATCTCAACAAGTGGCCACCATTCAGCTTTGCTTCAAGACTTCTAGCTCATTACCTCTCAAAGCAACCCATCCTATTTTTGGCTAGCTCTAATTAATAGAAAGTTGTAGCTTATATCAATCCTACATCTGCCTCTCACTACCCAGCACCTTCCTTCCCCACCTTCCCTAGTCCTTTCAACCAATCTCATATAATTAAGAAAGTTCCCATTCAATTTTTTTAAGCCTTTACCACCCCAGGTTCTGTATGGGGATACTTTGGGCAATGCAAATTGTGTCATTATGTCTATCCAGTAGGGGGAATACCAGCAGATCAAGCAAGAACCCTAAACCCAAATAACTACATTTAAGTAAGCCAGGAGAGCAAGTATATAACAAAGGGAAGTCAAACAATAGAATCTTTCCCTGACCTCATGTACAAAATTGTACATTTCATCACAGACTATCACACCAAGGAGATAGCTCTCCCAGCTAATTCATACTCCTAGGTAAAGATGGGTTGTGGAAAAGTTGTCTTCCTTCTCTGCCTCTAAAGATGCTGCTGCCATCTGCTGGACCTGTGATCTGATGCTTTAAGTTCTTCCTCCATGGAATGTTATCATTCTGCCCTAAGCTAATAAGCCTGAGGATGGACTAATTTTTTAATTCTTTTGTCAGTCAGATCCACCAAATCCAAATAACACTCCAGACCTTGTTGTCCAGTGTCTCCCTTAATGGAAAGTCTCCCGGCTCTTCTAGCTGGTTTAGGGAGAGCTAATGAATTCCTTCTTATCCTCCATCATGCCCCTGAAAATTAGTTAGCACTTGGATCTGTGCATCACCTAGGCAGTGATATGTATTGAAGATGCAATTCAGTATCATAAATTTTATTAATCATGGTGTAGACTTGAACTCCCCTGTGGCTCTATCGATGGTTGATTTTAATTCAAATTCAGTTGTAGGAGGAATATTCCCAGGGTACAAGGCCCTGTGGGTGAAGACACTGAAATATTGTCACACCAGTGCTGAGGAACCCAAACGCTTGATGGGAAGAGACTCTCAAAAGTAAATACACTCATGTGGGTTCTCTAACTATAGTTTAGAATACTTTTGAACCTAAAATTGTAATCATCCATCTGGGGACCCTGCTTATAAACCTGTGAGTTCTGATTTGGGGGAATGGTCCCAAAGGGGGCACTACATATATTTTGATATACTTTAATTGATGTAGGTCCTTTCTCCACCAGCACAGATTGTACTTGCCTCTTCTCTCCATTGCCACATAGGTTCCATATTTTTCTAAGACTGAAAAAAATCATCACCTGGTGACACAGGTATGCTTAGGAAAACTGATTGTTAAATTTTCATGTAAGCATTTATGCATCAGAAAAAATAGAATTTGATTTACTATTTTATTGATTGCCTAGACTTAAGAAAATGATGAAGACAACGTTAGTAATGCAAATTAAACTTTAAATGGTATCATAGTGCTGATACGTAAACCAGGAAGAGCAAAAACAGAAAAAGAAACTACGCACCAATTTCCCTAATGAATATTAATATAAAATTTTTCAATAAAATACTAGCAAGGAGATTACAGCAAAATGTCCCAAAGATTATACAGTATGACCACCAGGTGGGAATTACACCAGGAATGCAGGGCTGGGACAATATTAGGAAAACTATTAGTCTAATTGACCATATCAATAACAAGGAAAAATCATATGATTAACTAGATGCAAAAAAATGCCTTTGACAAAATACAATACTTATTTTTCTTAAAAACACAAGAAAGCATAGGAATAAATGGAGTTCTCCTTATAATGATAAGTAGTATTTATCTAAAACCATCAGCCAGCATTATCTGCAGTGGGAATAAGCTAGAAGATTTCCCAATGAGATCAAGGGTGAAGCAAAGATGCCCCTTATCACCACTACTATTCAATATTGTATTTGAAATGCTCTATAAGAGAAAAAATAAAGAAACTGGCAGCGAGGAAACAAAATTATCCCTCTTTGCACTTCATATGATGAAATATTTAGAGAACTCTAGAGAATCAACTAAAAACTAGCTGAAATAATTAACAAATTCAGCAATTTTGTAGGATATAAAATAAACACATAAATCATCAGCATTTCTATATATTACCGACAAAACACAGCAGCAAAAGATAGAAAAAGAAATTCCATTAAAAACAACTGCAAATAATGTAAAATACTTAGAAGTCTACCTATCAAGACAAACCCAGAAACTATATGAGCATAATTACAAAATGCTTTTCAGACAAATAAAGTCATATCTAAACAACTGAGAAATATTCATTGTTCATGGGTAGGCCGAGACAATATAATAAAAATGACAATTCTACCTAAATTAATTTATTTATTCAGTGCCATAACAAACTACCAAAAAATTATTTTATGGAGCTAGAAAAAATACTAACAAAATTCATATGGAACAACAAAAGGTCCAGAATATCAAGAGAATTAATGAAAAGAAATGCAAGGGAAGGTGGCCTAGCCATACCAGATCTAAAACTGTATTATAAAGCAGGAATCATCAAAACTACTTGGTACTGGCTAAGAAATAGAGCGGTGGATCAGTGGAATAGGTTAGGTACATGACACAGTAATCAGTGACTACAGTAATCTACTGTTTGATAAACCCAGAGACTCCAGCTTCTGGGATAAGAACTCCCTATTTGGGGTAGCTAGGCGGTGCAGTGAGTACAGCAATGGCCCTGGAGTCAGGAGGACCTGAGTTCAAATCTGGCCTCAGACACCTGACACACTAGCTGTGTGACCTTGGGCAAGTCACTTAACCCCAATTGCCCTGCCTTACCCCCTCCAAAAAAAAAAGCCGCTATTTGACAAAAGCTGCTGGAAAAACTAGAAAATAGTATGGCAGAAACTAGGCTTAGACCAACATTTTACACTGTATACCAAGATAAAATCAAAATGGGTACACAATTTATACATAAAGGGTGATACTATAAGCAAATTAGGAGAGCAAGGGATAGTTTACCTGTCAGATTTATGGAGAAGGGAATAATTTATGACCAAACAAGAAATAGAGAACATTATGAAATGCAAAATGGATAATTTTGATTACATTAAATTAAAAAGGTTTTACACAAACAAAACCAATGCAAGAAAGATTAGGAGGAATGCAGAAAGCTGGGAAACATTT
Organism: Trichosurus vulpecula; assembly: GCF_011100635.1. Taxonomy (NCBI): domain Eukaryota; kingdom Metazoa; phylum Chordata; class Mammalia; order Diprotodontia; family Phalangeridae; genus Trichosurus; species Trichosurus vulpecula. The sequence continues at coordinate 371,908,337 of NC_050576.1, forward strand.
TTTACAGCCAGTGTCTATAATAAAGACCTCATTTCTAAAATATATAGAGAACTGAGTCAAAAAATGTTTGTTGATTATATTCTTCTCTGTTCTGATTCATCCAAGGAAGGAGATTCTTCTTCTAAAGAAGGTGTGAAGTGTGATGAAATTTAAGTACCTTGCCATCTCCACAGTAGGAATAAACAGATGCATCTGTATCTTGTGGGCTCTCTAATGTCCATGGTCTGTGGATGGGAAATAATTTTTCTTTGCTTCAAACAAAACAAAACAATAAAGCTTTAAGAAAACTGGCAGGATTCATCAAAGCCCTCAGCTTGCAATGAATTCTTCTCAGTACTGGCCACTAATTCAGAGGAAATAATTTCCGTAGCTTTCTAGAGGATTTTAAACAAAATCTTGACATCTAAATTCTGTACACTATTATTTGGATTCAGAATTATAGTAATCCTAGTTTTAATAATGTTGAGGGGAAACTAGCGGCAGAGTCTGCAAGTATGTCAAGCAGTGACTGGAACAATTTCTCAGAAAAGGTCTCACAAAGAAAATCAATAGGAAGGCCATCTGTGCCCTGGGCCTTTGCACCTCTCAATTGTCTAATTGCTCTTAATACAGTACTTTGCCAAGGTCAATGGGGGCACCCAGCAAAGAGGTTAAGTGGTTTGTAAGTGAAGGCAAATTAATCTCATCCAAACAGTTTTTAATAGTATTGCAAAGGTTCATATGCTCTCCCCTGGCAGTGACTGGGCTGCAGATTTGGATCCTAGAGCTTTTGAAAACACTTGTTCCTCTGGCTCAGGGTCCAGAACCTGAATGCCAGAAATACATGTAGAATAAGGAGGGATCTTTACTAGTCTGGTTTCAGATATTTTCTCGGTTTACCTCTTGCCGTTGTAATGGCACTTTACATCGATCAGTTCTGGAGGCCTCTGGATGACCTAACCAGACTTACCCCTGATTATTTCAACCTAAAAATTATAGCTAGGCACTGTGATTTCTGTGGTAGAACTCCCGGCTGAGGAAACTCCCTCCACTTGTATACGTCAGCACCTTTTATGAAACTTATAGTCTTAGAGAATTGCCAAGAGCACTGAGAGGTTGTGACTTGATCAGTCACAGAGCTAGGATGTATCTGAAACACATCGGCTTTGAGGGAATACAAATACTCATGCCTCAGCCTACATTTTGTGGGAGAGTGGTGGGTGGTACAATATGTAAAAGCAAGGAGGAAGAATAAGATTATTTTTTATTTTTGTTTTGGAGACAATTGGGGTTAAGTGACTTGCCCGGGATCACACAGCTAGTAAGTGTCTGAAGGCAGATTTGAATTCAGATTCTCCTGACTCCAGGGACAGTGTTCTATCCACTGTGCCACCTAGCTGCACCTGAAGAATGGGGTTATAAATTCATCCTTCTTTACCAATTTTTTGGCCATGCCTAATTATTATTAATTATTACAGGCTCTAACCCTGTGAGATCCTATTTATCAGCTCTGCTTTCCTTTTTCTGTTTCTCATTATCTTCAACAGTATGGTGTAGTGGCTATAAAATCAGCTTTGCAGTTAGGAAGACTTGGGTTTCAGGTCCTACCTCTGACACATACTGGTTTGTATGGTCCTGGGCAAATTATTTAACTTAATGCTCTAAAAGTTTCAAAGCAGAAGCTCATTGGTGTTGACAGAAATAGTTGTTGGGGTTTTTTTTTCAGGAGTAGTTCTCTATATCAGTAAAATCATAATTTCAATACAAAACAAAACAAAAAAAAATCTCCCAAACCAAAGGATTCTAAAGTTACTTTAGAATATAGAAATATGGGGCAGCTAGGTGGCACAGTGAGTAGAACACCGGCCCTCGAGTCAGGAAGACCTCAGTTCAAATCCGACCTCAGACACTTGACACATGTACTAGCTGTGTGACCTTGGGCAAGTCACTTAACCCCAATTGCCCTGCCTTCCCCCCTCCAAAAACAAAACAAAAGGAAAAAAAATAATATAGAAATATTCACGCATCCTCCCAGATAGTTATAATAGACAAAAAGTCCAGCCTTTGACCTGAAGTCATCCGGCCTGGGGTTGAAGCATGACAAAGACATGGCCGTAGGTAACTTCATATTACACATTCAACATGACACAATCTACTGTGTACAAAGACTGAAGATTTGTGACCCACTATCCTTGAAGCATGCTCTTTGAGAGTTGTTGGGATAGTTTGTTTCTTTTTTCTACTAGAAATGATGATTTTGTGCTGGTCCAGCCACATACTATTGCTTCCCTCCCCCTTATTAGGTGTCAAAGGGCTCAAAACTGAGACAGTGGGACAGGTCTCCTTTGCGTGAAGGTCTTCTGGTTAAAGGGGTCTAATGGAGGCCCATACAGTCCAGCTGATACAACCCTAGAGCCAAAGGGAATATGGCTCTTTGTTATTATAGGAAACACTGTAGGCATCTGTTCATTCGTTGAATTCATTTTCAGGTGATATAGTCCTATGGTGATACAGAAATTGAGAGCATAATAGAGGGACCAAGTATTTCATTCCTCTGGACTAAACACAGATCCCAATTATTCTTGAGAATTTGCACTATTATTTCTAACTTACAGTAACTTGATTTCTGTACCCTTTTTTAATCATTAACTCTTTCTTTCTCTTTAGATGAAAGAGTTCTTAACATTTTTGGTATCCTAGACTTCTTAGGCTATTTGATGAAACCTATGAACCCCTTCTCAGAATGTTTTTAAATGCTCAAAAATATACATAGGATCACAAAGGAAACTATTTTTTATATTGAAATACAATTGCCAAAAATTATTTTTAAAGTTCATGGCCCCACTCAAATCTACCCACAGACAACCTGCGTGTCCATGGTTAAGAACTCCTGCTTTAGATGGATGACATGAAATCTATTGCCACATAATATTTCTGTCCCAGCATATAGAATTTAAAGACTTCAAAGAAAGAATAAGAGGGGCATCTAGGTGGCGCAGTGAGTACAGCACCGGCCCTGGAGTCAGGAGGACCTGAGTTCATATCTGGCCTCAGACATTTGACACACTTACTAGCTGTGTGACCTTGGGCAAGTCACTTAACCCCAATTGCCCTGCCTTCCCTGCCACCCCCCAAAAGAATTGCTTGCCCTCTCAACGAGGGTGGGTGGGGAGGGAGGAAGATAATTTGGAGCTCAAAGTTTTAAAAACAAATATTAAAAAGTGTTTTTACATGCAACTGGGAAATAAGATGTATAGGCAATGGGGTATAGAAATCTATCTTTCCCCACAGGAAAATAGAAGGGGAAAGGACTAAGAGAAGAGAGGGGGGTTTTTAATAGTGACCTTAGGCAAGTCACTTAACCCCAATTGCCCTGCCTTCCCCCTCAAAATAAAAACAACAAAACAACAAAAAAAATAAAGAATAAGAGGCAGCTTGGCACGGTGGATAGAGAGCTGGTTTCTTAGCAGCGGAGATCTGAATTTAAGTCTAGTCTCTGACTCTTAATGGTTGTATGACCTTTGGGCAACCTTTCAGTGGACCAAACAACTGTCTGCACACCTTTGTATTTGCAGAGGGAGTTTCCTCCTCGGAGGTCCTCTATATTCATGAAATCACAAGTCCAGACCAGAAAGAAAAAAAAAGCTGGGAGAAGACAGACAATTTTCCTCCCAAAGTGATTCTTATGGAAAGTGGCAATCACTTTTCAAGGTAAGATCTAAGCCTCTTTTGAACCTTCCCACAGCCATGATCATATAACCTGAACACTAGTGCAGAGTAAGACAAAATTATCTTGAGTTATAGTAGAAATGAAGCTGTCATTCATATCTCCAGGAAACACACACATCACAATCTGTATCTTATCAACTATGTCAAGAGAGTGCATGGCAGGAATGTCTATTTTATCAAACAAAGTGCTTTTTAATCACTTTCTTTAGGATGTGATTAAATTCTTGTGGTTTAAGTGACTGGGTCTGTTATGTAACCTAAATAGGGAACTCAGCAACTTTACAAGTGCCCATGTAACACCATAAGGACAGTACTCATGTACTCATGTAGTTAACTTGAGAATTCATAGATAAGGTGACTTTGCCTATTTTATTTAAAGAATTAAGTCATTTGGGATTAAGTATATAAAGTCAAAAGAGTCTGACTTTGAATCCTGCCTAGGCCACTTGATACCTGGGTGAATTTGGGCAATTTGCTTTACCTCTTTGTCCTCTGTTTCCTCATCTGTAAATGGGGGGGAGGGGGAGGTAGACTAAATGGTTTTCAAGCTCTACAGTGTATGATCCTGTGTTCTATTCCTTCTGCCTTTGAGATCTTATTTCTGTTCCTGCTGTTCATCCTGCCTGGAATGTGCTGCATATGTCAAAATAAACCTATTTACAATCTACAGACTGGAAGCATTCCATTCCCTGCCATATCCTTCTGGGCCCAGCCTCTGTCATCCCACCTCTTTCATGATGCCCTTCTCATGACTCCAGTCAATAGGATTTCTCCTATTTCCTCTCAAGGATTCATGTTTTCGCCAGCATGGCAATTCCTTCCATTAATGCGATCAGAATTCCTTCTACTCCTTTTAGCAGATGCCTCTAAGATGCTGGGGTTTGAGAGCCCTAGACTTAGCTGGACAGGGTTTCAGACAACAGGTCCATAGTTGGGTGTATGTTCAAAGCTCTTCCAGTTTGATAGCATTTGCTCAGAGCCATAACTAGCCAGTCTTATAGCAGGGGCAGTAAAAAAAATGCACGAGGAACAAACAACATGAAATCAACTTTTGAGGATTTCTTGTTGTTGGAGAGACCCCTGGACACTGCTGCAGAAGAAAGTAGACAGACTTTGTGGGATATCAGCGAGCCAGGCCAGGGAGGACTCACTTTGAGTATGGTAGCCGTTGTTTGTCCTTTGTTCTTAAAGAGGATCATGATGCCACGACAAGCAAGTGAATTGGATTTAAGTGAGGGAGAGCTGTGCAAAGTCATCAGCCTCACTTTCTCCTCTAGAGCCATCTTGGTCCAGTGGCAAGATACAAATCAGGATGACTGGAGATGGCCTTGGATGCAGTAGGAGCAGCTAGGTGGTACAGTGAATAGAGTACCAGCCCTAGAATTGGGAAGATTTGAGTTCAAATCTAGCCTCAGACACTTATATTTCCATGACCTTGGGTAAATCACTTAACATCTGTTTGCCTCATCTGTAAAGGGGTAACAACTTACCTTAACAGGGTTGTTGCAAGGTTCAAATGAGATAATAATTGTAAAGGTCTTAGTACAGTGCCTGCTACATAGTGTGGGCTATATAAAAGCTAAGATGATGATGATGATGATGATGGCAGCAACAAGGTATAAAAAAACCATCTGCCAAAGCAGCAACACTGCCTATTTTCAGTAGTTGTTATGCTTATTTACTAGGTGTTAAGCATAATTTCCTGAGCCCTGTGGCAAAGTTCTAGGTACCTTGCCCTAGTTATAACTTGGGACCTGCCAAAGCTTCCATGCTGCTGACACAAGGGAACTCAGCTCTTAATTATATGGGAGCTCCTTCACAGTAGGAATCAGGTTTTGGTTTTGGGTTTTCTTTGGGGGGGTTATTTTTTTGTTGCCGTTGTTTGTTTTGTGTCCCTAACACCTAGCACAAAATAAGCATGTAATAAGTGCTTATTGATTTATTAATTGATTTCATTGGTCTCTAGTTGTTTTTGTGTACGTATCTGCCCAACCAACTGAAAATGCCTTGAAAGTAGACACTGTCTTTTATACCGTCTTCATATGGCTGGGAGGGTTTGGGGAAGAAGGGCATACAATATGTGCTTAATTAACACTAGTTGACTTGCAATCTCCCATATTCCACGAAAGCTTTTGTATATATGAAGTGAGATGATTTCGTTCTGCCATAAGAGGGCACTAGTGCACCTATGCAAATCTTTATATAAATTAATACAAAACTACTGTACTTTGATTTTAAATGTAGAAATATGCTCTTTAAATTTGCTTATTTTTTAGTATGCTAATAATGTATGCACTGTGAACAGGCTACTTGCAAGCACTCTGTCCTACTTCTTTGTTGACTGACAATTTCCATACCATTTTAAAAATATTTATGTGAACAGTTGGTGTCCAAGTTATTTTTAACCATATCCTATAGTTTAAACTATGCTGTAATTTTTCACCAGATCTCATTATTTGCCATATCCTGTATTAAACTATATAGCATCTTCATTTATTAGCCACAGAGAACAGAATGAACTAGAGACTAACATAAATGTGAAATAACTTGACTCATACCTTAGCATCTGAAATTCCATCTGAAATACTATGAATTAACTATAAGAGCTTGTAGTCAACAGTATTTGGATGGTCTTGCAGAAGAAAAGGACATTTTTTTCCTTGTCCTTGTCCAATGATAGGTCCATGCCCTCAAGATTCTAATTATCTCAGATTCTTCATGGAATTCAAAACCTCCTTGCTTCTCCTAGCACTTAAATCTTCTACTTGACCCTATACCACATCTCTATGTCAAACTCTATCATCTTCTACTGAGTCATACTTCAGATCTATCCCCTTCCTCCAGGCCTTTGCTTAACTAACTTCCATCTCAGTTCACCATCCCTTGGCTTTGCGTTACCCACCCATTCAGTGCTTCTTGTCCCCTCCCTCCCCAGCCTCAGCTTTTCTCTGCTTTCTGGCTTGAAAAGTCTCAGCCTAAAGTATGGGAGACTCCCAGCCCTAAATCCAACGGTAGGTTTTGACCTCAGACCCCCTACAAGTGTGTAACAACAATACTGCTTGCTGCTACTGTGGCTGTGTAAGGCCAATAACACCAGCACACAGGAGGGCTGCTAGCACAGGTTCTTTGATCTGCTTTTCTAAGGAAAGCAACTTTAAGGGGTTAACAATTATACTTTAATTAAACATACATATATCATTCACTTAGTTCAGGGGAAAAAGTCAACACCATGAACTTTTTTTTAAAAAATTTTTTCTTTTTTTTTTTTCCTTTTTAAATTTTTTTTTGTTTTTTTAAGCACCATGAATTTCAGAGCAAAGACAAACAGAAATTACAAACAGAGAAAATATAAACAGAGCAAATAACATAAATCAACAGACAGGCTTCTAGCTGTCTGACCAAAGCTATACGTATAGTTACCAGAGAGAGATGCACCAATATCTGGGTTTTCAAGCTGGGGGAGCCTCCTTAATGGCTACCCAGAGTCTCCACACCAACACTCTTCTAACTAGTGTGCCCGAAACAAAATGCTAACCTCAGAGTATATATACTTCTTCAGGGTCAGAGGGCTTCACACCTCTGGAGGGCTTCATACCTCTTCTGGGCTTCACACTTCTCACCTAATTAGCAAAAGGGTGTAGGTCTTCCTACAAACAAAGGCAAGACTCACTCAAAGGCACTTGATTGCCTTAGTGCTGAGCACACAAGAGAAAAAAAAAGTAAAAAGTCCCACTTTACTTGCTGTTTCACAGTGGAGCTAGGGGAGAACACTTCATTGGCCTAGAGTCAGAGTCCTTCACAGAGATCAGAAAGGCAGCTATTTGACCCTGATTTAAGATATTAGAGGAAAATGGGTATAAAGGGATGGTAGCAGTAGTGATTATGGTACAGAAAGAAAGCCTCACCAGTCACATTTCTTCCTGGCCCTGAACCTTTTCAACATAGGAACCTGGTCTTCTGTTTAGAAAAAAGTCAGTGGGTAGTAGCCAAGTGACCAAGCATATTGGGAAGAAAAATTCTCTAACTGTAATGAATCCTCCAAAGACTGCTTTCTCTTTTTCAAAAAGGAGGATCTGGCTATATATCTACCATTCGGGTTTATTTTGTCCACTGTTGCACCCCAGGCATCCTGGCTACATCAAAAAGAAATTGAGGAAGACCCATGGGATGCTGGGTGGATCCCCTGTGTCGCTCAAGGTCAACAGGTAAGTATAGGTTTCAAACTGCTTCCTTGGAGAAAATATCCACATCCACGAGACCAAAGACCATTTGAGTAGAGTTAAGTATTTCTTCATCATAAATGACATATGAATGTGTGTATTGCCAGAGGTTGGGAGAGGGGAGTGGAGATGAAGGTTGGAAGTGTGTATATGCATAGGTGGTGGGGATGGGATGCATCATCCAGTCCATTACTTGCTGACTCCTAGAATAAGTAACAGTGGTTAGCTCAGTCCTGTTGTAACACCAACGAAAGGTTGAAGTTATAATGACCAAGTTTGGCCCTGGAGACAATTGAGAAAATGTACCTCCTTCCCTTCAGTGGAGAAGTGGGGCACTATGGATATGTAATATTGCATATTCTGTCAGATACAAAAGACACACTAATTTTTCTGAACTGCTTCCCCTTCCCCATGCCCCCTTAAAAATCTTTCTCATAAGGGATGGCTTACTGGGAAGGAAAGAAGGGATAGATATTTTCAGAAATTCATGTGATGTACAAACTAAAGGGCTTATTTTTTTTAAAAGATTAAAATAATATAATAAACCAGTTTACTTTCAACCTTATTTTTTTAAATAAATTTTTGTTGACATTTTTAACTTACATTACCTGTTTCCTAATGTATCTCTCCCCCATCCCGCCCCACCCCAAATAATTTTCTTTTGGTTTTTGTTTTGTTTTTTGCAAATTGTTTTAAATAGGGGTTAAAAAATACACAATAAAACTGAAATTCCAGATGTTGAAGAAATTCAACAGGACAGAGGGGTAAATGAACTGGCTTGCTATCAAAAGCATTGCCACTAAACAAGTTGGTCTCCATCACCTTCCACCTTCCCCACCACCACCACCACCACCACCACCATGACGCGCACCTGTCCGTTCTTCTTTCAGTCTGTCCTTCTCTGTTCCATGCAGTCAGACAGGTGGGCTCCTAGCAGCATCACCCTCCCACACTGCAATGCTTTGCCCAGGGTGCCTGCTGGGAGTGAAATTGGCAAGTATAGCATGCTCTTACTCAATTTCACTCACAGCAGGTAAGGTACTTCCAACCAGCGGAGCAGCACTACAGACTTCCCAGTTTCAAGCCCAGGGTGGCCTGCTTAAAAAAAAAATTCTGCTCACAACACCTTTACTAGTTTCCGAGATCCATCATCAGAGGTCCACGGTCTATTGTGTGACACCCTCCCACCCTAGGCACAAATCATTAAATGTCAAGCCCAGTATAGCCACTCAATACTGTGGAGGGGTAGACATCTCCCAGACAGGGCCCTGATTGCAGCCAGATGGTCACTTTCCTATTACCTAGGGTCAGGACTGATGAATACTGGGCAAGTTTTCTCTGGCTTCATGACTCATCTTCCTGCCTGAGATTTATTGTGTTGGTTTAGAAACTGTAGCTATACACTTCTAACCTCAAACACATTATTGCTTTTTAACTGCCCCCAATTAACTCAGCTCCTCTGGTCTCTCCACACACCCTACGTAAGGCAGACAGTCGCACTGCTCTTTGCCCAGCATGCAATCATAAAACCAACCTGTCCCATGTACAGCGCAAGGTAGGGGAGCAGCTTTCAGAGTAAGTGACCCAGGATTTGGCGCTGTCCTTTGTCCTCCAGGGGAAAATGGCCTTTTCCCCAGTTTCTGAATGAAAGACTCATTTGTCTTTCTAGCTCATTCTCCTGTTAGACCCCTAGCATCACAAATTTGATTCTACCTCTCTTCTGAAAAGGAAGGCTTTTTTTTTAACCTTTTCTGTGAGAAAGGGCAATTTTTTAATTCTCTTAAATCTTGGAAATCTCCCAAGGAAAAGTTGATGCATCCCAGGGGCTACTTTTTCAGCTCCAGATGTGGTTCTGGCCACCAACTCCCTTGAGCTAGAAATGTCCAAGGGGGAAAGACTTGCTGAGAATGAAATTACAAAGTGAAATGGGGGGAAAATTATTGTCATCCATATTCTTTTCATGGCTAAGAAGACAGGGAGGACTAGGGAAGAGAGGGTGTGACCATATCAATCAGTTTAGGTATTTACAAGATCTGGCTTCCAGAGTTTCAAAATTCTGGTCTACTGGTTTAGGAGGCCCTATGTTGCTAATGTTCAGTAGTTTGAGTTGTGCCCTATTCTTCATGACCCCATTTGGGGTTTTTTCCAGCAAAGAAACTGGAGTAGTTTGCCATTTCCCTCTCCAGCTCATTTTATAGATGAGCAAACTGAGGCAAACAGGGTTAAGTGACTTGCCCAGGGTCTCACAACTAGAAAGTATCTGAGGCCAAATTTAAACTCATATGAGCCTTCCTGACTCCAGGCTAGGCATTCTACTGTACTACCTACTTGCCCCTAGGAGGCCCTGAAGTATAGCAAAAAAGACTAGAAAAATTAACGGCACTTATTATTCTATCTAGGATCTCTTTAATACTTATGCTTGGGGGGCAGGGAAGGTCATTGATTTATTAAGCACCCTATTCCAAGGAAAGCACAGGCTGCCCTTTGTTTCCACAACATAGCTGCCTCTAACTCAGGAAGAAAATCTAGCTTGATCCACAGCATCAGTCTATTAGATGGACTGGGCTAGCTCTGCAGTTTAAAAACCTTCCAAACCCAGGACCTGCAAGGCATCTGATGCTACTCTGCCCGCTTTGGGGGGCAAGGCTGACTAGAAACTTTGTAGCCTAAAACCTGTAACTTGTTCCTAGCTATTTTGCACAGACCTGCCTGCCCCTTTACCTCTGACCCTTCAAGCCTCTGTCTTTACTAACCCAGCACTGATCTCTTTTATTAATATGCTTCTGATAAGCCCTCTTGCTCCAGATTGCAATCATTCAGCCGTTTTCAGATCCAGGGTTTGGTGGATTGAGAAACCTCAACCTTCTCGCTTCCCATTGCCTTTCCTCCCTCCCACCACCCCATCCAAAGCCTGTGACCATCTTGGAATAGACCTTTTAACTTGCACTGCTGGTTTCCCTTTGGGGCCCATTCACTTAGAATAATTATGATGATGCTGATAACCAACCTTTATATAGTGCTTACTATATGACAGTCACCATGCTAAGTGCTTTACAATCATTAACTCATTTGATTCTCACAACTGCTCTGGGAGGTAGGATCCATTATTCAGATAAAGAAACTGAGGTAAACTGGGGTTAAGTGATTCGTCTAAGGTCACTCTGCTACTAAGTATTGATTTGAACTCACATATTCCTGACTCCGAGGCCGGCATTCTCTCTACTTCATCACCTAGCTCCTCCAAGTTAAGACAGTAGCCTTGCTAGGTCATTTACTTTGAGTTGATTTCCCATTAGTGATGAAGGATCTGCACCCAGGCATCCTTTCATTCAATCTCTCTTATGCTTGATAGCGTAGATTGTGGTTGTAATATGTTTCAAATTGCTAAGGTGGAAAATGTAGTTATTGTTTATTTACGGAAATATGTACAAGTTTTTTTTTAAAAGATAATTCTTGCAAAATTCTTCAAATCTAGAATGTTAAACTGTTAAGAATGTGTGCTGTCATTAAAGACTTTATCATAGTCAAGACAATTATTAAACTTCAAAGAGGAAAACATCTGGGTTATAAGCTCTGAGATCATGAGCTGATTCTTCAGAAGATTCTGTTAACATCTGTAATGCTTGCAAGGAATGATGGAACTTTTGTTTCCTCAGAAATCATGTGATACATGATTTACAAAACCTTAGGGGTCATACATGTCAGAAAGTCTCTCACTTATTGGTTACCTATGGCTAATGTAGGAAATAAATTGGATGTAGAAAATGTAGTGGGGGGTGTAGCACATCTGAGAGCAAACATTCCTTTTTTTGTTCTCTGAGTAAACCCAGAGAAATGTCTCTTTCTGTGTCAACAACGGAAGCTCCTTTAAGGGTGAGGTGCCATTTTCTTATGTTAATAGTCAAGGAAACACAGATATCTCGGGTTGTATCTTCAATTTACATTTTGTCAACTCTCTTATCAATTGAGAAAATTCCTTTCTCATGCTATGGTTAAACACATATGGAGACCATAAATCTGAGTGATGAGACGTCCTGAGTTAGGATTGCTCTAAAAAGTATAAAGAAAAATACTGTGAGGAAATATGGGAAATGTAAACAGAGGAAAAGACTCATGTGGGGGTGGGTTTAGATAGGCTGTAAACTCTGCAATACCCAGCCAATAGGGAGCCAGGGGAGGGAAATGGTAATGGGGATAGGGATGAAAATTATGTATTTGTCTTAAACAAGTGTGCCCAATTATGGGTCACCCATTCTTGCATGAATGTAAATAAAATATCTTCCTGGCTTCACCAGCTCATCTATCTAGTTCTTGGTAAGATATGCTTGTTTCTTACATGCTGAATATGTATAAAAAGTAGGTACACAATACATTCTGCTGCTAAAGATAAAGAAACCCCAAATTAGATCACATGAATAAAAACAAAGATTGATTTTTTTAAAAAAAGATTGAATTTGAGCCAAAGAACCTAAAATTTCTTCTTGAAGTACTCTAGGCACACCACTCAAAAAGACTGTAGAATTAGGACAGTTTCTCTAGTAAGTTAAAACAAACAGAAAGCAGTGCTGTACCAATGAGTTTTAAAATAACCTGATTCTAATTTTGGTAAGACTGGGGCTTTAAAGGAAAATTTCTGGAACTTCAGAATACTTTCCAATTCAATTCACATTTAGTACCCACTTCCTATGTACAAAAAACTGTGCTAGAAATAAAGAAGGAAGGAAGGAGGGAAGGAAACACACATTTACCAAGTGTTTGCTGTGTACCAGGCATTGTGCTAAGCACACATAGAATGAGGGTGTTACAAAGCAATTCAATGTTAACTTTAAAAGGTGTCCTGTTCATTTATGTCTTCTTTGTCAGTCTGCTTCAATGACCCTTTTTTCTTTCCTTCTTTTTTGACACTATTATTAATGACCCCCTTCTCCATTGCACTCCTCCCTTCAAAATAAAAAATAAAATAAAAAACAAAATCCTTGTAACAAATATACGAATCATTGAGCCAAACAAATCCAAATATTTGCCATGTCTGAAAATGTATGTCTCCTGCTTGACACCATCACCTCTCTATCGGGAGGTAAATTGGTTCTCTGGAATCATGGTTGTTCATTGCATTAATCCAAGTTTTTTTAAGTCTTACAAAGTTGTTTTTCTCTACGGTGTTACTGAACAAATTGTTCTACTGGTTCTACTCGCTTCATTTGGCATCAGTTCATATGTGTCTTCCCAGGCTTCTCTGAAACCACTCCTTTCACCTTACAATGTAACAATATTCCATGACCCCTGTATACCATAATTTGTTAGACCATTCCCCATATGATGGGCACTCCCCTTAGTTTCAAGTTCTTTACCAGTTCCAAGTGTCATGGAAACAATGAGCATGAACTTGGGCAGACTTCAAAAGATAGTGAAGGATAGAAGAACCTGGCATACTATGGTCCAAGGGATCACGAAGAGTTGGACATGACTAAATGACTGAACAACCACTGCATAAATATTTTTGTACTTAGAGGTCCTTTTTCTGATCTCTTTGTGGCTATGGCTCCCCACTAACACAAACTCTAAAGGCCTTTCCCCTCTTCCCTTACTATGGGAAATTGTTTGTAAAATATTTTGAAGTCTTCAGATGAAAAGTGGTATATAAAACTGCTGGCATTGTTATCACTTATCGTCACTTGAACTACAGTTAGGGTCAAGCAAAAATAGATAAATCCCTGCTTATTTTCAGTCTAAAAAAAGAGACAAACATATGCCCGTCAGTGGGTGGGTGATTCTCTATGCTGCTATATGTTTAAGACCCTGTCTTCACCGCAAATAAATTGGCACAGTGGAAAAAACCCTGGATTCAGAGTCTGAGGATTTGGGCACCAATCCTGATTGCCACTTACTACCTGTTTGATGTGGAGTCAAATCACTTCATCTCTCTGGGCCTCAGTTTCTTCATTGGTACAATGAAGTGATTGAGCTAAATGACCTCTCAGCTATCTTCTAGGTCCTATTCCATGATGCTGTGTCAGTAAGCATCTAAACACATTCCCACTTGGCAAGGTGTTAATCTAGTTTGGGGGTGGTTTGTTTTAAAATGTTCACCCAAAGCACTGATGTGGGTTTGGATTTTTTTGTTTCTTTATTGCTTTAAAAAAAATTCAATGGAGTTCCTAAAGAGGCATAACTGGTCTGAGAAGAGAGATTCCGAGGGTGGACTTCACCAGTCTTGGAAGTTACTTTGTGGGTAATCCAAAAGTCTTATGGTCACCAGGTTCCAGACACTGACCTCTTAGAGCAAGGGTGGGGCCCCTGCAGCCACATGTGGCCCTCTGGGTCTCCTGGTGTGACTTTTTGACTGAGTCCAAGTCAAAGGGCTGCACCTGAGGACCTTGAGGGCCACATGTGGCCTCAAGGCCGAAGGTTCCTCACCCCTATGAGACAGAGTTTAACAGCATGCTTCTTGAAAAAGGAAGAGGTATACAACCCAGCAGCTGGAGGATTGGTGGAGGGAAGTCTAGAGATCAGGCCTTTTTTTTTTTTTAAATTTCCAGAGCACTGCAATAGGCAACTCCCAATGAAGAAACTCCCTTTACCAATCAGTCTTAGAGAACTGCCTGAGGCTCTAAGATGTTACATAACTGGAGATCTCCCAGATTTTGAGGCTGATTGTCTATCCAATACACCTCTTTGCCTCTTAGGCATGAAATATAGCTAAGCTTTATTTTGGAGACTTCCCCAGAACAAAACTCTGGGTTGGGAGTAATGATCCAAAGAAGGAAACTGACCCACTTTGGGTCAGGCACTGTGGATTCATTTGTGTGAACCCAGAGTCTTTGTCCCCCACCCTCACCCCCATGGTGGTAGTGAGGGGTGGGGAGGTTACAAAAACTACAGCATCACCTTTGACGCTTTCCTTTCCCTGCCCACTCCCCACCATCAATCAGCTGCCAGCTGCCAATATGTCTTGCATCTATCACTGCTGTTGCTACCACTCTAGTTCAAGCTCTCACCACCACTTACAACAAATTCCTCATTGGACTCCAAGATCCTATTTTTTTTTTACCATTTCCACTCTACAATAATTGCCAAAACAACCAATCTAAAGCATGGCTGACCATATCACCCTCCTGGTGAAGAACCAACCATCAGTGACTCCTTATTGACTCTAGGATAAAACATAAATCCCTCAGCTTGCTATTTGAAGTCTTTCACAGTCCAATTCCAGCAATCTTTCCAGGCTCATTATACATTATTCTCTTTTACTCACCCTACATTCTAGTCAAAATGCCTAATTATTGTTCTCAGAACTTTGCATATTATTCCCTACCTCCATGCCTTTGCCTAAGCTGTGCCCATCCCTACTTTACTTCTTAGAATTCCTGGCTTTCTTCAAGACTCAGTTCACATAACAATTCCTACAGAAAACTTCCTGACCCTCTTAGTTCCTAGTTAACACTTTCTCCCTCCTAAAAGTGTTTTTTCTACCAAAGAGAATGATTTTCAGATTGGAAAGGATAGATGAAAAATGATTAACTGCAAACTGAAACCCCAGGTAAGGGAAAGGCTGTTTCAGGAGTCCCTGGGATTTGCCAAGTTCATATTCATTCATGACCAACCTTGTCCTACCCTCATGCCTTTGCTGCTTTTGTTTGTTTTGTTTGTTTGGGGTTTTTTGGCTTTTGTTTCCCTGATACTTTTTTGCAGCTTCCTGACCCAGAGCCTGTAAATTAGCTCCTTCAATAAAGAAGTAAAAGACATTTAGGAAAGGAACCTCCTAGAGACAGCAGCATCCAAGTTTTATTTGAAACTCGGAAGCAAATTAATTCTTTTGAGTCTTCCACAGATATGCCATGCCAATCTATCTCTCCCCCTTTTGGCTCCTCAATCCTACTCATCCGGCCTTCTTGCCTTGGGTGAAAGTGGCATGCCTTCCCCATCAAGCAGGCAAGCAAACGAGCAACAATTAAGTAGCAACCATCTTGTAGGCCCTGATCTCTAGCCTCTCCAGACACAAAGCAAAAAGTGAACCTACCCTAGGAATCTAATATTCTAACACTACCTCCTTCCAAACTGTTTAAAGTGACAAGAGTTCAGTTCACAGAATCTAGGAAGGTGACAAGTAAGTACTTGGAAAATTGTCTACCAAAGTGCACGGAATGATCAGTCACTCCCACACTGAGAATCTGCTCCATACAAAAGCACTGTGCTCCTCCTAGCAGGAAATAGTAGCATGTGCACATAGATCCTTGATTTCACTTTTATCCAGTGACTCTCATAAAGATAGACATATTCCTGAGCTGGCCAGCCCAAGTAAGGCTTAGACATGACTTCCTTTGGCCCCTAATCTATGCCAATTCAGTTCTTCATCTGCTCTATCTCTCAGGTCTATGTAGCCATGCTTGATGTAGAGCATCCCATCTGCAAAGAGAGGGGTGTGTGTGTGTGTGTGTGTGTGTGTGTGTGTGTGTGTGTGTGTGTGTAATTGTCCCCAACTGCTATTTCCTTTTCTCTTTGGGGCTGCTACCTCTAAACCTTGCTTCTTGATCTCCACTTTCAACTTTCTAGATTGTTATTTAGGAGAGAGACAAGATATGTCCCTGGTTCCCTGCTTGCGGATATCCACTTTGAGATCTTCTGGCCTTTTCAATGGTTATAACATTGCTTTGTGGGATGGTCTCCTGATCTGTAGCCCAGGCCTTTATGGACTTGGCAAAGTTTTTAATCTTATGCAGAAATGGCCCCTTTCAGGAATGTTGCCAAATAAATGAAAGTTTTACAGATATATAAACAGGCTTCTTTTCCTGGAGCAGGGGGTGGGGTTGGAAATTTGTATCTTCCCAGTAAGATTTTGTATTTTATTCTGAATCCTCTCTTACATTCTGTTGTACACATAGCAATGCTTTTTCTTTTTTTTAATTTAAGTTTTAGTATTTGAGTTTGTAATATGCTTATTTTTCTTTTCCTATTGTGTATTTAAGTTTTAAAAAAGAAATTCAGAACGAAAAAAAAAAGGATTTTGCCTTTGTGGCTTCATCAGACCACAGCAAAACTTTCTTAAATTGCAGGACAGAATGGAGAGTTCAGACAAGCAAATGGTTATAGAGATCTTGAAGATTGCTTGAACACCTACAAGCACAGGTTAATTATTCAAATTCAATTCCATCATTTGGTGCTGATTTAACAGTTAACTTTTGGGCCTTAATCAGCAGGCAGTATCTTCCCTCCCCCCACATGATGGCATTATATGAATCCTCATTGCCATTCTAATCAACCCTACTTTCATGGGCCTACTCCAACGTGGTTCTCCTCTCTAAAACTAGGACCCCAGATCTATTCTCAAGAAACTTCTAAATTCTAAAACTTTTTCAAGTAGCACTCTATTGATCTTCTCATCTTAATAATAATCTGGCTCTCCTCTGAACATAGCACATTTCTTGTAACCCTATTCATTGGAGGTCATTCCTTTTCCTACTCCTTTGGACAAAGGGCCACGGGGAAAGATTGGTACAATCCTTGATGCATCCCTATTTTTTCATTTCTTCTCCCTTATTCTGGTTTCATTCACCTAACTTTGACCTAGAGCCTGCTGTTTTAATACTTCATTAGATACCACCATAGAATCCCCGACCTGCAAATCCTTACCTCTAAGTCACCCCCAATATCTAATTCCTCTTTTCCTGCTTGCAAGCTGCTGAGAACAGTGGACAAAATGGTCATCTCCTCCTCTCCAAAATCATAGTACATAAACCCAGCTGGGTTCCATCAGCAGCTCTACAATCCTTTCATGACGCCCTTATAGGCTCCCTGTTAACATTCAACAAAGCAACAGTTTCAAACTTTTCCTTCCTTCCCCTTGCCCCTAGGAATCCCCCACTCCTGGACCCCACACTTGGAGCATTTCCTCATCAAATAGAAGAATAGTTCCAACAATTCAACAAATACTTATTGAGATACTTACTGTGTGCCAGGGGCTGAACTAGGTACATGAGGTACAAAGGCAAAAATCAAGCAATCCTTGCCCTCAAGAAGCTTACATTCTACTGAAGGAGACCACATATACACACATAAGTATGTGTAAGATAAATATAAAGTAATTTGGGAGGAGGAGGGGAAATGGGGGGATCAGGAAAGGCCTCATATAGGAGGTAATGTTTGATTTGAGTTTTGAAGGAAACTAGAGATTTTAAGAGACAACAATGAGGAGAGAGTACATTCCAGGCATGGGGAATCGACTGTGTAAAGGCTCTGAGATAGGAAAAATATTGTGTGAGGAATAGCAAGAAGGTCTGTCTGACTGGAATGTAGAGTGCATACGGAAGAGTACATGTGTAATAAGCCTAGAAAGGTAGGTTGGAATAGGGCGTGAAGGGCTTTAAATGTCAAAATAGTTTACGTCTGATGTTAGAGGACTCCCCAATTGAGAACTGGAAAAAAAGTGTTTAGTTCTTTAATTGGGAATTGAAACATGATTGAACAAATTGTGATGTATAAATATAATGGAAATTTTATTGTGTTGTAACCGATGAATAGGAAGAATTTAGAGAAACGTGGGAAGACTGTATTGACTGATGCAAAGTAAGAAGAACCAAGAGAAGAATTTGCACAATGACTATAATAATGTGAAGGAATAAAATACTGAAAAACATCAGAATTCTTCTCAAACTAGCGATCAACCTTGACTTCAGAGAACTGATGGTGGAACTCACCTCCCTCCTCCTGACAGAAACATGATAAGCTCTAGGTGCAGAATGTATAGTCAGGCACAGCCAGTGTGTGTGGGTTTTTGTTGTTGCTAATGTTGTTGTTTAGATATTCTTTGATATATGGGAGTTTTCTAGTGGGGATGGGGGAAGTATTGGAAAGTTAACAGTGATGTTTAAAAAAAATAGCATTAGAGGCTCAAAAGATGATAGATCCAGAGCTGGAAGGGACATCAGAATCCCATTAGCTAACCCTCTCATTTTCCCTTCGTGGAAATGGAGACCTAAGAAGTGATTTGACCAAGGTCACACTAGCAGTAAGATTTAGAATCAGGATTTGAATCCAGACTCCAAAAACTCCAGATCAGAAGTTTGAGCCCAGACTTCTAACTCATAGCAAAACACCCTATTTACAGAATGGTAATGCCAATTACATAATGCACTCCTATTGTGCCTACCTTGCAAAGAGGTCCAAAAAAAATTTACAAGCCCGGAGTTTTTCAAATTAGTTGACTCTCTACCCTATCACACACTCCATGCATGGTGACTCCCCTTCTCTCTGGCATTGCCTAAAGAGGTGCCCAATAACTGAAAGAAATTCACAAACATATCATTAATCACTATCCTTGCTATGCTAGTCGATGAGCAACAAGTTGTAAAGTTCTGTCATTAGTCTGATTTCAAAACTAACTTAGAAACATACCATATACTATGTGAATTTTTAAAAAATTAAAAGAAAATGTGAAGATAAGAGATTGTGTCATATCAATACTGATTTTCTCCACTTGTACATCCTAAGTGCCAGGTACTCTTCTTAACTTCATCATTTTTTCTCATTGAGCACATCAAGGACTGCCATGTTAAGAATCCAAATATGATGGTTCCACTATTATAGCTGATGAAAATAGATCACTATAGAAACAGTGACAAACTGTTTCATTTTTCATTTGTGGCTCTCCAGCCAGTTTTGTCTATAAATATTCTTGGGAAAGTGTTGTCTATTTGGGCCTTATAATTAGCCTTTTATAGATTCGTTTTTGTCTTCACTGCTGTACAATGCTCTACTGCTTATAATCTCCTGCCATTATCTTCCATCATGCTTTACAAATGAATTTACATTCTAAATTGATGCCATCCTTGGCTGCAGGTTGCTCCGATTGGCAAGAATGGAGAGATAAGAGAGAGAGACTCCAAGCTGTGATACAGTGTTGCAGGAAGTGGAGCTGGAGGACATTAGCCTCTCCAAATCTGTAACTAGAATATTAGTTTCTATTTTGTTTAGAATAGAGGAGAATGTAGGTTGGTTAAACTATTTTCTTACCACAATGTCTCTCAAACCCTTTTTTGGTCGAGGAAATAAAGCCATAGGGAGATTTACCTAAGCTGGGGGATGTAAGACCTAAGAATTAAAATCAGCTTGTAGTCTTAGGTAACAGTTGAACTGAGAGACACCAGGGGAGATAATTGAAGACAAGACAGCTAAGTTAAAATAAATGTAGAGTTCTGAGACAAGAAAACTTCATAAGAAGAGGGGCAGTTAACAAGAAAATTCTATGAATAGGTCAAAGGGTAGACCTAATGTCCACATAAGCTTTTGTACCTCCTAGTGCAACCTATTGGCTGGGAAACCTAACTGAAAAGAGCTGAAGCAAGCTTCATAACTATCAGCTGAGAATGCTGGTGAAGAATTTTGACTGATGAATCCTTTGACTGAGAGAGTTGAAGGAAGCTTTAAAGCAATTGGCTAGGCAGCCTCGCTGAGAAAACTGGAAAGAGTTGTGTAGCCATGGATTGAGAATTCTGGCTGAGGAGAGTTGTAGCCCTCTCTGCCAAGGAGGAAATTGCCAATCGCAGCACCACCTGTAACTCCAAAGACAGCACCTCAGCTGAAGACTACTGCAGAGTTCCAGAAGGAGGCCAAAAGAGCAGGCTGACATAGCTAACTAAAAGAGTTTCTAACTTCTTCCTTGAAGAGAAAAGCCATAACACAAAAACCCTAGTGGATGGCAGAGGTAACTAAAGAGGTTGGTCAAAGAGCTATAACACTAGCATTCCTATTGGAGATGATGTTTCAGGGTAGCAGGTGAAAACATACAGAGATGATCGTGAGGCACAGAAGAGAAAAGCGCCTGGAAGAGAAAAGGAGGATACGCCACTTGGAAGAGAGGATCAGAGAGCAATTTCTGACAGCAACGGGGTGGGGGTGGGGCAAATTCTTATTGAGAAGCAGGTATGGCTTAGAATAGAATGATGGTATCAGTTGAAAGCTTTGGCAACTTTGCAGTGTGTGGAGTACGAACTGTCCTTCCATGTATTTGCCTTGGTCATACTTGTTTCCTGGCTGTGCGTCTCTTCACATTTGAATGTCTATTATGCCTTCAAGGTTTACAGAACAAATATGTTATTATTTACATTTCTTTTAATTAAAATGCCTTTGTAATGAACAATGTGTTCTCTATGGATTACTCATAAAAGGAAAACACATTGGTGGGAGATTATGAGCTGAGAGAATTCTGACCAACACCTCCCCCTCCCCATATCAAGAACCTAGAGTAGCTAACTGGGGTCACAGAATGAGGAGGAGGTCAGTGGGCTCTATCAAGAGATCAAAAATTTGTTGCCTAAGGAGGTTTCTGTACTCTTTTAGTCTATTCAATCTGGTAGCTTCTTTGCATCAAATAAACTCTTGCAGAAAGTAATTA
The DNA here is from genome assembly GCF_011100635.1 of Trichosurus vulpecula. NCBI lineage: Eukaryota > Metazoa > Chordata > Mammalia > Diprotodontia > Phalangeridae > Trichosurus > Trichosurus vulpecula. Next base: position 371,929,655 of record NC_050576.1, read on the forward strand.
TACAGTCCCAACAACTAAGTTTTCAGTGCAAAGAGTAAATTAGTTATGCACAAAGAGGCTCCCCACTAGTATTTTAGTCACTAGGGGATAAATTCTTGGTCATGGAAACTCATGAAATCAAGTAATTATCATTAGAAAAGGAGGAGGAGAAGAATGTCTAATGAAACTTTTTAAAGATTCCTTAAATACTTAGTCATAGGATTTTGTAACTAGGAATAATTTGTAACTTGAAATAATTTAATCAAATCCTCTGTATTTTACAAATAAATGTTGTTTTACATAGAAATGAGTGATTGGTGGGGGTTAGGTCAGGTTAGGTTAAAACAATTTCTTTAGCACAATGTTGAGATAAAGAACCTGAGTTCAAGTTTGATGTTTGTGCGTAATGTTGTGCATAAGATGATGAGTTCATGGTTTGATTTTTTAAAAAAGTAATCCATTTATGTATGTATATGCATGCAATATATAAGTATATTGATATAGGCCAAAGGATTATATCAAAGTTCTTATGAGAAGAAATTCAAACTATCAACAATCACAAAAAAAAAGAAAATTACACAAATACACTATTGGTGGAGCTGTGAATTTGTCCAGCATTCTATACAACGATTTGGAGTTTTATGAGAAAAGGTATGTTCATACATTTGACCCAGCAATTCCAGTATTGTGTATATACAACAATAAAGTCAGAGACCGATGGAAAAGACCAATACATACCAGCAACACTATTTGTTGTCTCAACGAATTGGAAGTAAGGTAGATGCTCTTTGATTGAGAACTGACTGAATACATTGTAGCACATAAATGTAATATAATATGATTATGTTTAATAAATAGTGACTATAAAGAATCTAGAAAAACACAGGGAGACTTGTATTAACTAATTTACAACAAAAAAGGTAGAACCTGAACAATACACCCAGACTACAATAATGGAAACAAAAAACTACCACAGGCAACCAATGTCAGTAACCATTATTGGTTTCCAATGTGTGATGCTAGAACACAATCCCTTTTTCTCTACAAAGAACAAGTGAAGTATGGGTAAAAAAATATTACATGCTTTCAGTAGCTGCCAGTATACTGAACGATTTTGTTTAACTTTTGGTGGGATTTTTGTTTCCGTAGAAGAGGTTACCATGAGGGGTTATTAGAAAGTGATTTAATATGAAAAACAAAATAGATAAAGAATATATTTTAAAATTTATTAATACATTTTGTTTTGACAAAATATTTCCCAACAAACATTCAAATCCCCTCTTTTTGCTCTCAAATTTTTTAAAAAATTTTTGTTAATGTCTTTTATTTTATATTACCATAGTTTCTTTCAGTATTCCTCCCTCTCCTCTTCCCAGAGAGTCATCCTATATAACATATTAATAATATTTTTTTAAAAAGAAGAGGAAAAATCAGGATAATTGATCAATATATTGGAAAAAGTCTCAAAATATGTGCAATGAGTATTGTTTACTTAGTTCTGCTTATTTCATTTTGCATCAGTTCTTCTCATTCTCCTCTATGTTCTTTACTATCATCATTTATTTTATTTCCAAGCTTTTACACAGTTTATTATTGCTCTGACAAAGATGTTCAGTCATTTTTCAGTAGGGTCTGTTTTCTTCATGACCCTATTTGGGTTGGGTTTTTTTGGCAAAGATACTGGAGTGGCTTGCCATTTCTTCTTCTAGCTTAATTTACAGATGAGGAACTGAAGCAAACAGTGACTTGCCCAAGGTCATGCAGTTAGTAAGTGTCTGAGGCCAGATTCAAACTTAGGAAGATGAGTTTTCCTGACTCTATGCCTGGCACTCTATTTACTTCACCACCTAGCTGCTCTGATGAAAGATTCATAGTCTTGACAATTAAAAATCTCTTCAGTGCTTTTTAATGTTTCCGTTATCCAATCACCAGGTCACTCTTTGCCAGCACCGACATTTGCCTCTGTAGTATTCCTGAGCTTCTTCATTCTTTTCTTAAGTTGCTATACCTGTTTTCTTGGTATCTTTTTCTTCTCATGAAAGGCCATGCCTTGCAAGTCTGCACTTTAGTTCTATTTTTCTGTGTAGTTGGGAGAATCATAAATCATGCCAAAGCTTGTTTTGTTGTTTTTGTTGTTTCTGGGTTGTTGGGTTCTGTTTTGGTTTTTTACCACTACCAAAATGGATTCTGAATCTAAGGACAAAAATGACATTTAAAGTTGTCTTGTAAATCTCAGCTTATTTTTCTTGAATTTCAGTTTAGGGCACTTTGGTTTTCCCAGGATGTAGAACATTTATAACCAGCTGGTTACATTGAAGAAGTGCATTTGTGATGAATTTCCAGGTTATAATGGTCACAATATCTTTAATGGATGGCAGCTATTTCCTCCAGCATCAGTGGAGGAAAAGACTCTAAAAAGGGATTGTTCCTTTCAGCACAGCAATACTCTATTACATTCATGTACCCCAATTTGTTTAGCTGTTACCCAGTTGAAAGACATTTTCTTTACTGGAAATTCTTTTTTCAACCACTAGTCAAAATGAAATTTTGTCTTTATAGTAGCAACAGCAGAAAATTCTTGTTCACACAAATAAATGTGATATATAGTAGTAAAATTTGTATGACTTTGATTGAAAGAGAACTTTTTGCCAAAGGCTTTTTATTTATCTAGCCAAAACATAGTAAGATTCTCAGGTTCAAATACTTGTTTAAGTATACTTTTGTAAGACAGCTCTACTAACCGTTCTTTTCAGATGGAGCAAGAGCAAATGCATCATATTTATTTATGGCAAATAGGTTTCTTACCTGTTTGTATTTAGAAATATCTAGGTCTCGAAAATGAAATGAGAACTACTTCTATAGATCAATCAAATGACTAATAACCAGATCTTTTTCTACTTCATTTGCAAGACTGTTTTTTTTAATTTGGTGAACAAATAAAATATTATTTTGGAAATTTATTATGTATGGCTCTAATTTTAAAAATATAGTTTATCTTTCTGGATTAAGATATGGATTGATTTATTTAAAACACTCAGTTTTTTAAAAGTCTACTCCAACTACACAGGTTCCAGAAGGAAAATTCTGTTATAAATCAAATATGCTTCATCTTTATTACTATAAGAAAAAATTGCAATTTCTTCTTTTAGATCAAAAAAAAATCTTTCAAAGTACTCTAGTATGAGAAAAATCCATGATGTTTTGCCCTGTTCTTTGCCCCTAAAGAATCACACAATTTTGCAAAAAGCTTTCCTTTTAATGGATTGTTTTTAAATAAAGTCAAAAGTACTGGTTCTGGTGTCAGGAGATCTGGGTTCAAATCCCACCTCTGACACTACCTGTATGACAAATTGGGCAAATTATTTAACTTCTCTAAGCCTCACTTTTTTTGTAAACTGAAGGAGATGAATAAGATAACCTCTGATGCTTATTTCAGGTCTAAATCTATGATCCTATGAATTTGAAAAATTGTATTAGCTCCCGACTCTTACTTCTCAGTACAAATCATTGTATGTGAAACATGCAAGGTGTCCAAATAGAATGGGGAGACATTTTAAACAACTGTTTGTAAAGCTCCTTTTAGTCCTAACATTGGTTAAGTTCCATCTGCAAAATCACATACATACATACATATATATACACACATATGTACACATTATATATATATATGCATACACACATACACATATACATATACACACATATGTACATAGGTACACATATAGATTTAAATTTTTAGTTATATATGTTTATACATAATCTTCATAAAGCAATCCATCATCAATAATGAAAATTTCTCCTGATGTGGTATTGGCATCATAAGTTTCGAAAGTAATCAATCTGTCTTAGCACCACTTTCAACAAGATATCATAGTTATATAACCAAAGGAACACCTTTAACTACAACTTGAGAGATAGCCGAGAGAAGGATAAGGCACTGGCCTTCAAAGGCTTACGAGCTATGTGACCCTGACAAGTCACTTAACATCTCTAGGCCACAGCTTCCTTATCTGTAAAATGAGGGGGTTGAATTTGATGGACTGTAAGGTTCCTTATAGCTCTAAATCTATGATCCTATGAGCTGTTATACCATCAACTTGAAAGGAAAAATAGGAAGATTTTAGTTTCTCATCTAATTGATCACAAAGGCCTTCAGCTATGTGGGCAATTCTTCTCACTGTATTACATGCAAGTAAAATCGTTCAAAGCTATTTTGTATATGATTTGTCAAGTATCATTTAGATATCAGTAGCTGCAGTGAGTACCAACATTTTTCCTACAGAATGGGATTTTTTTAATATAATTCTGTAAGCAACCATACATGATGCAAACAATCATTTTGATGTCATAGACATGGTTTTTTTAAACAATGCTTTAGATGAAAGACATTTAATTTTATCTGGAAAAATTCTCTTGTCCTATTAACATTCTCTCCAAGTACTCTTTCAAGATGCCATTTCAGTTTCTTAGGTTTCATGCCTTTCTGCAGCTAAAGCATTTGTACAAAGTAAGCACAGCTCTCTTTCTACTCCATCAATACGTGTACTTCTAAATCCCATTAATAAATACAGAAAGTAATATCTTCTGAATTTGAGTTCTTTGTGTTTCTGTATTTCTGCTACTTAAATTGTCTCTATTATCTTTGCTTATAGTGGTTTCAGCTGTTCTACTGTATTATATCTTCAAACATTTTATGTATTTGTCCATCACAGAGATTGGTTTTTGAACAGAGAAGTAGCAACAAGGAATAATTTGTGGGCAGGGGAGGGGAAGGAAGTGTAGAGAACATGGCATTTAATGCACAGACATTGTGTTATAGAGAAAGGACAGTGGGTTGATAAATTCACTTCAGTAATTCTAACTCAGGCAAAAAACACATAAAGATTTTTAGTGATCCTTCAGAAAAGGTAGCATACTCGTACAAAGAATTCCCAGTCACCAGTGACTCACTGGTGTCTAATTACTTTTATCTTGGATCTTAGTTTTCATCGTCTCACAGAAAATTGCTTTTTAAATTGGAGTCCTTATTACTTTCTTCCCTTTTTTAAGGACAGAGTCATATGTACATCATTATCATGCTTCTATACGCTGTATTGCCATGTAAGGAGTATCTTAACGTATTTGAGCTATCTTCATCTTGTAATAAGCTCCACTATCCATAATCTTAATATATAACATATTAACTTCTTTCATAATAATTTTTCTTTCTATTCGATGTAATAAAAATATTTCTCTTTGTCATTACTTTATCACAGGCAACTCTGGCATATTTTGAATAGATACCTAACATAGGTAGAAAAGGTCTTGAGATTATACCTGTTAAAAACTGTAAAAACTTCAAAATGGAAATGATTAACAGGAAATCAAACCAGCTGTCTGACCAGGAGTATGAATAATGATATATGTACAGGGGTAGGATCAGAAAAAGAAATGGCACTTTCAAGAAATTGAGGAAAGAAAAAAAGGAAAAATATTTTCAGCTATAACTGGTACTACTTTATTGGATATGAAAAAGTTAATAGACTCTACCTAATATACCAATTCAATTTGACAGGCATTGTTCTGGGTACTAGGACTACAAAGACAAAAATGAAATAGTTCTGCCCTCAACAATCTGTTATAATGGGCAGTGTTAAACTTGGAGCCACAAGACCTGAGTTCAGATTCCAGTTCTGCTCTTTACGATATGTGTGACCATTTGCAAATCACTAAATCCCTGTGATCCTTAGTTTCTCCTCAGGTATTTGATTTTTTTAACAGAAACAATAAGAAAGATGAAACAAATTAAGTATAAATTTAATTGTTGAAAATAAGTATAACTTTTCTCAAATTATTTGAAAAAAAATTCTTTAAGTTGCAAGTTTTAAAAAGAACTTTTATTGTACTTGCCGAAGGGAATGAAATAGGATGAATATTATTATATTTTTATCACCCACCAAAAGATGGTTTAATGCTTAGTTTATCCCTAATCAGCATTATTGCAAAACATTCTTTAAATATAAAGGCAAATAGCTAAAGCAACATACTAGGAAGAATATACACTATGCCTAGGTTGTGTTTATACCAGGAATTCAGGGCTGGTTCAATATAAGAAGGAAAATAAATATAATAAATCATTTAATAATTAAAACCACATGATCATGACACTATCAATAGATACTGAAAAGACCTTTGACAAAATCAAACACCTGTTTCTATTAAAAATATTAAAAAGCGTACGAACGAATGAATCCTTACTTAGCAAATAATGTCTATTTAAAACCAAGTCAGTCAATAAACATTAAGCATCTACTATGTATTGTGTACTTGTTGAGCAGTGGAGATACAAAGAAAAGCAAAAAAAAAAAGTCCCTGTCCTTAAGGAGCTCACAATCTAAGGGGGAAAGCAATACATAGAGAGAAGCTGAAAAGGCGTGGGGAAAGTTCCTAGCATACGGCATACAGAAGGGCAGAGAATTATGATATGGCTGCCCTGGGAACTGTCTTTAAATAGAGGATCTGGGAGGAGCTCTCTGATGTCTACCCTCAGGAGGGATCCATGGGCAGGGGGTATTGAGGAGGTGTGAGCTTTGGAGTTGATGTGACCTTGCAGAATGACAAGTTTCTAGAGATGGTGATGCAGTCCAGAGAGCAGCCACATGGAAAATTAAAAACAAACTCTGTATGTAGTAGAGAAAAATTAGAAGCCTTTCAAATAAGATCAAGAGTAAAGGAAGGGTACCTGTTATCACCTCTACTATATATTACAAGAAATTTCAGCTATAGCAATAAGCAAAGAAAGAGAATTCAAAGAAACAAGTATAGGTAAAGAAGAAACATAAGCACTGATTTTGCGGATGATATGATTTAGAAAATCCCAAAATATCATCTATAAATTAATTGAAAGTAAATTCAGTAATGAACAGGATATAAACACATCCACATAAATCATCAATATTCTAGTGTACTACTAACAAAGTCCATCAGGAAAAGTTAGAAAGAGAAATTCCATTCAAAGTAACTACAGAAGGTATAAAATATTTGTGAGTCTACCAAGACACACTCAGGAACTATACGAATCCAACCATAAAAACATTTTGTAGAAATAAATATAGACCTAAATAACTGAAGAAATATTAATTGCCAATACATAGGTCAAGCTATTATGATAAAAAGGTAAATACTATGTAAACTAATTAACTGATTCAATGACCTACCAATCAGACTCTCAAAGAATTTCTTTGTAGAACTAGAAAAAATAATAACAAAATTCATGTGGAGGAACATGAAGTCAAGAATCTCAAGGGTGATTATGAAAAAAAATGGGAAGGAAGGGGGCCTACCAATACTTAATCTCAAATTGTACTACAATACAGTAACCACTAAAACAATTTGGTACTGATTAAAAATTAAAGTGGATAGTCAATGGAACAGGTTAACTATACAGCATATAGAAGCAAATGAATGTTGTTCAATAAACCCACAGAACCCAGATAAACTCCAAATGGATGCAAGACTTAGACACAAAAGATGACATTATAAAGATAAAATTAAAGGATCGAGGAAGAAATTACTTTTCAAATCTGTAGATAGGAGAGTTAATAATCAAACAAAGGATGGAGAAGATCCCAGAAGGTGAAATGGGTAATTCTGATTACTCAAAATTTAAAAGGTTTTATGCAATCTAATGTATTAAAGTTAGATGGGAAATAGGCAATTGGGAAAAATTTTTGCAGCAAGTTTCTTTGATAAAGATCTCATGGCCTAGATCAGGGGTGGGGAACCTGCGGCCTTGAGGCCACATGTGGCCTTCTACATCCTTCGGTATGGCTTTTTGACTGAATCCAAGTTTTACAGAACAAATCCTTTTATTAAGAGGATTTGTTCTGTGAAGTTTGGATTCAATCAAAGGGCGGCACTTGGACCTACAGGGCTACATGTGGCCTAAAGGCCACAAGTTCCCTCCCCTGACCTAGATAAATAGGAACTGATCAAAATTTGCAACAATAAGAGCCATTCTCTAATAAATACATGGTCAAAGGATATGAACAGGCAGTTTTCAAAGGAATCCAAGCTATCAACAACCATATAAAAATGCTCCAAATCACTAAGAATTAGACAAATGCAACTTAAAATTACTTTGAGGTCCCACCATATAGCCATCAGATTGGCAAAAATGACAGAAGAGGAAAATGGCAAATATCGTAGGGTCTGACAACAGGAACATTGGCTTTTGATGAAGCTATAAATTGGTCCAGACCTTCTGGAAAGCAATTTGGAATTATGCCCCCAAATTTACTAAACTATATATACCCTTTGACCTAGCTACACCACTACGCCTATACCTAAAGAGGAAATAAAGAAGAAAAGCAGGTTTTTTCATAGTAGCCTCAAATTGAAAACTAAGGAAGGTACCCACCTTTGGGGGAATGTCTCAACAAACATGTAAATGTGATAGAATATTATTGTGCCATAAGAAATGATGAAATAGACACATTTGAAAGAAACCACAAAGACCTCTTTAAACTAATACAGAATGAAGTGAGCATCAAAATAAAGAAAAACAACTTTGAAAGACTTTAGCATTCTATCAATGTAATGACCAACAACTAGTGCAGAAGACAAAAGATGAAACTTCCACTCATGTTTTCCTAGAGAGACGATGGACTTAAAATGAAGAACGAGACATACCTTTTTGGACATGGTCAATGCGGGAATTTGTTTTGCTGGAATAAGCATATGCATATTTGATATAAGAACTTGTTACATTCTTTTCTGCAAATGACTTTTGTTTGCTAATAAAGGAAGCTTAATTTTTAAAAATTCTACTTTGCACTTTTCACATTCAAATTCAGCAAACAGGTTCAAACTGCAGGGTGACAGTCCAGAAGTGAAGAGCAAAGAGAAGATGTAAGGTGGCTAACACTGTGGAAAGATTCCCCAGTACCTCTGTTTCCTGGCATGCCCATTGATTAGGGTGGAATACCTGATCAGGTTAGTGAGCAACAATACCACCTGATGATTAAACAAGTATTTCAAGGACTGGCATATGAAAAAGGAACAAGATATTCTTCTTGATCCCAGAGTAAGTGGAAACGAAAAAAAAAAGATTTTAGCTTGATTTAAAAACAAACTTTCTAAGAGGTGTCCAAAAGTGGGCTTCTTCAGGTGGTTTCTCCCTTGCTGGAGGTCTTCAAGAAGAGGTTAGATGACTACTTATAGAAGGATGTTTTTATAGGGGATTCTAGCTCAGATTTAGATTGGAGATAACCTCTGAGGTCCCTTCCAACTCTGAGAATCTGTGATTCTATAATGTGAGACATTGTAAAGGAAGAACTGATGAGACTTGGTAATTGACTAAATGTGGGAAGTGAAGGAAAGGAGGAATCAAAGATGACAAGAGCTTTAGATCATAGATGACTTGAGGAATGGTGGTACCGCTGGCGGGGTGGGGAAGGGAAGAGAATTAAGTTTGGGATATGTTGAATTAGAATAGTTTTTGCACACAATGTAACAGAGGAGGAAGAGCCCTGGACTTGTAGTCACATTCTGGTTCTGCTATTTATTACCTAGGAGACCTTGATCAAGAAGCTTAAACTCTTTAAGGCCTGGTTTCCTTACCTGTAAAATTAAGGAGTTGAACTTAATGACCTCCAAGGTCTCTTTAGCTCTAAACTCCATAATCCTAAATCCAGCAAGGAATTTGGGTTTAAAAAAATAACTTTTTCTTTGCTGTTATCATAAGAGCATAGAATATAGATAGATTTTAAAACTGGAAAGGCCCTTCAAAGGATGCCTCATCCAACCCCTCTATTTGTAGGTGAGGAAAGAGGTTTTGGACTGCCCAACGTTACACAGGGAGTAAGTAGTAGAACTAGGATTTCAACTGAGGTCTTCAGATAAGAATCAAGTTAATATATAATAATATATGTAATATATACTATGTATATTATATATATATATATATCGCTTGGGAATTTCATGAGATGCTATATTATTTTCCTAAATAATATATAATAAGACATATTGCTTGGGAATTTCATGAAATGCTGTATTATTTTTTCTAAAGCAGGGCTTCTTAAACTTTTTCACCTCAGGACACCTGTTCAAGTTGGCATTGCATGATCTGAAGGCATGTGCAGTGTGAAGTACACACACTTTGTGTTCAGAACAAAGGCTGCTGTGAAGCTGAGAGATGCAACACAAGCAAGCACTGCCAGGGACACCTCAGATTCATTATGTGTTTGATTTTTATTTAACTTTTAGTCATTGCAAATTCAAAAACCTTTTACTGTTGCCAAATTTTTCGTGACCCCATATGGGGTTGCAACCCACAGTTTAAGAAGCACTGTTCTAAAGTATAAGTCTGACCATATGAACTCCCTACTCCATAAACTTCGATGGCTCCCTATTACCTCAAGGATCATATGCAAAGTCTTCTATCTGGAATTCAAAGCTCTTCCTAACTTGGCCCCCTTCCTGTCTTTGAAGACTTTTCTCACTTTGCTCTCATAGCACACATGATCTAGCTACACTGGCCTATTTGCTGTCTGCAACACACAGCACTTCATCTCCAGTCTGCATACCTTTGTTCTGGCTATATCCCATGCCTGGAATTCTTTTCCCTCCTCACCTCTCACTGCTAGTTCTCCTGGTTTCCCTCAAGACTCAATTCCAATCTCACCTTCTGCAGGAGGTTCTTCCTGATTCTCTTAACTGTTAGTGATTTCCTCTCTGAGATTATCTTCTATCCACTCTGTATATATCTTGTATGTACCCAGTTATATACACATTATCTTCCCATTAGAATTATCCCCCAAGAGCAGGGATTGTTTTTGCCTTTCTTTTGTGTGGGGTGAGACCACCCGCCAGCAATTAATTAAAAAAAAATCAGAGGGCTCTCAAATTTAGGAACAGAAAAACTTCTTTATTACGATCCAGCGGGAAAGGACAGTCTCTGAACCGATAGAGGGATCGGTAGGGAGAGGTGGGGCCCAAAGGGCAAAACCCAGCCATTTACTCTAACGTAAACAAGTGCCTGCCCCGCCACCATTGGCCTTTTACTCTCATTGGTGGAGTCCAGGCTCACAATTTCGCAGAAATCTTCTACCCCAGGTACAATTCAGCCAATGCCAAACTCTTAAAGACATTTTTTCCCTTATTTGGCGAGGACACAGTTCAGGTGATTTCTTAGTAACTTGAGACTTGGGCCTAGCTGTCAATCAGAAGCCCTGAGTCCCCACTTCCATTTATCCCACTCGATTCACAGAAAGACTGAGATCCAGATTTCATGAGAGGGCTTCACCATCCCACTCACTTTGTATCCCAATTGCTTAGTACAGAGAAATGTTTTGTTTTGTATTGAATCCTCTTATATTCTGATGTATACATGGAAATGTTCTTTTTTCCCCTTTTCTCATTTTGTATTTAAGTTTAAAATATATTTTAAAAATTTACCAAAAAAAAGAAGCACCTGGACTCCCTCACCCAGTCCACAGAGGATCCTTGAGCCCTGTGAAGAATCTGGGGTAGATAAGCCAGAAGAGGTCCAAGGTGGAGTACAGAAGGAGGAGTACCGGCAGCCTGTGAAAGCTTCAATTGCATTCAGCAGTCCCTGCCTGAGCCCACAAGCATCTTGGGCCCAAGACTTCCCTGACATCCATAGCTTCAAGTATCTAGCTACAGAGAGCTACCTTGGGAAGTTCTGGGTGGTTCCAGTGTGACTCCTGGCCTGAGCCAACCAACAGCACCTGAACCCAGTCCCAAAGTACCTGAGCCTTCCCTGAAGCCAAAGGCTGAGGTAGAACATCCTCAGGAAAAACCAGCCCAAGCAATCCCTAAAACCTGTGGCAGGACCCAACAAGGGGCAATCCAGAAGCAAGGAGAAAGGATTCCAGGTGAAACTTACAGGAAAGGGAGGTCCCAGATTCCTCTAGCAGGAGGAAACCCCCAAGTAAAGCCCATAAGCCCTGGAATCCCTTGAAGGAAGAGGCTAAGTCTAGGCCATTATATTTGGGACCAGATAAACCCTGCCAATGCCATTTACTTTTGGAGATGACGCAAGTAAAAGTCCCCCAACCAAAGTACTGAAGCCACTAAGATGAACAAATTAAACTGTGAATACCAAGAGGAAATACATTGGTTTAAGAGATACCCAAGGGATAAGCCCCAAGTAATAGGAAGCTAGCCACCCTGCAACAAGTCCAGGTAAAGCCTCCTAGGAAAAAAAAACACCCTGGCCACAAAGATTGCAGGTGAACCTAAAAGAAATAGAACCAGAGGCAAAGTGGAAAATCTAGGCAGGAAATAAGGGCAAGAAAAATTGACACTTTAAAATAGGTGGTAGAAAATCTCACCTAAGAACAGACTGTCCCAAAGATTAGAGAGAAAGCCGTGACACAATAAAACAAGAAATATTAAAGCAAAACCTAAAAAGTGAGAAGCAAGAGAAAGTATGAGAAATATAACATCAAAAACAACCACCCTGGAAAACAAATAGGATGAGGAGAGATCATCTAAGAATTCTAGAACGATCTGAAAACAATTATCAAAAAAAGTCTAGATACCACATTTCAAGAAAATATACATGGAAACTTTCTAAAACTCTTAGAACCAGAGGGCAAAGTAAAAATAAAATAATACACTAGTAACATCTGTAAAGAAATCCCAAAATGAAAACTCTCAGGAATATCAGAGCCAAAATCCAGAGCTTCCAAAAAAATTCTGAAAACAGTCAAAATGGAATTCAGGTACCATGGAACTACAATAAGGATCACACAAGAGCTAGAAGCTGTAACTTTAAAGAAGAGAACTTGAAACATAATATTCACAAAAGTAAGGTGTGTGTGATACGAATGAAAGAATTAAAACAGAGGTGTCTCAAGGTGAAAGTAGAAAGGAAAATTTATTATGATCCCGGGAAAGGGCAACCCGGGCACCAGGAGCACCGGGGGTCCTCTCAGTGTCACAGTGCACTGGACACAGAGAATTGGGGTGTTTATATAGGTTCCTAACTGCAATTCCCCTTCCTTCCTCTCAGTTTGAAGACGTAAGCTTTGAGGGTACAACCTGGACACGATAAATCTATCCCAGGGACAATGGCAAAGAACAAAGTTTTAATTATTTTTGACAAGCAAGTGACAGACATAACCTTCTGACCATTCTTATCCCATTCTGCCATCAATCTGAAGTGATAAATCTATCTTAATGACAATAAACAAATGGTTTGTTTATCTGTGACAGGCAGAAGCCAGTTGTTGGTTACCTCATCTTCACATCCGTGGCTTCTGCAATGGTTGCCTCCCATCACCCTCACATCTGTGACGGATATTCCCAGCACCCTTACACCTTGTCTCCCATCATTCTTATATCTAACTGGTCTTGCATGTCTACATTGCACCTGGCTTTCCGGCTTTTCATCCATTCTTCTTCTGAGCTGAGGGTCCCTTATCTGGGGTCAATACACAGGGGGTGAGCATCCTGTGTCCTATCCTTACTCTCAGAGGCTTTTATGGTTGCTGACTTATTCACCTCTTGCCTTCTTTCTTTCAGGCCTCTTGCCCTTAGGTAAATACACAGGATGGGAATATTTGGTGTCCTATTCTTATCCTCGGGGGCCTTACAGTCACTAGCTTGGCTTATAGAAAGGAAAATATCTAAGTAGAGAAATGGCCTTACAGAAAGGAAAATATCTGAGTAGAGAAATGGAACTTATTTTTATTTATTTAATTTGTTCCCTTTTATGAGAGGTCTTCACTCATTCCACTCAAAGGCATAAAAGTTTACAACCAAGGACAACCTATTAGACAAAACTAAGTATGATCATACATGATTTAAAAAAAGGATTTTAATGAAATAAAGGATTTCCAAGCATTCCTGTTGAAAAAGACAAAACTAAATATAGACAGTTCTCTCTTTAATTGTAACTGGATCATTCCACGAATCTCTACATAAAACTATTTTTACAAAATGTGAATTTGCCCCTACCCACCCATTTCACTTATCCTATGTAACAAAGACATACACAGAATAATTCCTTTATACAAGTCATAAAATGTACTAAAATGCAGACATTAAATACTGTATCATGATTATAAACAGAATGGTAAAGTTAATGATAAAGTATGCACAGTACTATACAGTAAAGTTAACATAGGTGTCCGGTATGTCGCCCCTTCCCCACCCACTGCACCTAACCTTTATCATTAGTGGCTGGCTGTGCTGCCTTTTTTATGAAGCTATTGAAAAAATGTTTGGATAGTGGCTCTTTTTTCCCTCCTATGTCTAACAATAGCAAGCAAAAATATCCTCAACTACTCTTTGAACTTTTAAAAATCTTGAAATATTTGGATCCATCTTTTCAGTACAAGAAAAAAATCACTCAAGCGCTGAAATGCTTCTACCAACTGTTTCCCTGTGAACCTTTTTAGTTTGACCTCAGGTTCCAAACATCCATTTCTTCTTCGGCAAACTGTACAGCTAGCAGCCCAATGAGACCCTCATTCAACGGTTCTTCTCCATGAGACTCAATCAATTCCTCCACATCATTCTTATACACTCCTAGCTCCAATCCTTGTGCTAATTTTACAATCTGGTTACTCATGTCTTAAAACCATTTCATCTTTGTCAAATCCACAAAAATCAGGAACAAACTGAGAGCACACTTTTCCCCCCAAACTCTCTTCATATATGTTTCAGTTACATCTTCCCTTGCCTTACAGAATTCTTTAAGTAAAGTCTAATTTGTGTAATGTAAATTTATGTAAAGCAAGAATCGTCTGTAGACATTTTGAAATAGAAATTCAGGCACCCTGAAAAACATAGAAAGGTATGCATATTTGTTTAATTGAAAGAGAATATGTAGGGATGAATTGTTTATATGTTAACAAGGGGAAGAACCAAATGTCTTCTTAGAAGTCTAATATCTTTAAAAGTCTTAGAGAAAGGTTATAATGATAGTGGGTCAGAGGATAATTTTGTTCTGTTTTATTGATCTGCGGAGAAGATAAGAGTGGGAGTGTAAGGGATGATGGAATTTTGTTTCCACAGAAGTCATGTGATACGTGATTTATGAAACCTAAGGATTCATACATGCCAGAAAGTATTCACTTACTAGTTACTTGTGGCAAATGCAGGAAAATAAATTGATTATAAAGTGGTAGGGGGTGTAGCTCAGAGGTTGAGAGCAGACATTCCCTTTGTTCTCTCAGAAGGCCTTTTCCCTGTGTCAAAAACTGCCAGGCCAGGTGAAGCTCCATTAAGGATGAGACCCATTAACCCAAGATGCTATCTTAGACACTGGGACTTTTCTTATGGATGTCCTGGGTTGAATCTTCAACTCACACTTTTGTCAACTCTCTTAGCAATTGAGAAAATTCCTTTCTCATGCTATGGAGATCATAAAATCTGAGTGATGCAGACATCCTGAGTTAGACTTGTTCTAAAAAAAGTATTTATGGCTTGTCATTCTTTCAGTAAATAAAGTATAAAGAAAATGAGGATGAGGGGAAAAGACATTGAAATGTGGGAATGGGAGATGTAAGCAGGGGTGGAGACCCACATGGAGGCAGGTTTAAGGCACTTTCAGATAGGCTGTGAACCCTGAAATATCCAGCCAATGGGGAACAGGAGAGGGAAACGCAAATCGGGATAGAAATAAAAGTCTTTGTAATTGTCTTAAAGGGTGTGCCTTTTCTTAAGGGTCACCCATTCGAAGAATATAAAATAAAAATATTTTTTTCCTAAATTCACCAATGGCCAGGTAGAGTTCTTGGTAAGATGATTGTTTCTTATAATTTGGGGGCTTGTCTGAGATCCAGGCATCAGGGAGGGGAGCAGCCACTACAGCAACCTGTTGATTTCAGTGGCCCAGACTGCGGGTGAGAGTTTCCCCTGATGAACTGCCCAAGACCCTGAGACTGTTTGGAAAACTATGAATCCAGGAATATCTGAGACAAATCATAGGCATATTTGTGATAATCAGGTAACTCTGTGCACAGATCCAGGTAAGAAAATTGTATTATTGAGTATTACTTTGATGGTTAAAAATCATTCTTAGAAGTCTCAGAGGAAAGGTAGAATGGGGTATAAATGAAGTAAGTCGATAAAAGGGGTGGATTCCCCTGATAGATAGGGAAGGGATTCTATCCTGAGCTTAACTTCAGATAATCCCTTAGGGATGAGTGGGAGATAATTCTTGTGAAGACTTCACAGAGAGAGAAAATATAAGAATTATTTCTGGAATAAGCAGGGGCAGTGAGAGGATGGAATAGACCTTGGGATTTAACCTTGTAGGAATGTAATTACCTAACTCTCAGGAATTCAGGGCTTGGGATGATAAGTACCCCTCTGTTTTTGAGGTGCCAGTTGGGAGAGCACATTCAGGTATGTAAGAATTCACTTACATGATTTTCTCTTAGTCATTCATTGGGAGCTTTGTTGATGTGAAAACAATACAGGTCATCCAGCAAGGAAGCTAAGACAGACTCCAATATTTGGGGGAGTTATGCTTATATAGAGGTTTCAGAATGGTGAAGTAGTTTTAGAGGTTTTATGGGGTTTGAAGATTAGGGAAAGAATGAAAGGAGATGGGCCAAGATAAAGTCGTAGCCTACCAGCATCTGCGCTTGGCAGGACAGCCTATCCTTCTATGGATAATTTTTATATGATCTGAAAATGCATTTGATGTCACCTGAAGTTTACTGTTTGTGTTACACCTCGAACAATTTGGTTATATTGTCGATTATTGTTTTAATGCTAAAATCTAAAGTTGGTAATTGATCACTGGGTGTGTGTGTGTGTGGAAAGGAAGGTTCTGCCCATTCAGAGTAGCCCTCTGGGCTAGTCAAAAGTACAGTCCCCAGCAGCTCTAAGGAGCTTGTTTAAGTTATGGAGTTCCTAAACAAGGAACTTGATTTGCTGAGAATTTGCAAGAAAGGAAGTTTGTGAAACAAAGATACAAACACATAGAAATGATCTCTAGTAATTGGCTTTTGCACAAGAATTAATTTAAAATTTGAGATGTGAGTCCTGGTAAATTTTTGATTAGTGAAACTTGCCATCTGAGGTAAAAAGCTCATGGGATTATAATGAATTATGTTTTGAGTTGTCCAATGGATCATAAAAATCCATCAATAATCAATAGTCAATAACCTACCACCTGAGAGAAATGCCATAAGCTACTCAGAGAGAATGTGACTGTTACAGGTAGAGGTCTGCATCTGGGAAAAAGCTGAAAGGACAATCCTAGCCTCAGCCGAGGATGGGATCCTCCTAGCTCAGTTTTGCCATTGTGTTCCTTTGAAAAGATATGTTTCCCACCTGGCTATTCCTAAGTCTGGCTATGAGGTGGAATTGATATTGCAAGATTGGAAAACTAGGATGTTTTATCTAATCATGTCCTTGCCTTTCCTTTTTATGGCAAATTTCTATAATCAAAGCCAGTGATCAGTGAAAGATGTGAACAATGCTAGTATGTGAAATCTTGCTGTTTTCAATCTGAATGGGTAGTCATCCCATATCCCAAACAGATGGGTAAGTCAGTATTCTTGCTATTGGTTAGTACTACTTAGTTAGTACTACTTGACTATTCATGTGAAAGATTAAATCCTTAGAATAGAAAGTTCTTTCTAAATGTTATGGGAATAATTAGATAAAGGGAAAAGAAGTTTGTGAAACAAAGGTACAAACACAATGTTGAATCAGTATCCTACAGACTAAAGCTGGGATACATTTGAGCTATTGTAATAAAGTATGTGTTTAAGAGATACATGTCTGTATAGAATAAGGTCCTTATATGTTTCAAACAGATGTAAAAATAATTGGGTACTGGTACAACTGATTGAGGGACCTAGCTGTTATTCTATTATTTATTGAAACTAAATCAGAAACATCTTCAGTTTGGGGAAAACAATTTAAGTGCAATTTTCTTACAGAGAGGTAACTTGTGAAATACTTTTGCATTAATAGAAAAGTTAACTTCATTCAAAGTTTGTTACTATTGTGAAAATAATATGTTTATACTGTGTGTTCTGTGGTACCCAAAGACCTAAAGGGTTTTATGGGGAGAAATGGGAAATTTGATTTTATGTTGTTTAATCCAGAACCAGAACATGTATAGAAATGCATGAAAACTTCTTAAGGCTCACTTTAAAGACATTCCCTAACCAATGTGAGATACTGGAACATTTGAGGTTACTATAGTAAGATGCAAGTATAAGACTGAGCATTTTGGCCTTGAATTTTAGCTCAAACAACAACTAAGTATTTAGTCTTGATATCTGTTACTAGTATATATTCCTGTATAAGTTAGGGTCCTTTAATTCCTTGTAATGGTATGGGGAATTTTTGGTCAAAGATCATAACAATGTGGCTTGCCGCTACTGTGGCTGTGGAAGGCCAATAACAACAGCACACAGAAGGGCTGCCAGCATAGGTTCTTTGAGCTGCTTTTCTAAGGAAAGCAACTTTAAGAGGTTAACAATCTCACTTTAATCAAGCATACATATATCATTCACTTAGATCAGGGGGAAAATCCAGCACCCTGAACTTCAGAGCTAATACAATAGAAATTACAAACAGAAAAATCAACAGATCAAATAACCCAATTCAACAGACAGGCTTTGTCTAATCAAGACATCACGTACATAGTCACCAAAAAGAGAAACACCAACATCTGGGTTTTTTTAAAGCCCGGGGCGACAGGGCCAGCAGCTACCCAGAGTCTCCACACCAGCAGTCTTCCAGTGAGTAAAAGTCCCAGACAAAATGCTAGCCTCTGAATTTATATACCCTTCTTAGTACCTGAAGGCTTCATACCTAATCAACAAAAGGGTGTGGGCCTGAGGCTTAACACCTAGTAAGCAAAAGGGTCTGGGCCTGGGGCTTTGTACCTAGTAAGACTTAATCAAAGGCAATTGATTATTTTAGCATTCTAAAAGAGAAAACTGTAAAAAAAAAAAAAGTCCTATCCTAATTATGGATACAGCTTGTGAAACCAGGATATTATTTTGTTCAGTCTTGTTAAAAGAAGAATGGCTTGTGGTCTGTCTTGTAAATGCCTTTTAAAAAGTATAACATGACCAGAAATTGAAATTGTTTTATGACTTGATATGTAGTGTGTTAAAATTGATTACTCAATATATTTATGTATATATATTGGAGTCTGTTATTAATTCCTTAGTGGAATCTCACCCTCCTGATGGGGGAATGAATAATGGACTAACGTAAAATACAAAAACTGGAACCAATGCAAAGTATAAAAACTAGGTTCTAATTAATCTGTTAGTTTTTCTTTCTAATGTGAGTTTCTTAAACATGACAATTGGTCAAGGTTCCGATTTTGATTTTATAAAAATAATAAGGGTGGAGGTCGGGGGAAGGGAGAGCAAGGATCAGGGTTGAGGTAGTACTAGGAGGGGGTGACTAGAAACAAATCAGGGAGCTGGCACTAGAGAGACAACATGGTAACAGAGGATCAAACTGAGTCTTTACTCAAGCTTTAGCCAGAGCCCTATCTAAGGTATTACTGTGAGTGTCAGGTACTGTACAGATCCCTGGGAGTGGGAGAAAGGAGGCTCCACAAAAAGAGGAAAGGGCCCACCTTGATTCTTTATTAGCTT
This sequence comes from Trichosurus vulpecula, assembly GCF_011100635.1. Lineage (NCBI taxonomy): Eukaryota > Metazoa > Chordata > Mammalia > Diprotodontia > Phalangeridae > Trichosurus > Trichosurus vulpecula. Next base: position 371,949,232 of record NC_050576.1, read on the forward strand.
GGACATGAATCCTTTTCGTGCAATTAAATGTGTCTATATGCAAAGATTTGTGAGCCTGAATGACTGTAAGGGGAGATGGTACTATCAATGTTAGCTACACATTTCTAGGTCTTACCTGGGTGAGAAGAGCAAGCAAGAGCCTAAAAGTATGCCTGGACCCATTCACAGCAAGAAATATAGGTTACATCCTGCTTCATTTTTATTTTCCTTTAGTTGCCTAGTAAATCTCCCTTTGAATAAAACCAAACATTGTCTTAAATGAACTAGAAGGAAAAAAGATTTCTATCTGCATTTGGTCAGGAAAGTTTAAGGGAGCCTGAGAGTCCCAGGAGCCAGGCATGGACTGGTTGCAACCAAACTTAGATGGAACAATAACTAAAAGAGATTTCATATGCAAAGGAAGGAAAAACCTCAGGGTAAATGGGGTTCAGCTGCATGTGTCCTTCCCCCATTATGCTTGCCATATTCCTTTACAGGCTCTATGCCTAATGACATTTAAGCATGCTTTTAGGGGCTGCCTTTTTAGACAATGCGTAGCTTAATGGTCCTTAAATTTCAATTTCAATTCTAACTCTCTATTACCTCCTTAGGTTAAGTTTGGCATTGGTTTAGGATTTCCCTGAAGGTCCTTAAATACCTCCCTCTGACATGACCATTTTAAAAGATCCTATAAAATAGGCTTAAATCACCCTAACATGCCCTTGTATTGTTTGAAGTTATTCAAAAATATTTCTCAAACACTTATCATATGCATATTTACCAAGTGACCTTGTCTCTCCCCTCCCTATTTGATCCTCCACAAATTGGCACCAAATTGATATTCTTAAAATATAGATCTAACCTTGTCACTCATCTACTCAAAATTTTTCCATGGCTCTCTCTTGCCTCTAACATAAAATATAAACTGCTCAGCTTGGATTTTTTTCATAATAAATTTTATTGATGCTTTTTGTTTTTATATCACAGTTATTTCCAGATATAACCCCACGAATACTAATCAGCAGACCACTATGACAGAAGAATAAGTAAGCAAAACAAACTGACACAACTCCATCTGACTATGCATGTACAACATTTTCCCACCTCTCTCCTCAAAGGAGGAAGGTATATATTTCCTCATCTCTCAGGCCAAGATTAGACATTATATTTACTAAGGGTCCATCTTCACTTTAGTGAATTTTAAATTTTACCTTACTGTTTTCATCAAGTATATTGCTCTCTCATCTCTGTTTCACTTTGCATAAGTTCATTTCTTTGAATTCCTCGTATTAATTTCTTGTGGCATGTTTTGCGCTAGGCCTAACTCAGGCCAGTCCCCTGGTAGTTTATTCAGCATTGAAACAAAATGAGACACCGAAAGGTCATTCAACATTTACTTCCATTTGTTTTTGTTAACACAAAAGGCCTAACAGCATTTAAATTCCTCCACCATCTGCCTCCTATCCACCTTTTCAGTTGCATCTTATCACACACACACCCTCACCAACCCCCCAACTCCCCACCCCCCATTTTCCATTACACTCAAACTAGCTTGCTGGCTGTTTCCTGTATGCAACATTCATCTCTCACCTCTCTCCTTTGCACCAGTGGTCCCTGTGGACCTATTCACTATGGAAATATATTTTGGAATGTAGTACTTCCTACTCACCATCTTCTTATAGAATCCCTAGTTTCTTTTAAAACACAGCTGAGATGCCGCCTCCTACACAAGACCTCCCCCCATAAATGACACTCCCTCCTTCTTGAAATTACTTTTTTATTACTTTGTATGTACCATGTATTTACCTACTTGTGGAAGAGTTTGTATCTTTCCAATAGAATTTAAGTTCCTTGAAGTTAGAGATTATTTCATTTTTGTCTCTGTATCCCTTCCATAACACAATTCTTTGAACATAGAATGTATTTGACAAAGGCTTGCTGAATTATTTAATCCACCCCGGGGGATACAAAAGCAATGTTTTTTGCCTTCTAAGAGTTTGTAATCTGGTTGACATTATTTACATATATTTCTCTTTCTCTGTGTGTTTCTCAATATTGATTTCTCCATATGTGTCTATGGGAGTCTGCCTTACGATTTAATTGAAAAAAAGCAAAGGTCTATTCTAATGTATGTACCACTGTCTATCAGGCCTGGATAAAATTTAAGAGATTTTACTTGCAAATATATGTTAAATCATGTGCAAATCAGTACTTGGATTTTTGTGGTAGGAATTCTAGGAATTTTTATGTTAAGATTGCCTAGCAAATAAACATAATCTTTGAGAAGAGAGGATCAAATGATCCAGATTATAGAAACTATTGAAATCCACATACTCCAAAAGAATGCTGTTGAGAACATAAAAGCAAGAAATGTGCTAGTGGCACCTTTGTACCTGTTTTGAGAATTGTGTGGCCTAGCTGAGGCATCACTGTTACAGTTGACAGATGCTAGGTTCCTTCACGAATGAAGAACGTTAGCTCCCTTTCCTAGTTCTAGATACTAAAAAAGGTATATTGTTCCAATGTTTTATATTATTCACCTAGAACTAGTTTGAACCAGTAATTCATTTTTGTATGACAACAGTGTTTGGTTTATATTATACTGTCATTTTATGTGAAGCTCTCAAGATGTTCTCCTAGCACTAATAGCAAAGAGTAATGTTTTGAAAACAAGGGAGGAGGATTAATTAAAATTTTGAGTAAGAAAGCTGGTTAACCTCATCTGGACTTTAGGTAACTCCAATGTACATTAAGGTGATTGGTGATATAATCTCTGAGGCCCCTTCTAGTTCTATGAATCTGTGTGTTTTTATGATTGATGAAGTACAGTTTCTCCAGTAATAATGGAGTTCAAACTCAACTTTCCTGATTCCTTTCTTGAACATAAATATATACACATTTATGTGAATGAAAAAGAAAATAATATATTGTAAATGCTCTATCAGATAGAGCTATCCTTAAAGAATAGAAAATAGAGCTTATTCACCTGAATCCTGCACTCTACACACCATCCATCTCACCTCCCTATCTCAGTTGTTAACTCTTACTTAGATTCCTTAGAGTGAAAGGAATCCCCAAAGCATTTTCTTAGAGACTCTATATACACAAACACACACACACACACAAAGGAGGGTTGGTTAGGAGAGGTCCCTGATCAATTTGTTGAGTTTACTAGAAGTGAGTCTTTGTTCTGAACGTTGGATTGTCCATTATTTTCCAAACAGGATATGGACATGGACATTAGGGCCTTGTAAAGGGACAGAAACCAACTCCTGAATCCTTCTCAGTGACTTGGGCTGCTCCAAGATGAATTAGTTGGTTTAGAACCACCCCTTGGTGCCTTTGAAGGACAAGTTTTAGCAAGTAGAGTTGCTGACAAGATTGGGCTCATGTTCTTGGGACTCATGAAAAGAGCCACCTCTTTGTTCTAAACTATAGAAGTGAACCAATACATTTTCTGCCTTTTCTCTCACACCTTTCTTCCCAAGTATAGCCAGTCTACAGTTTGGTGGAGAGAGTATCTTCATTGACAGTTGTGTTGGAGCAGAAGCACATAGAGCTACATCTGTTCATTTGTGAAACAAAAGGTAAGAGTTCTTATGAGTGTACTTTACTAGTCCCAATGATGGCAGCAACTGGAAAAATGTTGGTGAATGCTGGAGAAGCACAAAGAAACTTTGCTCATATGGCTCTTCTTTCTTTTTCTTTTTAATCAAATTGACCAAAGGTTTATTGATTTTATTGGTTTTCTCATAAAACCATATCTTAGTTTTATTAGTTCAATAGTTTTCTTGATTTCAATTTTATTAATCTCTCCTTTAGTTTTCAGTATTTCCAATTTGGTATTTAACTGGGGATTTTCAATTTGTTCTTTTTCTAGCTTTTTCAGTTGCATGCCCAATTCATTGATCTCCTTTTTCTCTATTTTATTCAGGTAAGCATTTAGAGATATAAAACTTCCCCTAAGAACTGCTTTTGCTGCATCCCATAAATTTTGATATGCTGTCTCATTATTGTCATTCTCTTGAATGAAGTTACTGTTTCTAATGATGTGTTCTTTAACCCACTATTCTTTAGGATTAGATTATTTAGTTTCCAATTAATTCTCAGTCTATCTTTCCATGATCCTTTATTGCAAATAATTTTTATTACATCATGATCTGAAAAGGATGCATTGACTATTTCTGCCTTTCTGCACTGGATTGTGAGGTTCTTATGCCCCACTACATGGTCAATTTTTGTGTATGTTCCATGTGCTGCTGAAAAAAAAGGATATTCCTTTCTATCCCCATTCAGTTTTCTCTAGAGGTCTATCCTGTCTACCTTCTTAACTTCTTTCTTGTTTATTTTGAGGTTAGATTTATCAAGTTCAGAGAGGGGAGGTTAAGGTCCCCCACTAGTATAGTTTTGCTGTCTATTTCTTCCTGTAACTCCCTTAACTTATCTTCTAAGAATTTGTATGCTATACCACTTGGTGCATATATGCTAAGTAATGATATTACTTCATTGTCTATGGTGCCTTTTTGGCAGGATATAGTTTCCTTCCTTATCTCTTTTAATTAGATCTATCTTTGCTTTGTCTTTGTCTGAGATTAGGATTGCTACCCCTGTTTTTTTTTAACTTGAGCTGAAGCATAATATATTCTACTCCAGCCTTTTCCCTTTACCCTGTGTGTATCCCCATTTCAAATGTGTTTCTTGTAAACAACATAATTGTAGGATTTTGGTTTTTAATCCATTCTGTTATCCACCTCTGTTTTATGGGAGAGTTCATCTCATTCACATTCACAGTTACGATTACTATCTGTGTCTTTTTTCCCACCCCATTACCCCGTTTATGTTTTTATTTCTCCCTTCTCCTTTCCCCTCCTCAAGAGTTTTGCTTTTGACCACTTCCTCCCTCCATATTCTCTCCCTTTCAGCTCCCTTTTCCCTTGCTACTTCTTCCCTCCCTTCTAACCACTCCCCCCTTTTCTTTCCCCTTTCTTCTCCTACTGCCTGTAGGGCAAGTTTGATTTCTATACTTAACAGAGTATGTTATTCCCTCCTTGAACCAAATCTGATGAGAGTAAAGCTCAAATACTGCTCTTCTTCCTCCCTTCTTTCCCTCTAGTATATGTTTTTATACCTCTTCATGTGATGTAATTTACCCTTTTCTCTTCTTTACCTCTTCTACCATTACAATCCCTCTTCATCCCTTAAGTTTTTTATTATTACATCAGTTAATTTATACCCACACTCTCTGTCTATGTATATCCCTTTTAGATGTCATACTAACCATACCATTCTCAAAATTAGCAAATATGCTCCCATATAGGGATGTAAACAGTTTACCCTGGTTGAATAACAAGGTTTCCCCCCCCCATTAAAATATTTTTTTCCCTGTTTATCTTTTTATGCCTCTCTTGAGTCTTATATTCAAAGATCAAATTTTCCATTGAGCTTTGCCCTTTTCATCAGGAAGGTCTGGAATTCTCTGATCATTCATTGAATGTCCATCTCCTTCCCTGAAAATTATGCTCAATTTTGCTGGATAGTTGATCCTTTGCCTTTCAGAATTTCATATTTCAATCCTTCCTATCTTTTAATGAAGAAGCGGCAAGGTCCTGTGTGATCCTGACTGTAGTTCCATGACATTTGAATTATTTATTTCTAGCTGCTTTCAGTATTTCCTCCTTGACCTGTTAATTCTGGAATTTAGCTACAATATTCCTTAGAGTTTTCAATTTGGGATCTCTTTCAGGAAGTGATCGGTGGATTCTTTTGATAACTATTCTGTCCTTTGGTTCTAGGACCTCAAGGAAATTTTCCTTGATGATTTCTTGGAAGATACTGTCCAGGCTCCTTTTTGCATCATGGCTTTCCTGAAGATCATTATCTCTCCTGGATCTATTTTCCAGGTTGGTTGTTTTTCCAGTGAGATATTTTACATTTTCTTCTATTTTTTCATTCTTTAGATTTTGTTTGACTGATTCTCGATGCCTCATAGAGTCATTAGCTTCTACTTGCCCAATTCTAATTTTTTACGAATTATTTTCTTCAGATAGCTTCTGCATCTCTCTTTCCATTTGGCCAATTTTACTTTTTTTTTGAGTTTTCAAAATATGTTTCTTTATTTGTTTAGCAAATGCAGTTTACAAAGTAATTCAAGTTTTGTCAATCCAAGAGCACTAATATCTGATGTTTGCTAATTAAATAGTTTGTGACATACTTTGCATATTGAATCCTCATAATATCTTTAAGAGGCACTTAGTACAGACATAATTATCCCCATTTTGTAGATGGAAAAATTGTGGCTTGGAATGGTTAAATCACTTCTTGGTGGTTACATCGCTGGTACATGTCAGAGACAAGATTTAAACCTAAGTCTTCACTTCATACTTTACTAAGAAACTAGAGAACTATTATGAATTTATGTTTCTCTACTGCTCTTTAAGGAATTATTTTCTCCTGTTAGATTCTGTAGTTTTTCTTTTACTTCCCTATTTTGGTTTTAAAATCCTCTTTGAGCTCTTCCAGGAATGCTTTTTGGACTTGAGACCAGTTGATATTCCCTTTTGAGGTTTCAGATGTGAATATAGTGTCGATGCTGTCCTCTTCTGAATTCGTATTACAATCTTCTCTGTCCCCATAATGCAATTCAATAATCTTTTTTTTTTTTTTTTACTTTTCTAGCTTGTTTCTTCATGGTACTTGCCTTTTTCCTGGCTTTTTAAGTGGATCTCTGCTTCTGGGGCCCAGGGGTCTCTGTCCCAAACTTCTTGTGTTGGGAGTCAGGGGCCTGTTTACTGGCTTTGTGTACTGTGGCCTCCGGTTTTGTCAGCTAGAAGCTATATACTACTATAGCTCACCTGATGTTGAGCTGAAGCTGGCTAGTATATGCCAAGGATGGAGGCTCACCGAAGTCTTTCTGAGTTTCCCCAGGGGTCACAGCATGAAGTGTAGGGAAGGAGTGGTTTGCTGCTGGAAGTCTCTTCTTCCCCTAGGGCTATGCTATGTAGCCGTAAGTCTGTGCTGGTATCTGCCAATTCCCCTGGCTGTGCAAAGGCATGCCTGGGGTCCTGGTATTGGAGCTTGCCGGCTCCATTCCCCCGGGGCTCAGGAACTCCCGCTGGTCTGCTGAGGTGGGGCTTGCTGGGATGCCTCCCTACCTGCACTGGTCTCCTTCCGTCACCACAAGAGGGGTAGTTTCCCCAGCCTCCTGAACTAAAGGACTTTTGAACCCCCACCTCTGGCTCCTCACTTCCAGGGTTTCCCCTATAGCAATATTCTCTGGGTTTGTTCAAGGGAGGGACTAGAGCTCTAAGAGTTTACTGAGTCATCATGGCTCCCTGAAGTTCAAGAAGGTGAGTTTCAAACCTTTAGACTGTGGGCTGATAGCTCCAGGAGTAGCTGCTGCTGCCACTGCAGGCTCTGTGCTTCTGTCTCAGCTAGCTCTAACAGACTCCCATCCTCTGCCAAGACGCCTGGGGATTGCCACTGAAGTAAGCAGGCTGGGCCTGCTCCCATTCCCATATGGTGCTCTAGGGTGGTTCTTTGCCCCCAGTGCTCTCCTGGCCTGGTACAACAGATCCCTCTCTTTCTGGACTCTCCTAGCTTGGAAACCTGTCATACTCTGTCTCCTAGTGGATTCTACCTCTCTCAAAACTGTTCAGATTCACTTCTCAAGAGGTATCTGAAAGAATTTGAGAGAGCACAGGTATGTCCCTGTTTTCATGCCACCATCTTAGCTCTGCCATCATGTGACTGTTAAAGAGAGTCCACAGACAATGTAATTCTTGAACTCCTTTTCTCCTTGTCAGAGGAAGAGGATTTCTCAGATATTATCATCCTGAAGTCTAGTCTTCTAGCCAAAGAAGGGAGGTTTCTTGGCAGTGCCAGATTCAAACACTACCCAAGGGATTGCCCAAGACTACCCAAAGTTCAAGAATTCAAAGATTAGGCCTTCTAGAGAGAGGATGGTAGTAAAAGTAGCATGCCTCTTATAAGGACAAAGACTAGAACGTGTGGGCCCAACAGAGGCAAGATCTCTAAGAGCTTAAATAAGGGGGAGAAAAAACTTGTACTTTGTCCCCTCCTAAATTACTATGAATTATTTATTCATGAATTTTTTGATTTTTTAAAGTGAAAATATTTCTATTTTTCTAATTACATACAAAAATTTTTTAACCTTTATAGAAAAATTTTGAGTTCCAAATTCTCTCCCTCCTTCCCCTACCCCCTTGAGAAGGTAAGCAGTTTGATATAGATTATACATGTGCAGCCATGCAAAACATATTTCCATATCAGTTATGTTGAAAAAGAAAAAGATTTTTAAAAAAGAACAAGTAATGTTAATAAAGTTTTTTATTAAAGTGTGCTTCAATCTGCATTTAAATTCCATCACTTGTTATTTTTTTTCTAGCTCTATAAAATTTTTTTGTAGTATGATTGGTATGGCACTGAATAAATAAACTAATTTAGGTAGAATCATCATTTTTATTATAGTGGCTTGGCCTGCCCATGAGAAATTCATATTTTTTCAACTTTTTAGGTCTGACTTTGCGTAAAAAGTGTTTTTCAGGAGAGAGGGATTCTCTGTACTATATAAATGCTATCTTCTTGGCAAACCCATATTCAGTTCCCTTTCAAGAAGAGTTCAAATAACTGGGAAGAGTTGAAAGTATTCTATGACCCTGGTGGAAATGTGGGACCTAGAACATAATTATATTAATATGTAATACATGTTTATATTTTTTATAATTATAGAACTGGAGCTAAAACAGGGCAGCTGGTCATTTGTCCCATGTATCAACACCTGAGGTGGGGTGTGTCCTCTTTACGAAGAGAAGAAAATTGTGTGAATTGCTTTGAGTTACTATGAGTATCCTCTGTTTCTGTCTATGCACTTCTGAGTTCTCTGAACCTTCTATGTTTTCTGTGCTGTGAAATAAGATGTGTCCTCTACTTGACATGCATTTGTTATCCGAATGCTTGTATGACACAGAGGGATCCTATGACTTAAATTTATGGAAATCTAAACGTGAGCTAAGCAGAAGCTATGTTAGGAGATTTTCCCAATCTCAACTCTGACTGACACTATAATGAGCCAAATAGAGAATGTAGACTTTTAGGAAGGCCCCAAAGATTGGGTCTAATCTTTGTGAGCTCAAAATTTGGGCATCCTAAGTCATGGCTTACATCTTTGGGGGCTCATCCAAAATTGTTTAATTTTCCAATAAAGTATATGGGGTAGTTTTCAACTAACTTCAAGTATCCCATTCCTTTGGGGAGAAATATGCATATTTCCTCATAAGTTCATCAAAATTATCAGGTAGTTCCCCTGGCCAACCACCTTTTACATACATGTATTGCTTTGTTGTTGTGTTTGTCCTTTGTTCTCGAAGACGACCATGATATCAGGGCAACGATGACATGACTTGCAGTAGACTTTGATTTGAGTGAGGCAGGGCTGTGCAAGGTCACCAGCCTCACTTTCTCCTCCAGAGTTATCTGGGTCCAGTGGCCTGACATTCACCAGAATGACTAGAGATGCCCCAGGATGCATTGGGAGACCCTGGCCCTTTCAGGCTAAGGTTTTTTCAGATTCTCATTTTGAGTGAGGTAATACCCATTCAATGAATAGGCCTCTTCAAGAAGTTAATCAAGGGATGGCCCCTTTAATCAAAACTCAAAAAAAAAATCAAACTGGGAGAAGACCCTCAGGGTTCCTGGCCAAAAGAGAAACAGTTACTATTTGATATTCAGGCCAAGAACATAGACTTTGGGCACATCAATGGGGCCAATGCCCTCGACCCACCCGAGATGTTTTCTCCAGTGATATAGGAAATCACTATAAAATCAGGCAGTTGGGTTACAGGGACATTTATGGCATTTTGCCATCATATGCCTGACTTTCAATAATCTTGGGTCTCAGATTAAGAGATGAGAGATATCAGCTTGAATTCTATAATCAGAAGTGAGAGGAGGCCTCAGGGTTGTTGAGTTTGCACACTGCTGTGAGCAAGAGTGTTTCCTTAACTTTGATTGTGAAGCAGAATCCCAAAATCTCAGACCTGAAAGGACCCCAGAGATGCTGGACAAGAACCATCCCTCTGCAACCCGAAGTGGCCATGGAGCCTTTGCCTGGTCACCTCCAAGAAGGCAGTCCATTCCACCTCTGAATGACTTGCATGAAGTCTAACTTTGGCCCCCTGGTACCTGTGCCCATTACTCTGAGCCCCTCTCTCTGGGGCCAAAAGGAAGTCTAATTCCTTTCCACAATTCAAACATTTGAATACGGCCATCCAGTACTACTGCAATCTCTTCCATCTCCAGGGGTAAAACCCCCAGAATTCCTTCAGTTAAACCTTCTCTGGCACAACTTTCAAGGCCCTTCACTGTTCGTGGTGAAGAGATCTTAGATAAGAAGCCAAAGACCAGAACCAGGGGCTCCTGAAGGAACTCCACCTGCCCAGTTCTTCTTCAACCCTCACTAGCCCCTGACCTGACCCACTCTAGCTGGGAGTTCTTGTCTCACCACACGACTGAGAGTCCTGACCCTCAGCAATGTCTCACTGCAACTCTTCACCCTGCCCACTGGGAAACATGGCAGCAGCTCAGTGAGCATGGTGAGCACATGCAGGGTCATGGTAGCCTCCCTGGAGCCTCCAGACTATTGCTCACTTTTTAGGAAGGCATCAGTACTAGGTTGGTTACAGTTGAACAGAATATTGCAATGTGTGGTGTTGAAAGGCTGCTCATAGTTCAGGGAGGATTATAAGTGGGTATTTTCCAGTACAGGCTTGTCCTGTATTCCCGTTTACTTGTCTCTGGAGATGTAGTCAGTTTTGGATCAGCTTTATTGGGTATCTATAGAGATGACTGTTTATTGTCCCAGAGGCTGTGAAAAGAACCGAAACTAGCATAGGACAGTTGGTCGTCTGTCCCAGGTACCATCACCTGGGGTGGGGTGCTTCCTTTTTACGTTTAGAGCACTGAATTTTCAGACTTTCCCTTTCCCAACATCACTTAGCCTGCCCTACTTTAAAATAATTCCATCCTGTCCAGACCCTTCTAAGGACCTCCAGATTATTTTCCCTCTTCTTCAACAAATTTAGACTGGGACACACCCCCTCCCAGTGCTCACTCCCAGTTGCGGGGCACTGAAATTCAAATTTAAACAGCAGCGGGGCCACTGCGCAGAAACAGGTCCCCATGATCCAGAACTGAGCGAGCTGAGAGCGGCCATGGTGCCCCATCCTCCCGAACTCAACCCCAGCCCAGCTTACCCTGCCGGAACCCTAGGCCCATACTTATCCTTTTCCTTGGTGGAGCCAGAGCAGCTGAGTCTGCAGGCAGACTGCGATGCTGGGCTCTATGGACCCATTCACCAAAAAACTCCTTGAAGGAATTCATACCAGAAGAAAGAACCTTCAGAAAAAAAAATGCCTGAGTGGCCTAAGGTGGCAGGCAGTGTCACAGGCTAGACCAAGAGACCTCGGGGGCTGCTTACAGAAACCAAGAACCAGCTGCTCCCTACCCCTCCCCCAGAGAGGGGGAAGAAAGAACTTGTACAAATCTGTCCCCCCTCAAAACAACCCTGTTCAGATCACGTTGAGGTACTGGCTTGTACCTGGAAAACAAAGAGCTGGCAGATTCGCCTTCAGAAAATCTCGTTCTCGGAAACACCCCACGTCAGAATGGTTTATCAGGAAAATACCAGGCTGATTCCAGGAAGGAACAGGCCACAAGATCTCAGACACCCATAAAGTCTACCAGCATCAAGCCTGCAGGCATTCCTGAAAGCGAAATGACCACATCTAGTCCTTTGAAAATAACCCTGTCTTAGAGGAAAAGTCCCCCCAAATCACTTGGGATTCCAAGGTCAAGACAAAAGAGGTATATGATGGGGAGAAGAACGTGGACAATGACAAGGTCCTCAACAGCTCCTGAGTCAGCAGTAACATCTTGAGTGATGTCTTGGAGGAGAACGGGCTGGGCCTGGAGCCTCAGGAGAGCAATGAGGACGCAGACAGCCTTGATCAGCCAGAGGAGGCCCTGAACATCTTGTCCATGTCCTTACTGGCCCCACTGGTAGAAACAGTGAATGTGAAAAGTCCCGAGGTATTTGCTTCCTCTCCCAGTCTGGAAATGAAAGATGTGGAAGTGATGAAGGCCCAAAGCCTGGAAAATTCCAAAGGATTCATGTCCCAAGAGCCAAGTCTGGGGACAGCATCAGCTCTGGAGACCGTGACCTTCCCTATAGCATTGACGCTTACTGCTCTCAGAGGTTCAAAGAGACTGAACGCCCTTTGATAAAGCAGAAGATGTCTCTTCGAAACTGGAAGAGAGAAGACTTCGTCCCCCTGCCAAGTGAACATCAAGCAGAAGAACCGGGAGATGAACAATGAAATTGACTTGCAGCAGACGGTGATCTATCAGGCCAGCCAGGCTCTGAATTGCTGCATTGATGGCAAGCATGTGAAGGGCTCCCTGGAACAGGCTGAGGCTGAGAGACTCCTCCTGATCACGACTGAGAAGAGAGCGGCTTTGATCGATGAGCTCAATAAGCTGAAGGCAGAGGGACCTCAGCGATGGCCCCAAGCCAGCCCCACGTCCCGTGAGCCGGCTCCATCTCAGGGCTCCATCACCCTCTCGGAGTTGTGGCTGCCTCTGGAAGCCGACTTTGTCTGTGACCCAGCTCAGTGAGCAGAAGCAACAAATTACCACTTAATTATGCTGAAATCAGGTGCCAAGAATATGGTTGCAACACCTTTGGGGAGCACGGCAGACTCTCTCACTGGGAATGCTCTGACGTTCACCACCACATTTACTCTGCAAGATATGTCCAGTGACTTTGAAATCAGTGTTGAAGTTTACAGTTTGTTCCAAAAGAAAGCATCCTCAGGGCCTGACAAGAAAAGAAAGGCATCCAAGGCCAAGGCCACCATTCCCAAGAGACTCTTGATGTCCATCACCACATTCTTTAATGATGGTGAGGCAGGGAGAGTGGTTTCCACGCTGTGCACACCAGCAAATTTGTACTCGTTGGGTCTTCAGTCAGTTCGCACCAGTACTTAATTTTAGGTTGAGCCCAGTGAACCAGTTGTTAATGGGGCAGGGCCTATGCTTGGCTAGGTTCCGTGGAGAACCAGTTGTTAATTTTATTTGAATCCCGCCACTGCTCACACCCTCTTGCTGTCTTTCATAAGAAGTACCAAATTTGCTTTGGACAAGGTACCTTTCTTGTGTCCTTTGGAAGGTCATATTTAAAAATAAAGTGCCAAGTGAATTCATTTGTGGAAGAAAAGGGCTTTCAGACCATCTTTGAGGACGTCAGTGGATTTGGAGCCTGGCACAAGTGTTGGTGTGTTCTTTCTGGAGATGGCATCTCCTACTGGACCTACTCGGATGATGAGAAACGAAAGACCCCCACAAGAAGGATGAACTTGTCTAATTATACCAGTCATCAGATAGAGCCAGCCAACCAAGAATTCTGTGCCCGATGCAATACATTTGAATTAATTACTGTCTGACTGCAAAGACAAGACGACAAAGAAACTCTTGTCACTCAGTGTGGACTCACACTCTGTGTCACCAAGAATTGGCTGTCTGCCGATATTAAAGAAGAGCAGGACCTGTGGATGCAGAAACTGAACCAGGTCCTTGTGGACATTCATCTCTGGCAGCCAGATGCCTGCTACAAGCCTGTGGGGAAGGCCTGAGCCTCTGCGGGTGGGGCGGCTCTGGCTGCCATCCAAGAGACGCAAACTTGGGTCTTGGGCTTCAGCCACCAAAGAGTACACAGGTCTTGACTTTGATATTCTCTGTGTGTGCAGATTTTTCACTACTAACCTCTCCTCTGGTGCCCATGGCCAGCAGGGGAGCCTGCTTGGCATAAGGCATGGTGCCCCAGCTTTCTGAATCTTCCCCTCCTGGTCAGTTTTTGTGGTTTTACTAAGTCTTGTTTGCAAGTGAACATTTTGGATTCTCCTCTTTGCAACATGGTGGGAGGGGTGGTGCTGCAGGATAGGGAAGATGACCCCAAAGGCCTTAGGGAGCCTCTGCTCAGCTTCCTTGCTGTGGCTGGAGCTTGTGGGCACTGGCCAGAGAGCCGGGAAGGCTATTCAGTAAGGCTTGGTTCGCATCAAGATTTTACTAAGGAACTTAGGACTTTTTTCCAAAATGCTCTTCCTCTAGTGCCACGCTGCCTCACTGCCAGAGGGATAACACAGAAGGATTCAGATGAAGCATTTAGGAGGTGCAGGGGCTGAGTGCTCATTTACGGTCACTCGCCTCTCACAGGCCACTGCTTATTCCCTGAAGTAGTCCGTAGACTTTGTATGTGCTCCTGGGATGAGACATTGAGCAGGAATTGTAGCCGAATTTTGATAGAAAGTAAATAATTTTTTAAAGCTGCTATGGACTAATGCTTTCCATGCCAAAGGTTTCTTTTTGTATCCCGAAATGGCAGCGTCTACATGCATTTTAAAATGATTTGTCGGAGAAACTTCAAGCATTATAAAGCAGGGGGGTTCAGCTGGGCACCATTTTAAATAGACTTTGAGTATTTTCTCTGAATCTTAAAGCTGTTGGTTCTCAATTAAAAACACTAATTTCAGTCATTGTTTTTTGTTATATGATATTATTTCTTTGGAAATCTAGTTTTTCTCAAATATATATCCTAAAAGTATATTTAATGTATTTACCCAAATAAATGCTTGAAAATTAAAAAAAAAAACAAGTTTAGTACCTACCTCATAGTCTCCATCTCCACCCAAATCCCCTGGTCTCTTGAACACCCTGGCCTCCCATTTGATCATCCATGACCTCTATTTCTAGTTTACGTCAACAATACAAGGGAGTGAATATATCTCAGCCCCTCCTGTCTCCTCCCCATAACACCCCACTCCCCAAATGAATTTAACCTATGTTCCAGAATTTGTAAGTATAGCTCTAGTGGCAATATGTAACTGATTATTTCAAACTTTGAATCTGATCTATATGTTGACACAGTCCATCCTAGGCTTATAGGAAGTTTTTATTAGGACAACTGTAGTCAATCAGCTGAGGAAACTCCTGGTTAATCAAAAGGGGACTGGAGGAGGAGGGACATGTCCTAGAGGAATATACTCATTGGTCAAATGTAATATTTGAATGTTGCATGCCATAGAATGTATGTTATCTTGCATTTATTTTGATTATATTTATATGTGTATGTGTCTCCCTTTCATGAAATGTAAACTCTTCGAAAACAAGGACTGTTTAATTTTTGTTTTGGTCTCTCCAGCACCAACAATAGTGTCTGACGCATAGTAAATGCTGAATAAATGCTTGTAAATTGTTAAGCCCTAGAACACAAACCCAAAATTTGCTCTACCAAATAAATTTCCTATCCTCATCAATCAAAGGGGAGGGATTCAGGGGAGAAAAGGGGGCCAGCTATGTTAAAGAGAGCAGTCCTCCACATTAATATAATCCACAAGATCACCCCTTCTGACATATTTGCTCGTCCAATATATTCCTTGTTTTGGAGTACTTAAAGAAAAGTAATTCCCATGCTGCTTCTAAGTTTGTTACAAAGGTGCTAAAGACACTGAAAATGGGACTACTACAAATAGGTAGTTTTCATAGTGTGGTCATATACATTAGGTTCTGAACTAATTTTTCAGAAGCCATTCTAGGACCATCCAATAGTAACTAGTTCTGCATTGGTTTCAGAACTTTTTAAAAAATGGGTCACATTGTGTTTCTTTCTATTAAACAAACAATAAGAGAAAAAGGAATCTTGAGCTAAGTGAGCAGGCTTGATAGTGCCAGGCTCTATTCATCACATTTTTGTATTGCTGGGGTTTTTTTAAATCACATGGTATTATCCTTCATTCAGCTTGCTATGTGCAATTTAGCAACACAAAGCAGGTTTTGCTTGATCTAATTTGAGATAATTACTTCCCCTCTCCAAGGATGCTTTTCCCCTCCTTTTTTAATGTTTCCTAGCTTGTTACACGGTTACATTCCATAGATACAGATAATTTACAAAGAAGAATCATTCAATTTCCTTTGTCAAATATAAAATGGAATTATAAGCAAATGTATAAAATAAGGAATTTGACACCAGTCATAAAATGTACCCATTAAAAAGTGCAGAAGGAACAAACTGAATCAGAACATATAAGTTAATGAGTGACTACATAAAAACCAGCCAAACACAAACATTACTGACAGCTGGGTGCCTAATCAGAGTCATTACCTAGATGGGACAAGCAACTACATGTTCACTGAATACCAGGTATTCCCATTCAAGAAGATATGCTTTCCCAGAAGTCCTTCTGTTAATGCCACAATAATGTCAGTCTCTATAAACACTGGCAGAATTGTACCTATTCCTGTTCTTTAAAAAAAAAATCTTACCAGGTGGATTTTGGTTTGTTTTCATCTTTATTTTTTAGTTTCTTTCCTTCAAAAATGAAAATAACATTGTACGATGTGTGTTCTTTGGAGTATCACTGTGTTGTAAGAAATCATGAACTGGTTGATATTTGAAAAACATGGAAAGGCTTTCATGAAATAATGAGAAGTAAAATGAGCAGAACCAAGAGAACACTGTATGTAGTAACAGCAATATTGTTCAAAGAATAATTGTGACCAAGTTATTCTGAGTACAATAAATATTCAAGTCAACTATAAGGATGATCCATAGTATGCATAGTATGGTTACATATGTATATATATTTATCAATCTATGTCAAATAGTGGCCTTCTCTAATGCGCAGTGGGGAGGGAGGAAGGGGAACAGTGCAGCACTTAAAATGTAACAAAAAAAATTAAATTTAAATTTGCCTGAAGTGTTACATTTCCATCTCACGAAACCAAAGACCAAGAGCATTCCAATCTAGCAGCCCCTTCAACATTATCCACTTTGCACTTAAGTCATTTATTTCTCCTAACCTTAAACATAGGGTACAAAAAAAAAAAATAACCTGTCCTGGGAACTCATTTGAAATACTATCTAGGTGTAAATCTAGTTTGGACGTCTCTTTAACACATGGTCCTAAATGACCTGAATTCTATTAAGAGGAAAAAAAAATCATTCCTAAAACATCACAATGCCTCAATTAGCCAGAATCACCCTAACTATAATGCTCAATTGATCAGGATGGGCTGGTTTTTTTTTTAATAAATCATGAAAAAATAAGATAATATCAGGGATTTACAAAACAAGATAATTCTTTCTGTCCAGGGGACAAAACTTGTAGAATAATCCCCTACATACACACCACCTATAAAGTTAGAGAACAAACCTGTGATTTCAATGGTCTAGGGATCTCCTGGGTGAGGAAGTTCCCTTTACCCATGCATGTTAGCCCCTCCTCCGCTTAGACAGTAGTTTAAATAACTCTCTAAGAAGTGGATGACTTGCCCAGGGGCACCCAGGCAGTTTTGTCAGAGATAGGACTTGAATTCAGGTTTCTTAGGTTAAGAGGCTGCCTCTCCCATATAGCAATTACAATGAGAATTAGTATTAATAATCACAACTCATGGATATGCTGAAAGATCTTATCAAAGAAATATTCAGTTATGATAGAAACATTGTCAATTCAGAAAAGTGGATTAATGCACTTGATAAAAGAGTTTTACTTTTTAAAAAAGAATCAGTAAAGATGTGAATGAAGTCAATCAGAAAATGTAATTAAAGAGAAAAGTTCATTTTCCAAGCATTCCAGCTTATTAAAATGTTAGGGTTTTTCTTCCTACAAAACAGGAAGAGCATCTCAAACTTTTGTTACATAGACAAGCTGGAATAGTAATAGTGTCACATTTTATCAAAAATTCTGTCACATTCATTTCAAAGTGTGGTTTGGAGGCTCATCACCTAAACTCAGTGAGTTGACTACGTACTATAAATTTGTTATCAAATCTCAACTAGGTCTTCATTGCTGCACAGAAAGCCTTTTCTTCTTTTCTGATTGGACAAGTAATTTATACTTTCTTAGCCTCTTCTGTGAAGTGGGAATAATTAAGTCTGGAGCACTTTCCTCATAGAGTTGTTTTGAGGATCAAATTGTGTGTTTTCCTTCGTTCTTGAAGAGGACCATGACATCAGGGAAATGATGAGACGACTTGTAGTAGACTTTGATTTGAGTGAGGGAGGGCTGTGCAAGGTCACCAGCCTCACTTTCTCCTCCAGAGTCATCTGGGTCCAGTGGCCTGATACTCACCAAGATGGACTGGAGATGCCCCAGGATGCATTGGGAGACCTTGGCCCTTTCACGCTAAGGTCTTTTTAGGTTCTCACTTTGAGTGAGATAACACCCACTCGGTGAATAGGCCTCTTTAAGAATTTAATCAAGGGATGGCCCCTTTAATCAAAACTCAAAAAATAAAAAAATAAAAAAACCAAAACTGGGAGGGGAAGACCCTCAGGGTTCCTGACCAAAAGAGAAACCAGTTACTATTTGGTAGGTCACCAGCCTCATTTTCTCCTCCAGAGTCATCCTGAGGATCAAATAAGAAAACATTTAAAGTGTTTTATAAAACTTAAAGCACCGTTTAATGTCAACTATTATTATTGGCTAAAGCAGGTTTGCAACTCAAGATATAGTTGTTGACTGATAGACATAGTAGCCCATATCTTTATCAAAGTAACTGGGTAAGACTTTCCTGGATACTCTCTCTCTTCTGGATTTTCATGACACTGATCTCTTGATTCTCCTCTCTGGGACACCTGTCAGTCTCCTTTGTAGGATCATCATTCATTTTATTGTTGTTCAGTTGTTCTTCAGATGTGTTTGACTCTTTGTGACCCATTTGGCATTTTCTTTGCAAAGATACTAGAGTAGTTTGCCATTTTTTTCTCCAGTTCATTTTACAGATGAGGAAACTGAGGCAAACAGGGTTAAGTGGCTTGACCAGAGTCACACATCTAATAAGGATCTGAGGCCAGATTTGGACTCAGGAAGAAGAATCTTTCTGATTCCAAACCCAGTGTTCTATCCACTCTGTCATCTAGCTGCCTAAGCATGAGGGTACTCAATGAAAATGGGTCTTGTGTCCTATTCTTTTTTCTGTCATCACTCTCTTGATGATTTCATCAGTTTCCGTAGGATTAATCATCATTTCTATGCAGATGATTCCCAAATCTACCTCTCTGAACTGATTCTCTCTCCTAAGATTCAGTCACCACCTGACTGCCAGATATCTCCACCTAGATGTCCTACAGGCATCTCAAACTCAAAATGTCCAAAATGAAACTTATCATCTTTCTTCCTAAACCTAGACACCCTCCGTGCTTCCAGTCACCCAAATTCACAGCCCAGGAGTCATCTTCTGCTCTTTACCCTCCTTCATTTCTATATCCAATAAGTTGCTAAGTCTTATCAATTCTATCTACACCACATTTTTTTCACATCTGTTTCCTTTCTACATATATAGCCACCACCCTAGTTCAAATCCTCATTATTTTCTTCCTGGAGAATTTCAATAACTACCTAACGATTTCTCCTCTTCTCTAATTCTTCCTTTATGCAGCTGTCAACATAATTTTCCTAAACTACAGGTTTCACCACATTGCTTCACTGCTCAAGAAGGTACTTCCCTCCTTATTGCCTCTGGGATAAACTACACTCCTTTGTCTGACTTTTAAAGTCTGTCACATATGCAGCCTACCTTTGATCATTTTATTCCCTCTAACACAGTTTTATGTTCTAGCCAAACTACCTTCTTGCTACTATGTTGTTTTCCATAAACTACATTCCGTCTCCCGCCTCCATCATTTGCACAGGCTATCCTTCCAAACCTGACTCGTAAAATATCTAGAATTCTTCAAAGCTCAGATCAGAGACCACATTTCTGATTTTTCCAAGCAGTCATTGCCTTCTACTTCTTGGAATTACTTTATATTTACTTCTCTGAGTATACTTTGTATTTCTCCAAAATAGAAAGTAAACTCCTTGAGGTTAGGGAATGTTGGTTCTGCCTTTATATTCCCACTGCCTAACACAGTACTTACTACACAGAAGGTGCTTAATAAATGTTTGTTGAATCCCTGCTATCAATAACAGTAGAAAAATTCTCTAAATCATGAATATTTAGATGCAAATTATAGCATTTGGAGGTCTCACATTTATCAGACTAGGAAAGATGACAAAAGAGGAAAAGGACAAATTATGGAAGGGCTTCAGAAAAACACTACTACACTGAATTGGTACATCCATTCTGAATAATATTTTGGAACATACCCAGAAAGTTACTAAACTGTACATAGCCCTTGACTCAACCATACTACTGATGGGTATAGCTGCCACAGAGATCAAAGAAAGAAGAAAAGAATCTATGGGTACAACGATATTTATACCAACTCTTTTCATGCTAGTCCCAAACTGGAAACTAAGGGAGTGTCTTCTTACTCTGCTATAGCTAAACAAATTATGGTATATGAATGTAATGGAATATTATTGTGCTACAAGAACTTACAACATGCACGGTTTTTAAGAAAACTTCTATGAACTGATGCAAAGTGAAGTGAGCAAGACTAAGAGAACAATGTATACAACATCATGGAGAAAAAACAACTTTAAAAGACTTTAGAACTTTGATCAATTCAAATAATGAACCCTAATTCAAAAGACTGAAGATGAAACATATTGCTTACTTCCTGCCAGAAAGATAATGAACTTAAAATGGAGAGAGAGAGAGAGAGAGAGAGAGAGAGAGAGAGAGAGAGAAGGAGAGAGAGAAACATTTTCTGGCATGACCAATATTGGAATTTTACTGGACTATGCATGTTTATGAGAGTTCTATTTTTTGCTTTTTACAAAAAAAAATTCAATTGGGGAGGGGAAGTAGGAAGAATGGATTATAAATACATGTTAAATAAACATTTATTTAAAAAATAAATGCTTGTTGAATTGAGTTCAATAAATGGACTCAGTACATAATAGAGTGTCCCCCCCAAACTGTCGGGAAATTATTTTTGTCACCAATTTATCTTCTTTTGCCCATGCAACTCCCAGTCCCTTTTTCATGTCTGGGAGCTATGCTGGCTCTTGGATCCTGTTCAGTGCCATAATTCTAAGTATTTGGGGAAAACAGTCCATCCTTGTGTAACCTCATTAACCTTACTCTCTTCATAAAGAAATCATGCTTATGACATGTGGAAGAAAAGTTTCTCCATTGAAGCAACATGATATAGGGGAAAGGAGAGTATAACTAATAATTTCTGCACCCAGGGCAAGTAACACAAAATGGGACTATGTTAATTGTCATTGAAATGCCTTCCTAAATGCTGCTGATGGGAGTGCTTGGGTGCTTGTGCTTGGACCCTGATTCTAACATCACATTTATCCTTAGCCTCTGCTTGGGTGCTGGTGCCTGGACCCCAATTCCAAAACCGCATCCAGTTCTAAAATCACATCTCTCTCTAGCCTCAAAATACTGTCTCAGGCAGTTCCTCTCCAGTTCAAGGGCAGCATGCCTTAGCGAAATACTTATCTCTTCTTCTGATACTGCAGCCAGCTGCACCTATAGAATTTATTAATTTGGACTCCCTGTGTGCATCCTAATTGGCTGTGTACTAGGTTATAACAATACTTACTGTTTACTGACCTTACTGATATGTATTCTAGACGTAGTCAAATGTATACTCCCTTACATTCATCTTTTTTTTTCCTTACATTCATCTTGTCTAACAAGACATTTGATGGAAGCAGCCTGGATATTTCCAGTCAGCCCTGACCATTAGTTGACTTAGTGATGTTTCACGGTCAAAACCACACCTCCTTGTAGCCCCCCCTTGGGCTATTTCCCAGTGAACTCTGGGTAAGATACCTGCTCAGTAGATACAAAAAGTGCATGTTCCTTTAAGAACTGACCATTTCTTAACCACTTCCTAATCCCATTCCAAAACACCTAATTGACATGTTTCACCCAAAAATCTCCTATAAAAATTTTTCCTGCACCCCTGTAAGGTTGCAGGTTCCCTAAGAACTCTTGCCTGCTGTAAAGCGTAATAAATCTTTGCCACCTTGACTTAAAGAATGCTTGAGATCATGAATTCATTCCAGAGAGCTCCAACCCTCTCTAGTACTCGGGTCCTTGAGAGGTACTCCCCCTCAACAACCCCATCTGGGAACTCCAGTCTTGGGGTTCCTGGACCTCATCTCCCTCTACCCTCAACACTGCTAGGAAGGTCAAGGGGGTGGGATTGGTGGTGACAGATCAGGGAACTGTTTATTTGGGGTGCAACTATCAATGTGCGATCATGAAGCTTCCAATTTTAACCAATTACTCTTGTTAACTGGGTGATAAACTCAGTTCTTGTAGGAGTCAGCAAAACAGGGTTCAAATCCCAACTCCTACTTAGGAAAGTCAATTTCCTTCAGTGAATTTTACTTTTTTCATCTACTAATGAAGAGGTTATGCTTGATGATCCCTAAGTTCCAGTTTTAAAACTATGATCCTAAGAGACTATTTCTATTAGATACAAAGCAATCCGGAGATGACTCTTACTAGATGTAAAGCAGCTTTTCATCATTCTTTGACCCATATTTTTCTAGAGAAGTTGAGGATAAACATATAAAATATTGCATACTTAAAAATAAGTCATATAAAAATGAGAGGAAAAAGACAAAATGCAAAGTAGAGATTTACAGATTAGTTCTTTTAATTTATCCTCTTTTTTCTTATGGTATCACATCTTACCTTCCTCCAGCGATCAAAAAGGAATAGTGCTCATTCAAGCAATTAATATTTCAGGGAAAACTTAGATGAACTGATACAGAATGAAATAAGTAGAAGCAGGAAAACAACATACACAATTACTATAGCAGTGTAAATTGAAAGACCAATAAATGAACTCAAATGCCGTCTGATTATAATGACCAAATTTGGCCCCAAGAAGAGTTGAGAAAACATGCCTCCTTCCCTTCATTGAATAGATGAAGAACTATTGATATGGAATACTGCAGATACTGTCAGACATGGTGGATGTGTTGATTGATTTTGCTGAACTTCTGTTGTTTTTTATGTTTATTTTCATTTTAAAATTTTTGTTACAAGATATGCCTTGCTGAGAAGGGAGAAAGAGATATACTTGGAAATAAAGGTAATGTAACAAAAAGGCACAAGTAAAAAAAATCATTAAAAATTTTAAAAATTGAAACAATCATTTTATCAGCAGCAGCATGTTAAATCCTCACACCCCACCAAAACATGGAATCCAAGACTTCTAGTCATCCTTTTGAAGATATACAGACCTCCCTATCTCCCTTTACCAATAAAATATAGGTGCTATGTTTGTCTCTCATGCTTCCCTGAAGCATTCAGCTATCATCAGAGATTATGCTTCAGTGTGTCTGCAAGTGATAATTTACCCTTATCTGCCCTGGGCAAGTCACTTAACCCAGTTTGTCTCAGTTTCCCCATCAGTAAAATAAGCTGAAGCTGGAAAAGGAAACCACTCCAGTATCTTTGCCAAGAAAACCCCAAATGGGGTCATGACAAGTCGGATATAACTGAAATGACTGACAACAACAATGTGAGTTTAGGTTGAAGGCAGGCACTATAAGTGAGAGTGTCAAACTTGAACATTAAAATGGAGTTTAAATCACCTCCACCCTATTTTAACTAGCTATGAACATATTTTGAATCATCAGTCAATCAAGAAACCTAAGAAGTGTGAAAGGTCTTTGAAAGTCATTAGATGGAGTAAAATGATGCCAGAGAAGAAGTCTATTCCAATAGGGTGGGAAACTTAGTCACATTCCCAAGAAGAACAAAGTATTAAGCAAGCTAAGAAGAGAAAGGGATTCCAGAAATTAGCGTATGGCTTTCTAGTGCATTTGGATGTGGGGGAATCGGGTGGGAAAGTTGGGAAGGAAGAAAGGCTTCTGCTTTAGCCTTGGCCTGGTATCCTGCTTCTCTCACCAGCTTCTAACGGTCTGAAGAATATTGGATTTCCCATTTTCTCATCTACGTTCTACAAATCAGCTGGCAAAAGTGTCTGCATTGAGAGCACAAAGCAAATAAGATAGAGATTCACCATGTTTAAAGGGAACTTCTTGAGCACCCTATAAATAGGAAAAAAGAACTTCCTGAAACTGGAGGTTGCATTGCCTCTTTACCACATGTGATCTCTGGTGTTAAGCTCACTTTCTCATGGATTTTGTATATACTTGAGGGGAAAATATGTCACAGATATTTGTAGAAATATTTATCAACTGCCCTTGCTTCCACTTTAATAAATACTTCTTTGGGGGAAAAAACTGCTTAAGGCTGGCTAACTAAATTGATTTTCAATTGATGACCTTGGAGGGAAGCACACGGGTGGGCACTAGAACCATTGGCATTAAGAAGTTACCAATGATCCTAGAATCATAAAAGGGAGCTGTATCCATGCCTTGGGGATCCTGGGGATCCTGGACTCATCTGTAAGAATTAGAGTGGAGAAAAAGGATGCTTCAGAGTTCATATGAGATTACAAAAAAGTCAAAATTCTGATTCAATCTGATTGTCTTTACAGACATAGATTTGAAAAACAGCTACTATGGGCAAGTCATTTAATCATTATTTCAGTTTCAGGATTTCAGTTTCCTCATCTAAAAAGTGGGACTGGGAATACTTTGTTTTATCTACCCCACCAGGTAATCTTTTTAAACCTCATAGTACTAGATAAATGAAAAATAAGAAGAATTACTATGTACTAACTTAAAGTATTGGCTACTAAAATGCATATAGGAATTAGGATATATGCAGCCTTCAACCACAAGGATTCTCCTGTGTGGATTGCAAAGACAATCTCTTCTGGTGATTGTGGATCTCGTTAAGAGGACCTTGTAGAGTTCCTAAGTTAAGTGCAATCAGCACATCATCAAGAAACAGAAGCATCTGAACAATCCGATTAATTACAGGGAATTCCTGTTCCATTTGCATTCTGCACAGGACATCCTCTATACCATCAGAGCATATATTTCACAAATATATTTCTCCACTCTATGACTCAATGTTGATAAGGAGAAAGTTGTTGAAGAAAATTATCTCTGGTTCTGATCAAGGAATCTTCTATGACCTTAGGCAAGTGATTTAAAGTTTCTGGGTCTCAGTTATCTAATCTGTAAAATGAATCTAATCTGTAAATGACTAGATGGCCCCTGAGCTCTGTTTTTCTTCCAGATCTCTTATGTATGCATTAAGACACACCTTCCTATAGGAGAGTTTTAAAAGCTGTTATTTTGCTCTACTGAATCAAATGCTCTTTTGCAGTCAACAACTGTATTGTCTACTCATTAATCACAAGTCAGTGGTATGACTATGAAGATGTCGTCTGCAGCTTGGGAAAACCAACTTCTTCCTTTCTCACATTTTGATGTATATGTAGAGTATGCCATTTTTATAAAGATTTTATAGAAATAAACATGTAGACATATGAGTCAGTAGTCACTGATGTCTTTTTGGCTGCCCTATATTGCAACGTGCCATCTATTAATTTTTCCATATTGTTCATGTTTTTCTCTCTTAGCCATAGGTTGAAAATTGATCAATCGTTGTCCTATAAATTCTATTGCCTCCAGTACGGATTTCTCTTCATATATTTAAGTCAGTTGCCATTTGGACTTTCTTTTAACAAACATGTCCATTTCTCATATAATGAAATTGGTTCCACCGTCATCACCAGTAAGATTAAATTCCCTCCTTACCCTAAACCAGGAAGTTACTTTGTGTTCATTGTGTGTTTTTTATTTACTCGTATGTGTACTTGTTGCATTGCTTCCCTCGATAGAATGTAAACTCCTTCTAGACAAGGCTGATCTGATTATTGTATTTGTATCCTGTTTCAAGAATCCAGCTAGCGGCTCCTGTGGGGGTGTAAAATCAACAACCACCAGCTCACAGAACGCTGCAAGCCCAGGTCCTTTTGATCTGCTTTACTAAGGAAAGCAACGTTAAGGGGCTGACAAGCTTACTTTAATTCAGCATACAAATACCATTCACTTAGTTCAGGGGGAAAAGCCAGCACCCTGAACTTCAGAGCAAATACAAACAAATTACAAACATCGCCAGACAGGCCACATACAATTCATAGTTACCAACATCTAAGTTCAGCCCAGGAGCTCGTAACAAGGGCTGGCCCAGAGTCACTCTCGCCACCACGGCTGTGGGTCAGAGCTTCTAAAACAAGAAAGCCAACCCCTGGTTTTATATCTTTTTCAGGGTCAAGGGTGAGTCATACATGTGACTCACCCACGTGACCTAAAATCGCCACAAAGAGGTGACTTAAACCCACATGGTCTAAAAGCCTCTGATGTCATAAACATGTCACTCAAACCCATGTAAACTAGGCTTTCCTTTGAGTCAAGGAGGTCGTCAAGGACTCCTAATTTAATCAAGGAAATAAAGGTCAAACTCTTCAAGCACACTTGGTTGAACTAAGTGCTAAGAGCCCATTTTGATTGCCAACACATATCGCCAGTTCTTAGCATAGTAGTTGGCATGATTGACTGATTAAGACTATGATTATAAATGCGCTAAGGACAAACTGATACAGTTGGGTCTCAGCCAAGATATATGAAAGCTCATCTTCTATTAAACTGTTATTTTTAAAATTATATTACATACTAGAAAAACTAATGAAGAAAAAAAAGTTTAGCCTAAGTTTATTCCTTGAAATTTTTGGACATAAAGTTTCAGAATTTTGTAGTGAGAAGTTTTGATATTATTGCAAAAGAGAGACTTTTTTCCTAATATATTCGAGAAAATTCTAGATCTATTTTAGAAATAAGCTAGAGTTAATAATGGTTGACATTCATGTAGAGCTGAGGAATATGATCAAATTCAATGGCTTCACAACAATCTTAGGACATAAGTTGTATAAGTTGTCCCTATTTTACAGCTGGGGAAACCAAGACCTTCATAGTTAATAAATAGCACAGCCAGAATTCAAACCCAGGTCTTTGACTCTAAATTTGTTCTTTCCACTATGTCATATCTGCTCACCCTCCAAATGGTGTAAATGGTGTAAACTTCTGTTTACATCACCACCACTGAACTGTGTGCAGATTTTTTTCAGGATACTATTGTAATGTGTATGTACTGGACCTCTCTCCCAAAGCCATGCTGCTACATCTGCCCCTCTGGTTTCCAAAGGGGTAGACATGAGGGGTTACAGTATCTTTCTTTTAAAATTTTTTTTTCTTACATATGAAAACAATTTTTAAAATATTTGTTTTTGGGGAGCGGAGCCAAGATGGCAGCTGGAAAGCAGGGACTTGCGTGAGCTCCCCGCCAGGTCCATCCAAAAACCTATAAAACATGGCTCTGAACAAATGCTAGAACTGCAGAACCCACAAAATAGCAGAGGGAAGCAGGGCTCCAGCCCAGGACAGCCTGGATGGTTGCTGGGTGAGGTCTATCACTCACGGAGCTGGGAGTGGAGGGGAGCAGAGCCCAGTGTGGGCAGCAGCAGGACCAACCAGAACAGGAGCCAGGAGGAGCAGGCCCTAGCCCCCTGAATCAGTAAGCTGTGGCAGTTACCAGACTTCTCAACCCACAAACACCAAAGACAAGAGAGAAGGTTAGTGGGAAAAGCTGCAGGGAACAGAGTGATAGGAGTTTGAGGTTCAGCCACTGCCCCGGGGACAGCTGGGGTGGTGCAGCTACAGAACTACAGCTGCAGTTGCTTCTAGCCCCAGGCCCACCTGGTGGGAGGAATTAAGTGGCAGATCCCAGCAGGAGTGCAGAGCCTACTTTAGATCTGAGTCAGATCCAGGTTGGTGGTACTTGAGGAAGGAGGAGTGCTGGTGTGGCAGAGCTGGCTGTATAGAAATAGCTCTGAAAACAACAGCGCATCCCCTCAAGCTTGGAACAAAGTACTCTTTACTCTACAAGCAGTCATACCCTGACAAAAAACTCAAGTCAAGTAAGTTGGCTGGGAACATGGCCAGGCAGCGAAAACAGACTCAGATTCAGTCTCAGACTTCGGAATCTTTCTATGGTGACAAAGAAGACCAAAACATACAACCAGAAGAAGTCAACAAAGTCAAAGAGCCTACATCAAAAGCCTCCAAGAAAAACATGAACTGACCTCAGGCCATGGAAGAGCTCAAAAAGGATTTGGAAAAGCAAGTTAGAGAAGTAGAGGAAAAATTGGGAAGAGAAATGAGAATGATGCGAGAAAACCATGAAAAACAAGTCAATGACTTGCTAAAGGAGACCCAAAAAAATATGGAAAAAAATACTGAAGAAAACAACACCTTAAAAAATAGACTAACTCAAATGGCAAAAGAGCTCCAAAAAGACAATGAGGAGACAAATGCCTTGAAAGGCAGAATTAGCCAAATGGAAAAGGAGGTCCAAAAGACCACTGAAGAAAATAGTACTTTAAAAATTAGTTTGGAGCAAGTGGAAGCTAGTGACTTTATGAGAAATCAAGATGTTATAAAACAGAACCAAAGGAATGAAAAAGTGGAAGACAATGTGAAATATCTCATTGGAAAAACCACTGACCTGGAAAATAGATCCAGGAGAGATAATTTAAAAATTATTGTACTACCTGAAAGCCATGATCAAAAAAAAAAGAGCCTAGATATCATCTTTCAAGAAATTATCAAGGAGAACTGCCCTGAGATTCTAGAGCCAGAGGGTAAAATAGAAATTGAAAGAATGCACAGATCACCTGCTCAAAAAGATCCCAAAAAGGAAACTCCTAGAAATATTGTTGCCAAATTCCAGAGCTCCCATATCAAGGAGAAAATACTGCAAGCAGCCAGAAAGAAACAATTTGAGTACTGTGGGAACACAATCAGAATAACACAAGATCTAGCAGCTTCTACATTAAGGGATTGAAGGGCTTGGAATACAATATTCCGGAGGTCAATGGAGCTAGGATTAAAACCAAGAATCACCTACCCAGTAAAACTGAGTATCATGCTCCAAGGCAAAATATGGGCTTTCAATAAAATAGAGGACTTTCAAGCTTTCTCAGTGAAAAGACCAGAGCTGAATAGAAAATCTGACTTTCAAACACAAGAATCATGAGAAGCATGAAAAGGTAAATAAGAAAGAGAAATCATAAGGGACTTACTAAAGTTGAACTGCAGTTGCTTCTGGCCCCAGGCCCACCTGGTGGGAGGAATTAAGTGGCGGATCCCAGCAGGAGTGCAGAGCCTGCTTAAGATCTGAGTCAGATCCAGGTTGGTGGTTCTTGGGGAAGGAGGAGTGTACATTCCTACATCGAAAGATGATGTGTATAATTCATGAGACCTCAGTATTAGGGTAGTTGAAGGGAATATGCATATATATGTATATGTGTGTATGTGTATATATATATATATATATATACAAACATGTATACGTGTGTGTATGTGTGTGTATATGTATGTGTATATATATAATATGTATATATATATATATATATTTATAGAGAGAGAGAGAGAGAGAGAGAGACAGAGAGAGACAGAGAGACAGAGAGAGAGACAGAGAGACAGAGGGCACAGGGTGAGTTGAATATGAAGGGATGATATCTAAAAATGTAAAATCAAATTAAGGGATGAGAGAGGAATATATTGAGAGAGGGAGAAAGGGAGAGATAGAATGGGGTAAATTATCTCGCATAAAAGTGGCAAGAAAAAGCAGTTATGTAGGAAGGGAAGAGGGGGCAGGTGAGGGGGAATGAGTGAATCTTGCTCTCATCGGATTTGACCTGAGGAGGGAATACCATACACACTCAATTGGGTATCTTACCCCACAGGAAAGAAGGAGGAAGAAGATAAAAAAGGGGGTATGATAGAAGGGAGGGCAGACAGGAGGAGGAGGTAATCAAAAGCAAACACTTTTGAAAAGGGACAGAGTCAAGGGAGAAAATTGGATAAAGGGGGATTGGTTAGGAAGGAACAAAATATAGTCAGTCTTTCACAACATGAGTATTGTGGAAGGGTTTTACATAATGATATCCAAGTGGCCTATGTTGAACTGCTTGACTTCTTAGGAATGGTGGGTGGGAAGGGAAGAGGGGAGAGAATTTGGAACTCAAAGTTTTAAAAACAGTTGTTCAAAAACAAAAAATAAAAGTTTTTGTATGTAACTAGGAAATAAGATACACAGGCAATGAGGTGTAGGAATTTATCTTGCCCTACAAGAAAGGAAGGGAAAAGGGGATGGGAGGGGAGTGGGGTGACAGAAGTGAGGGCTGACTGGGGAATGGGGCAACCAGAATATACGCTATCTTGGCGTGGGCAGGAGGGTAGAAATGGGGAGAAAATTTGTGATTCAAACTCTTGTGAAAATCAATGCTGAGAACTAAATATATTAAATAAATTAAATAAATAAATTTAAAGAGAAAAAAATATATTTTTTTTAATTTTGAGTTCCAAATTCTCTCCCCTTACTCCCTTCTCTCTCCCTGAAGTGGCAAGCAATTTGATACAGGTTATACATATGAGGTTTTGTAAAACATTTCCATATTAATCATGCTATGGGGAAAAAACAGACCAAAGAAAAAAAAGAAAAAGAAAGAAAGTTTTAAAAAGTGTGCTTCAATCTGCATTCACACTCCAGCAGTTCTTTCTCTGGAGGTGGATAACATTTTTCATCATAAGTCTTTCAGAATTGTCTTAGATCATTGTATTGCTGAGAATAACTAAGTCATTCACAGTTGATCATCATACAATATTCCTGTTACTATGTATAATGTTTTCCTGGTTGTGCTCACATCAATTTGCATCAGTTCATATAAGTCTTTCCAGGTTTTTCTGAAAGCATGCTGTTCATCATTTCTTAGAGCACAATAGTATTCCATCACAATCACATACTACAACTTGTTCTGCCATTTCCCAATTGATGGACATTACCTCAATTTCTAATTCTTTGGCACCACAAAAAGAGTTGCTATAAATATTGTTGTACTTGTATGTCCTTTTCCTTTTTTTTCTTTTAATCTCTTTGGGGTACAGAACCAGTAGTGGTATTGCTGGGGACAAAGGGTAAGCATGGTTTTCTAGTCCTTTGTAGTTCCAAATTGCTGCGCAGAATGGCTGGATCAGTTCACAACTCCACCAATAATGCATTAGTACCCCAGTTCTCCCAGATCCCATCCAACATTTGTCAATTTCTTTTTCCATCATATTAGGCAATCTGATAGGTGTGAGGTGATACCTCGGAGTTGTTTTAATTTGCATTTCTCTAATCAATAGTAATTTAGAGCATTTTTTCATATGACAATAGATAACTTTGATTTCTTCTTCTAAAAACTGCCTGTTCATATCCTGCGACCATATCTCAACTGGGGAATGTCTTGTATTCATGTACATTTGACAATAGTTAAATCGGAGGAACTTGCTATAAATTCAAATCCACCCTTTCTACCCCAGAGTTTCCTATTTTCCCTTCTAATCTTGGCTGTATTGGTTTTGTTGCACAAAAACTTTTAAATTTAATGTAATCAAAATTATCTATTTTACATCCTGTAATGCTCTCCATCTCTTGTTTGGGAATAAATTCTTCCCTTATCTATATATATGATGCTCCCCTAATTTGCTTATGGTATTAACCTTTATCTAAATTATGTACCCATTTTGACCTTATTTTGGCATACAGTGTGAGGTGTTGATTTATACCTAGTTTCTGCCAAAATGCTTTACAGTTTTCCCAGTAGTTTTTGTCAAATAGTAATTTCCTACCTCCAAAACTTGGATCTTTGGGTTTATCAAACACTAGATTACATGGTCATTTACTACTGTATATTGTGTACCTAATCTATTCCACTGATCTACACTCTTATTTCTTAGCCAGTACCAGATTGCTTTGATGATTACTGCTTTATAATACAGTTTGAGATCTGGTATTGCAAGGCCACCGTCCTTCACTTTTTTTTTCATTGGTTCTTCTTGACCTTTTGTTCTTCCAGATGAATTTTGTTAATATTTTTTTATAGCTCATACATTTTTTGGTAGTTTGATTGGATGGCACGGAATAAATAAATTAAGTAGAATTGTCATATTTATTATATTGGTTTAGTCTACCAGTGAGCAATTAATATTTTTCCACTTGTTTAGATCTGACTTTATTTGTGTGAAAAGTGTTTTGTAATTGTGATCACTTAGTTCCTGAGTTTGTCTTGGCAGTTAGATTCCTAAGTATTTTATATTATCTGCAGTTATTTTAAATAGAATTTCTCTACCTCTTCCTGCTGCATTTTGTTGGTAATATATAGAAATGCTAACGATTTATGTGAGTTTATTTTATATCCTACAACTTTGCTAAAGTTGTTAATTATTTCCACTAGTTTTTTAGTTGACTCTAGAATTCTCTAAGTATGCCATCATATTATCTGCAAAGAATGATTGTTTCCAGTTAGAGGATCTTTCTCATCTCCATTGCCACCTGCTTGAGCCCCCATTTGCAGTGTTCCCACCATTGTTAGGGACCTGCCACTATGCCCCATTTCCATTTAAGCCTTTAATAGCAATTAGCTTCTACAAAGGAATATGTGTCAAAATTATATCTTGTTTTAGTCCCCCTGACCACTACCCTTCTACTCAATATAAAACGCTTAAATAGCCAGTATAAAGGGGCAATAGCAGAAAATAAGATTGCAAAGGGGAAGCTGGAAGTCATATGCAAACTGTCTCAAAGATCAAAGAAGCATAATTTATCATATATTGTATCATATAGTAACCAAAATTCACATCCTTGCAATATGTGTTCAGTCAATAGAAGCCATTTAGGTGCTGCTGTCAGAGCTTTCTGGTCCTATGATATGGAAATCCTAGACAAATTCCATACCTCCACAGTTCCAGATAAAACAAAATATCAAAAGGTGCTGCTAACTTTAAGATGACCCAGACATATTAACTTTAAAGTTTTACTGATAACTTTGAGATGATTTGTATATGTTAATGAACTAACCCTAAGGTGGTCCAGATAAAAGTTAGTGTGTTCTATAAAAACTCTATAAAAAATGAGATCTCAAACTCCTGCCTGCCCTCATCTCCCAGCACTTTTCTAAGGTCTAAGTAGAGTTTTCACTTTTTTAAGGTTAGTAATACAATTCTGTCTTCCATTGGGTCCATGCCGCCTACTGCTCACAATTCCCTTCCCCACCCTCGTTCCCACCCTACCATCTCCCCAACCTGTCCCATTGCCATCTGTTTTGGTACCCCTTTTGCTTCTTGCCTTTGTACCATCTGTGCTTTATTAAAATGTGATTGCAGTCCCATTTCCTGCTGCCATTGTACGCTTTCCCAGAAAGTACTCAAAGAAGTAGGTGTGCCTCCTTCCATATCATAAATTACCAATTTGGGATATTTATTTCAAATATTAACAAGATCAAACATATAAACATTCTTCCCAATGCTTCTAGGCATTCAAACCTTAGTCTGTAGGGGAGTAAATTCAAAATTTAGCTCAATTCCTCCATTGCTTTGGTCCCAACAAGTTGTCATCCAAAGGCAGTATTGCTGTCAAATAAATCCTCAACTCAGTCACCACTGGGCTAGGGTCCCAAAGGTTACTTGTGGAGGTTGCTCCTTGTTCTTTTGGATATTGATGCTACATAAAACTCAGTCTGAATTCCAACTCCCAGATTTCTGTAACTTGCTCTCAAGACCTTTAGAAACTCCCAAGGTTGGCGATCCTACTCCTTTCCCCTTTAGAACATAAGGGGAAAAAAAGGCCAAGAACAGAGGTGTGTTTCTTGGGGCCACAGAGTGCAGGAGGCCCTGAGGCTTCTTCCCTTAAAGGATGGTCTCTGTCTGGGTGAAGTAAGTGGTAAAAGAGTCATTGAATGAAGCCAAGGCAGGTAAAGCTGACTCATGCCTTTTTAAAGATATGGCCAGTTCTGGCTATGCAGCTAAGCAAAAAAGGTTCCTCCCAACCACAGGATCAGCCATCTGGCACCTGTTGCAGAATGTCTACATAGATTTCACAATCTCGCCACAGCTCTTCCCTTACACGTGATCATGATTCTCTAGGAAGCAAAGCTGCCCAGTCTCCTCCATGTGGAAAGACTAAATCAGTTTAGTAAACTCATGGGATCTGCTCATGCACTAGACATTCATTACATAGAAAAGTGATATGTGGTGAATGGTTCAGAGGCACTCTCTCCCCCGGGATAGCACACTCACTTTAGAGACTGAATTTAGAGAAAAGACACTGGTTTACCAACATAAGAAATCTAAGTAGGAAAAAAAGGGATAAATTCTACCTACTAGTAGAATAAAAACAAAATATAATCTAATAACTTTTCTCATTTCAAAAAATACTATTATCACATATCATCGTAGGCCTTCCTACTCCACAAAGTAGTCCCAGAGCAGAATGATGACATAGTCAAAATTTGGATAAGAATAACTCACATGTATCTCATATGGTATCTTCATGTTTATGGGTCTTTCCTCATAATGGCCTCAATTTTATAGATATCGGTCACTATTTGGTTTGGGTGTATGAAAGAGATTTTTTATAAAAATAATTAAACTAAGGCCCAGAGAACAATAATGGCTTGTCCAAGGTTATTAGGCTAGTGTTAGAGATGGGATTCAAGCCCAAGTTTTTCATGATCACAAATCTAGAGTTGGTACAACTCTATCTAATTGAACTCCAATAATTTAGGGTCCTTTCCTATTTCCTGCATTTTCACTTTGTATAGAACCAAGGCCTTTTTAAGGTCAGTAATACAATTTTTACATGACTCCATTTTTAAAAACACTTTTAATCTTGACTCCCTCGTCAACAACAGGTAACTCAATAGTGTAGCTTCCCTGCTGATTTCCCTATTTCCCTCTTCAACAAGCATTTACTCTTAATTACTTTTAACCATTTTCTGAAGAAATTTTTAGGTTTCATTTATTTTGCAAATGCTTTGTAGTAAACATGGGGAAGGGTTTCATATCTTTCCTTACAGCGTGGTGCCTATTGCTGTGCTTTCTTGTTGTAGCTTTAAAAAAAAAAAAAACTCCAAGGATTATGCAAAGTGCCTTAATTCTGCTCAAGTGTATATATTGGTGTTATGAAGTCTCAGTCCCAAGGGAGATGGGCATAAATTAACACATTTATCAGTTACTGTTCACAAAAAATCCAAAGGAAATTAAAAGACAGTTTGCTCATTTCTGGAATATTTGATACAATAAAAACCCAGTGAAATTAAGGAATTAAGAGCCCTTTGAAGTTCGTTTTTAATAGATATGACCTGTTGTAAAAGACACTGTCATGATTCATATTTTTTGTGACACATGTGAATTAATGATTCATGACGCAGATGGATACTATACACCTCCAAAGAATCGTTGCTTTCTTTTGGGAAATGATATCGACTCAACGATCGACCTTTGTATGTCACCCCATCTTAGAACAGTAGTGCTGCACCCTCTTAATGTTTACTGAGTTTAACTGAATCCACCACATACCATAATTTTCTCAGTATATATCTCACTCTCCAAATCTCACAATGCTATTTAAAAACTTCTAGTAATAGTTATGGTATTGGGAAATTCTGTCAATTCTTGTTTAGGATACCTTACCAAGCAGATGCTCCTATAGGCTTTCCTAAGGTTCATACAAAAATGTAGAGGCTATCAGTCAGATCTGGCTCAATAAAAACCTTGGACTACTCTCCTATCTTTCCCAGCTCTGATGAGATTTCACCTCATCCTGCCAGTAACCAGACGTCCAAATCTACGTGTTCTGCATGGGTCCTACCTCCCCTTCCCTGCTTCCATTGCTGAGTTTTCTTTCCCCCTCCCCTATCAGAATGTAAGTTTTTTCTCTGAAAGAGATTTTGTTTATTTGCGTTTTTGTGTTCCAAGTTTTGGCAGGAAAGAGTCTCAGTGGATAAGATCCCTGGGCCTGGTATCAGGAAAAACTGTGGCCTCAGGCACTTGCTAGTTGTATGACCTTGGACAAGTCACTTAACCCTGTTTGCCTCAGTTTCCTCATCTGTAAAATGAGCCAAAAGAAATGGCAAACCACTCTAGTATTTTTGCCCCCCGCCAAAAAAAAGCTCAAGTGGAGTTATAAAAAGTTGGACACAACTGAAAATGACTGAACAACAAATTCCCAGGGTTCAGCACACAGAACATAGAAATTGTTTTATCATCCACATCTATTTTTCTACATCTTTCTCTCTACTTACCTACCTATCTGTCAAGAAAGATTGGCCATACAAGCAGGAAGAAAACCAGGAGAGGACAGAATCTTGAAAACTCAGGGAAGAGAAAGTACCTAGGTGGGGTTAGAAAAGTATCAAATGCTGCAGAGAGGTAAAGAAGAATGAGGACTGAGAAGAAACTAGATTTGCAATTAATATATCATTGGTGGGTGTGGAGAGGTCAGTATTGGCTGAGTAATGAGGCTACAAATCAGATTGTAAAAGTGAGGAAAGGAAGTAAAGGCAATTACTTTAGCAAGAGTCTTTTCTTTTTCTTTTAGGAAGTTGTCTGCAAAAGGAAGAAAAATCATAGGATGAATTTTAGGGGCCAGTACAGTCAAGTAAAATTCTTTTTCTTTTTTTGAAAGAAACTTGCATGTATATACAAGCTCCAGAAAAGGAGGCAGTAGCTTGAGGGAGACGGAAAATTATAGAAAGGCAGCAGAAGATTTGGGGGGAAGTTGCTACAGAAGGCTTGAAAAGAAGACATCCAGGGAAGTTAAGGGTCAGCCTTGGCCAGAAGAAGGGCCACCTCTTCATCTGGGAACAGAGGATTTTAAGTGCTTTCAAGTTGGAGAGTAGGAGGAAAGATGCAGGGAGCTTTGGGAGAATATGACTTCTGTTTTCAGTTTCCCTTTCCTTGTATCGCTAGCATTAACAAATGCTTGTTGACCTACTCACTGAGGTCCGGTGGGTGAGCGGTTTTATGTATATATTTATTGAGGGGGTAACAACACAAGAAATAAATTAACAGGGGGAGAATTTGAATCCAGTTCATCTGACTCCATCTCCATACTCTTTCCACAATCCGAACAGGCTAAAATATTAGCCATCATTCAAAGGCTTTGGCCAAATGCAAACTTAATAATATTTTATTACTTATGTTTACTGAATAAAGCTGAACACTTCCAGACAAAATAATGCTGTTTTAAAAATTTTATTTTAGAAAGAAAAATAATAAAAATGCTCATTTTATTCTAGAAAAATATTTTAGAGTTATTTGACTCCAGGGGCTGCTGGGGGAGCACTAACTCTGGAACGTGTGCCACCCTGGGCAAATCGATTGCCTCTAAAATCAAAAACAATATGGTAACTGATTGCCAAGTCAAACACTCTCAAAGTACAGCACTACCTAAGCCCTAACATCTTCATCATTTAAACTGGGCATGTTGATCATAAAGAAGTCTAAATCTCAACTGTGTTCAGCTTTAAAAAGAAAAAAATTAAAAGTTTTTTCGCTGACACCATCTCCCCCCCATCCCCCACTCCAATCCCAAGATAATTTAGAAAATCTATGATACAGAGAAGTATAGCAAAGCTGTGTTAGACCCACGGCTGGGGAAGGGAGGAAATCATTTCCCTGAAGTTCGATAGCAAAGTTCTTCAAAGAAAGGGAGTGTCACAGTCTAGAAAAGGGGGAGGAGAATCTTTCTTCCTCTATTCCCAAGGGTCATCTTGGGGTCCCAAAGGGCTTTCACATTCCTCCCTCCCCCCACCCCGCCCCGCCCCACAACTGGCCACAGCGCAGTTTTCCCGGCTGTGGGCCCCACCCATAGAGCCCAGTCACATCCCAGCTATTAAAGTCTCTTATTTCCTAGATCGCTAGCCGTACATTGGCTAGCCTTAGGTTAAAAGGTAAGAACTTCGAAGATACGCCCATAGGAGGAGGGAAGACGTGAAGAGGAAGTTCGTTCTGGATCGCGAGAGAAGCCTCAGAAGGAGGCGCGGCCTCTAGCACCGCCGGATCCGGAAGTAGTACTTCTTCCCTCTTGACCTCCCCTTCCTGTCACCTAAGTAGGATGACGTGTCTGAGAAAGTAAATGCGGAAGTGGGCGTGTCCTAATCTGCACGCCGAGGGGTGGGCCAGCCAATCAGAGGCTGAGGCGCGCGTCAATCACTGCCCGCTGATTCCTCGGAGTCCGGTGCAGACTCTCAGGGAAAAATAAGAAATCCTCGCTTCTCCGGGTTTTAGTGGTAGCTCGAAAAGGGCGTGGAAAGGGGCTGGAGGAGGTGGAATGTTGTCGCTCTGATTGAAGGGGAAGGGGATTCCTTGGGAAATGGGGGACTCCGTGGATTAAATCTTAATTAATTAGACCAACTAATTGACTAAATTAAACCAGTTGAATAAATTTAATTAAATTAGTTAAATAAAATTAATTAGAAAGCTTAGTCATTGGAATTTTATTCAGCTTTTGAAGTGCAAGGGGATATGTGTTTTACTCCTAAGTTCACTTAAACCCCTTGGGCCTCAGTTTCTTCAGCTGCAAAATGGATTGCCTCATAACAGCTAGCCTTTAGATAGCGTTTTAAGGGTTGCAAAGCACTTTACACATATCTCATTTTATCTCTGTACTGAGGTCCATTAAGGTTTCGATCTATAATTCCATTAGATTTCGTTGAAAACATTCAATCCAATTCAATAAACATTTATTAAGCATCCACTCTATGCCCAACACTGTGCTATAAGCACTAGGGATACAAAAAGAGGCTGAAAACATTCCCAGCACCCATCAAAGAACAATTGTTCTTTTTTTTAAAATAGAAACAAACCCCAGAGCAACCCATTTATTGTTATAATACCATAAAAGAAAGATCAAAACAACATGGAAAAATGTGTAGCTGGCTTTTGAAGCCCAGAGAATGTAACTAAGAAAAAAAAGTATTGCCTTCTGAGTGTCTTCTAACTTCACTGACAATATTCTTCTAGTTAGAAACACTTTGTAGTAGGGTAATGTTGTCTCCTTTTAGCATGATCGGGCCAAGCTGTTTCCTTCACTTTGTTTTAGAGTGAATCTCCTCTGCATCATCCAATACAAGATTCATATATTCATTGAAATCAATTATGCAGCCCTCTCTTCGCATATTTACTCACTCATACAGCCACACCTGAATTCGGGACCGATTTTGGAGATACCTGAAGATGAGGTTGATGGGCTGCACCATCACCTTCTGCACCTTCTGGCCCTGGCCGCCATACGCCATGGGGGGAGCGTACAATGAGAGCGAGGGGCCCGGCACGCCTTAGGGAAACCACCAGCGGAACCGGAAGTTCTAGAACAATTGTTCTAACATTTGGTTTCTGCCTTCCAACATCAGTTATTTTTGTTTCAGCTTCTAATCAGGCTATAAACTCTTAATAAAAAAATTATTCTTGAAATCCACCTATTCATCATTTCTTATAGCACAACAGTATTCCATTACATTCATATATCACAACTTGTTCAGCCATTCCCGGATTGATGGGCATCCCCTCAATTTCCAATTCTTTGCCACCACAAAAATAGCTGCTACAAATATTTTTGTACAAGTAGGCATTTCCCCTTTTTTATGATCTCTTTGGGAGACAGACCTAGAAGTGGCATTGCTGGGTTGAAGGGTATGCACAGTTTTATAGCCCTTTGTGCATTGTTCCAAATTGTTCTCCAGAATGGTTGGATCAGTTCACAACTCCACCAACATTTTCCCATGTTTTCTCCAACATTTATCATTTTTCTTTTCTCTCATGTTAGCCCATCTGATAGGTATGAGGTGGTACCCCACAACTGTTTTAATTTGCATTTCTCTAATCAAAAATGATTTAGAACACTTCTTATGCCTACAGATAGTTTTAATGTCTTTTTCTGAAAACTGCCTGTTCCTATCATTTGACCATTCATCTATTGGGGACTGACTCTTATTCTTATAAATTTGACTCTGTTCTCTATATATTTGAGAAATGAGGCCTTTATCCAAGAAACTTGCTGTAAAAATTGTTTCCCCCTAGCTATACCAAATATTAAACTGTATTATAAAGCAGCAATCATCAAAACTACTTGGTACTGGCTAAGAAATAGAGTGGTGGATCAGTGGAATAGGTTAGATACACAAGATGTAGTAGTCTAGTAATCTACTCTTTGATAAACCCAAAGAGTCCAGCTTTTGGGATAAGAACTCACTATTTCACAAAAACTGCTTGGGAAAACTGGAAAATAGTATGGCAGAAATTGGGCATAGACCGATATCTTTTTTTTTAATTTATTTTTTATTTTTAGTTTACAACACTCAGTTCCACAAGTATTTGCATTCCAAATTTTCTCTCCCACTCACTCCTCCCCACAACCCCCTGAGACGGCATATAATCAAATGTAGGTTCTATATTTACCTTCACATTGAACTTATTTGCATAATAGTCCAGTTGTAATGAAGAATTATAACCAGTGGAATGAATCATGAGAAAGGAGAAATGAAACCAAATTTTTTTTAAAAAGGGGAAAAAAAGGCAAAAAATTTGCCTCAATCTGCATGCAGACTCCATAATTCTTTCTCTGGATGTGGTTAGTTTTTTCCATCATGAGTCTTTTGGAGCTGTCTTTGAACCTTGCATTGATAAGAGAAGTCAAGTCTATCAAAGTTAGTTCTTACAGATATCATGTGTCTGTAATCGTGTATAATGATCTCCTGGTTCTGCTCCCCTCACTCAGCATCAGTTCGTATATGTCATTTCAGGTTATAATGAAGTCCATCTGCACCTCATTTCTTATAGCACGATACTATTTCATTACATTCATATACCATGATTTGTTTAGCCATTCCTCAATTAATGGGCACCCCCTTGATTTCCAATTCTTTGCCACCACAAAAAGAGCTGCTATAAATATTTTTGTATGCATGGGTTCCTTTCCCACTTGTATGATCTCTTTGGGATATAGCCCAAAGTCTCAAAGGGTATGCACGTTTTTATAGTCCTTTGGGCATAGTTCCAAATTCCTTTCCAGAATGGCAGGATCAGTTCACAACTCCATCAACAATATAATAATGTTCCAATTTTCCCACATCCTCTACAGCATTTATCATTTTCCTGTTTTGACATGTTAGCCAATCTGACAGGAGAGATATGGTACCTGAGAGTCGTTTTGATTTGCATTTCTCTAATCAATAGTGATTTAGAGCATTTTTTCATATGCCTATAGATATCTTTAACTTCTTCCTCTGAAAACTGCCTGTTCATATCCTTTCTCAATTGGGGAATGACTTGTATTCCTATAAATTTGGCTCAGTTCCCTGTATATTTTAGATATGAAACCTTTATCAGAGATGCTGGTTGTAAAGATTTTCTCCCAATTTTATGCTTCCCTCCTAATCTTGGTTGCATTGGCTTTGTTTATACAAAAACTTTTTAATTTAACATAATCAAAATTTTTATTCATTTTGCATTATGTAATGCTCTCTGTCTCTTGTTGAGTCATGAATTCTTCCCTTTCCCATAAATCTGACAGGTAAACTATTCCTTGCTCTCCCAAATTGCTTATAGTATCAGCCTTTATTCCTAAATCATGAACCCATTTTGACTTTATTTTAGTATTCAGTGTAAGATATTGGTCTATGCCCAGTTTCTGCCCTACCATTTCCCAATTTTCCCAGCAGTTTTTGTGAAATAGTGAATTCTCAGCCCAGAAGCTGGATTCTTTGGGTTTGTCAAAGAGTATTATTCTACTGATCCATGACTCTTAGCCAGTACCAAGTAGTTTTGATGACTGCTGCTTTATAGTACAGTTTAATATCTGGTATGGCTAGGCCACCTTCCCTGGCATTTCTTTTCATTACCTCCCTTGATATTCTGGACCTTTTGTTCTTCCAGATGAATTTTGTTATTATTCTATCCAGCTCTGTAAAATAATTTTTTGGTAGTTTGATTGGTATGGCACTGAATAAATAAATTAATTTAGGTAAAATTGTCATTTTTATTATATTAGCTTGGTCTAACCATGAGCGACTGATGTTTTCCCATTTATTTAGATCTGACTTTATTTGTGTGAAAAGTGTTTCACAATTGTATTCACATAGGCCTTGGGTTTGTCTTGGCAGGTAGATTCCCAAATATTTTATAGTACATAGACCAATATCTTACTCCATATACCAAAATAAAGTCAAAATGGGTTCACGACTTAGATATGAAGTCTGACACTGTAAGCAATTTGGGAGAGAAGGGGATAGTTTACCTGTCAGACTTAAGGAGAAGGGAAGAATTTATGACTAAACAAGAGACAGCATTATGAAATGTGAAATGGATAATTTTGATCATGTTAAATTGAAAAGTTTTTGTACAAACAAAGCCAATGCAACCAAGATTAGGAAGAAAGCAGAAAATTGGGAAGGAGTTTTTATAGCCAGTGTCTCTGACAAAGGCCTCATCTCTAAAATATACAGGGAACTGAGTCAAATTTATAAAGATACAAATCATTCCCCAATTGATAAATGGTCAAAGGATATGAACAGGCAATTTTCAGAGGAAGAAATTAAAGCTATCTATAGTCATTTGAAAAAATGCTCTAAATCACTATTGATTAGAGAAATGCAAATCAAAACAACTCTCAGGTACCACACCTCTCCTGTCAGATTGGCTAACATGTCAAAACAGGAAAATGATAAATTCTGGAATGGATGTGGGACAATTGGAATACTGTTGCATTGTTGGTGGAGTTGCAAACTGATCTAACCATTCTGGAGAGCAATTTGGAACTATGCATACCCTTTGACCCAGCAATATCACTTCTAGGGCTGTATCTGAAAGAGATCATACAAGGGGGAAAAGGACCCATATGTATAAAAATATTTATAGTAGCTCTTTTTGTGGCGGCAAAGAATTGGAAATCAACGAGATGCCTATCAATTGGGGAATGGCTGAAAAAATTATGGTATATGAATAATGGGATACTATTATGCTATAAGAAATGAGGAGCAGATGGACTTCATAAGAATCTGGAGTCTTATATGATCTGATGATGAGTGAAGGGAGCAGAACCAGGAGAACATTGCACACAACCACAGACACACTGTATTTGTGATGACTAACTTTGATAGACTTGGTTCTTCTCAACAATGCAAGGTACTAAGACAGCTTCAAAAGATTCATGATAGAAAAGGCTATCCACACCCAGAGAAAGAATTACAGAATCTGAATGCAGATTGAAGCAAACTATTTGCTCTCTCTTTTTTTAAACTTTATTTTTGGTTTTGTTACATCTTTCTCATGGTTCATTTCATTGGTTATATTTCTTCTTTACAATTTGATTATTGAGAAAATAAGTTTAGTGTGAAGGTATG
Organism: Trichosurus vulpecula; assembly: GCF_011100635.1. Lineage (NCBI taxonomy): Eukaryota > Metazoa > Chordata > Mammalia > Diprotodontia > Phalangeridae > Trichosurus > Trichosurus vulpecula. Next base: position 371,992,409 of record NC_050576.1, read on the forward strand.
TGTAGAACCTATATCAGATTACATGCCATCTTGGGGGAGAGAGGGGAAGAGAGGGAGGGGGAGAAAGTTTGGAACTCAAAAACTTGTGGAACTTAGTATTGTAAACTAAAATAGTTAAATTGATTAATTAAAAAATTTTTGGAAAAAATTGTTTCCCATCTTTCTGCTTTCTTTCTCTTGGTCACATTGGTTTTGTTTGTGCAAAATCTTTTTAATTTAATGTAATAAAAATTATCCATATTACATCCTATAATGCTCTCTATTTCTTGTTTGGGTATAAATTCCTCTTATCCATAGATCTAACAGGAAGAATTTTCCATGCTGCCCTAATTTGCTTGTGGTATCACACTTTGTGTCTAAATCATGTAGACATTTTGACCTTATCTTGGTATACAGTGTGAATACTTATTTTCTGCCAAACTTCTTTCCAGGTTTTCCCAGCAGTTTTTGTCAAATAGTGAGTTCTTACCCCCAAAGCTTGGATCTTTGCTTTTATCAAACACTAGATTATAATAGCTAATACTGTGTATTATGCATCTAATCTATTCCACTGATCTACTACTCTATTTCTTAGCCAGTACTGGATTATTTCAGTGATTACCACTTTGTAATACAGTTTGAGTTCTGGTATTGCTAGGCTACCTTCTTCCACATTTTTTTAAATTGATTCCCTTGATATTCTAGCCCTTTTGTTCTTTCAGATGAATTTTGTTAATATTTTTTCTAGCTCCATAAAATAATTTTTTGGTAATTTGATTTGTATGGCATTGAATAAGTAAATTAGGTAGAATTGTCATTTTCATTATGTTGGCTCAGCCTCCCCATGAACAAGTAATATTTCTTCAGTTTTTTAGATCTGACCTTATTTGTGTAAAAAGTATTTTGTAATTGTGTTCATATAGTTCCTAGGTTTGTCTTGGTAGGTAGATTCCCAAATATTTTATATTGTCTGAAGTTATTTTAAATGGAATTTCTCTTTCTATCTCTTCCTGTTAAACTTTGTTGGTAATATATAGAAATGTTGATGATTTATGTGGGTTTATTTTGTATACTGCAACTTTGTTGAAGTTGTTAATGATTTCCACTGGTTTTTTCTAGTTGATTCTCTAAGTATACCATCATATTATCTGCAAAGTGATTGTTTTGTTTCCTTATTGCATATTCGAACACCTTCAATTTCTTTTTCTTGTCTTACTGCTCTAGCTAGCATTTCTAGTACAATATTGAATAATAATGGTGATAATGGATGTCCTTGCTTCACTCCTGATCCTATTGGAAAGGCTCTTAGCTCTCTCCATTACAATTAATATTTGCTGTTGGTTTCAGATAGATACTACATATCATTTTAAAGAAAACTCCATTTACTCCTATGCTTTCTACAGTTTTTTGATAGGAATGAATCTTGTATTTTTCATCATAAGCTTTTTCTGCATCTCTTGAGATAATCATGTGATCTTTGTTGTTTTTATTATCAACATGGTCAATTATACTGGTAGTTTTCCTAATATTGAACCAGCCCTGCATTCCTGTCATAAATCCCACCTGATCATAGTGTATGATCTTTGTGATATATTGCTGTAATCTCCTTGCTAGTATTTTATTGAAAATTTTTGCATCACTTCATTACAGAAATTGGCATATAGTTTCCTTTCTGTTTTTGTTCTCCTTGGTTTAGGTATTAACACTATATTTGTGTCATAAAAGGAATTTGGTAGGACTCCTTTGCCTATTTTTCTAAATAGCCTATATAATACTAGAATTGATTGTTCTTTAAATGTTTGATAGAAGTTATTTGTGAATCCATCTAGTCCCGGGGTTTTTTTTCTTAGGGAGCTCTTTGATGGTTTGTTCAATTTCTTTTTCTGAGATAGGGTTACGTAAGTATTCTATTTCCTCTTCCGTTAATCTGGGCAATTTGTATTTTTTGCAAATATTCATCCATTTAACTTAGATTGTCAGATTTATTGTCATATAACTGGATGAAATAGTTCCTAATAATTAATTTCATCTTCACTGGTGGTGTACTTATCTTTATCATTTTTGATACTGATAATTTGGTTTTCTTCTTTCATTATTTTTTGATCAATTTAATCAATGGTTTATCTATTTTATTGTTGTTGTTTTCATAATTCCTAATTTTATTTATTAGTCCAATGGTTGTCTTACTTTCAACTTTACTAATTTCTCCTTTGATTTTCAGGATTTACAATAAAGGGTGGGGAACCTGTGGCCTCGAGGCGACATGTGGCCCTCTAGGTCCCCAAATGTGGCCCTTTGACTAAATCCAAATTTCACAAAACAAATCCCCTTAATAAAAGGATTTGTTCTGTAAAACTTGGACCCAGTCAAAGCGCCACACTTGAGGACCTAGAGGGCCACATGTGGCCTCAAGGCCACAGATTCCCCACTCCTGATTGTGTTTAAGCGGAGATTTAGAGTATAAATTCTTAACATTCTCTAATTTTATGAGGGCCTTCCACTTTATAAAATCATTGAAGGTTGGAACTGGAAAGGACATTAATCATGGCTAGGCCAAACCTGTCATTTTATAGACGAAGAAACTGAGCCCTGGGAGAAAGAAGTTCTTTGCCTTGGTAAGAAGGACTTGAACCCGGGGCCTCTTGCCCTCAAATGAAGTAGTGCTCTTCACACTATACTATGGAACTAGTTGTGTGACTTCATACAAATTACTTAACCTCTCAGTGGCCTTCTATATAAAATGGAGATATAAGTCAATAAGCAAGTCAGGGGTCTTGACGATCAATCAACAAACATTTATTAAGCACCGAGTATGTGCAGGCACTGTGCTGTTGATAGCCAGGGATATGAAAGGGGTCAAAAGACAGTCCCTACCCTCAAGGAGCTTACAATCTAATTGGGGAGACAACATGTAAACAAATATATGCAAAATGAGCTATATAAAAAGCAAATAGGAAATAATTAACAGAGGGAAGAAACTAGAATTAAGAGGAGTCAAGAAAAGCTTCCAATAAAAGATGGGATTTTAATTGGGGCTTAAAGGAAGCCAGGAAAGTCAGTGGTCCTAGTAGAGGAGGGAAAGTGTTCCAGGCATAGGGGACAGTTAGAGAAAATGCCCGGCACAATCTTTATTCTCAAGTAGCTTAAAATCTATGAAGCGGGATAAAACTGAGAAATAATACTAGTAACTATAATATAACCCAGAATGAGATAAGTACATAGAAGAGTCAGTCAACTTGAATTTATTAAGCACGTATGATGTGCCAGGCACTGTGCCAAGCATTGGTCATACAAAGAAAGTTAAAAAACAAACCCAAAACAAACGAATAAACAACAACAAAGTTGTCCCTCTTCTCAAGCTCACTTCTGTGTACAAACAAGCTTTATTTAGGATAAATTGGGGATAGTGTCAGAGGGAAGGCACTAAGATTAAATATGATTGAGAAAGAGTTCTTGCAGAAGGTAAGGAATTTAGCTGAGATTTGCAGAAAGCCAGGAGTAGGAGATGAGCATTTATTAAGTGCTTACTATGTGCCTGGGACTGAACTGAGCCTATCTATTTCCTGTCTGGCTTAAACTGAGGGTGAAAACCATAGGTTACATTGATAATAACTTATACTTCACTGGAGTGTTGTAAGGAAAATTCTGTTTAAAACAAAGTGCTATCTGTATATTTTTGGTCTGGACTTATGATTTCATCAGCATAGGGAATTTCTGTCACTGAAGCAAATCAGTAAATGGTTTGTAACTTGGAATCATCCATAGATTTAGCATTGTAAAGAACTTTAAAGGTCGTCTGGTATAACTCCTTCATCTTAGAAGGGAAGAAAAAGAACTTCAAAGAGGTTTAAGTAATTTGCCCTAGGTCACACGGCTAGTAGCAAGGAGCAGAATCAGAATTTCATCTGGGACTCCAAATACATCACTCTTTTATGATTTCAGAGGGTTTCCTGGGGATAGTTAGACATAAAGTGACTTGCCCAGTTTTGCAGTTTGTATCAAGAGGCCTCCTTACTCTATAGCCCTGCCCTCTATTCACAATACCACACTTCCTCTCAGAGAACTATAGAAATTAAAGTTATTATTACTGCTCAATAAACGTTTGATCTAAGACCCTTTTGATGGATGACAATCACAGATCAGTGGGTTTTCTACTGCTAAAGAGGCAGTAGAGTATGGTGGATAGAGAGTTGGCTTCTGAGTCAGAAAGGCCTGAGTTCTGGCTTTATGACCGACCATTGGAAATCACTTAACCTCTCAAAGCTCTCAGGAAATTCTCTGTCAAGTCTGTGTTGTTGTTCAGTTAGTTTTAGTTGTGTCTGACTCTTTGTGACCCCATTTGGGTTTGGTTTTTTTTTTGGCAAAGATACTAGCATGGTTTGCTATTTCCTTCTCCAGCTCATTTTACAGATGAGGAAACTGAGGCAAACAATGTCACACAGATATTGTCTGAGGCCAGATTTGAACTCAGTCTTCCTGACTCCAGGACCTTCACTCTATCCACAGAGCCACTAAAGCTGCCCCATAAGTCAAGTTAATAAGCATTTATTAAGTGCCTACTATGCGCCAAGCCCTGGAGATACAAAGAAAGGCAAAAGATAGTCCCTGCCCTCTAGGAGCTCTCAATCCAAAGGGAGAGCCAACATGAGGAACAAATATGTATAAAAAATGCTATATACAGGAGAAATAGGACATAATTAAGCGAAGGAAGGCACTATAATTAAGAGAGATTGGGAAAGGCTTCCTATGGAAAGTGAGATTTTAGCTGAGGCTTGAAAGCAGCCAGGGAAGGCAGTATACTGAGATGAGGAAAAAGAGCATTCCGGGCTTGGGGGAGAGCCAGAGGAGGAGATGGAGTGTCTTTTCAGGGGACAGCAAGACGACTCCAGCATCACTGGATCAAAAGCTTGTGGCAGACAGACCCGCCAGCAGGCTATTGCCCTAGTCCAAGCCTGAGGTGTTGTGGAACTGCGCCAGAGTGATGGCAGTGTCAGGGGAGAGAAGAGAGCTTATTTTTTAAAATTTAATTGAATTAAATTTTTTTTTTTTTAGTTTTTAACATTCACTTTTGTAAGATTTTGAGTTCCAATTTTTTTTTCTCCCTCCTTGCCTTCCACCTCCCCAAGACAGCATGCAATCTGATGTAGGCTATCCATGTACAATCATATTAAACATATTTCCACATTAGTCATATTGTGAAAGAACAATCAGAACAAAAGGGAAAAACCTTGAGAAATAAAAAAAGAGAGAGAGCAAATAGTCTGCTTCGATCTGCATTCATACTCCATAGTTCTTTCTCTGGATTTTCCTAGCATTTTCTATCGTGAGTCTTTTGGAATTGTCTTAGATCATTGTATTGCTGAGAAGAGTTAAGTCTATCAGAGGTGGTCATGACACAATGTTGCTGTTACTGTGTGCAACGGAGAACCAAAATCTGAAACAAAAATAATCTTATTTCTTGTCAAGTAATTTCTAAGTGGAGTCTCCTCTTTATCCACTGAAGACACTAAACCAATGGAAATATTCTCTATTCCTTTCCAAAGTAAGCACCCTCTTCTATTATTTAGAAGATATTCACCTTATAGTATTGGAAATTCTCAATGTTGAGGTTTTTGAGGAGTCTGAGGGGAAAATACTTTATTATTGATTAATATTGTTTGAAACTAACTGGGAACTATAGGTCATGTTGACCTCAAGAGATCCTCCAGGGAAGCAAATGCTGGTTCCTCAATTACTTGTATTTTAGATTTGCCCTAAATGTAACAACAATAATAACAGAGGGGGTAGCCATACCTCTTTCCAGCTCTCTCTCCAGAGAGGGCTCATTTAAGAGATGTTGCAAAGGTGAGATCAACAGATCTTGGCAACAGTTCCAATATAATGTGGTGAGATCTAGCAAGAAATCCAGGATGACTCCTAGGTTGTCAGCCTGAGGAAATCTGAGGATGGCATACCATCTGCAGTAAGAGGGGAGTGTGGAAAGGGACAGAGTTTAGAGCTAAGCCCACCTACATAGATGGAGATAGTTTGCTTACCTGGTTCTCCTTAATCCTCTGAAAGAACAGGATAGAACTTTAAAAAGTTCCCCTTGGATTAATGAATGCTTAAAGATTTTTTTTTTTATTGTTCAGCCATTAAGTCTAGTGTAGTATCTTACCTTCTGTGAGCGTTTAACAAAACTGCAAATAATTGAATTGCACTGACTTTTATCTTCTGGTTTTAAAATCTGATTATCTCCATATAGGTGAGCTTCCCCTTGAAAACAGCTAAGAATATGTTAAATTTTGGCTTTTCTGGAATAGAACGATATTGCAGTTTTTCAGATAGGGGACTAAGGCAAAGAGGGACTTGTCCAAGGTTGACTATTCCCTTGTTTCTGTATCTTTAACAAAATGTGGTTTCTGCCATGAGTCTTATTTAAATGGGCACTATATAAATGTTAGCTATTACTATTATTACTTGCAACAGCTCACTGCCACAAAAACACATCTTTCAACACTTATATTCTCCAGCTATATGTCACAGTGGATAAAGTACCAGGCCTGGAGTGAGGAAGCTCTTGAGTCCGAATGTGACCCTTGACACTAGTTGTGTGACCCTGGACAAGTTACTGAACTGCTGTTTGCCTCAGTTTCCTCATCTGTAAAACATGGATAAATAATGACACCTCCCGAAGAATTGTTTTGAGGACCAAATGAGATAATATTTGTAAAGCATTTAGCACAATGCCTGGCATACAGTAAACCCTATGTAAATGTTAGTTTTTAGTTTTATTATTATCACCATTGTCATTGTCACTGAAGAACTAAAATTGTAGATGACCCAAAAGGAAATGGAAAAACATATGGTAATAATAAATAGACTGTCATATATTTTATGCAGAGAGTTTGTGCAGGGTATCAGTGAATAAGTGTATTGTTGGAAAAGGAGTAGGTCATTTATGTAGTGAGAATAAGGTATAACAGATGGACATCTTCATTGCTTTCCTGGTTCCCACAGAATGTTAAAAAGTCCTAGAGTGAGGCGTCTAGCACCTTGGGGATCTCCTTTACGGACAAGAACTACACAGGATGAAAAATTCTTTTGGTTCAGTGGCAAGAGTGCAGATAGGAGTCAGAGGGGCTGGGCCTGTCTCTACTTTTTGCATGTCCTTGGACAAATAGTTTAATCTGTTTTTCCTTCTCTATCAAATCATGTGGTTGGACATAACATCAAAAAACTGCCAGTAGCTCCATAATTGCCTCTAGGACAAAGTACAAACCCTTGTGGTATTCAAAGCTCTTTACAATCTGACTCCAGCCCACCTTTCAGGGCGTCTTACTGATTTATTCTCTTCATGAATTTCTCATTCCAAACAAAATGGCATATCTGCTGCTTCACATATAAAACATTCCTTTGCCATATCTGGAATGCACTCTCTTCATTTCTGTCTCCTCTCTTTTAAGCTTAGTTCAAGTGCCGACTGGCAAGAAGCTCTTTCTTGATTCTCTCACCCCACCTACTATTCCCCTCTCTTCCCCCATTTTGGTGTGTTTATTGCAAATCTCTTTTGAATTTACTCATGTATATGTTTTCTTGTTTCTCTTTATAGAACATTAATGTCTTGATGGCAGGTACCTGTTCCTCTTTTGTTTTTGTATACCCAGGGCCTAAGACAGTGCCTGGCACACAGCAGATTAATGAATGCTAGTTGGTTGAATGAATGTTTTTGTTGTTCATTCTTTTTCAGTTGTGTCCAACTTTTTGTGACCCCATTTGAGGTCTTCTTGGACAAGAAACGGTTTGCACAAGAGTGGTTTGTCTTTTCTTTCCTCAGCTCATTTTACAGATGAAGAAACTAGGGCAAACAGGGTTAAGTGACTTCCCCAAGGTCACACTGCTAGTGTCTGAGGTCAAATTTGAACTCAGGTTTTCCTAATTCCAGGAGGCACTCTATCCACAGCGCCACCTAGCTGCCCATGTCTGCCCTAGATAATCTCTAAAGCTGGAGAAGGAAATGGCAAACCACTCCAGTATCTTTGCCAAGAAAATCCCAAACGGGGTCACAAAGAATCAGACATGAATGAACAACAAAAATAGCATCTACCAGTCTGGGTGTCTGTCGTGGAGATCACAAAAGATAATAATTGTAAAATACTTGGCACACAGTAGGTAGTTGATAAATACTTGCCCTCCCTCCATCCCTCAGTCTAATGTTCTTTCTACCCTAGGAGCTCTAAGCTTGAATGGGGTCCAAGAATTTGTTTTCAAAAACATATTGATAAATAAATGTCAATATGGTTGGTTTCCTTTTGGGGATCTATATATTCAACTTTATGCATTTAAGAACATATTTTGAGGTCCGTAAGTTTTAAAAGTATTAAAGTCCATAGGCTTTAAATGGGCTAAATATATTATTCCGAGAAACAGACTTCACCACGCTGCCAAAAGCCGATAGACTCAAAAAAGGGTAAGAACTGTTGCAATATTACTGCCTCTCAAGGTAGCAGATCTTTCCCCGGAGTTGCCTCGTATTTACTGGCTAGACACCGCCCATCGCGTTTTTTCCTTCCAGCTCCCTTCTTCCTTGAGTTCAGGGAAAAACTGGAAACTGGATTTTTCTTTTTTACACACGCTCCCGGAAACTCTTAAGGGGCTCCGGGACAGCGTCTTACTGGGCCTGCGCAGTCGAGGCGCGCATGCTCTGTCGTAACCTGGTTCGGTTTCTGTTGCGGGGGCGCTCGTATCTCCCAGTGCAACCGGAATTGTCCGACGGCGACCCGCCCTCCTGCACGGCAGCCGCCGCCTCCTCCTGTGCCGCTAGTCCGGGTGTCCCCTCCGGGCCTTCCCCGTCCTTCCCTCCCTGCGGCCAAGCCAGCCTTTCTCCTGAGGTCGCCCGCCCGCCGTCATGAGTCCAGGGCCCCGGCCGTCGTCTCGTCTTCGGTGGCGGTGGCTGCTGCTGTCCCTGCTGCTGGGGGCCGCCCCCGGCCCGGGCAGCGCCTTCTACTTGCCGGGCCTGGCGCCCGTCAACTTCTGCGAGGAGGGAAAGGAGAGCCCCGAGTGCAAGGTGGGCGAGGGGGTGATGGTGGAGGCCGAGGGCCGGCACGGGGCGAGCGGGCAGGGCTGAGCCGGCCGGCCAGGCCCCAGGCCTCGTAGGGTGCAGGCCCCCGGAGCTTGGGGTGGTGGTGGGGGCGATGGAGCCTAGGGCGGCCCCCTCCTAACCGAGTCTCAATCCAGACTTGGAAAGCCTCCTCCGGGCCCTCAGGTAGTCACCTGGACAGCACTGTGCTAGGCACACCCCGGGAGGGAAGGAAGAGCAGGCACCCTGCCATGTCATGTCCTCAGGGAGCACACCACTTACTTTTACTCTGCTTTGTAGCAACTCCCCCGCATTACCTAATAATAATGATAATAAATAGTGTTTTTCTACCGTGTGCCGGCTGGGTGGTGCAGTGGATAGAGCATCGGGCCTGGAGTCTGGAAGACCTGAGTTCAGATCCACTCCCAGACACACTCCCCTGTGTGACCCTGGGCAAGTCACTTAATCTCTCTTCCTCTCACTTCCCGTCTGTCTGTAAACTGGGGGCACACCGAAGAAGGAAATGGCAAACCCCAACAGTGTTGTCCGGCCTGAACGACAGCGATATGCAAAGTGTTTTTAAAATATCTTATTTGGTCCTCGAGGCAACCCTGGGAGGGAGGTAGGTGCCGTGTGGATCTTTTTTACACTTGAGGAAACTGAGGCGGGCAACGTGAACCATTGCCCGTGTGACTTGCCCAGAGTCACCGAGCTAGTGCCTGAGGCAGACCTTCCTGCCTCCTGGCCCAGTGCATCACCTAGCTGTTGCAAGAACTTGTAGGGGAGAGAGGTTCTTAAACCTTATTTTGGGGGTGAGGAGCGATGGACCCTTTTGACAGTCTGGTGAAACCTCTAGACGCCCTCCCCCCATAATGTTTTTAAAAGGATAAAATAAAGTACATAAGATTACTGAGAAAGCCAGTTTGTTAAGTTTATAGTCTCCAAATTAAGGGATTTGGGCACGTAATTCAGTTTAATTCAACAGCCATTTACTAAGGAACTACTATGCAAGGCATGCTTGCCCAAGCCTTAGCGTCTTAGCCCTGGGTGGTCACATCATTATAAACAGAATATTTCTTATTTGTAGATGGTTACACCCAGAAATGCACAAAATCCCTACTACTATTCTGTTGCCACTGAAGCCTTTACTTTCAACATTTTCAGTGCAATATGGTGGCTTTTTTTTTTCTTATTACATCCTTCTGGGGAGAATGTTACTGTTACCAAGAATTTCTTTTTCCAGTGGAGAGGCAGAAAAGAAGCAGGTGGTTGATGAAACCCTAAGGGGCCTTTCTAGGGCAAGTCTTAAAAACTTCAGTGGTTAAAGTATATCAGAAATGCTAACAGTAAAGGGAGCAGTAATGTATGTTCAACCAGTTCTTAAAGTACATTTAAAAGTCATGCATATGGAGCAGGTAGGTGGGGAAGAGTTCCTGGCTTTGGAGTAAGGAAGATCTGAATTCAGATTCAACGGCAACACTTAGTAGCTGTGTTCACCTGGGCAAGTCATTTAACCCTATTTGCCTCAGTTTCCTCATCTGTAAAATGAGCCGTGCCTTTGCCAAAAAAACAAAACCCAACCCAAGTGGGGTCATTAGAGTCAGACACAACTGAACATCATAATGTGCATCAAAATGTTTACCTTTTACTGTTGGGCTTACAACTCACAATCTCTTCCCTTTAATAACTTAAGAAGTTAAATTGATTTCCCCAAAACTTTTAATAATATTAACAGGATTTTTAAGCATTAATAGTAGAATACTCTATAGATGTGATCATAAGCCTATTGAAATAAAATTATTTAAAATTTTTTATTTCCTTTTATTTTTGTTCTTTTTATATTGTAACAAATTTGGTATATACAAATATTTTATGTTTGTTCTTTTTGTTATATAAAAAGCATTTCCTTTTATATTTGTTAGCTTTCCTTAATGATACCTGGGTAATGTATATCTAGATTAGCTAGAAAACTAAAAATTTGCATAGATAGGTTTACTTACTTTGACTAAGTACTATGTGATTTTCATGTAAGGGTTTACCAGCCAGAATGGAAGTCTTGGTCTTAACTGATGTGGAAGATAAAGACAGTTGCTTAAGTACTCAGAATAATCAGTTTTTAAACTTTAACCTAGATGACCAGATAATAAACTAGAAGCATTCCTGGGTGTGGCATTAGCAATTAGCTTATCCATAAGATGGTTTTGAATTCTTCGGGAGTAACTATTGAGTCTACTGAGGATATGTTTCATAGACATCTTAGATTGGTTTAGATGAGTAGAAAACAGGTCCGAGGGAACCAGTGCTCTGAAATCCATCTTTAGTCATCTGTATTACAGAGGATTCCTAGTATACTGTTTGAGTAGAAACAGCTGTTAAAAAGTGGAGAATAGCTCATGTAATTCTCTTTTCTTTAAATCATGCCATTTAATGGAACTTGAAACAAATTTTGACTCTCCTTCCCTGAGTCCTATGACCTGTCAAATTTAAAGTTACCTTTAAGATGAGGTGAGCCTATAAATAGCAAGAGTCAGTTTTGATTTTATTAACCCAATGATCCGTTAATTTGACCAAGTCTATTTTTGGAAGGAAGTATGAAGTCTTATGAACAGTCATTAGCAATTTAAACAGCTCAAAGAACATGTCTCAAAAATACAGAAATAAGTATTATAAAATTAGAAAGGAATTTTTCTAAAAGAAGGCATCACAGTACCTCAGGCATGGAGCATGTATAGGAAGAATTGGGTTCTGTTAGTTATTTCACTGCTTTTAGACAAGTTATTTGATACTTTTTTAAACATTCTTTTTTAATGTTGAATTTCATATTCTTTTTGATACTTACGTCTACAAAATAAGAATAACAGTATATACGTATCATTCTAATAGAATATTGTGATGCTAAATATTTGCAAGGTAATTTGAATTAATGGGAAATTACAATATGAATACAAGTCTTTTGGTATTAAACAATTTTTTTGTATTGAGATGAAACAGGAAGATCTGTATTGTTACTTTATAGGTTATATAAATTTATTCTTCTGTGCTCTCATTATTTTGGTGTCTTAATATTTTGGCAAGGTAGTATATCTGTGTTTGAGATGATTTCTTCAGTGAAAGAATTTCAAGTAAATCCCCAAATTACTATTTCTCAGTACCATTCTCTTCTCTAATTTTTTTCCTGCATTTTGTCTTTTCCTTCATTTTCTGTAATCACAGTAAGGTAGGTATAAGTATAGCCATAGTATTTCTTTTATTTCTAGGTCAATCCCACTTTTTCACATCTAGAAGGTGCTATATGTTGGCTAGGCCCCGGAGTAGGTAGAAGGGAATAGGATTTGACATTCACTCTGTGTCTGTGAAGTACTGTTGTGCTAATTTGTTATACAGAAATTCAGACTATGCCAAATTTTATTATTTCAGATTTCTAAAGTTGTTGGATATACTGCTGAGCATTAAATTAAATATTGAGAATATGCAAATTAGCGAAATCTGGAAAGTTAATTTCCTAAAGATTAACTAATGTAGGTTTAACAGTCTTTGTCAACAATGAATTTAGATCTTAGAACAAGTAGCACAACTAGCACTACAAAACATATGCCAAATTTTCATCTATTTGAACTGTAGATCTTGTTCTCTTAGATGAAGGAACAGGAACTTCTTTCCTATTTAGATAAGAGTGGCCAAGTATGCACTTTTGTGGTTTCTTAGAACTAGGAATAAATGTTTTACATAAATTATATATTAAGGAGTGGCAAGTAGACACAGGCCAACCTTTTGAAAATTTCACAATCTAAAAGATGCTTGCTCAAAAATAATTTTCATTTTTGTTTCTTGGTTGCAAGTAGTTAACTTGAAGAATTTGTACAAATTTTATGTTTATTGATATAAATGTTTCAGGAGAATGAATATATTATTTATATAAGTATTTCAGGTACCTTTAAATATGGAGTAAAAGTGATAAATACAGTAGGATTGAAGATCTAATGGATTTTCTATTCTCAAGTTCAGCTTTGGTATTCTTTCAGACTTTGCTAGAATTTTTGAGTAAAAATTTTGTTTTAACTTTTAGTTGTCAGTTGTTTTGTTGGACAAGAGCTTCAGTTCCTGGCTTCTTGAATGTAATAATTGTACGTGTTCTTATGAATACCTAAAATTTGGCACTGTCAGTAACACATTTATAAATCACTTTCTTCATAGCAATCCTGAGGGGTACAGAGCGCACTTATTATTAATATCTCTGTTTAATAGATGAGAAAACCATGGCCTAAACAAGTCATATGATTTGTATGTGGTCATATTGGCATATGGCATACCTAGGCTTCAAACTCAGGTCTTTCAACTCCAGTGCTCTTTCTAGCATTCCTTTGTCTCTTTTGGATGTGATTACCTCATGTATACTGTATCATATTTTCTTTCAGAACTTACTGTTTCAAAATGAGATAAAAAAGATCAAAAGTGGCACTTTAAAACAATTAATTTTTAAAATAGAATGGGTATTTCTTTTCTCAGGACCTTTGTGTAAAGTCATTGTAGAGGATCTGTTAGGTCTGGGGACTTAGTGGGGGAAATTTAAGAAAGAAGATAGGAAATTATAGCTAAATACCTTTTTTTTTCCTATTCCTTTCTTGGGTCAATTTGTGTTCTATTACCTCTCCTGGTCTTCCAGTTGTCGTAAATTGGTAATCTTTGGAATATGGCTGTTCTACTTCCCTTTTTCTAACCTTGTTTCTCTCTCAATTTCGATTAAGTATTTATTTTCTCCATCCCCCCCTTTCCCGAAAGGGAAAAAACATTGTAACAAATATGCATAGTCAAGTCAAATAAATTCCTACATTTACTTGTCCAAAAATGTATATCTCATTCTGTATCTTGAGTCCACCACCACTATGATGTGGTCAATTGCAATGCTTCATTATTGGTCTTCTGGAATCATGATGGGTCATTGCTTTGATCAGAGTTCTTAAGTCTTTCAAAGTTGTTTGCCTTTATGATGATTTTGTTTCTGTGTAAATTGTTGGTGTGGTTTTTCTCACTTCATTCTTCATCAGTTCATACAGACCAGTTTCTCTGAAAACCATCCCTTTTGTCATTTCATATGGTAGTCCACTACATTTATATACCATAATTCGTTCAGCCATTCTGTTTAATGGGTACTCCCTTAGTTTCCAGATTTTTGCTGTTTATTCATATGAGTCCTTTTCCTGTTTTTTGATCTCTTTGGGGTATAGGCCTAGCAGTGATATTACTCAGTCAGAGGGTATGCACAGATTAATTTTTTGGAAATAGCTTCTGATTCACTGGACTAAATCACATTCCATCAGCAGTGTATTGATGTGCTTATTTTCCTGCAGCTCCTCCAACATTTATCATTTTCCTTTTTTGTAGACTTTGCCAATCTGATGGGTGTGAAGTGGAACCTCAAGGTGCCTTAATTTGAATTTCTCTAATTATTAGTGTTTTGGAGCATTTTTTAAATGTAGCTATTGATAAGTTTAGATTTCCTTTGAAAATTTTCCTGTTTGTGTTTGATCAGTTAAGCAAGGGCTCTTCTTCCTTTTTTAAGTTTTCAACATTCATTTTTTTATAAGATTGGGTGTTTCAAATTTTTTCTCCCTCCCATCCCCCCTCCTCAATGCAGCAAGCAATCTGATATACGTTATACGTATGCAATCATGTAAACATTTACACATTAGTCATGTGGTGAAAGAAGAAACAGAACAAAAGGGAGAAGCCACCAAAAAAACCAACAAAGTGAAAATAGTATGCTTCAATCTGTATTCAGACTGTATAGTTCTTTCTTTGGATGTGGGTAGCATTTTCCATCCTGAATCTTTTGGAATTGTCTTGGATCATTGTATTGCTGAGAAGAGCTTACTCAATCATAGTTGATCATTGCACATGTTACTATGTATAGTATTATCCTGGTTCTGCTCACTTCACTCAGCATCAGTTCATGTATGTCTTTCCAGGTTTTTCTGAAATCTGCCTGCTCATTATTCCTTATAGCACAACAGTATTCCATTGCATTTATATACCACAACTTGTTTAGCCATTCCCCAGTTGATCAGCATTCCCTCAATTTCCAATTTTTTGCCACCACAAAAAGCCGCTATAAATATTTTTGCACATGTAGGTCCTTTGCACTTTTTTAATGACCTCTTTGGGATACAGACCTAGTAGTGGTGGGTCAAAGGATATTTGATTGCCCTTTAGGCATAGTTCCAAATTGCTCTCCAGAATGGTTGGATCACTTCACAACTCCACCAACAATGCATTAGTGTCCCAGTTTTAAAAGTTCCTATAAATTTTAGTCAGTTCCTTTTATATTTTGGAAATGAGATCTTTATTAGAGAAATTTGCTGTGAAAATTTTTCATAGCTAATTGTTTCTCTTTAACTTTAGCTGCATTGGTTTTGTTTGTGCAGGAACTTTAATTTCATGTAATAAAAATTGTCTGTGTTATTTTCTTTTGTCCTCTCCCATGTTTAGTCATGAACTTTTCACTTACCCAGTGGTCTGAAAGGAAATTTCATCCTTGTTTCTCTAACTTGTTTATGATAAGGCATTTTATAATCTGTCACTCCAACCTTATTTCTTGATCTCCTAGAGCACTGAGTCCTTAAACTAACGATCAGCAAAAAAAAAGTGTATATACACTCAAACAGACAAATTAAACACCCAGTATCTGCTCAGGCATAGCAGGGTCTGAACTTCAGATATTTTTCAGCTATGCTTAGGTTATTTATATAATGAGGGAGTTAGACTAGTTAATCTCTAAGGCCCTCTCCAACTCCAAAATTCAATGACTTGGTCTATCCAAGCATGCAGAACCTTTGTTACTCTGGGAAGTATAAGATTTGGGGAATTGGCCATAACGTAGCTCAGTAATAGACTTGTGGACATCCATTTCTGATCTCCCACATTCCTTCTGGAATTTTAGATTATATTCAAAGCAGGACTTTTTGTCTCCTTCAATTTGTTCCTTCTTTCTACTAGGTCCAAACGGTCTGAACAGATTTCAAGTGGTCTAAACCGGTGGTGTCAAACTCAGATGGAAACAGAGCTCCTAAACCATTCTGGTGCATATTGACATTGTCTTTTACTGTATTTTTATCTATTTTGTCAGTTTTTTCTTAATGATATTTTAATCTGGTTTGGGGGGTACCTGGAAGTGTTGTGGGCTTATGCAGGCAGGAGGGTTTGACTCCCCTGGTCTAAATCTCTTGATGTAACCACAGACTTAGTTTTTAAGCAAACAGTACTTCTGCAGCCTTACCTTAGTTTCATTCCATTGTGTTCAATCATCTCTTAGTTGGAATTGTTCATCAAAACTGTCTTTTGCTTGCTTGCTACTTTGGAGTCTCAAAAAGTGGGAAGAAAAAATTAAAGGAGGAGGGGAAAATGAGATAAAGGAATGAAAAAAAAATAGTGTTGGTTAAGTAAGTGTGAAGGAGAACAGTGTAGAAAGGAAAATACAGTAGATTATAGACCAGATGTCCTGCATGTAATAAAACAGACTGCAATTGTGACCAGATTTGAGGTTAGACGTACGATAAAGCTGAACAGGAATTAAGGTTGCAGATGAAAGAAAAGAAAAAGAAGGGAGGGCATAGGCCTTTAAAAGTAAGCTAATAAAATCAGATACAATATAATTCAACCCTATCACTCCACTCCACCCTAGTAATAAAAACTCTTAGGGAATAGACTGGTTATGCTTTGTATTTTATTTGAAAGACACAGACAAAGGAAAATTTCCTTAAAATGTTTAAAATTACGGGACTTTGAGAGAAGAGTATCTTTGATTTTCTATCTGTATTACAGTGCTTGAAACACAATGAGTGCTCATTGAACATTTCTTCATTCATTTATATCTGTAGTGGTTTGGATGAGGTCTTATATGTGATCATTTTTGGATATTGCAATTTTAGAGTTTGAACAGAATCTACAGATTATCTAGCTCAACCCCCTCATTTTATTGATGAGGATACAAATCCTTCAAGGGGAAATGACTTCCCTAAGGTGAAACAGTGGTAGAAGTAGGACTTGAAGTTAGGTGCCAGCAGTGTTCTTTTCATTACATTGGAGAGAGAGTTAATTGATTTTTAAATGGGGAAGGGAATAGCAATAAGGGACATCTTATAGGAAAAAGTGGAGAGGGAGGTGGCATTTAATTAACAGACATATTAAAGAGGCAAAAAAGATAAACTGGAAATCAAGCCAGCTATCTTAGTAGCATGAATGAGGACACTTTTAGGGACAGGATTGGAAAGACAGAAATAGATGATACTTTTGAGAAAGAAAGAAAAATATTGCTCAACTCCAACTGATATCCCTTTATTAGATGAGGAAAGGTTAATTAATAGACAATAACTAAAGGAGCAATTCAATTCACTAAGCATTTATTAAGTACTTAGAACTTGGCAGACGCTTATGTACATGCTGGAACTGCAAAGATAAAATGAAATAATCCTCGTCCTCCACAGAGAGGTGTAATGTCGTACAGTAGAAAGAATGTTGAGCATGGAAGGCTGAACTTGGAGCCACAGGACCTGAGTTCAAATTCTAGCCCTGTCATTTACCTTAGTCTTAATCATGTAGGATGTGGTACTTGAGTTTATCCTTGAAGGAAGCTAGAAGATTCAAAGACGAAGAAGTGAGGAGAGAGCGAGCCAAGCATGTAATGTGGAGTTAATGAGGGAGGAATGATAATGAAATGAGTCTAGAAAGATTAGAACCAGATTGTGGAAGACTTCAAATATAAAACCGAGGCATTTATGGTTTTATCATAGAGGCACTAGGGAACTACTTAAGTTTCTTGGGTAGGGGAGTGACGTGGTCAGATCTGTGTTTTAGGAATATCAGTTTAGCAGCACTATTGAGGATGGATTGGAGCAGAGCTGCACTGGAAGCAGGAAGACCTATTAGGATGCTGTTGAGTGGTTGTGGTGTGAATAAAAGGAAGGGGGCTGTAAGATCTGCTTTCTTCAGATTATCAATAGCTGCATCCCTTCATGTTTGTAATAGGTGATAATGAAAATAGTTGATAATTGATGCTGCCGAAGGATCCTGAGTGTTTGAAGAAATCATTGTACTGAATGGTAATACTTACTAAGCAACAACAGCAGCAACATTAAGGTAGGAGGTAGGAATGAAGCCAGTTATTTCTGTTTAACTTAAGGAATATTTAAGTCATCTAGTCCAGTCCCAGATCATCCTATACAATATCCCCAATAAGTAGGAGGTCTCCTTTGACATAGAACTTAGAATTTATCATCTCCCAGGGTAGACTGTTTTACTTTTGAACATTTGTAATTGTTAGTAAGTTTTTCCAAAATCTGACTTTTAAGCGGATTTCACTGAACACTTGTAGTTTTGTTCTCTGTGGCCCAGCAGACACATCTACTTCCCTTTTCAACATAAGAGCCCTTCTAATACTTGAAGACTGTTATCTATGAGGTGTTACCCTCAAATACCTATCTCCATCCCCCCAAAAAATCGTTTTCTCAGATTAAACATTTAACTGATTCTCATATGGTATATCACTAGTCTCTTCACCGTCCTAGTCACCAGCTAGGTCCATTCCACCTTCTCAGTGTCCTAAAAATGTAGCAACTAGAATGGAGCGCAATAGTTTAGACATAGCCTGATTATAGTCAGCTCTTTGATTTTGGGATACCACCTGGCCAAAGATCATGTTAGCTCTTTTGACTACCATGTCATGCTGTTGACTCACATTAAACTTGCAGTCCACTCAATCTACCACATATCTCCGTAGCAACTGTTGTCTGGCCAACCATTTCCTTAATTCTCTCCCCACCTCCTATATTTGTGAAGTTGCATACTTAATTCCAATTGTAGGACTTTATATTTATCCCTACTGAATATTCTCTTCTAAGAGTTGGCTCATTGTTCTAGCTTATCAAAATCTTTTTAGTGGATTCTTTCAATTTCTGTTTTACCCTCTGGCTCTAGAATCTCAGGGTAGTTCTCCTTGATAATTTCTTGAAAGATGATATCTAGGCTCTTTTTTTTGATCATGGCTTTCAGGTAGTCCAATAATTTTTAAATTATCTCTCCTTGATCTATTCTCCAGGTCAGTGGTTTTTCCAGTGAGATATTTGACATTGTCTTCCATTTTTTCATTCCTTTGGTTCTGTTTGATAATATCTTGATTCCTCATAAAGTCACTAGCTTCCACTTGCTCCAGTCTAATTTTTAAGGTAGTATTTTCTTCAGTGGTCTTTTGGACCTCCTTTTCCATTTGACTAATTCTGCCTTTCAAGGCATTTGTCTCCTCATTGTCTTTTTGGAGCTCTTTTGCCATTTGAGTTAGTCTATTTTTTAAGGTGTTATTTTCTTAAGTATTTTTTGGGGTCTCCTTTAGAAGTCATTGACTTGTTTTTCATGGTTTTCTCTCATCACGCTCATTTCTCTTCCTAATTTTTCCTCTACTCTTCTTACTTGCTTTTCCAAATCCTTTTTGAGCCCTTCCATGGCCTGAGACCAATTCATATTTTTCTTGTAGGCTTTTGATGTAGGCTCTTTGACTTTGTTGACTTCTGGCCATATGCTTTGGTCTTTTTTGTCACCAAAGAAAGATTCCAAAGTCTGAGTCTGAATCTGAGTCTGTTTTCGCTGCCTGGCCATGTTCCCAGCAGCTGCTTGACCCTTGAGTTTTTAGTTGGGGTATAACTGCTTGTAGAGTAAAGCTTGAGGGGGTGTGCTGTTGCTTTCAGAGCTATTTCTGCACAGCAAGCTCTGCCACACCAGTGTTCCTCCTCCCCCCAGAACCACCAACCTGGACTCTGACTCAGATCTGAGGAGACTCTACGGTCCTGCTCTGATCTGCCACTTAATTCCTCTCACCAGGTGGGCCTGGGGCTGGAAGCAACTGCAGCTGTAGCTCTGTAAGCAGCCTCAGAGTTACACCACCTCTGCTGCCCCTGCAGTGGTGGCTGACCCTCAAACTAGTTTCACTCTCTCCCTGCAGTTTTTCCCACTAACCTTCCCTGTTGTCTTTGGCATTTGTGGGTTGAGAAGTCTGGTAACTGCCACAGCTCACTGATTCAGGGCATGACTGCCTGTTCCACCTTGCTCCCAGTCTGGTTGGTCCAGGCGCAGCCCATGCTGGACTCTCCTCTGCTCCACTCTGCTCCCTTACCCAGTGACCATCCAAGCTGTCCTGGGCTGGAGCCCTGCTTCCCTCTGCTATTCCGTGGGTTCTGCAGTTCTGGAATTAGTTCAGAGCCATTTTTATAGGTGTTTGGAGGGTCTTGGGGGAGAGCTTTAGGCAAGTTCCCCTTTTCCAGCTCCCATCTTGGCTCTGCCCCCCTCTTTTCACTTTCTATCAGTTCATACAAGTTTTTCCAGGTTTTTCTGAAGTCTTCCTGTTCATCATTTCTTATTACAAAATAGTATTCCTTGAATCTATTTCTCTTATCCATAGGTGCAGCACTTCTTAAACTGTGATTTGTGACCCCAGGTCTCGGATGGAAAAAGTTTAAGAAGCCCTGGGTTAGAGAATGGCCTCATAAAGCTCCCTTTTCTGCCTTCACCCAACTTAATCATCCTGCTTGAGTTCATTGGGGAAAATGCCTATGTACTTCTACTCCAGTGATACACAGGCAGAAAACAGTAAAAGAAAGATGGATTTCCAGAATTACAATATCTTTTCCCCACTCCTCCCAACACACACACACACACATACGCGCGTGCACACACACACACACACCCACGTCATTGAGAGGAGTACATGGAAGTACCAGAGCTCGTGATAGTCGTTAAGTCAGGAAAAATTTATTAAGCACCTACTGTGTGTCAAGTACTGGAGATACAAAGAAAGGTATGACAGTCCCTGCCTTCAAGGAGCTTAAACACTTAAAAAGAAGATGAAAAGCAGGGGGATGAGGTAAAGATGACTAGGGTGAGGGCAATATGAAGTCCCTACAGCTGGGTGGGAAATGATCTGAGGAGCTGTGAGTTTCAGAGTTGATTTCATCTTGCAAAACTATGAGTTTCTGAAGAGCATGAAATCTAGGTCAACTGGGCAGAAAATGGTATATAAATTCCCAAAGTTCCTTCCTTAAATAGTAGAGGATTAGGGAGGAACTCTCCAACGTCCAACTTCTACCTTCTGTAGTCAGAGGGAAGGGCCCAGGGGCAGGAGCTGCTGAAGAGGTGTGAGTTTCAGAGTTAATTTCATCTTGCAGAACGAGTGTTAGATAGCACTCCTGATCCAAATATGGAGCATGGAACTAAGTACGTTTAGCCTAGAGAAGAGAAGACTCAGAGGGACATGTGTTCAGATATTCGGCTGTCATGTAGAGGAGGACTTAGTTTCCAGAGGATAGAGCCAGGTGTATGTTGCACAGAGTCCAATAGGCTTGATAGCCAGAAAAACTTCCTGACTGTTAGAGCTGCCCTAAAGTGGAATGAGTTGCCTTGAAGACCACTTCTCAACAGGTGCTTTGGTGTATACGTTGGACTAGATAACTGCTAACGTCTCTTCCAACTCCCAAGTTCTGTGGTTCTTTGAGTAGGAAAAGTGATTTTTCAATTTTGTCACCAAGAATTCCATGCCATGAGTAATAGATTCAATTCTCAAAGTTCTTGAAACCATGGCCATGATTTTATATTCTTTGACCTTGTTCCCTTCTCACCCTCCCTGCACAAAAAGAAGTGCTATGTGGCTGTGACAAAACAGAGTTGAATCTTTGTTATCATATCTAGTTTATGTATGTTAAAATTTGTAAGTAGATATCAAATATTACATTTGGTTGTTCAACAAATAATTGCAGTATTTATTGTTGTTGTCCTGGTTCTCAGCCTTGTTTTTCTTTTCCTAGATATCTTCAGCCTTTTATTTGTTTTTCTTTTAAGGCTAGATGAGAGGAAATGTTTTCATTTAGAGAAAGCAAGACTAGGAAAAGCTGTTAAATTGATTGTTGACTGTAGCGTTTTGCTACAGATTGTTTCTGTCCTCACTTTTATGTCACCACTAGCTGTCCCCCTGAAATCCTTTTCCTCTTGCGCAGTGATTTGAACTTGGTTGATGATTAATAAATGTTGGATTTAATGTTTCCACTTTAGGGACCTCCATATCACTCACTATTCAACACATGCTATCAGTGAAGACATTCTTGTAAATAAATCAGACTGTGCTAAATACGTGAGAGAAATGTAAAATACTATGAGAGATATCACTTCTAGTTGGGAGATACTACTTGTATTCTCTTTTAGCCACTTTGTGGCAAAGTCACATTTGTTACCCATTTCTTCTCTTATTTAAAATTACACCTTCTCCAAGACCTTAAATTCAGAAATTCCTGTTTTTGTCCATAATATCCCATCCTCTTATCTCTACTGTTCTTTTCTTCCATTTGAACCTGTTTTCCCTCCTCGTGCTCACTTGATCTTAAGCTCCAGTTCATCGCCCTTATTCTGAATTTGCTTGCCTCATTCTATGTAGAGTGGTGAGTCATTTCAGAGATCTACTTAATGACACCTTCAGATTTCATTCCATTAGACCTTTCATTGAGGTCAGCCTTCATTGCTAATTTCACTTCAGTGCTAGAGAAAACCACATACTCCTGCTGACTTGATCATATTCCATAGCCTTAGCTGGACTATCATTGCTGCTTCACAGCTGCTGTGTTCATTTTTTGTTCGCTTTACCTACTGCTAAACCTTTTTTACCCCTCAAGCTTTAACCCCACTTTTATATCCCTTGTTTTCAGCAGCATTCCTTCTCTTGTATTGAGAGGACTTGGGTTATCCGAGATAAGCAATCCATAAGTTCCTTTCACTTCAGCATTTCTGTCTTCACCCTTCTTTATCTCCTCTTCCATTCCTGTCTTGGAGAAAGAAGTACCTTTTCCTTGTTAAAGGTCACCACTTTGTGATTATCTAGAGTGGTATCATGATAATGGAAAGGTCGTCAAATTTGGAATCAGAGTAATTAAGTCTAAATCCTGGTTCTATCACTTATTATCTATGACTTGAACCAAGTGAGTCTCACTGTGCCTCAGTTTACTCATTTGTAAATGAGAGTGGTGGTCTCCAAGGTCCCTTTCAGCTCCGAATCAATGATCTTGTGAACTCTCAAGTCTCCACATCTGTAAAACAAGGACTTTGAACTGGATGACCTCTAACACATTATTACATGCACATTAATTCATTATTACTCAAATCATGAGATGCTTCTTAGGACCACACAAATACCTATCTCAAGTCACTTAATATGTATTAAATACCTCTTCTCTTTATAAGCATTGTGTTATTGAGATACAAACAGAGAAAACAATTATTAGCTTTCTAAGAGCTTAAAATCTGAAGAGGGCTTAGGATTCGAATACAAATGTGGTACATGATAGAATGTGGGAGGGCTGAGATGTGGTTTTTACGTGAGAGATTACAAGAAATTTGAGGTAGGGTGAAAATATGAGAGAAAGGTTTGTGAGGGAGTGGTATCTGGAGCCAAGCTTTTAAGGGAGAGAACGATTCTATTAGGTTACATTGACAGGACAATATAGAAATAGGAGAGAGCAAGTAGTCCAGTTTGACTAACGCTAAACTAATATAGTCATGAATCTGATGATCTTATTGGCTGGAATAGACCGTAATGCCGCCAGGTTTACCTGTGCCTGGCCTAGTGTTGCTGTGGTAGCTTGTCCAGAGGTGAAGGTAGTACCATCTCCTCTAGTACACTTGTGTCTTTGTTCATGGTAGATGTTACATGGAGACTTTCATCAAAAAACCTGGTCTAAAGACTTCATATGCCTTGGGGATCATCTATATCTAAAAGCCCCATTTAAAAATGGAGTCTGACAGGATTAACTAGCAAGTGTGATGTTTACAAGGTTAGTGTCTTGGTATTCCTTGATTCAGTGGAATTTCTTCAATGACTGAATATTTCATTTTTGATGCTGCTGCTCTAGAATTTTTTTTTTGTTTTTTTAGCCAGGATATATTATAGCCAGTCCTTATATCTTTAGGAGTCAGTTCAACAGAAAGACTATTCAGTCTCTCAGAGAAGGGTTAGAGTTAACCAGATTGGTTGATCTGACATGAACAAGCACTTAAAGAGAAGTTTTCTAAATCTGTATACCACAGTAGCTTAGTAGCTATGATAATAATAAGCTCTGTATTAGTACTGATCAATTCAAAGCATCATGTCAGAAAATCCTCAGAGAAACTTAGAAGTCCAAAATGTTTTCCTACACACCCAGATACACAGTCCAGATACTTGTAAGCCGACATTTGCAATAAAGAATCAGATAAATCCCAACATTATCTGATTGATGGAGATTGACGAGTCAGGACAATTGGAAAGGGTTTGTTACTGGACAGGCCCCAGGGAGGTATCTCCTCGTTCCTTAGGATGTTGCTCTTCCCCCCTTATAGCCTTCTTCCCTTTGCTTTCTTGTTTTTGTTAGTACTACAATTTTCTTTTTCCCCCATTTTAAAAAACTTTTGCATTTGACAGACATATGAACATATCCATATTCAAAGAACAGAAGAGGAGTGTAAAAACGGAACTCTCTTTTACAGTGTGTGTGTGTGTGTGTGTGTGTGTGTGTGTGTGTGTGTGTTTTAATCTGATCCCTTTCTGGACTTCTGTTCTCTTTGTATGTATTTTGTAAATGTTCATTGATGTTATTTTCTTTCTTCTTTTTTTTAATATTAATATCACTATTCCCCAATAAAAGCTCTTTCTTGTAACAAATACAGTCAAGCAAACCAAATTACACATTGGCCTTGACTGAAAGAAAATGTCTTATTCCGTACCTGTAGTCTGACACTTCTCTCTGTCAAGAGGTGAGAAGCATATTTCATCATAAATCTTCTAAGGTGGTCATTATTAATTATTACATTATTAGAGTTAAGTACTTGAAAGTTGTTCTGGACATTTTTATAGTCACTCCATAAATTTTTCTTGTTTTGCTCACTACTCTGCATTCATTCGTAAATATCTTTTTAGGTTTTCTAATTTTTGGCATTCTATTAATTTATATATTCTTTTTTTTTTTTTTTTTGGAGTGGGGGGAAGCAGGGAGTTGGGGTTAAGTGACTTGCCCAAGGTCACACAGCTACTACGTGTCAAGTGTTTGAGGCCAGATTTGAACTCAAGTCCTCCTGATTCCAGGGCCACTGCTCTACTCACTGCGCCACCTAGCGGCCCTCTATTAATTTATATACCTTATATTTGTTTGGTCAATTGTCAATTAAACAGGCACCCATTTGTTTCCTGGTTTTTGTTTTTGTTTTTTGTTACAACAACAAAAAAACCCACCATTTTCCGAGGCTCACGTTTTTGCTTACTTTGTCCTCATACTCTATATGGCTAAGTTCTGAATTTCATAGACTATACCTCCACTATGTTTTCTTTTTTCTTTTATAAAAGCTTTTACAAAGGAATATTTACTTCATGAGTATATGTTACCATATACAATCATTCCCCTAACACCTATAATTACCTCCTACACCACCTCATACTTTAGGGAAGGGAAGGAAAAGGGTGGAGTGGAGTGGGATGGGGTGGGCTGTTAGGTTCATAGCCCTATCTTGAGTCTCAGGTGCCCTGGCTTCTCAGGGCATTCCTGTTGGGCTGGCTGCAAATGCTGCCGGTGTCATTACCTACAAAGTTGCCACTGCAACTCCTGGGTCCAATGGGTATTCTACCATCTGAACCTAAAACTGAAAAAGACAAACAGAATAAATCAAAATGAAAGGCTAACACCAAGACAGTTTCTTGGGACAAGAGGGCAAAAGGGGAGAAGAGGGAAAGGTACCCCTTCCCCCTACCCAGTCAGTTCATGGTGGCCACCCTGTCAGTGAACTATGACCATCCCCCTCTTAGGACAAATCAGGAAAAAGTTTATTGCTTTCTGTTTTCACTGCTGATGTCTTAGTTCATACTCTCCTGACCTTGAGCCTGTATTATTGTAGTGACCTCCTAATAATAGGTCTCTTT
This sequence comes from Trichosurus vulpecula, assembly GCF_011100635.1. Lineage (NCBI taxonomy): Eukaryota > Metazoa > Chordata > Mammalia > Diprotodontia > Phalangeridae > Trichosurus > Trichosurus vulpecula. The sequence continues at coordinate 372,018,415 of NC_050576.1, forward strand.
GCTTCTGGTCCCTTCCTTTTCTTATCTATACAAATGCCAGATTCATTTTCCTCCACAGCATATGAATGTGATGAGGTAGAGTTGAAAGAGTACTGCACTTTGGAGTTACAAAGTTCTAACACTTAACTAGCTGTTTGACTCTGAACAAAGCACTTAGTCTCTCTGAGCTTCAAAGGGAGGCTATGGATTAGACTCAATATTTAGCTCAGTTTCTATATAGCATTGACCATACTAAGTTTACAGCCAGATGCATTTTGACTGCATCTTAGCTACAACTAGACTGGGTTCCCAGAGGTCACTCCTAGAATTTGGTCCTTGCTTCTCATTGACTGCTAACCTGAACTCTGGAATGATGGGGTGCCAAAGAGTCTTCTGGGCCTTTGGAAACCCCCAGGGCCAGAGACTACTGCTTTTATTAGACCTCGTGAATAAAGCAGTAATGATAATTGTGGTTGGGAAGGGCCTAGACCAGTGTCTCTTTAATAGATGGCAATTTGTATCAGAATAGATGCTACTGAGATGGTTGCTATGGAAATGATTGAATGTAAATTTGATTTTTTTGGTCCTTCCAGCTAAGCTTTTATTCTACGGAATATTGTCCTACTCCAACAGAAGAAAAGGACAGGGAAAGGCTTGAGTTGGCAGGCAAACTAATGATTAAGGGGAAAATATTTTTGAAAAAAATTCACACCTAAGTGTAACATTAAAGAGTAAATATAGCACCTGAACTATTTGGAAGATCACTTAAATGTATGGATTAATTAGATGACTGTTTAGGGCCCTTCTGATCTTCAAATTTGGTGATTCTTCTTGCTCATTGTGAGGTAAGAGGGGACACCAGGAAGTCGAAGGTCACATGGGCCAGGCCTTCTAGTTGATTAGTAATGCTTGAAAGCCCAGCAGAGGTGGTCACTTTGGTTAGCTGTAGCGTTGCAAGCAGAAAACTGGATATGATGAAGAGGAGATTTTGGAATCATACTCAGTGGGGTGAGGTGCTTACACTAAGAGAATCATGCAGGAACTGAGACCTGCTGAGAATACGGTAGATTTATGTCTTCTATCTAAAACTCATTCTGAGACATAGGCTCAATGAGTGGAATGGAAGGCCAAATCTCCAGTACTACCTAATAATTTTAAACATTTTTGTAGGTAATAAACACCGACACCCACACCCACCCCACCCAGGAGAAAAAAACATTTCTATATACAAAGTAAGAGAGAAAAAGAGAGTTACACATGAAATGTCTGTTATGTACAGCTTTAAAAAAAAAAGTACAAAATAAATTCAACATGTTATTTTCAAAGTTTTCCTTTTTGTGTTTCCTTCTCTCCCCTTCTTTGCATTTTAGACACTAGGCTTCAACAATCCTCTTTTATTCCTTTTCCTTTTTGGAAGGGAGGAGAAGGATGCAACTAGCAATAAATCCCCCCTTCCCCACAAATCTCTGACCTCCAAATAAAAAAAGGAAAAATAATCCTTGTAACAAATAGGACAAATCTACATATTTCCCATTTCTGAAAATGTGTCATTCTGTTCCTCCAGTCTATTATTCCTCCATCAAGAGGTGGATCATAATTTTTTTTTTAATAAGTATTGTACCTGTGACTCAAACCCAGGATTTCTTTTATTTTTTAAAACTATTTATTATTAATTTTAAGCATTTAAATTTTTTTGAGTTTCAGATTCCCTACCTCCTTTTTTTTCTTTTTTATTTATTTAATATTTTCAGTTTTCAGCATTGATTTTCACAAGACTTTGAATTACGAATTTTCTCCCCATTTCTACCCTCCCGCCCACTCCAAGATGGCATATATTCTGGTTGCCCCATTCCCCTTCTGTCACCTATCCCTTCTGTCACCCCACTGCCCCCCATCCCCTTTTCCCTTACTTTCTTGTAGGGCAAGATAGATTTCTATGCCCCATTGCCTGTATGTCTTATTTCCTAGTTGCATGTAAAAACTTTTTTTTAACATCTGCTTTTAAAACTTTGAGTTCCCAGTGGGGTGTAGAAATTTATCTTGCCCTACAAGAGAAGAAGGGAACGGGGGATGGGAGGGGAGTGGGGTGAAAGATGGGAGGGCTGACTGGGGAGCAGGGCAACCAGAATATACGGCATTTTGGAGTAGGCGGGAGGGTAGAAATGGGTAAAAATTCGTAATTCAAACTTGTGAAAATAAATGCTGAAAACTAAATATATTAAATAAATAAAAATTTAAAAAAAGAGTTAGATGTAAATAAAAAGAAAGTAAGGGGAAAGCGGATGGGGTGGGGGGAATGGGGTGAAAGAGGGGAGGGCTGACTGGGGAATGAGGCAATCAGAATATATGCCATCTTGGAATGTGGGGGAGGGTAGAAATGGGGAGAAAATTTGTAACTCAAAATCTTGTGGAAATCAGTGTTGAAAACTAAAATATTAAATAAAAATATATACAGAAAAAAAAAACAACTTTGAGTTCCAAATTCTCTCCCCCCTTCCCTCCCCACCCACCCTCCCTAAGAAGGCAAGCAATTCAACATAGGCCACATGTATATCATTATGCAAAACCCTTCCACAATACTCATGTTGTGAAAGACTAACTATATTTTGCTCCTTCCTATCCTATCCCCCTTTATTCAATTCTCTCCCCTGACCCTGTCCCTTTTCAAAAGTGTTTGCTTTTGATTACCTCCTCCCCCAATCTGGCCTCCCTTCTGTTGTCCCCCCTTTTATCTCCTTCCTCCTTCTTTCCTGTGGGGTAAGATACCCAGTTGAGTGCGTATGTTATTCCCTTCTCAGGTCAAATCCAAAGAGAACAAGATTCACTCATTCCCCCTCACCTGCCCCCTCTTCCCTTCCAACAGAACTGCTTTTTCTTGCCACTTTTATGCAAGATAATTTACCCCACTCTGTTTCTCCCTTTCTGCCTCTCTCAACATATTCCTCTCTCTTCATCCCTTAATTTGATTTTTTTTAGATATCATCCCTTCATATTCAACTCACCCTGTGCCGTGTGTGTGTGTGTGTGTGTGTGTGTGTGTGTGTGTATGTATATCCCCTTCAGCTACCCTAATACTGAGGTTTCATGAATTATGCACATCATCTTTCCATGTAGGAATGTAAACAAAACAGTTTGACTTTGGTAACTCCTTTACGATTTCTCTTTCTTGTTTACCTTTTCATGCTTCCCTTGGTTCTTGTGTTTGAAAGTCAGATTTTCTATTCAGCTCTGGTCTTTTCATAGAGAAAGCTTGAAAGTCCTCTATTTTATTGAAAATCCATATTTTGCCTTGGAGCATGATACTCAGTTTTGCTGGGTAGGTGATTCTTGGTTTTAATCCTAGCTCCATTGACCTCCGGAATATCGTATTCCAAGCCCTTCGATCTCTTAATGTAGAAGCTGCTTGATCTTGTGTTATCCTGATTGTGTTTCCACAATACTCAAATTGTTTCTTTCTGGCTGCTTGCAGTATTTTCTCCTTGATCTGGGAGCTCTAGAACTTGGTGACAGTATTCCTAGGAGTTTTCTTTTTGGGATCTTTGTCAGGAGGTGATTGGTGGATTCTTTCAATTTCTATTTTACCCTCTGGCTGTAGAATCTCAGGGCAGTTCTCCTTGATAATTTCTTGAAAGATGATATCTAGGCTCTTTTTTTGATCATAGCTTTCAGGTAGTCCAACAATTTTTAAATTGTCTCTGCTGGATCTATTTCCCAGGTCAGTGGTTTTTCCAATGAGATATTTGACATTGGTCTTCCATTTTGCATTCCTTTAGTTCTGTTTTATAATATTTTGATTTCTCATAAAGTCACTAGCTTCTGCTTGCTCCAGTCTAGTTTTTAAGGCAGTATTTTCTTCAGTGGTCTTTTGGACCTCCTTTTCCATTTGGCTAATTCTGCCTTTCAAGGCATTTGTCTCCTCATTGGCTTTTTGGAGCTCTTTTGCCATTTGAGTTAGTCTATTTTTTTAAGGTGTTATTTTCTTCAGCATTTTTTTGGGTCTCCTTTAGCAAGTCATTGACTTGTTTTTCATGGTTTTCTCTCATCACTCTCATTTCTCTTCCCAATTTTTCCTCTACCTCTCTTACTTGCTTTTCCAAATCCTTTCTGAGCTCTTCCATGGGCTGAGACCAGTTCATGTTTTTCTTGTAGGCTTTTGATGTAGGTTCTTTGACTTTGTTGACTTCTTCTGGCTGCATGTTTTGGTCTTCTTTGTCACCAAAGAAAGATTCCATAGTCTGAGTCTGAAATCTGAGTCTGTTTTCACTGCCTGGCCGTGTTCCCAGCCAACTACTTGACCCTTGAGTTTTTAGTTGGGGTATGACTGCTTGTAGAGTAGAGAGTACTTTGTTAGAGTAGAGAATACTTAGTCCCAAGCTTGAGGGGCTTCAATTGTTTTCAGAGCTATTTCTGCACAGCAAGCTCTGCCAGACCAGTGCTACTCCTTCCCCAAGAACCTCCAACCTGCTACTTAGATCTTAAGCAGGCTCTGTACTCCTGCTCAGATCTACCACTTAACTCCTCCCACCAGGTGGGCCTGGTGCTGGAAGCAACTGCTTCTGTATTTCTGTAGCTGCACTTCCTCAGCTGCATCAGGGCGGTGGCCCAACTGCAAACTCCTTTCACTCTGTCCTCCGCAATTTTTCCCACCAACCTTCTCTGTTTTCTTTGGTGTTTGTGGGTTGAGAAGTTTGGTAACTGCCACAGCTCACTGATTCAGGGCGCTAGGGCTTGTTCTTCCTGGCTTCTGGTCTGGTTGGTCCTGGGCTCTGCTCCCTTCCGCTCCCAGCTCAGTGGGCCATAGATATTACCCAGTGACCATCCAGGCTATCCTGGGCTGAAGCCCTGCTTCCCTCTGCTATTCTGTGGATTCTGCAGTTGTAGAATTTGTTCAGAGCCATTTTTTATAGGTGTTTGGAGAGTCCTTGGGGAGAGCTTTAGGCATGTCCCTGCTTACCAGCCTCCATCTTGGCTCCGCCCCTGAGGTGGATCATTATTATCCTTTGGGTTGGTAAGTACATTGGCCATAGTTCTTAAGTTATTCAAAGTTGTTTTTCTCTACAATGATGTTGTCACTATATGTTGTTTTCCCAGTTCTGCTCACTTCATTATACTGCATCAGTACATACAAATCTTCCCAAGTTTCTCTAAAACCTCCCATTTTTGTCATTTCTTATGGCACAGTAATAGGGTTGTTTGTTTGTTGTTACATTTCTACACCAGTAATTTGTTCAGTTACTTCCCTTTTGAAGGTCGCAGCCTTTGTTTCTAAATTTTTGATACAACAAGAAGAGCTGCTAAAAATATGTGGTATGGGTGTTTTCTCTTTCATTGATCCCTTTAGGGGTAGAGGCACTGCCAGTGGTAACTGCTGAGTCCATGTTTTTATTGATTACTAATTGCTTTCCAGAATGACTTTCAATTTACAGATATACCAATAGTACATTAACGTGCCTGTCTTCCTGTGGCCCTTCCACATTTGGCATTTCCCTTTGTCCTCTTGTCATATCCAGTAGGTGTGAGGTGTGACCTTAGAGTTCTTAGAATTTTCATTTCTTTGATAGTGTTTTGGAGCATTTTTTTCCTATGGCTTTTGATAGTTTGGACCACTTTTTCTTAATGGGAATGGTTGTCATTATTTGAATTAATTCCTTATATATCTTGAATATCAGACTTTTATCAGAGAAAGTACTATTTAGATTGTACTTTTTCCTCTCCTTTTTATTTTTGCCCAATAATATAATTTAATTTGCACAAGTTAAATGCAGTATAATGCAACTGCATTTGTATCTAGAATTCTGGTAATTTTTCCTTTTTTGCTTTTAATCTGTCTTCTCTTCCTCTTTTCTCACAAAGAAAGAAAGAAAGAAAGAAAGAGCCCTTAAAATACAACTGAATAGCCCAGGAAAACATCCCCACTTTGGCTGTGCCCAAAAATATTATGTCTCTTTATGAACTATAAGTTCATCACTTTCAGGAAGGTTGTGTTTTTTCTTTATTCTTTTGGACTTGTAGTTTATCACTGCATTGATCAGAGTTCTTAAGAAGGCTTCAAATTTTGTTTTTCCTTATAACATTATCATTGTATAAATTGTTCTCCTAGTTCTCACTTCATTCTGTATCAGTTTGCAGAGGTCTTTTCAGTTTTCTTTGAAATTGTCCATTTTATCATTTCTTATGACACAATATTTTTATCACATTTATGACTACAAATTGTTTTTTTTAGCTTTCTCCCTTAATTCCCAATTTTTTGTCTATCATGAGAAGAGCTACTCTAAATAGTCTTTGATTTTTTTGGCATGTACTCTCAGTAGTGCTATAGCTGGGTCAAAGGGTAGGCATGTTCACAGCTCCACTAACAGTACATTAGTGTACATGTTTTTCCTGTCCAAAAATTTCATTTTTAAAATTTTGAACTTAAACATAAGTGAGATATACATTTCCATATACAGAGTCAAACAGAAAAATAAGACTGCGCATGTATCTACGAATCTGCTTCTTATATTTGCTTTACCTGCTAAGTAAACATATTCAGAGTTTTCTGGCTTATCTATATTCCTGCTGATCTTCACTAGGTACTCTTGTTTGTATTTCTGATTTCTTCAATGGCCCCTTTTTGTTCTCTTAAAATTTTTTGGTAATGTTATCACTTGCACCCTACCCTCCAAAAAATATTTGAAAGAAAGAAGAACAAAATAAATCCCCACCTTTGCCATTTCTGATAACATGTCTCATTCTACACCTTGAGTTCATCACACCACTATCAGGAGGTAGGGAGCATATTTCAGCTGCTGGTGTTTTTTCCTCCAGAAATCACTTGTCAGGGTTTATCTAGGATAAATCTTTGCAGTATTAAAAAGTTTTAAGCTTTCATAACCTAGTAAAATTGATCATAAAGGGAAATAGGACTGTCATTTCACAAAACCATTAAAATATAAAAATAAAGCCAACATGCTGGGCTTATTGAACAAAATTGCCTCTCCATCTGTGAAGACCTTTGTTTTCATTTTAGCCTGAGGCTTGATTAACAGAAAGCAAACTCTGTTCCCTTTATGTATGGTTTCAGAAGCTGTGAAAGCCCAAGTGTTCTCTCTCCATCAGGTAGCTAAAGAAATAGGTTTGTCCTACCAGTATGGTATAGAAAAAAAAACCATTGTATCTGGAGTTGGAGCACTTGGGTTTAAGTCTTAGCTCCACTATTGTATAGGTGATAGTAAACTGAGTTATTGGAATAAGAGGACAATGGGGATAAGCTTTATGAAGTATACAGAAAGTTGTACTGGACAAAAAATGATAAGTAAATATTATTGTGGGCGCATGGAATAAATTTCAAAAAAACTAATCTGGACTTTACTTTAAAATGATAGAATCCAATGTGTTTTTTTAAACATGCTTATGAGAGGGATTTAAGTATATGCCTAGGAGAGGGATTTAAGAGAATGTTCCTCAAAGACACTAGTTCAGTGTTCTTCCACAATTAAGAACACGGAAGGATTCCAGAAATAAAACATTCTATACGTGTACGAAATCATGGTTGAGCCTACCTAAACTTGTTTCTATCCAAACCTTGAGAAAGCCTTATGACCTACAGAGGAGAATAGGTGTTCAACAAAATCCTTAAATACTAAAAGTAAAGAGTATATTGTGAAACTTGAAAGGGGAGGTTTTAGGATAAACAGTACTGCTTCATATAGTAAGTAGCAGTCTAAGTGGTGATACAAACTAAAAAAATAGGTTTTATAACATTAATTTACTGGTGAAAAAAATTATGATGATATTTTGCTGTGTATTGGGGTTGTATCTATGGATTTGTAGAAAAAACATTAGAATCCTAATTGGGAAATGTGGATTCTAGTTCCCGTTTTCATTAAATTGTTAAATATATTATTTTCTTTTAAAAATACTTTATTTTTTTCCAATTACATATAAAAACAAATTTTAAAATATTGATTTAAAAAATTTTTCTTCCAAATTCTCTCCCTCCTTCTCCTAGACCCTCCTTGAGAGGTTAAGCAATTTGATATAGCTTATATAGTCATATAAAACATAATTCCATATTAGCCATGTTGCAAAAGAAAACACAGACAAAAAAGAAATCTAAGAAAAATAAAGGTTAGAAAAAGTATGCTTTGATCTATATTCGCACTCCTTCACTTCTTTCTCTGGAGGTGGAGAGCGTTTTTAATCATAAGTCCTTCTGAATTGTCCTAGATCGTTGTATTGCTGAGAATAGCTAAGTCATTCCTTGTTGATCATCGTATAATATTGTTATTGTGTGCAATGTTCTCCTGATTCTGCTCATTTGCTTTATATCAGTTCATTTAAGTCTTTCCAGGTTTTTCTGAAAGTACCCTGCTCATCATTTCTTATAGCACAACAGTATTCCATCAAAATCATATACCACAACTTGTTCAGCCGTTTACCAGTTGATGGGCATCTCTTCAATTTCCAATTCTTTGCCACCGCTGCTATAAATATTGTACATGTAGGTCTTTTAGACTTAGTCATGGCATTGCTGGGTCAAAGGGTAGGCACAGTCCTAGTCCATATTTTTCTCCAGAATGGTTAGATGAGTTCACTTTATCAGTAGTGCATTAGTGTCCCAGTTTTTCCACATCTCCCAACATTTGTCATTTTCCTTTTCTGTCATGCTAGCCAATCTGATGGGTGTGAGGTAGTACTTCAGAGTTGTTTTAATTTGCATTTCTCTAATCAATAATGATTTAAAGCATTTTTTGTGGGTATAAATATCTTTGATTTCTTCATCTAAAAACTGCCTGTTCATATCCTTTGACCATTTATCAATTGGAGAATGACTCATGGTCTTATAAATTTGACTCCTTTCTCTATATATTTGAGAAATGAGGCCTTTATCAGAGAAACTTGCTGTAAAAAATATTTTCTCCCAGTTTCCTGCTTTCCTTCCAATCTTGGCTTCATTGGTTTAGTTGATGCAATTCCTTTTTAATTTAATGTAATGAATATTATCCATTTTACATCCCATAATGCTCTCTATTGTTTGATAATGAATTCTTCCCTTATCCATAGATCTGACAGATATACTATTCCATGCTCCCCTAATTTGCTTATGTTATCACCTTTTGTGTCTAAATCATATAATCTGTTCTGCTATGCGATTTCATTTTATGGGTGAATTTGTCCCATTCACATTCATGGTTATAATTACTAACTGTGTTTTCCTCCATCTTATTTCTTCCCCCCCTCCACCCATTTAACCTTCTCTGTCCCATTTCAAAAGTATTTTAGTTCTGACTAGTAGCTCTCTTAGTCTGCAAACTGCGCCCCCCCCCCCTTCTTATTCTTCTCCTCTCCTAATTCCCTATTGGGTAAGATAGATTTCTACACCCAACTGAGTGTGTCTGTTATTACTTCTTTTGGCCAGTTTCTGTGAGAGTAAGGATCAAACATGGCCCACCTCCCCCATCTGCTTTTTTGTACCTCATTTATGTCAGATAATTTGCCCCATTCCACCTTTCATTTCTCCTAGTGCATCCCTCTTTCTCATTCTGTATTTTTGTTTTTTGTTTTTGTACATCATTCCATCATAATCACCAACTCATACCCAGGCCCCTGTGCATTGTGGCATTTAAAAAGGTTTGAGAGACATAATTTCTGGGTAATTTAATCATTTTATTAATAATGCCAGCATTTTAGTAAAAGGATGGTCATTTGGCCATCTCTCTTAGACCAAAGACCCCTCATGGTGATTGGCTCACAGTTTATATATGCCCTTCAAAGATTAGGTATTCCTGAGGGTGGCAGTGAACTTTGGTTAATGAGGGGGTGGGCTAAATGAGGATCTTGGGGTACATGACTTGCATCACCCAAATCTTGGTCAGTGAGACTTACAAGTTCCATATCACTTGTCTGACAAAAGGGAGAATTAGCACTTCCCTGACATGTCTGAGCAAACACAATGAGCAGGAATGTACCCGTTAGCTCAAGCTTAGAATTTCTTTTACTATCTGATTAGATCTTGGCCTGGGTAAATCTTTCAGAAAGATTTTCTGTACTGATTTCTGGATGAGGAAGTAGAAAAGGAGGAAAACCTTGGTTTTGATTGAATAATTAATTATTAATACCAGAGGGAAATAATCATTTCTTATACTATGTATATTCCTTCTAACTGCGCTAATAATGAGAAAATACTTAGAAGTATCATCTTTCTCTGTAGAAAAGTAAACATTTTAACTTTATTGAATCCCTTATGAATTTTCTTTCCTGGTTACCTTTTTATGCTTCTCTTGAGTCTTGTATTTGAAAGTTAGATTTTCTATTCTGATATTTAGATATTTTAGTCTGATATTTTCATCACGATTGCTTGAAAGTTCTCTATTTTATTAAATTTCCATTTTTTTCCCCTTAAGGATTATATTCAGTTTTCCTGGATAGGCCATTCTTGGGTGTAACCCTAGCTCCTTTGACCTCCAGAATATCATATTCCAAGCCTTCAGATCTTTTAGTGGAGAAGCTGCTAAGTCTTGTGTTATCTTGACTGTGGCTTCACGATATTTGAATTGTTTCTGTCTGGCTGCTTGCAGTATTTTCTCCTTGACCTAGGAGCTCTGGAATTTGATTATAATTATTCCTGGGAATCTTCATTGTAGGATCTCTTTCAGGAGATGATCAGTGGGTTCTTTCCATTTCTATTTTACCCTCTGATTCTAGGATATCAGAGCAGTTTCCTTGATAATTTCTTGAAATATGATATCTGGACCCCTTTTTTTGATCATGACTTTGAGGTAGTTCACCACTTAAAATATGTCTTCTTGATCTACTTTCCAGGTCAGTTGTTTTTCTAATGAGGTAGTTTACGTTTTTTTCTCTTTTCCATTCTTTTGGTTTTATTTTGCTATTTCTCAATGTCTCCTGGAGTTATTAGCTTCCATTTGCCCAATTCTAATTTTTAAGGAATTGTTTTCTTCAGTGAGCTTTTATGCCTCATTTTCCACTTGTCTGATTATCCTTTTTAAGGGGTTTTTTCCTTCAATGAGTTTTTGTACATCATTTTTTCCTATGTGGCCAATTCTGGTTTTTTTAATGAGTTATTGTTTCAACAATTCAGCTAGCAGCTGCTGTGGGGGTAAAAGACCAACACAAGCTCAATAAGAACACTGCCAGGACAAGTTCTTTTGATCTGGTTTACTAAGGAAAGCAATGTTGAGGGGTTAACAGTCTTATTGCAATCCAGCATACAAATATCATTCACTTAGTTGAAGGGGAAAAGCCAGCACCCTGAACTTATGAGCAGATACAAACAAATTACAAAGATACATTATAAACAGACCAAATACAATTCATAGTTACCAAGAAACCATCAACATCTGGGTGAGCCAGGAGGCTCTTAGAGCGGCTGCCCAGAGTCCCATGCCTCCAGGAGTGAGAGCCTCTCGCAAATAGCTCTCTTCTCTCTTTTTATACACTCTTTAGCCATCATCTGAGGGACCAGAACTTAGGCTCCTACTATTGGCTCTGGTCTTAGCAACTCCCCTTGGGACCCTAAGGGCTTCATGCCCACATAGGCTTAGCACCTAGTAGTTAGGGGTTTGGGTCTCGGGCTTTGTACATTGTAAGGCTCAATCAAAGACAATTAATTTATCATTCTAAAACAGTAAAAAAAAAAAAAAAGTCCCAACTTAATTGATAATACAGTTGTTCAGTGAATTTTTGTATTTCTTTTGTCATTTGGCCAAATCTGATTTTTAACAAGTTCTCCTCAGTAGATTTTTGTGCCTCTGTTACCATTTGGCTTGTTCTGTTTTAAGGTTTTATTTTTTCAGTTTTTGTGTGTGTCTCCTTTACCAAGCTGTTGACTCCTTTTTTTGTGACTTTTTTGCATCACTGCCATTTCTTTTCCCAATTTTTCCTCTACCTCTCTCATTTGATTTTAAAAATCCTTTTTGAGCTCTTCCAGAAATTTTTTTATTTTGGGGAGCAGGCACTGAAACGAATTCGTGTTTTTATTTGAGACTTTGCATGTAGCTATTTTGACATTGTTGTCTTCTTTGGGGTTTGTGCTTTGATCTTCTCTGTCACTGTAGTAACTTTATATGGTTAATTTTTTTTGTTGTTTACTCATTTTTCCAGCCTGTTTCTTGACTTTTAACTTGATATTAAAGTTGGGCTCTACTCCCAGGATGGGGGGCACTGTCCCAAGCTTCAGGTTTTTTGTGCTGCTGTTTTTAGAGCTAATTCTAGGGGTCTGTAAGTTTTCAGTTCTTCCAAGGTGGTATGATGTAAAGGGAAATGTGGGCACCACTCTCTTGGCCTGTGCTTTAGTCTGCGAGTAACCACAGGCACTCTTTTCCATCCTGGAATTGGGCCCAGGGCTCTTGCTCTTGCTAGTGCTCCTCCTTGCACTGAGACTGCAACCCAGACCTGCATTTGGGCAATGCAAGAGAGTCCTGCTTCCAGATGCCAGCAAAGGGATCACCTGTAATCTCCTGATCAGTTGTCTAACCCCCTTTCTCTCTGTGGGCTGAGAGCTCTGGAAGCAACCACTGCAGATTCGTTGTGTTGTATGTTATCCATCTCCCCCCCTCCCCCCCCCAGCCTACTTGCTGCTGAACTGTGTTCCACTCTTGCCCTAGTCAGACAGACCTTTCCTGCTATCCTTCTGAGTTGTCTTGGGTTCGATAATTGTTTCACCCTGTACTTTTGTTGGTTCTGCCACTTTAGAATTTGTTTTGAGGTATTAATGTTTTTTGGAGGGGTATATGGAAGAGCTCAGGCAAGTCCCTGCCTTTATTTTGCCCCCTCACAATTGTTTAATATCTTGAACTTCCAGTTTCTTATTTGTAATAGGAGTGGGTTGAAAAAGATATTTATTCTTTAAAATTCCATCCAGCTCACAATCCCTAAAATTTTGAAATTGAGTTGAAAAAACAAAAAAACAAAAAAAAAACCACCTATCTAGTTGCAATGCCATTCAGTACTGACTGACCGTGTGACTTTGGGCAAATCACTTCACTTTTCTTCCTGTCTCCTTATATGTGCAGTGGATAATGATAGTTTTAAGACCCACCTCACAGCGGGTTCTCCTGATAATCTAATGAAATGATGTATATAATACACTGTATTTTTTAAAAAGCTGCTATTACTAAGAAAGACAGTCTTCTTCACTCTCAAAGTGGGAACCAGTGTCAAGAATCCAAATATTGGACTTGTATTTGGCTTTCCTTCAAATCACCTGTCATGTTAGCTGCCACCTCAATATAATGACTGCAGAAAGAGAGTGTAAATGCTACATATATGGTTTCATGCAGTCAAGTTGGTCCATATAAGGACCAGAGGGACTAGAGCTATATATTAAACATGCTTGCATCCATATTTATGCAGAATTTTTACCAAGGTGAGCCTATCCTAACCCCCATGATATTTTCAAATAGCACCTATCAGTGCTGAGCAAAGTGACAAACATACTTATTAGCTTTTTAAAATTGATTTAATAACCAAGGTAATTGATAAGCTGGTGAGCAAATATTTCGGGTGTCTTGAATCTTGAGAGATTAACCCTTGGAGGAGAGACTGTTTAGAAATTAGTGGTATATTAGGAATTCAGGGTTTTCCTTCCTACAGTGTTGACTTGCCATTATCAAGAAGACTTCTCCTATATGCCACATTATCATAGTCTTCCTCTTTTTCCTTTCTTATTGACTAGAAATTTCATTTTTAAATTAGGACTTTACTAATTATTTTTATGACCAAAAAAATTAATGCCAATAACTATTTTATGTGAATAAAATACAGGATTTGACTGATGAAAATATTGAATCTAAAATGTATCCAAAAATAAAATAATTTTAATGCTTAGGAATAAGATACTGAATTTGGAAAACTGACATTTGTATTTTTTAAAGGTTATTAATAGCATCAATATTGGTAAAGTGAAAATTACAGTGAAAATATACCAATATAATTTCTAAAGTTCATGGAAGAAGAAAAGGCTTTTACAATATTTAGGACTTTTAGCAATGCTAAAACTTCTGCTACAGTTTAAATTCAGCTAAATTAAGCTCACCTTTTAAGTAAACTTAGTATATATGATTTGTAACCAGTAAAATACTTAGAACACTTCATGTTGTTCAGTTCCATGTTTCAACACATCAAACTATTTTTAAATTGCAAGCATGATAAATCTTTGTCACTGATTTTCAACATACAGTTGTTTGTTATCCTAATTCTGTATTTCATCATTTTCAGTCTGGAATAGAACTGTTTGTGAACAGGCTTGACTCTGTGGAATCTGTTCTTCCTTATGAATATACTGCGTAAGTGTTTTAAAGTTTGTTTACATGTGAAGCTGTCTATGTCTCATCAAATGATGTTTGCATTTTAAAACTTTTGTTGATATTTTTTCTCCACAGAGCATGTGGAAACTTGGCTTTTTATGTGCTGGGCATTAAAAGTTCTAAAAGGAGAGATTTTAGTTACACAATATTAAAAGATGAACTTCATTTTTGTCTGTTTTATTCCATGAGATACACAGTTATTGATTAAAATGTTGATTTCCCTCTTGTATATCACATTAGAAACCAAGCTACTTTTAGTTAAAACTATTTGAGCATTGTATCATATCACATACATTCTTTATTTTAAATTATCTCTTAACCTCTCTAAACAATTGTATCCATCAATTTTTTTCAGTAGATGGAAATAGAGAGACTACATTTAAAGGTTTTTTTTTTTTATTACTTAGGAAATACAGGATATTTTCCCCCCCAAATTAGAAAGATTCTTAGAGCTAGAAAGAACTTTGACATTATCTAGGCCAGTGTTTGTTGATCTTCAGTACTTGACTTTTTACATATCTGTAAAAAAAATTTTTGATAAAAGCTTTTATTTCTTAAAACCTATAAACTTTTAAAAAAAATCATCTTCCATCTCACGCTTCCCAAACCTTTCCTCAGGGCTTTTTCCTTTTGGGCCTCCTCATTTTTTTTTAAACTCTTGAGTTACACAGGGCAGAGCACTTGAAAATTTAGGTATTTTACTTGTCTGAAATACAATCTGGATTAGGAAACTATGACACACTCTAGCCTTTTATTTTAAGGGTAAGTAACCTGAAGCCCATTAACGTTAAGTGACTTATCCACACAACTAATTAATAGCCCAGCTATGTCAAAGTCCTAGTCTATTACTTGTTCCACTCTGGCACAGATAACTACACTAACTTATTTTCAATCTAATATATGTGCATATACCTTTGGGAGCTAGAACTTACTTGGGAATGAAAAAAAATGCTCTTTTTTTTGTAACGTACAGGAGAAAATAGTTTGAAATCAACAAAAAGAAAAAAATCTCAAATAATAGCTTAAGGAGATGTCCTGTAGTTTCTATTTCATAGTAGAGTAATATAATTTAGGAATATAAGTAACCCAGACAGGATTCTGACTAGAATTCTGACTAGAGTAGGTTTATCAAGTTTTTGCACTGAAATAGATGCATTGAACATGACATTCTCTTATGAAATCTGTTATTTTAATTAAGATGGTTGATGTGTTTTGTTTTGTTTTTTCCTCTTGTTGAAAAACCAATACTTTCTTCCTTTCCAGGTTTGATTTTTGCCAAGCAGCAGGAGGAAAACGTCCATCTGAAAATCTTGGTCAGGTATTATTTGGGGAAAGAATTGAACCTTCTCCATATAAGGTTTGTATTTATCATTATATATAATTGTAAACTAAGCACGTATTTTAATTATTTTTGAATTTTATCAATATCAACATAAAAACTCATTGGTATACATTTTATTAAAAGATATAATTTAGTGTAAGAATAAGTCTGCACATGAGGGCATTATTATGCACAAGCAGCAATATTGTTAAGGGTGGAGGATCCTGATGCTAAAATGTTTTACTAAAGTTTATCTTAAGAAATTCTTGCTGTCTCTTGTGTAGACTTTTAGTCATACTGGCTAATTTGTGTTTCAAGGAAACAGCTGTAACATCCATTCTGAGATCTCTTTTGTGTTTGCCTAGGGATTAACAAGTGGCTAAAAGAAGTCTTTCTTGAGAGCTGACTATTGCCCCTGAGCTGTTGATATAGAATAAAGTTACAGACTTCAGACAGCTCAAAAATCACAGAGGAAAAGACATCAAAAGCCTTCAACCTAAGGAGGTGTTTTGATCTTTTAAAAATAGGTTTGAAGGATAGATTACTCTCAAAAATAAAACTTTATATAGAATAATTTGTATTTGTGAACAGTGACTGTATTTTCCATCACATATTCACTATTAATAGCATAATCTTTGTATGTGAAGGATTCAGGGGCAGATAATCAAGTCTGAAACAAAGTTGAACAGAAAGAAATTCTGGATCAAGCATTATGAATATGAATGTTTTCCTCCCAGATATCTTTAAGTTTCAAGCTAGACCAAAATAGTTAATCATGTTATAGAACTTGGAGGGTCTGAAGGGATCCAATTTAACTCTCTTACAGATGAGGAAACTAGGGCCAAGAGCAGTTAAGTGCTCAAGGTAACAGCTATTTTATGGCAAAGCTAGGGCGAGATGCTTTTTCCATTGTGCCACGAAGTTTCTGTTATTGCTTTCTACTTTGATTGCCCGGAGTTCTTTAGGTTAAAGTATACTACCTAGTTTTATTATTTTCAAGTACAGTAAAATTAGAGCTTACATACAGCTTAGAAGCACATATAGTGTGGCCCTAAAGTCTTAATGCAGTATTTGAAACCTAGGTACTTAGTTAAGCACTTCAAATTATGTATTCTCATGTATTTTTATACTGATTTTTTTTTCTTACAAGATTAAAAGCTCCTTTAGGACAATAGTTAGATTTTTATAAATTATATTCAGAGACTCATCTTGAATTATAATTTCTTTTATACAATGAAATGTATTAATTTATGAAAAATATAGTATGGTTTGTCACAATATACCATATTATACAGTTAAAAATTGATTGTTAGGCTCTTAAGTTGAAGTAATGTGGAAGAACCCTAAATTTGGGAAGACTTTTGTTTGAAAAAAAAAAAAGATTTTTATTTTAAATTTTGTTTACTCCCAATTAAGATCTTGAAAGTTGACAGAGCAAGAAGTATTTTGAACATAAGGAATAAAGAGAGACACATGTTGGCATTAAATTAATGAGGTTTCCCTACATCACTAACTCTATTCTTATTTTTAAAAGTGTTTAGAGTGTCCTTCAGAAAAGATTGTGATTATTTTTACAATTGATAGAATAATGCTACATTATTTTCCCACTTTTTTGTTTTTGTTTTCTCAAGACCAAATTCATATTTTGTGGCATATAGACTGAAATCTATGGGCTACCATACTAGAATTTCTATTAAAAAGAAGAGAGGAAAACATTGTTTACCAAACAGGGAAAAAAAAAAGGTGATGAATGCCTTTTAAGAGTGCAAAATAAGATTAAACTTTTTAATTGCTAAAGTTGTTTCTTATTATGAGAGTATGGCATATTTGTGATTAATGTTTATTTTAAGTGATTGGAAGAATTTTGTGTTGTGTGTGTGTGTGTGTGTGTGTGTGTGACATAACTCTAAGTAAACCTAGGTGTCTTCTATTAATTGACGTTCCATTTTGTTTTAATACAGTTTTCATTTAACAAGGAGGAAACCTGTAAGCTTGTTTGTACAAAAACATATCATACAGACAAAGCAGAAGACAAGCAAAAATTAGAATTCTTGAAAAAAAGTATGTTACTGAATTATCAACATCATTGGTAAGACATGAAATTATTAGTAGGCCAGCTTTTTCCTTTTCAAGATAATATATTGTCTGCCCGATGTTAAATTTTATTTTATAGGTGAATGAAAGTCTTTGAAAAATGATGATTTTTATGCCATGAAATTTCTAATAAGTAACATTTGGCTGCATGTAAAATGGAAAGTTTTGATTTAAAGGGTGTTTATTTAATACAACAGCTTTGGGGGGGGGGCAGGGCAATTGGGATTAAGTGACTTGCCCAAGGTCACACAGCTAGTGTGTCAAGTGTCTGAGGCCAGATTTGAACTGAGGTCCTCCTGACTCCAGGGCCGGTGCTCTACTCATTGCGCCACCTAGCTGCCACAGTACAATAGCTTTTAAAAGAACCTTTGGATAAATATATTATTCTTTATTACTGTGACATATGGTATAATAATCCCTTATTTTAATCCTAGACCGTTCTCATTATTTGCATTTGAGAGAAGAGCCAAACAGGACTTCCAGTCAGTTTTACTTTAGACCATGCAGTTGTGTATTTCAGGGATCATTGGTGTGATCACAACCTTAGTGTTGTTGAGACTTGTTACGAATGGAAAAACTAATTGCCCTTTGCCAGACCTGATAGTGAATTATTCTGAATTTAGCTAAACTTGTCCTTCTGGTCATCACTGGTCTTGTACTCTAAACCTTTGTAGCTTGACCCATCAGAGCCTGCATTTGGATGGCATTGCCTTTGGGAACCCACAGTCACTTTCACGCCATGAGGAGCCATCAGTGGAGGGGTCTTAATAGTTTAATATGTAAATTGATAAGTAAATAAAGTGAGTATGCAAGGACCTTTCCAGACCTGATAGTCCATGAGTCTAGGAAATCTTTATAGATATATAAGCATAATAATCAAGAGCTGAGACATTCCAAGGATCTTATGACTATTATTTACTTAATTTATTCTTTTGAATTTTTCTTTGAAAGTAATTTTTCTTTATACTACAGTTGTGTCGTATATACACAACACTTGCAAATAGAGAAAGAAACAAATAGCCAAAATGATTAGAATCACAGTGGCTAAGTCAGGAGTAAAATCTTTGTTCTGTCCACTTTATGGATGATAGTTTGCCATAGTCCTTCCCCATTCTTGGTAGCAGGGTTCATTGCAATCTAGTTGTTCTTTGAGCTGATTAAATCCTTATGATCCTTTTCAGCAGTCTGCTTTCATCATATTCATTGCCTTTACCCCTTTTTTTAATCTCCCCCTGCCCCCCCCCCTTTTCTTATTAGACTCAGCTGTTAGCTACCTCAGTATTCTTCATGCTTCTTGGACTGCTCTTTTCTGAGTCCTCTTATTCTTCATTCTTACTTTATACAAATGCTATGACTATTTCAGTCGTACTGTACCCCACATATTTCACTTATGATAAGAATACACCCAAATCTCTATAACTTCTCTATCTAGTGTTTCATGCTGTTTTCCAGAAATATTTTTTGGTGTCATCACAACCACACCTTAAACTAAACATGTCTGAATGTTAGCTTATTTATTTCTTAGCCAAACTTTCATCTTTCTGAATTTTTATGTTATCAGCAAAACTCCTATATTCCTGATGCCCCTGGAATTCCAAAATTGAAGTAAATATGTAATTCTTATTTCTCATTGTTTCCATCCAGTCTTGTTGCCAAATCCTGCCTATCCTCTTATAGCATATTTTTTTGCATGTACCCCTTTCTCACCGTTTATTCCCACAATACTAGCCTGGGACTTAATCACCTTGTATCACAATTACTTGCAGTGAATAGACTTCACATTGGTACATATTGCTGATTCCCTCTTCTGTAGTAGCAAGAATTAGTTGATGGCAGCGTAAAGGCAGGGACTTGCCTGAGCACTCGCCCAATCCCTCCAAATGCCTTTAAAGAATGAATCTAAAAAAATTCTAGAGCAACAGAACCCACAAAAAGATGGAGTGACGCAAATTTCCAACCCAAGACAACTAGGAGGATTGGCAGGAAATGTCTGTTGTACCAAGGTTAGAGGAGCACAGGCTGTGCCACTCCAGACCA
This sequence comes from Trichosurus vulpecula, assembly GCF_011100635.1. Classification (NCBI taxonomy): domain Eukaryota; kingdom Metazoa; phylum Chordata; class Mammalia; order Diprotodontia; family Phalangeridae; genus Trichosurus; species Trichosurus vulpecula. The sequence continues at coordinate 372,038,155 of NC_050576.1, forward strand.
GGCCCCAGCAAACCTGGAGCAGGCCTCAGGGTGACTGAATCACTCATAGCAGACCTCTCAGCCCACAGATGCCAGAGACAACTTAGGAAGACAGCAGGAAAGTTCTGTCTGACCTGGGTGAGAGAGGAGTACAGTCTAGCACAGGCCTGGCCACAGCAGACCAGGAGAATGCCTCAGGAGTGACTGGATCGGCAGCAGCTGCTTCCACAGCTCTCAGCCCACAGACAGTAAAGGGGTTGCACAACTAGTCAGAAGGAGATTACAGGGTTTTTTTTGCTAGCACAGAGGCAGGACTGTTGCTTTGCCCATACTTGGATCCAGGTCCCAGTCCTGGGTGGTTAGTCCTAGAGTGAGGAGGATCACTAGCATAGCAGAGCTTGAGGCCACAGTGGGGGTGAGACCCTCCTCACAGTTGTAGGGCAGAAAAGAGTGCTTGTGGTTGCTCACAGAACAGAGCACAGGTCAGGAAAGTTGTAAACGCTTCTCTTTAGAGCATACTACTTTGGACAGATTGAAAATTTACAGTTCCCTAGAAGTGTCTCTGAAAATAGCTGCATAAAACCCCCTGAAGCTGGAGACAATGTGCCCTCCACCCTGGAAACAGAGCCCTACTTTTACGAAGAGTAAAAAGACAGGTAATAGGCTGGGAAAATAAGCAAACAATGGGAAAAAAACCTGACTATGGAAGATCACTGTGATGACAAGGAAGATAAAGGTACACATTCACAAGAAGACAACAAAGTCAAAGCTCCTACATTCAAAGTGTCCAAGAAAAATATAAATTGGTCTCAGGCCATGGAAGAGCTCAAAAAGGATTTTGAAAACCAGGTAAGAGAAGTAGAGGAAAAATTGGGAAGAGAAATGAGAGTGATGCAAGAAAATCCTGAGAAAAGACTCATGAAGTCTGGTAAATAAGACCCCCCAAAATACTGAAGAAAATAACACCTTAAAAATAGACTAACCCAAATGGCAGAAGAGCTCCAAAAAGCCAGTGAGAAGAAAGAATGCCTTAAAAACAATTGACCAAATGGAAAAGGAGGTCCAAGAGGTCACTGAAGAAAATAGTTCTTTAAAAATTAGAATGGAGCAAATGGAAGCTAATGACTTTATGAAAAATCAAGAAACAGCAAAACAAGGAGTGGAGAGGAAGTGGGGGAGGTAAAGAGGAGTGAGTGGACCTTATTCTCATATACGCTCAATTGGATATAGAAATCTATCTTACCTTACAGGGAAGTAGGAGGGAAAGGGATAAGAAAGGGAGGGGGAGGGTGTGTGAGAGAAGGGAGGGTAGATTTGGGGGAAAGGTAATCAGAAGGAAAACACTTATGAGATAGAATAAATGGGGGGGATAGGATGGAGAGAAATATAGTGAGCAATAGTAACTGAAAAAAAGTTTTTGCTGATAAAGGCCTCATTTCTCAAACACATAGAGAATTGAGTCAAATTTATAAAAATATGAACCATTCCTCAGTTCATAAGTGATCAAAAGATCTCATCAATTTTAAGATGAAGTAATCAAAGCTATCTATAGCCGTATGAAAAAATGCTCTCACTATTGATTGGAGAAAGGCAAATTAAAACAATTCTGAGGTGCTACTTCATACTGGTGAAATTGGCTAATAGGACAGAAAAGGTGAATGACAAATCTTGGAGGGGATGTGGGGAAAATGAGACATTAATGCATTGTTGGTACAGTTGTGAACTCATTCAACCATTCTGTAGAGAAATTTGGAACTATACCCAAAGGCTATAAAACCATACATACCCTTTGACCCTAGCGATATGACTAGTAGGTCTGTGTCCCAAAAGAGATAAAAAACAAGAAGGAAAAGGACCAATACGTTAAAAAAAAATAATATAGTAGCTCTTTTCTGGGGATAAAGAATTAGAAATTGAGGAGATACCCATCAATTGGGAAATGACTGAACAAGTTGTGATATGTGATTATGATGGAATACTACTATAGTATAAGAAATGATGAGCAGGATGCTCTCAGAAAAACCTAGAAAGACTTGCATGGGCTGATGCAAAATGAAATGTACTGTGTGCAAAGTAATAGCAATATTATATTGTAAGATGATCAGCTGTGAATGACTTGGCTGTTCTTAGCAATGCAACGATCGAAAACAGCTCTAAAGGATTTATGATGAAAAATGCTTTCCATCCCCAGAGGAAGAATTGATGTGTCTGAATACAGATTGAAGTGTACTTTTTTTACTTTAAAAAAATAGAAGGGGGCAGAGCCAAGATGGCAGCTGGAAAGCTGGGACTTGGCTTAAGCTCTCCCCCAAATCCCTCCAAACACCTGTAAAAAATGACTCTGAACAAATTCTAAAGCTGCAGAATCCACAAAATAGCAGAGGGAAGTAGGTCTCCAGCCCAAGAGAGCCTGTATGGTTGCTGGGAAGGGTCTATCACACAGTGCTGGGAGCTGAGCGCGGCCCTGTTTGGGCTGCGCCTGGACAGAACAGACTGGGAGTTGGCCAGAGCAGGCCTTAGGGCCATGAGTCATTGAGCTGTGGCAGTAGATGGCGACTGAAAAACAGGGACTAGCGTGAGCTCCCCGCCAAGTCCCTCCAAAAACCTATAAAAAATGGCTCTGAGCCAATTCTAGAAATGCAGAACCCACAAAAGAGCAGAGGGAAGCAGGGCTCCAGCCCAGGACAGCCAGGATGGTGTCTGGGTGAGGTCTATCCCGCATGGAGCTGGGAGCAGAGTAGAGCGGAGCAGAGCCCAGCGTAAGCGGCGTGGACCAACCCAACCAGGAGCCGGGGGAGCATGCCCTAGCGCCCTGAATCAGTGAGCTGCAGCAGTTACCAGACTTCTCAACCCACTAACACCAAAGACAGCAGAGAAGGTTAGTGGGAAAAGCCGCGGGAGTGGAAGGAGTTTGCGGTTCGGCTACCGCCCCGAGGGCAGCGGAGGTAGGGCAGCTGCAGTTGCTTCCAGCCCCAGGCCCACCTGGTGGGAGGAATTAAGTGGCAGATCAGAGCAGGAGTGCACAGCATGCTGAAGATCTAAGCCCAGTCCCGGTTGGGGGTTCTTGGGGAAGGAGGAGTGCTGGTGTGGCAGAGCTGGCGCATCCCCCCAAGCGTGGAACATAGAACTCTTTAGTCTACAAGTAGTCATACCCCACTGAAAAACTCAAGGGTCGAGTTAGTTGGTTGGGAATATGGCCAGGCAGAGAAAACGCACCCAGATTCAGTCTCAGACTCTGGAATCCTTTGGTGACAAAGAAGACCAAAGCATACAGACAGAAGAAGTCAACAAAGTCATAGAGCCTACAACAAAAGCCTCCAAGAAAAATATGAACTGGTCTCAGCCCATGGAAGAGCTCAGAAAGGATTTGGAAAAGCAAGTAAGAGAGGTAGAGGAAAAATTGGGAAGAGAAATGAGAGTGATGAGAGAAAACCATGAAAAACAAGTCAATGACTTGCTAAAGGAGACCCAAAAAAATACTGAAAAATACACTGAAGAAAACAACACCTTAAAAAATAGACTAACTCAAATGGCAAAAGAGCTCCAAAAAGCCAACGAGGAGAAGAATGCCTTGAAAGGCAGAATTAGCCAAATGGAAAAGGAGGTCCAAAAGACCACTGAAGAATATACTACCTTAAAAATGAGATTGGAGCAAGTAGAAGCTAGTGACTTTATGAGAAATCAAGATGTTATAAAACAGAACCAAAGGAATGAAAAAAATGGAAGATAATGTGAAATATCTCATTGGAAAAACCACTGACCTGGGAAATAGATCTGGGAGAGATAATTTAAAAATTATTGTGCTACCTGAAAGCCATGATCAAAAAAAGAACCTAGATATCATCTTTTAAGAAATTATCAAGGAGAACTGCCCTAAGATTCTAGAGCCAGAGGGCAAAATAGAAATTGAAAGAATGCACAGATCGCCTGCTCAAATAGATCCCCAAAAGAAATTTCTTAGGAATATTGTCGCCATATTCCAGAGCTCCCATTTCAAGGAGAAAATACTTCAAGGAGCCAGAAAGAAACAATTTGAGTATTATGGAAACACAATCAGAATAACCATTGAGCTGTGGCAGTTACCAGACTTTTCAACCCATAAACGCTGAAGACTATGGAGCAGGTTAGCGGGAAAGCTGCTGGATCTCAATGAAAGAAGTGTGTGGTCTGGCCCCAGCCCCAGGAGGGCGGCAGAGGTGGCACAGCGGCAGCAGCAGGAAGGTCCTGCAGTTGCTGCCAGAGCTCCAGCTGTGGTTGCTTCCGGCTCCAGGCCCACCTGGTGGGAGGAATCAAGTGGTGGATCAGAGCAGAAGTGCAGAGCTTGCTTTGCCCTGCTTGGATCTGGGTCAAAGTCCTGGTTGGTGGTTCTTGGGGGAGGAGGAGCACTGGTGTGGCACAGCTTGTGGTGACAGTGGAGAAGTAGCTCTGAAAACAGCAGCGCAGTTCCTAAAGCTTGGGACAAAGTACTCTATGCTCTACAAGCAGTCATACCCCGACGAAAATCTCAAGGGTCAAGTAAGTTGGCTGGGAACATGGCCAGGCAACGAAAAAGGACTCAGACTTTAGAATCTTTATTTGGTGACAAAGAAGATCAAAACATACAGCCAGAAGAAGTCAACAAAGTCAAAGAACCTACATCAAAAGCCTCCAAGAAAAATGTGAATTGGTCTCAGGCCATGGAAGAGCTCAAAAAGGATTTGGAAAAGCAAGTAAGAAAAGTAGAGGAAAAATTGGGAAGAGAAATGAGAGTGCTGCAAAAAAATCATGAAAAACAAGTCAATGACTTGCTAAAGGAGACCCAAAAAATACTCAAGAAAATAACACCTTAAAAAAATAGACTAACTCAATTGGCAAAAGATCCCCCAAAAGCCAATGAGGCAAAGAATACCTTAAAAGGCAGAATTAGCCAAAGGGAAAAGGAGGTCCAAAAGACCACTGAAGGAAATACTACCTTAAAAACTAGACTGGAGCAAGTGGAAGCTAGTGACTTTATGAGAAACCAAGAAATTATAAAACAGAACCAAGAGAATGAAAAATGGAAGACAGTGTGAAATATCTCATTGGAAAAACCACTGACCTGGAGAAAAGATCCAGGAGTTAATTTAAAAATTATTGGACTACCTGAAAGCCATGATCAAAAAAAAAAAAAAAAAGGAACCTAAACATCGTCTTTCAAGAAATTATCAAGGAGAACTGCCCTGATACTCTAGAGCCAGAGGGTAACATGGAAATTGAAAGAATCCACCAATCACCTTTTGGAAAAGATCCAAAAATGAGACTCCTAGGAATATTGTTGCCAAATTCCAGAGTTCCCAGGTCAAGGAGAAAATACTGCAAGCAGCCAGAAAATAACAATTTGAGTATTGTGGAAACACAATCAGGATAATACAAGATCTAGCAGCTTCTACATTAAGGTATTGAAGGACTTGGAATATGCTATTCCGGAGGTCAATGGAGGTAGGATTAAAACCAAGAATCACCTACCCAGCAAAACTGAGTATAACGCTCAGAGGCAAAATATGGATTTTCAGTAAAATAGAGCACTTTCAAGCTTTCTCAGTGAAAAGACCAGAACTGAATTCAAACATAAGAATCAAGAGAAGCATGAAAAGGTAAACAAGAAAGAGAAATCATAAGGGACTTAACTAAAGTTGAACTGTTTTGTTCATATTCTTACATGGAAAGATGATATGTGTAATTCATGAGACCTTTCTCAGTATTAGGGTAGTTGAAGGGAATATACATATATATAGACAGAAGGCACAGGGTGAATTGAATATGAAGGGCTGATACCTAAAAAAATTAAGGGGTGAGAGAGAAATATATTGAGAGAGGGAGAAAGGGACGGATAGAATGGGGTAAATTATCTCACATAAAAGTGGCAAGAAAAAGCATTTCTGTTGGAAGGGAAGAGGGGGCAGGTGAGGGGGAATGACTAAATCTTGCTCTCATCGGATTTGACTTGAGGAGGGAATAACATAGACACTCAATTGGGTATCTTACCCCACAGGAAAGTAGGGGGGAGAGGATAAAAAGGGGGGGTGATAGAAGGGAGGGCAGATGGGGGGAGGAGGTAATCAAAAGCAAACACTTTTGAAAAGGGACAGGGTCAAGGGAGAAAATTGAATAAAGGGGGACAAGATAAGATAGAGGGAAATATAGTTATACTTTCACAATGTGATTATTGTGGAAGTGTTTTACATAATGATACATGTGTGACCTATGTTGAATTGCTTGTCTTCTTAGGGAAGGTGGGTGGGGAGGGAAGAGGGGAGAGAATTTGGAACTCAAAGTTTTAAAAGCAGATGCTCAAAAAAAAAAAAAGGTTGTTTTTGCATACAACTGAGAAATGAGATATATAGGGAATGGGGCATAGAAATCTATCTTGCCCTACAAGAACATAAAGGGAAAATGGATTGGGGGGGGTGTGACAGAAGGGAGGGCTGACTGGCGAATGGGGCAATCAGAATATATGCCATCTTGCAGTGGGTGGGGAGGGTAGAAATGGGGAAAATATGTGTAACTCAAAATCTTGTGGAAATCAATGTTGAAAACTAAAATATTAAATAATAAAATAATTGTTAAGGAGAAAAAAAGAATATTTTCATTGTCATTTTGATCACACCATTCACTTTTTCAAAGTCCTATAATAATTCCAAATTATATCTGAAATCAATTTACATTTTCTAATCATAGCTCTTCTGCTAAGTGCTCCCCATTCTCCTAAGGATTCTCCCATCTTGTGCTACATCCCAGCTCTGATCTATACTACTCAAAATACATCTTTTAGGGGTTTCAGGTGCCTGAACCTGTGTGACTTTATTGGTATCAGGATTCTTAGTGTCAAAACTTCGAGGACTGTAGAACATAGTTTCCTGGGGTACTGTGAGCTTCAGTGACTTGTCTGTGATCACATAGCCATCAGAGGCAGAGCTTGAATCCAGGACCTTCTGATCCTGGCTAGCCAATGTGCCAATCAATTGATTGATTAGCAATTATTAAGCCACAATAAGTCACCACTGTGTCCAGTCACCGGTGACATAGAGATAGAAAGTTATATTCTGTCAAGGGAGACAATATGTATACATGTAATTGTATGCAAAATAAATATAAGGTAATTTGGCACGGAAGGGGAAGTAGCTTGCTGCTAATGATGAGATGGCATTTGAGCTGAGCTTTGAAAGAAACTAGCCCTTCTAAGAAACAAAGGTGAGAAGGGCATGCATTCTAGTCATGGCCCAGGACAACCTGTGCAGAAGTGAGGATGGACTGTGTGAGCAGCTGCAGGAAGAATGACTGAAGCGCAGAAAAGGAATCCTGCCTAAAAAGTCTCAGAAAGCTAGTTGGAGCCAGGTTGTAAAAAGCTTTAAATAACTCTAGAGTTAGATTTTTACAATTTCTTAATGTCTCTTATTGTCCATTCTGTTCTTTTTTACAGAAGAATTAATCCTTAAAAGCTGTTTCAGTGGGTGACATTCTTATTTTATTAAAGAGGTATTTGTTTGTTTGTTTTTTGGCCTTTGTGGGCATCTGGATCATGGAGTTTGATGTGGAGAACTTTTCTTCCCTCATTTTAGTCCTCCAGATACATACATTTAGGGGGTTTCTTTTAATTCCCTTTTTTATCTTACCTCTCTTTATTATGTTTTACCTTTCTTAGGGTAAAGTAAGTATAGTAGAACCAGGGGGCCTTTGTTGTCTGAATTCATTCTGATTTCTCCAGCAAGTCTGAAATCATTTTACAGAAGGGGCTAAACTAAATAGGATTCTAACTCTTCTTTTTAGTCCAGAGTTCGGTAAGCAAAACTGCTGAACACTGCCTCAAGCCTGTTTTCTCTGCTTTCATTTCTATCTGTCATCCCCAAGGATTCTAGCTCAGATCCTTCTTGGTACCAGAAACATCCTTCTCCATACTCTCCTCTTTTCTCATGGAAGAGAAGATAAATATTTGCCCACCAAGAAGGGCAAGTGCCATGTTACAGATAGTCTCCTTCCCGGGTACCTTTCTAATGGATTGACCTCGTGCCTAATTTTTGGATTGAATCAAGAACAGGCATGTATGTGGAATATCATTGTCAGTCTTGAGTGGTTTTCAAGGAGGGGAAAGACTTGGTTTTAGAGAATAAGGATATATGCCAAGACAAACCCCAGTAGCTTACCAGTAAATCTGTTTCTCTAAAGTTTCATCATTCATAGTAGCTGTTTTAGTAAGTGATACTCTCATCCTGTTCTGGATTCATATAAAGGTTATTTGATTCCTTCTAGTTTCGTGGAGAAGTTAGCACTTAAGTTGAGCTCTAAAGAATGGGTAAGGATTCAACAGTAAAGAGACAGATGTGGAGCAGTTCAAACGTAGGAAACTTGAGCAAAGTTGAAGTATCAGGACGATATATGGCAAATTTAGAGGCATTTAGCAGACCAATTTGGCTGGATCTCAGGATGTATACGGTTGAGGAATAGGAAACATGGCTGGACAGGTAGAGTACCTCCGTCTTATGAGAGACCTTGAATGCTAGGCAAAGGGTTTTTAACTTTTCTCAAAAAGAAATGGAGAGCCACTGAAAATTTTTGAGCAAAAGGATGATCTAACCAGATCTCATCTACTTCTCATGTATTACTTCTTTTTTTTTTTGCAGTTATTTGTGTGGTTCTCCTCTGAGCCTTCCCTCCTAATTTATTGTGTTATGGAGATGACCTTTATTGAAGTCTATCCTAGCAAAGCAAAAGCTCTGACATGTTTTACGAAGCTGGAATATCTTAGATTATAGACCAGGAAATGAATGGCTGGTTTTTTGAGAACCAATGTAACTGCATTATGAGCAGGTCTTAAAGACCATGTACAGAGAAGAGTAATAAAATGGTACAATAGAAAAAGCACTGGCCATGGACCAGAGGACCTGAGTTCATATCCTACCTCTGATGCTGTTACCGGTATAACTTTGGTTAAGTCAAAGAAATGTAAGTCACCTTGGCCTCAGTTTTCTCATTTATGAAATGAGGGAGTTGGACTTGATGGTCTGTGGGGTCCCTTCCAGCCTGACATTTATGTTCTTAAGTAGTACTGGAGTTACAGCCTGCATAGGTATGAGAAGTAACCCCACCAGTGAAATGACAGCTCCTTAATATTTTGTAGTGTGTTTCTCATAATCCCCTAAGTAGACTGTAAGTTTCTTGAGGGAGGCGAGAAGAACAGGGGGCATGCTATCTTAACTTTATAGCTTCCTCACCATCTTCAGAACTGAATAAGTACTTTGCACATAGTCAGTACTTAGTGGATGTGTGTTGAATTTATTTGCCAAGAAGTTTATAGAATTGGAGAATCACTGTAATATCACAAAGAATTTAAAAGTTCAAAATCATTAAAGTTTAATGCCTGTGAAACTTTTTAGGGTTTTTTTTAATAGTAAGCATGATATCTGCTACAACCTTAAAATGTGCCATTCTTGAAGAGTACCTAGAAAAATGGTAGTTAGTAATTTGTCATTTTTATTGTTGCCTGAGAAGTTTGAATTTGCGGGTGAAGGTTTTCACAACTGCATCTAGCTCAATGTGTAATCTGAGAGTTAAGAATTTAATTCTCATGACAAAAGGCTCATTCTCCAAAGCTCTTTATAACATACCTTTGAAGAACAGTGATTCATATTATCTCCAGTTGTTGAATTTGTTATTTAAGCTATGAGAGTGGAAACTATTTCTGCCTAATTCAACAAATTTTTACTATGTAACTTCAGAGTAGCTGGATGAGTTGGCAGAGATATGGACAGATATTCTGTGTCTTCTGGAGCCAGAGAGAATTTTAAAAATACATTGTAGGATTTTAACATAAATATAGAGCTATTTTCCCTTTACAGTAAGATTATGGTAGTTATAGGTATGGGATAATCATAACCAGTAGATTAGTTAGCAGATGAAACTAGCTCTTTATTTAAATTTTTTTATGAGCTTGATCATCAGTAAAAATTTTAGTACTCAGAGAAGAATAAGGAAGAGGGTTGTACATGAAACTAGGACTTTTTTTTTTTAAATGAAGTGTGTATTAAACTTACCAAGGTGGTAACAGAATTTTTATATTTGTGTTCCTTTTTGTTTTCATCTGTGTATTTTTTAATGTCTTATTCATTTCTTCTTTTGGGGAGGGGCATCTCTTTTACCACCCTCTTACACCCTAATACCACCTGCCCACACACACCAGAAACTGTCCTTTGTAACAAGGGAGTGTAGTAAAACAAAACAAAGTGACAAATTGATCTTATCCTAGTATTCATGTCCTTTTTGCACCTCTAGTTCATCATGTCTCCACCAAGAGGTGGAAGACATGCTTTGTCATTAGTCTTATGAAACCATGGGACAACACTATATTGACCATAGTCCTGAAACCTTTCAAAGTTGTTTTTCTTTATATTATTGTGGTCATTGTGTAAATTATTCTCCTAATTCCACTCTGCACCAGTTCATGCAAGTCTTCCCAGGTTTCTTTGAAGCCATCATATTTGACATTTCTTAGAACATAATAATATTCCATTTCATTCATATGCCACATTTTTTTCCGGTCATTCCTCAATCGATAGGTACCCAGTCCATTCCAACTCTTGATTATACCCATTATTTATTAATGGAGAACAAATACTCATTGGATAATTTTTTAAAAATCTGTACCTTTTTATTTTGTAATATAATTATACTTATTATGCAAAACATTCAGACCAGACAAATATTACTTGAATAATCAAGGTGAAGGTAAACTGTTTTTTGAACACTTGAAAATATAGATTTATTTTTTCTTGAACTGAAAATCTTCTCGTGGGTTTATCTTTGGCAATTTGAATTACTTTAACTCTACTCTTCAGTGGATTAGCTTATTTTTCTCCTCAGCTTCTTAGTCTGTGGCATTTTATATTCTTACATGCACACACAGATACATAATATTTATATAGTTATGTAACTAATGATCAGAGTACCTATAATTTGATAACTTAAATCATAAAACCACAAAGTCATAGAACCTTAATACTGAAAAGAACCTCAGTGATAATCTTATCCAATCCTTGCATTTACGGAATAGGAAAATGAAGGTCAGAGGGACGGAGTAACTTGCTTAGTGACAGCTGGTGAGTGTCATCTAGAGCTAGAACCCAGGTCTCAATGTAAGGTCCATTTTCTTTTTTCTGGCCATATATCTTCTGAATGGTTTTATATCATGAGACAGCATGGTGTAATAGATGGACTACTTTATGTGGAATCAAGAAGACCTGATTTCAAGGCTCACCTGTGACACTTACTAGTTCTATGATAGGAACAAGTAATTTCTCTGACACTTATTAATTTCTCTGAAACTTATTAAGGTCTTAAGTCATGTGTGGGTTGAGGTAGTGGAGGGTCTTACTACACTAATGACGTAATAGGTTATTTATTCACCATTTTTTTGCACCATTTCTTGTGGGGGCAAGTAATCATTGATAGGTAATATACTATAGCCTCCTTTTATTTATGATTCATCTTTTCATTGCCCTTTGGATTAACCACAGTTTTGATTCTCTCAAGATTGTAGTATTCCGTGAATCACAGCCATTTTATAAGATCATTGGAGTAATGTTGATGTCAGAAAAGACTCTGTGTGTGTGTGTGTGTGTGTGCGTGTGTGTGTGTGTGTGTGTGTATGTGTGTATAAAGAAGCAGCTTAGGATCTTTGAAGGTGCAAATGCTTATTAATATTAATTAATTAATATAATTAATTATTATATTAATATATTGTATTAATATTAAATTATTATAATTAATTAATATAATAATTTGTTGATTAATAATTATTAATACTTAGTTTCACAAATGCGTTATTTCAAGGACCATTGCAAGCAGCACATTGTCACCTGCAAATACGAGTATATGAAAGAGTCATTCCAGGTCCTGGAATATTAATAATTGATAGAGGGTTTTGTTCTGTGAAGTTTGGCTTCAGTCTGAGTGCTACACTTGAGGACCTAGAGGGCCACATGTGGCCTTGAGGCCACAGGTTCCCCACCCCTGTTCCAGGACATCCTCTGTGACTGTGGCAAATACTTCTGATGAGCATATGCCCCTCCCTTTTCAGAGAAGCACTGATCAGAGTTTTTAAAATATCTTTTTTCAATTAACAAGCATTTATTTTCTCCTCCAACTTCTTTCCCTATGGGTCCCTCCCACCCCCACCCCCCACCCCGAAGGGGAAAAAAAAAACTCTTGTAACAAATAAGTATAGTCAAGAAAAGCAGATTCCAGTGTTGGCTATGTCTAAAAACACGTGGATAGCGTCCTTCATTGTTGATCTTCTGATATCATGGTTGGTCATGGCAATGATAATTAAAGGATTTATTAAATGTGTATTATGTGCTACGCACTAAGAATACAAATACAAACAAGCTTATATTTTAGTAGGGAAAGAATTCTTAAATCTTTCAAAGTTTTTTTGTTTTTACAGTGTTACAGTATAAATTGGTCTTCTGATTCTGCTTGCTTCACTCAGCATCAGTTAATATAAATCTTTCCAAGTTCATCTGAACCTATCCTTTTTGTCATTTCTTATAGCGCAATAATGTCATTACATTCATGTTCCCTGATTTGATCTGCCATTTCCCAAAAGAAATTTCTTTAAAAATTTTTTTTACATTGTATTTTCAGTTCCAGATCCTCTTCTTTTATCTTCTCCTTCCTGGAACCACCTATTGAGAAGGCAAGAAATACAAAACCCATTATACAGATGAAATCCTGAAAAACATTTCCACATTAGCCATGTTGTTGGGGGGAAAGCAAGAAAAATAAATAAAAGAAAAATATGCTTCAATCTACACTTCAAGTCCATCAGTTCTCTTTCTGGAGATGAAATAGCCTTTTTTATCATGAGTCCTTTGGAATTGTCATGGATCATTGTAGTGATCAGAGATGTTGCTAAATCTTGCACAGTTGATTATCTTTACAATATTACTGTTACTATGTACAATGTCCTCCTGATTTTCTTTATTTCACTTTTTGTATCAGTTCATATAGGTCTTCCTAGGTTTTTTTGAAACCATCCCCTTCATCATTTCTTACAGCACAATAGTATTCCATCACAATCACATAGTACAACTCGTTCAGCCATTCCTCAGTTGATAGGTATCCCCTCAGTTTTCAGTTTCCTGCAAAAAAATCTACTATAAATATTTTTGTAGATACGGATCTCTTTCTTCTTTGACCTCTTTGGGGTATTGATCAAAATGTTATTAAAAGAGTTCCATAACATGTAAAACAGAACCTAATTAGATCTTGACTTGTAGTTACCTATTTTTGCTGAAAACTGTGATATAGTCATTGCTTATATCTATCAAGGAATCTTGCATATTTTTAAAATGGAAGTGAGATACCTTCTAGGAGATCCTTTTAGGCTATATTTTGCTCTACTGAGTCAAATATTTTTAATAATCAGTGATGAAATGAAAATGTAAAATATTGTTTATTTAAGTACATACCAGTCTCTCAAACTTCCTATTGATTTGAATTTTGTACCTTCTAAGTGCTCCTTATATATATATATATATTTCATATAGGTAGCTAGCTGGAAAAAGCTGCTGTGTTAAGGCTTCATCTCAAAATGAATTTCTGTTAGCTTAGATAATAAACTTAAGGTATAGCTTTAAGATAAAAAATAATAATAATTAAATTGCTTGCTGCTGATTCACATTTCATATATACAGCATCTTATTTTTTCCAGTGTGCTGTATCTATTACAATAGTATATAGCTAGTATAAATAATGTAGTAGTAATACTGATTGCCAAGTGTTAAAGAAAAAAAATCTGTTATTGACTCGGTACTTCATTTCCTATAAAAAATTAAAGCAATTAATAACCAATTCTTTTGGCCTCTCAGGAACTATTCTAGAAAGTCTTAAGTTTCTTAATTTATATAACCTTGACATTATGCTTCTAAATACTTTATAGCATGACCATGGACTGCCAGCCTGCTGTTTGTAATAATAAGCAACTGAATAGTACAGGTGGTTCTGAAATTTGGTAGAATCTGCATCATTACCTACCATTTAAATGTGATGAGACATGTTTTATTAGTTCATTAATCTATACCTTGGGGTGAGTACAGATTCATAATTTCACCATTGGAGGCATACATTAATTAACAAATAAAACATGCCCTGGAGTGAATTAATGTGGTCATAATATAGCTAACATTTTTAGCAACTATTTTTTTCCTACTTGCACCACCACAGTGTCTTTTGAATATAGGGAACTGCAAGCTAGGACTTTAGGTTCTGTTTTTCCACTGCCATAGAACTCTTTTTAAACCACTTTTTTTTCTTAGTCTTTAATTCTTTAAATAGGATATGTATCTCTGCAGTGGTACTGACAACCTTAGGAGTTTTAAAGGTCTTTGAGAGATTTGATTCTCTAGTTCAAAGCAATGCTTCTTCCAAGAAATATTGCTTAGAAACGCACAGTATTATAATCCTGTAATTTGTACTTTCTTCTTGACCTTGACCTTAAGTTTCACACCCTGTTGTTATGCCCTTCTTCAGCAGCTGTTTCTATTATTGAATTATTTGAGTGACAAAAAGTCTTTTTTTTCCTTCCTATTCTCTGGACTGTTCCTCAGGGACTGGGTATTTTGCTAGAGGAAAATAGGTTTTATGCTTCCAGAATACTTATTCTATCAATAGATCATCAGCTACGTTACAGATACTTTGCAATCATATTTCAAAATCATTTTCTAGTATGAGTACATCTTAAAGGATGATATAAACTAAACCGTTTTATAGATTGAATAATAAATTAATAAGATTGTAGTAATTGGACCAGGAATGCTAAATATCAGTTTTAATTCAGATCTAGGTTTTTAGAATCCACTCATTAGGAATATTTTCGAATTGTAAGGGACCTAAGAGGTCCCATAGTCCCAACTCTGTCCAACCTGAATGGGAATGTTTTTCTGCAACACTTGACAAGTAGTCATCAGCTTTCCATTTAAAGACTTCCAGCAGTGGGGAACCCACTAACTCTCAAGGCTGTCCATATTCACTTTGGACAACTCTAATCTTAATGCAAGTTTTCAAGTTAAAATCTTCAATTTGGTAGCTTCTTTCTGTTGTATCTAGTTCTTCTGAGCTAAGTGAAACAAGTCTAATCCCACTTTCATATGACATTTCAGTACACATTTATAACAACTACTTTGTGCAAGGCACTGTGGTTAGGGCTGGGGATACAAAGACAGAAAAGCCTTTCTTTATCCTCTAGGAACTTATACTCTACTTGACAGCCTTAGAGAAATTGAAGAAAATCTGCTCTCAGATTACTTTCCTCTTCTCTACATTTTGTATCTCTCTAGTCATTACATGTCTTACTCATTTGAATGTGTACTTGTTGAGGGAAGGGACTGTGCTTGCCATTCGTTATATTCTCAGCATTGAGCACATTACCTGACAAATTGTAAAAGTCTAATAAATGCTTGCCGACTGGAGGCTAAACATCCTTCAACCTTTTGTCATATGACATGATCTTTAGTTTTTATACCACCTTAGTTACCCTGTGGATTGTAATGGCAAGCAGGGTGGGACTTTTTTGTTGTCTTTTGTTTTGGAGTGCTTCTCAGCACTAAGGCAATCAAGTGTCTTTGAGTCTTGCCTTTGTTTGAAATAAGAGTCATTGATTGGAAACTATATATGGTGTAGTGCTAGAAGATTAAAGATCTTTCACATTCCCTTTTGTTAAGTAGGCGCTAAGCCCCAGGGCCCTAAACAGGGTATATATGCTCTGAGGTTGGCATTTTGCTTGGTGAGCACACTCATTGGAAGAGTGTTGGTTATTTGGCCAGCCGAGACTCTGGGTAGCCGTGGGAGCGCCCCCCCCCCCCCCCCCCCCCCCCCGCTTTGAAAACCCAGATGTTGGTGCTTCTCTCGCTGGTAACTATGTATGTAATGTCTTGGACAGACAGCCTGTCTGCTGATTTGTGTTATGTTGCTCTGTTTATATAATTTCTGCTTGTAATTTCTGTTTGTGTTTCCCCTGGAGTTCAAGGTGCTGACTTTTTCCCCTGAACTTAGTGAATGGGAGATATGCATGTTTAATTAAAGTGAGATTGTAAACCTCTTAAAGTTACTTTCCTTAGAAAAGCAGATCAAAGAACCTGTGCTAGCAGCCCTCCTGTGTGCTGGTGTTACTGGTTTTATACAGCCATGGCAGTGCTGTATACAGTAGCAGCAAGTAGCATTGTTGTAACATGGATGCACTTCATTTTGGCAATGTGCCTTCTTAAATATGGTACCCAAAGTTAAACATAATATTTGCATTTTGGTTTGACCAGGTCAGAAATCAGTAGCACTAGTACTTTTCTGGTTCTGGATATCTCTCTTAATGCAGGCTGGCTGCATTCACTTTTTTGGCTGCCATGGTATTGTTGATCTTATATTTACCTGTGACTCCGAGGTTCTTTTCATGTAACTGATAGACTGGTCAAGCTTTGGGCCATCATGTAGTTGTACATTTGTGTTTTTTTAATTTGTATGTGGGATTTTTCATTTATTTATCCATATTATATTTTATCCTATTAAGTGTGGCCAATTCTTCTAGCCTGTTGAAGAATTGAGAATTTTTTGAATCCTGATTCAGTTGTCCAGTGCCTTAACTATCCCTTTTAGCTTAGTGTCATTTCCAAATCTGATGACTTACAGATATTTGAAAACCAAGTTTTAATGAGATAGTCCTTATGAAATAATTGTTTTCAGTAAATAACTTATAAATGGTGGTGGTTTCCTTTCAAATTTTGTTTTAATTTACATCTGTGTGTGTGTGTGTGTGTGTGTGTGTCTGTGTCTGTGTCTGTGTATAGGATTGTGGATAACATGCCTGTAACATGGTGCTATGATGTTGAAGATGGACAGAGGTTCTGCAATCCTGGATTTCCAATTGGTTGTTACATTACAGATAAAGGCCGTGCAAAGGATGCTTGTGTTATTAATGTAAGTTTGTTAATATGTTAAAGGTCACTTTTCTAATCAAATTTTCTAATCAAAAAAAAATTAACGTTTCAGCTCAGATTTTGTGTGATCAAGCGAAACTTTGGAACTTGCCTTAATATTTATCTACAATTCAGAATTTAGTGTTGTGCCTTAGAAATAATTTAGAACTGACTAGGTTATTGAAGCATTATGTTAACTTTAGATTTAAAATATACTAGAACCATACTGTGAATCCTGTCCAAGAAGATTTGGATATATAAGTACCAAAAGAGCTTCAGTCTAAGTTAGTCTTATGAAATGGGTCCCGAGAATTTCATTTTGATTGGACTCTTGGATTCTTCTAAGGATTTTTCTTTTTACTTTATGTAATATCATGAACTTTGTGATTACAAGAATGCTGGGCTGGAAAAGATATTGTTTGTTTCCTTACATTGAATATTATTCAGCAAGGATGATGGGTTTAAAATTTTAACAAATTTTAGTTTAATTCAGTTGATATTGATGGATAGAGTTGTAGATGTTGGCAAGAGTTTGATTTTGAAACAAGATACATTAATGGCCTTGTTAACTAGGAATATTTGAATTACTAGGCTACTGTGGATCAAGTGGTAAACTTCTTCAAAGCTTATGTACTTACCAGTACATGAAGTTGGATACTTCTGTCTTAAAAATCATTCTGTTAATGTTATATTCTGAGTGAATATTTAGACATTTTTCACAGTTTTTTAAAACCCACATACTCAGTTTTTTGTAATAAGATTTGACACAAAAGAAAGCATGTGTTATCTCTCCCTCAAATTTGATTGAGAAAACTTTTGGGCTTAGAGCATAGACATTCCTCTTGTTAAATGACAGAGGAAGCTTGCTTTTATCTTGACTGATAGTCTTATTGTGATTTATTTTTTTAATGTTATTCCAGACCTAGTTTTCTTTCTTTAACTTTTAAATTCTGTCCTGCAGTCAGAATTCCATGAGAAAGATACGTTTTACATCTTCAACCATGTTGACATCAAGATATATTATCATATTGTTGAAAGTGGGGCCATGGGAGCAAGATTAGTGGCTGCTAAACTTGAGCCAAAAAGGTAATCACATAATTAGCCAAAACAGATGAAATTAAATAGATTGAACTATAGTTTGGGGCTTAACAAAGAAGATAAAACATGCTTCATTCTGTATTGGTATGTTAATTTAGTTTTTCATGTTTTGCCTGAAAGTCTCTTTGTCTTGGTTTCACATTATGTTTTTAGGTACTGATAAATCGTATAATTTTTAAAAAAAATTTATGGCAAATTACAGAGCCAGAAAAGGAGGGTATCTCTTTGGTGTTTTTTGTCGTTTTTCCCCATCAAGAAGCTTTGAGTGTTTTTCTATTTGCCATTCTGGAATAGAGACCATTGATAACTTTATCCATTATTAAGGGGTAACCTTAATTTAGGGTGTTGATAACTTTGACTATTATTATGAGATAACCTTAATTTTAAAACCCCCAGTGTTCATATCCAATCTCTTGGTACTGCATGGGAAGGCATTTAATGGTCACTTATGAGATCCTTAGATAAAATATGAATATAAAATACTTTATTTGTGTGCTTAAGCGCACTACCTTTCCCAAGATTAAGTCATCATCTCCTGCTTTTCATAGGAAAGACATGTCTGTCATGATAAGAAGTTAATTAATTTTAGGAAAAGAGAATGTCAACATTTCTTAAAATTTTTTGGTACCATTCATATCTATTCATATCCAAAAGTTTGTCTCTATAAACATCAATAAATACTAAGATTTACTTTTCCCAACATTTTGCTTATATGTTTATTTCTTACTACAGCTTCAAGCATACACATATAGATAAACCTGACTGTTCTGGACCTCCAATGGATATAAGCAATAAGGCTACTGGAGAAATCAAAATTGCCTATACCTATTCAGTTAGTTTTCATGTGAGTACTCTTTATTATAATATAAAATTTACCTTTGAATTTTCATTATTTAAAATTATTCTAAAATACTTTACTTTTACAAATAGCAAACCTTTTTTTTTAATAGCAAAACTTTTAAGAATTGATAAATGATTTCTCAAAATGTTAAGTAATTTTAGCTTATGGGTACTCTGTACATTTGAAGCTTTATTAGTTTGTTCAAGAGGTGGTAGGAAATTGAGGTTTGTTTAAACCTGAGGGTATATAATGCAATAAAAAATTTTCTAACTTGCACAGCATTATAACTCAAGTTCTTCTAGTTAGAAAGTGCACTTGGTAGATATAATGACAATTTAGATTTGAAGATCTTTCTCATCCATTAATAGGCCACGTGTGACTTGCTTACATCACAGGAAGCGTAAGTCACATGTGGTAGGAGGAGCTTGCTGAGAGGAAAAGGAAAGTGTGTCACAGGAAATGCAGAGAGAGCAGTTAGAGCTGGGGGAGAGAGCAGGCATGTGGCTGTGCTATGAGTGATTGTTGGTGGCAAGGCCCCAGCAGGGGGCCGGAAGGTTATGGGATAGCTTGGCTCCCTGCTGTGATGTCACATTTTAGATTCTTTGCTGTTATCATAAAGTGAACTTACTGGTTCTGGAATTTGTTTTCTGCTTGGATGGGTCGGACGTTTTGGTTTTGGGACCTGGTTCTCTGGTGTCTAAATAAATGGTTTACTTATTTTATCTTCTGTATGGAGAATCTCTTATATTTTGCGATACAGAACCACATAGGCGTATTGACAGTTATCATCTATATTGTGATTATTGCCTTGCTAATACATTAGCGATTGTATGACATTCCAGCAGTGAAGCATTTTAGTGTGATTTGTAGCATTTTATTTTGCAGTAGAAAGCAATGATAATTCTCTTTGTTTCATTAAACTTTGATTTTATGAAGGTTAATAAATACCTGAAAATATGCAAAATTAATTACATAGCTTTATAGACTTTTCTTTGAATGGGAATTCAAAGAAACCTTTTCTCTTGGGAATTATTATCACGTATCTTTTCTGCATTATTTATTCACATTGACGTAGAACATTCGTATAGGAAGGAAGCAAGGATTAGGCAATAGAAGACCTGGATTCTTATCTTTATTATGTTACTAAACTACATTTGTGATCTTTGCCAAATCTGAACCTGTCTGAACTTTAGTTTCCCTTTGTGTAGTAGAGGGGGCTAGATTACACTGCAAAGCACTGTCCCGGGAGTCAGAAAGATTGGAGTTCAGATTTGACCTCTGATACTTAGTAGCTATGTGATTCTAAGCAAGTCACTTAAACCCTGTCTACCTCAGTTTCCTCAATAGGGATGCTGTCAACATCAAGTGAGATATTAAAAAGTGCTTAGTTCAGTGTCTGACACAGAGGAGGTCCCTAATAAGTGCTTGATTCCTTCCTGATAGGAAATAACCTCATTTCCAGCTCTAAAATTCTATTATTTCATTTCAGTGTACATCTCTTATGTCATGGTTATTTTTCTGCAAAAGTCCTACTCTAGTGCTCCATTGTGGCATGGAGCTGTCTCTCAGTTCTTGAAAATGATGCCACAACAGTGTTAATTCTGGAAGGTCTTTCTTACCAAGTTAGAAAAGCTTCAAATTAAATGCAGACTAAGTTTATCATCTGGACCAGCCTAGATAGCTAAGGGCAGAGAGGCTTGTCCCCACATTGGCTGCAAGATAATAAAATTTTCAACTATGGCAACTCATAAACACCTTTCTTTGAGTCAGAAGAATTATATTCTGCAAGTAATAGCATCTCCATTCGTTTTACAGATGAGGAAACTGAGGCTCAGGGAGGTTAAGTGACCTACCTTTGGCCATATAGCTAAAAATGTAGAACATGAACCCAGGTCTCCTGATACCTTAGTCCATCATTTTTGCCACTATAACTAATGTGATGACTTGTAATTATATGTGCTTTGTATCCTTCCTTGAAAATTGTTTTCACAGTTTTCTTAATGTACTTTGCTTTTTGCTATTTATATTTTATTTTTCCCCTCAGGAAGAAAAAAATATTAGATGGGCTTCAAGATGGGACTATATTTTGGAATCCATGCCTCATACCCACATTCAGTGGTTTAGGTGAGAGAGCAGCTAGCTATATTCTTACTCCTGCTTATTTCAGCCTTTGCACATATCATTCTCTAGTCTTAAAATGCTTTTCTTTTCCTTTTCTGTTTCTTAATTTATGACTCTTTTCTCTCACTATTTGTTTCATGTCTAATCTTCAAAAAGCTTCTGTGATTGTAGGTAATCACCTCCCTTCCACATTTCGTTCCCTCCTTTATCCCTTATGCTGGGGTTTTTAGCCTTGCATCTGATTTCAGATGTGCACATGGGGATCCTGTAGATTTGATTTTTTTTTTTTTTTACTGTTTTACAATTGTATTTCAGCATAATTACTTTCCTTTGTAATCCTATATATTTTATTTTATGCAGTTAAAAACATTGTTCTGAGAAGGGGTATTTAGGCTTCACCAAACTAAAGGGGTTTGTAACGCAAAAAAGATTTAGGAACCCTTGATTTATAGGCAGCAGATGTAGTGAATACAGAGTTGCCCTTAAAACCAAGAAGACCTGGGTTTTTAAGGTCCACCTTCAACACATAATGGCCTCCTCATGCAGACCCTGTCAGTATTATGAAGAGTAACCAATTTCTGAGATTGATAATTAAAGTACTTATTCTTCTTGTAGCATAATGAATTCCCTGGTGATTGTTCTCTTCTTATCTGGAATGGTAGCTATGATTATGTTAAGAACGCTTCATAAAGACATTGCAAGATATAATCAGATGGATTCAACTGTGAGTAAAAACATTATACCATTATCTATATGGTTTTGATTGATATTTTTCATTTTTACTTTGGGGAAAATGAAACCTGTTTTTGCCTATTCTCATTTTTCATAAACCTGATTCTCTTAGCAAGAATCTTCTTTTAGGTAGTGCTCATGAATTCTATACTTTGTAGTATTTTGAATCTTCAAATAAACAAAATTATATTTCTGTGGAGATGTCTAGCATTTCAAAGTCCACAATATCCTATAGAACATTTAAAAAAGCTTAGATTAGTTCTATATAGACCCTGTTACATTAGCTTATTGGGGAAAAAATAACTATTAGGAGCAGTCACAGCTTTACTCTTTTTAAAAAAAATCCCTGTGTCATCAGCTGTGCCAGTTTCTAGGCCCTATTTATGAGACATGTTAGAGTGAAAATGGATACCCAAAGCAGCTTTGATTGTATTTTAAATTTATGCAGTTTTATTTTGCTTTTGATGCACTTAAAGTATGTCTCATACTTTTTAATTTATCTTTTACACATTTATCTTACCCACACATTTATCTTCATATGATATATGTACAGTTTTTTTTCCTGAGAATTAATTTCATAGAATGTTATAGTCTGTAGACTTAAATTTTCATTGGTTTGATTTTACTCATATTTATCTTCATTTAAACATTAGCATGTTTAAAAAATAGGGATAACACATTTCTTAAGAACCATCACTTTTCCTCTTGCTTGGTTGTCACTGTTCTACTTGGTTTTCCTGATATTTTTACACATTTATAGGCATTTTTATTTTTGCTTTCCCAGAGTATCTTTATCCCCATGCTCATGATTCTTTACTCTAATTCATTTCCTTTTTTAACAAGGTTCATAATTTTATTTCCTAACTAGCTTACCTACCTCCTGCTCCTATACCTTGGCCCAAAGTATTTTGCTACAGCAGATTTAGAGAATAAGCAGTCAGGCATCACCTCTTTTCCATACTTGTCTTTTGCACAGTTGCTAAAACTCATCAGTGAATTTAGTGAGAAGTTTCTTATGTCAGAGATTTCCCATATATCCTTGCTTTGTCTTGTGTTTCTTAAAGCCTTTTAAGTATCTTTTTAATGTCCTATTCCTCAGATTCATCAGTGTCTTATGTTTAGACCATCTTTGATACTCTTTTAAAGTATATTCTTGACTTTTGTTTTTATACCTTTGACTCTTACTCCTACTCTGACTTCTTTACTATTACCATTTAGCAGGCTGTAGGTTTTTCAAAATTAGTTTTGATTAAGTAGCATACTCTCTCTCACTGGCTTTTCAACTAAGTGTTATTTGAAGCTTGTCTCTCAATTGTTGTCATCTTATACCTCTTAAAGTTGAAACACAAAACAGTAAACAGTGAAAGAATGCTTCATTAATTATTTCCCTCTGCCTTCTTAGTAGTTTTATTCTTTTATAGGTCTCATTCTTATGATTCTACTTTGAAGCAGGTATAGATAGATTTAACATGTGCAGAAATGTAAACAGTTATGTTATCAGTCTCTTACGGTCATGTGCTCCATGGTGGAACTGGGCCTTGAACAAGTTGTTTTTACTTACTCTAAGACGGTGATTTTCCACTAATGTTTTTGCCTTGTTATCGCTCTACAATTTTAAACCTTCGAATATAACTCAGGGTGTTGGCTTCATTTTGTAAAGTTCATTGCTGAGGTCCTGTCACTCAATTATACAGTGTAAATAAGGCCATGGTCATAGAGCTACTGTTGCATTACTTCTGACTGTGTGCCTCCCCATATGCTTGACTCCTGTAAGATCTTTCTCACAGATATGTACCACAAGGAGGACCTGATAAAATATGACAGGATCAATGTTAAGCTCACCACTACCGCCTAACAGTTGAGAAGCGTGTATGCTGTTTACTGTAGCTCATTAGCATGTTTAAAAACAGGACAACACACTTCTTAAGAACCATCACTTTTCCTCTTGCTTGGTTGTTGCAGTTCATGTGATCTTATCAGCAGGACATGCTCTCCACCAACAAAGATCCCGGTTGCTCTGTGACTTCACTTACAAAAAGGCCTTCTGAGACTTGATTTAGCAAAAACAATTCTGTTACCTTGAAGCCAGGCTGATGATGAGCCTTTCGCAATTTGTGGTTTGACTAATTGTTGGGCAACAGCCATTCCACCGTCACAAGCCTTTCGAAAAGTTTGGTAGAGCCTGTCAGTAGTTGCAGTCTTCCAGACTAGCCTTTAAGAACATAAAGATACCTTCATGCCATAATGAGGCATTCAAATAGGGCTTGAGTTGAGATTTCTTTATGAAAAAAAGTAAACATTGTTAAACTTTATCAGCAATGAAAGCTCAATTGATTTACATTTACTAAAAGAATCAAATTCAAAATTTTAACTGTAGCATTGATCTCTGGGCAAAGCAATTACTTTATACCAACTGAGGACCTGTCGTCCTGTCCCCTTCACTGCTGTTCACCAGTCATACATGAGACTGGCTAAGTCTTTTGGGTACTCTGTTAGTTTGTTACTCAAAAGAATGAACAACACTGGCATGCTACAGAGTTAATCAGTAAATATTTAATTATTAAGCTGTGATAATGTTGTGGTAACAAAGAAAAAGCAAAAACACTTTGCCTTGCCCTCAAGGAGTTTACATTTTACTGAAGGGACAATATAGATAAATCAATACATTTTACATATACACGCACACATACATGTGTGTATACATATATATACATACATACACATATCTGTGAAACAGTGCAATCCCTTAGTCACAGTGTCATTGCACTAAGATTTTGGGACACCCTGTATTTATTGAAATTAAACTTTGAAGGTCCCATTGTCAATCTTCCTATTTGATTACAAGATTTAGATGAATGTTTTTCAAACTTTTTTGTTCTTGGCACAGTCATTACTCTTTGCCAGGAAGGTTGGGGCATGCTGTGGAAAGAGGAAAATCAAACATGCACTTGTGAATACAAGTATAAGTTTCTTACAGTTGGGGAACACTTAGCAAAATTCACTATACTCCTCTAAACTTAGATGGCATATGTCAATGGAATGCTAGTAATAGAATAATGGATTTTAATTTTCATTCTAGAAAAAAAAACCTTTGAAGTCACAGGGATTAAGACATGGTTTCTATTGTATAAATTATAACTTCAAAAAAATTTGGTAATTTTGGATAGGTCTTGAGAATAACAAGCTTGCTAAACAAAAGACTTGTGATATAGCTAGCCTTTCATGCCACCTTAATGGAATCATTTATTATTTGTCTAAAGATGATGGTAAGAAGTGCTTGGTCTGATAGTGGAATGATGGGGAAACTTCAGATATTCTTATCTTGTGTTCTTTGTTATCACAAATTGGAAAACTGGTCATATATGATTTTTCTCTGCCAGAACAGCCTGGCCACCCACCCTGTTTCATTCAGACTATGACATCATTTTAAAATGCTTTATTGGTGTACTGCCCAGCTAAGTCTTCAGTAGCTATTTAATATATTTCATAGAAGTTGTTTGTTCATCCTTTGTTCTCAGAGAGGCCCAATGATGTCACAGTGTTGGGGTCAAGGTACAGTGTGTGCACTAGTGGTGATTAATCACCTGATTAATCCAGTACGAGCTCAGAAGGCTCTACCACAGTTTGGACACAAATAGTCCATTTCAGGGGTAGGGAACATGTAGCCTTGAGGCTACATGTGGCCCTTTGACTGAATCCAAACTTCACAGAACAAATTTCACCTATTTCCATTCTGTTCTGTTTTTCAGAGAGACCTTAAAAGTGTCTTTGTACTGCTTCTGAGTGCTTGCCTTGTACAAGTTCTCCATAAAATACCCTTTTAGGTAAACATATATTTGGCATCTGGGCTACATGACTAGCCCATTGGAATTGGAATTACTCTCTCTGCAGTAGAATTTGAATGCTTGGCAGCTAAGTTTGAGAGAGGACCTCAGTGTCCAGTGCCTTATCTTGCCAGGTGATCTTCAGAATCTTCCGAATCTTCCCAAGACAATTCAGATGGAAGTGGTTTAATGTTCTTAGTGTGGTGTTGGTAAACTGTTTAGGTTATCAAGGCATACAGTAGTATAGTCAGCACAGTGGCTCCATAGACCTTCCGTTTGGTAAGCAGCCTAATACTGCTTCTCTCACACTTTTTTCATAGAAGTAGCAAGATTTGAAAGATAATATATTTGTTTACTTCTGTATATTTTATATTTTAACCAAAACTGAGCCACAAAAGAATAAAATTTGTGTAAAAATGAAAAGACTGGGAAACTGATAAAATTATAGTAGAGTAAATAGGATTGGCAAAATAATTCATCTCTTTGTTTAACTGGGAGAAAAGTAAAATAAATTTATTGATATACAATAAATCTTATAATAATAGCTAGCTAGCATTTATGTAGCACTTTGAGAACTGCAAAATGCTTTGCAAATGTTACCTCATTTGATCCTCCTAACAACCTTGGGAAGTAGATGCAGTTATTATCCCCATTTTATAGATGAGGAAACTGAGGCAGACAGATTAAGTGACTTGCCCAGAGCCACACTGCTAGTAAGTGTCTGAGCCTGGGTTTGAACTCAGGTCTTCCTGACCCCAGGCCTTGTGTCCTATCTATTGTACCACCTACTTGCCTTCAGCTTACAACTTGATACATGCTTTTAAATGTTGAGTAGGCAATGTCTTCTTATTGCCAATGCTTGTTTTGCACAATTGGCAAATGAGATTTCATGAGATTTTGACACATTCTTTGGTTCTTCATCATGAAACCACACTTTTACCACATTGGATATTAAGTATATCTTCAACTGGTTTGTTTTTCCAACTTTAGCCTTGATTTTAACCTGTAGGTTTTCTTTTCTTTTTTTTTGTTATTCAGTTAATGAAAGTTTTATTTACTTCCCATCATTGGGGAAAAAAATGAAAAAAAACTTTTTTTTTTAAACAAATTGCATAGTCAAGTAAAATAAACTGCTACGTTGATCATGTGTAAGAATAAATGTCTGTGAACACCTTGAATCTATCACCTCTCTTTTGGGAGGTAGGTAGGACGCTTCATCATTGGTCCTCTAGAATCTTGATTGATCAGAGTACTTAAGTGTTTTAAAGTTGTTTTTGTTTACAATGTTGCTACTATGTAAGTTGTTCTGGTTCCGCTCACTTATATGTCTGCATCAATTTATACAAATCTTCCCAGTTTTCTTTGTAACCATTTCTTTTATTATTTCCTTATGGGATAAAAATAATCCATTGCATTCATATGCCATAATTTGTTGATGAGCATGCCCTTATTACAAGCTCTTCACCACTACAAAAAGAGCAGCTATACATATTTTTGTATGTAGGTGTTTTCTTCTTTATTTGCTCTCTTTGGGTGTAGGCCTAGTAATGGCCCAAGTCAGAAGGTACTCACAGCTAAGTAACTGTCTAGATATAGTTCCAAATTGTTTTTCAGAATGGCTGGACCAGTTCGCAACAGTGCGGTAATGTGCCTGTTTTTTTGCAGCCTTTCAAACATCGGTAGTTTTCCCCTTTTTTGGGGTGGGGGGGTGGTCATCTTTGCTAATTTGATGAGTATGAAGAGTTCCTTTAATTTGTATTTCTCTAATTATTAATTATTTGAATATTATCTTTCCAAGGTTTCTCCAAAACTGTATTTATAAAAAGCCTTTTCTTTGATCTCTTCAAAGATTAGACTTTAGTAATGGCCTGGGTCAAAGAGTATGCACAGTTTAATAACTTTTTGCTTGTAATTTCAAACTTCCTTCTAGAATGGCCAGACCTATACACAACAATAATCTGCTTGTTTTCTTGCAGCCCTTCAAATATTTTGTCATTTTCTCTTTTTTTGGTCATCCCTGCTAATCTGCTATATGTGAGATAGAAACTCATAAGTTGCTACAGTTTGTTTTATTCTAATTGTTAGTGATTTGGTGATCATCTTTTTGAGGTTTCTTCTGTAACCACATTTTATTTAAAAACATAATTCTGACTATGAAAAAATTTGGAATGACTAATAACTGTTAATTATTTTTTGTTTCTTAACATATTATTTGGACACCAAATTGAGAGATCCTTTCTCGCAAGTTTAATACTTATTGTATTTGCTTCTTAGGAAGATGCTCAAGAGGAGTTTGGCTGGAAATTGGTTCATGGTGATATATTCCGTCCTCCAAGAAAAGGAATGCTGCTGTCAGTTTTTCTGGGATCAGGGACACAGATTTTAATTATGACTTTTGTGACTCTCTGTAAGTGTTAAGTAAATGTTTTACTAAATATTTACATGAAAAACAACTTGTAATATTGAATTGGACTCGTTGACTTGAAATTCCCTTCCTGCAACCCTGAGTTCAGGAGAGAAAGTAGAGTGTGAAAGATTTAGAGTCATTAAAAATGAGTTTAGAGTCTAACTCTGCTTTTTTTGCTTGACTTTTCAGTTAATCTTTCTGAGTCTAGTTTCCTTTTCTGTAAG
Organism: Trichosurus vulpecula; assembly: GCF_011100635.1. Taxonomy (NCBI): domain Eukaryota; kingdom Metazoa; phylum Chordata; class Mammalia; order Diprotodontia; family Phalangeridae; genus Trichosurus; species Trichosurus vulpecula. Next base: position 372,066,357 of record NC_050576.1, read on the forward strand.
TTGAGGGGTTTGACCGTCATGGCCCTTATGGCCCCTTTGAATTCTCAGTCTATAATCTTATAATCTGTAAAATGAAGGGGTTGTACTAGTTTAAGTGCTCAATCCTATTCTCTGTGGTGGGAACCAATGTTTCCTCTTATTTTAAATTATGAACAAATAAAGACTAATCACAACAGTAATAGCTAGTATTTACATAGAGCCAGGTACATGTACCAGGTACACTTTACAAATATTATTTCATTTGATCCTCACATCAACGCTGAGATTGCTATTATCCTCATTTTATATTTGAGGAAACTAAAACAAATAGATTAAGTGACTTGGTTTAGGGTCACACAGCTGTTAAGTGTCTTAGTCAGGGTTTGAACTCGGTCATTGCTGCTTCTGCTCTCAGTATTCTATTCTGTGTGCCACCTACCTGTCTAAGCCGTAAGACTAGCTGTTGGTTTAAAAAATATGATCCCACTCAAAGTCTCAAGAGGCAAACTGTAGTCAGTTTGAATTTGCCTTATAGCAAGCGTGTGGCTAGGTATGAATTTGCCAGGGTTGGATTCCCCCTTGAAATTGTAAACCATCTAGGCTCTAGGAAAATAAGGAACAAGGCTAGAGGTTGGGTCTTAGAGAGAACAGAGAGACTGTAGAGATGGTATGAGTGAGGATCAGGCAACCATTTTTGAGAGAAAATGGGACATAATATGGAAATTGGCAAGATAGTTCTATAAAAAAGTTTTGAACCCCTTAGCCCAGGGGAACATAGGTAGTAGCCTAGTTTCCTTCCCTTCCCAACCAGTGAAGGATTCTTATCTTTAATTCCCTAATCTCTCCTCTATCTTGCCTTGAAACTCTCCTTAGAGATCAATATAATGTATATGCCTAATATCCTTTTTAAAAAAGTGAATACCCTCAAGAAAGTGGTTTAACCAGACACCTCCCTGAAACCAGTGTGGGAATAGGAGGTGTTTTGCTTTATCCAGGCAGAAGAATGTGTGTGTCAGGGTTAGGTGAGGTGTTGGAAGAGGCAGTTTTAGAATATCGTATCTGAAGCAAGGTCGGATGCCATGGTGGATGTGCGGGCATTGAAACAGCTGAAAGGATCATAGGGTGATGATGAAGAAATGGAGGTGGTAGAAGGTCAAAGACAAATTTTTCTTGCCTTGAAATTTTACTTAGTTTCATTACTTCCCTTTCTCTTCCTTGTCAAGGCCAGATATTATGGAAAGTCTTTCTCATTTTAGAAAATGTGACCAAAGAGGAGAGAATAAACTAGGAAAAGGCACAAGGAAAGTTTGGGGTCTGTTCTGCATCTTTTTAGTCGTTTTCCTCCAACCTCCTGTTTGGCCCCCATATGAAAAGCCCCTTCTATCTCTTAGAAACTGGTTTTGAGGGAGAGGTGACAGAAACCTGCGGTTGTCTTGGTTCAGGATTTTCTGACAACTAAAATCAGTTAGTTCACCCAGTGGGCAATGCTGAGTTACTGTTTTCTGTCGGGCGTTACCAAGGTCCCTGATCTGCTAGTAACCTCTCTTGGAAACAGCCCAGCATTCATTAAGTGTCTGTTGTGTGCTTGGCACAATGCTAGCTATTGGGGATGCGAAGATGATAATGGACCTGTTGCTGCTTTCAGGCAACTCCTGTTTTATAATGGAAGGCAGCCTGTATATAACTATCTACAGAATAAATAAATAAATTCAAGCTGGGGGGAGGGAACAAAGACTAGCAGTTGGAGAAACAGGGAAGGCTTCATGTCAAAGGGGGTGCTTGATTTGAGACTTGAAAGAATGTTGAATAATCACTATTGCCGTACTCTTAGGGCTCACTTGTAATGAGTAGACTGGATTAGAATTCACTATTGTCTTTGCCAAACTGCTGTAATATATGTAAAATTCTCTGTAAACCTTAAAAGAGCTATACATATGCTAGCCATCATTATTATTAAGATAATAATCTTTTTCAACATTTTCATGCTACTATGAAAGCAGGTTTTTTCCTTGATTAATTATTGGTTAGAGTGCCCTCATGTGTCTCTACATTGTAACATTTCAGTTCCTTTAAAGGAAATAATACTTTTAATTAGAGCATTGTTAAAATTAATAGCGACTATTAGGCTTCAATTTGGCTCCCCTTGAGGTAGAGGATAATCAAATGTGGTTCTGTCTGTGACAAGGAAGTATTGGTAAACAGTTCTCTTGTCACACTGAATATCATCTAAACAGTCTTAAGCACACTTCTATGTCATAGTGTATGCTTTGTCAGCTTCTCTCATTCTTTTCCCTTTCTGTATAAATCGGTCATTAGTTTTACCAGTTAATCACTAAGGAGCCCAGTTAATTCAAACATTCATATTTAACAAATTAATTATTTTGCCTTTAGTTTTTGCTTGTTTGGGATTTTTGTCACCTGCTAACAGAGGAGCTCTTATGACATGTGCTGTGGTCCTATGGGTGCTGCTTGGAACTCCAGCAGGTTATGTTGCTGCCCGGTTCTATAAATGTAAGTAAAAGTTATTTAAAATAAACAGGTGTATAAGTTCATTAGGCCAGACTTAACAGTATTTCCTTTGTAGATTTATATAATTTTCTGTAAGAATGATGTGAAAATATTTTGGCACGTGGCTTTGTTCTTTAAAAGTTATATGTTTAATAAATTATTAATAATATAGTAACAGGTTCTCTTTCCATTGATTTACATTATAATTGTAAGGCCACTTTGGCTTTATTTCTGATTGATCTTCTGTTGGCAGAATATGTTAATATTGTTAATATGTTAAGTTTAAGTTGCTTAACCTTTTAGCTTTTTCTGTGTCAAGAAGTGAACTATCTCAGAACAGCACATTACCAAGGAAATTCAGTATTTATAGACATTCTTTTTTTTTAAAGGGTGATCATCCCCAAATTAAGGTGTTCAGATTTGAGAGGAATATATACCTACCTGTGCAAGAAAATAGGTTATAGTAAGAATTATTAAGAGGATAATAAAAGACAAGGGTTAAAATTTTTTCAGCAGTAGTCAGTAAAAGTTAACTACAGGATGTTACAAAAGTTTTAAGCTTTAAGAACTTAAAACCTCACTAAGACTTTTGGGACATTCTATATATATTGTTGAATCTGTGAGTAGTGGAATTGGAATGTTTTCATCAACAGCTGTGCTATGTGTCAGCACAAATTATGATTTTCTTAAGATAGGAATTTTATAATTGGAAATGTAAGGTTAAATCTAGCCTAAGCCTACAGGCTTCCTTTTAACAAATGGTAAATTATAAGTATATGAAGTATCAGTGTCAAGGCTTCTGGGGCCATTTTGATTGGCTTTTTGGAATGGCTACTTTGTGTTTTTTTCTGAGTAGGCTTTGTTAAATAACAAAATTAAGCAAGTTAAAATGTTTCATTTAGGCTTTGGTATCAGAATGTAAGTGCAATACATTTCATTTCCCTATTCCTGTTGACAAATTATTTAGGCATTAGACTTTTAAAATCTTTCGAGGATTAACATGCTTTTTAATTTATATAGAGAAATTAAAATCCATAGTTAAATCACTGAGTGTAATTGTAAATTACAATATTTTATTTTTCCTGCAGTTAGAACCATTACACAGTTTTATTCAAATCAGTGAAATGATTATTTCAAGAAAAGGGAAAACAGTTTATCTTTTAGAATTTGGGCTAAGGTTAACTTTACTAAAATAATATACTGTAGGCACAATCTCATCACAACATAATTTTCTGTACAATGAAGACATAAGAGTTTCCTAGATTATACTGATGCTATATTGATCTGATCACAACAGACTTCTTTCTCTAATCCCTGTCCTTAAAACAGTATCTTTAATTTAAAAGTACCTGATTAAGTTTTATGGGGAACATTATAGCTACCTTAAAGTATTCTGATGACCATAACGTTGCAGAGGGATTACACTTGTTGTTCTTGGCCCCCAGAAAGCAGAAGTAGGAGAAATAATGGGTGGGAATTAGAGGCAGATTTGGCATGCCGTAAGGTAAAACTTGTAATAATTAAGGCTGTTAAAATGGAATAGATTTATCTGAGATGTTATAGAAATGATTCCTATTCAGTTACAGGTTGAACCAGATAAACTTATGTTCTGGGAAACAGGGATTGAAGGCAGCAGGGCTTTCCCCTCGTTATTTTGTTCTATCACATAGCCATTCTTCAATTCTTGGAATCTTTTCCACTTCGCACATTCCAGATTCACTTACATGGGCAACTTGACAAAATCTGCCATCAGGACATGGCAAATCCTTAGGGAGAACAGAACTAGTACTAGTTTGGTGGGGTTTTTTCGTTGTTGTGTTTAACTTAGTGCTGTCCCAATACATACACCCTTACCAGTTGGTCCCCTTCCACTCTTGATCTCAGACTTCATGTGATACTGAAATAAAAATGGCTAAAGTATAAATGAGCCTCTGGCTGTTCCCACTTTGAACCCTCCATTGGTAGGGAAGCAAAATGTTTTCCACTATGGACATTCTTTGTGTGGCTTTAGTGCTTTGTTTAATAATAAACATAATATTAGAAGACATATTGTGTTCCCTTTTTAAAAAGATTATGTGTTCTACTATCTTCTTTCTATAGCATTTGGTGGTGAGAAATGGAAAACAAATGTGTTACTGACATCATTTCTTTGTCCTGGGTAAGTGAATTCTTCTCTAATCATCTTTGTCTATAATAAGCAAGTTAAAAAGAGGTAGAGGAGGAATTGTTTGTCATAAACAAAATTTTCCTTTATTTAAAAACTTTCTCTTTTTTGGTGAATTTAAACAAATCAAATTAACAATTCATATATAAAGTAGAACAGAAAGAATTGTACAAGAAACTCTTAAACTATTATATACATTTTACATTTACTTTTAAATATGTAATAAATTCATTGTGTAAACTTGAAAGCTGTCCTATTTATCATTTCCTTCAACTTTTCCTTTTCTCCCTTATGCATTTAAAAAAAAACATTTCATCGACCATCTGATTTGGGGGAGGTGGGGCGAAACTGTAGGGACTCTTCCAACTCTGCTTCCTGCCCAATATGGGAGAGGGATGGCAAGCAGGGCAATAACTTGTAAAAAAAACATGCTCAGAATTAAGCAAACAAATCCCACATTGACCATGTCCAAAGATCTGGTCCTAATTGTTCATCTTGAGTCTGTGTTCTGTCCTTTGGAGTTGTTGGTCATTGAATCCATTGATCATATTTCTTAAGTCCTTTACAGTTGTTTATCTTTACAGTGTTGATGTTTTCATATACATTTTTGGGGGGAGATTCTGCTCATTTCACTCTGAATCAGACCATATAAACAAGTCATGCTAGCTTTTTATGAAACCATTCCTTATATCATTTTATAGCACAGTAATATTCCATTACATTCATATACCATAATATATATATGTGTTATGGCATTATGTGGAGTATATGTACTACTCTGTTTATATGCTTCTGGATCAACTTTTTTTTTAACCAGAATAATTCTGATAATTACTTTGTAATATAGGTTGCTAAATCCCAAAGGGAAGATTATTCAGGAACTATTTTTTGGATGAGTTTGTGGCATATGTTTTTTATCTATGAAAAAATTAAGTACTTTTAGTTTTGCAGTGAGCTTTAGCTGGAAGATTTGTTTTCTTAAAGATAACTTTGTTGCTCTTTCTCAGCTCATATTACAATTGGTCTTTAGTCTCCTATGTCTAAAATTTTCTGCATAATTATAATAAGGACTTCCTTCCTGAAGATAGTTGAGATAAGTGTACATTTGTACCTTCTGAGTAAGAATATTAACTCCTACTATCCAGTACCATTAGATCAAGGAATAAAGACTAGTAAAACCCCTGAAAAAATTTCTGGCATCTTTACAAAACTAGGATAGAAGTAAGGGGGAAACGAAGCTTGGGCAGAAAAGCAAAAACTCCCAAGGTCCCAGCAACAATGAAAATAGCCAAGAAGAGCTAAAGATTGTGCCTAACAGACTGTGATGGACTCTTCCCTCACCAGAAGGAGAGGAGCAGATTGATTGGCTGGCAGTGTTTGTAAAAACCTGGGCCAGCCTTTTCTCCTGAAAACTGAGAAGTACAGGAGGGACCACAGGAGATCTTAGAAGAGACAAGAAAGGAAAAAGCAGAGAAGAGGGAATCAATGCCACGGTCACTTATCAAGTACCTATTATGTGAGAGGTGGCAGCAGTGGTAGAGATCACAAGCAGTTAACCAGGATAGCTAGCACCAGACAATCTAAAAGAAAAGAACAGCGACAGAGAAAAAGAATTGAATAGTTCTACAGTATGTGGGAGAGCAAACAGTTACCGGTACTTCAATAAGCCCTAGAAGGCAAAGGCATCGATAGGAAATCTCTAACTGTATGTATGATGGGATATAAGGGGCAAGACAAGCAGCCCTTAAAGATATCAGTGTGTCATGCGAGCTCGTATATTTAAGCAATTGGATGTTGGGGGAGAGGTGTCATTCACTCTACAGAAATAAAGAGAAACCATGTGTCTAGTATACACTATAATGTACAGACAAGTTACAGGATAGAGTTTTCACTGCGTTAGAGAAAGCATCTTATGACATAGATTCCGCATTTCTAGTAAAAGACAAAGCATAGAAGTATAAGGATGTTGTGCTACCTTAAGAGAGAAAAATGGACATTTATACATGACTTGAAGTGGATGAACCCAATAAAACATTGTGGATTTTTGTATTATTGCTTGATCTATCTTATGTGATAGCGAGGTTCATAAAGGTAGTTGTTCAAATTAAAAAAGATTATCAGTCATCCTAAACTGTGGTGCTGAACTAAAGCCCCTACCTAACATTACTTTTTGTATAGTATTACTGATTCTCAGTGAAAAGATTAGAGGGTACTTTAAAGATGTTATGAGCACTTCCAAAATTGGTTTAGTTAGGTGTATTTTCTGAAGTGGCATTTTAGCATTCTACCTTGCCACAGATTTGTAAGTTTGGGTTTAAAAAAGTGACGCTTGCAGAAAAATGTACAGCTTTTGTTTTAGTGAAAACCTATCCCTGGCTTCAGTTTATCCCCTGAGCAGTTTTATAATGCTGACTAACTTGGGTCATTTTGGCACTGCTCACCAACTTAGGCCTTGGCAATTAATAATGAAGGATAAAAATATTACTGTCTCATGTTTACATAGTGCTTATTAAGCACTTCACTCCCAGCAGCCCTTCAAGGTAGATAATATTAGTATTCTCCCCATTTTATAGATAGAGGAAACTGGAACTCATGTTTAATCATTTGTCTCTGATCACATAGCTAGTAAGAGTAGAAGCTAGGACTCAAACTTAGGCCCCCAAATTTAAACAAAGTAAGGATAAATTATCTATTCTTACATGTCAGTGATGTTGCAAATAAAATCAGTGAACATGTGAGCAAGAACAGTGTGCAAGAAAATGATACTCTTCGAGTTACTCTTAGATTTATTTCTGAAAGTCAGCCTGACATGGTAGAGTTGGCCTTGGAGTCAGATCTAGATTCTCAAGCCCTGCCTCAGAAATTGTGCTAGTTTTGTACCCATGGACAAGTCAATTAACCATTCATTGTCCTAAGCAAGTCTCTGAGACTAAGTTATAGATGACCTGTATTAGTGGAGGAGCTATCCACATCCTACCTCAATAAAATCACAGATCAGAGCTTCCCCATCTCCTGCCTCACCTCCCTGATTCCCTCTAATGTGTTTCCAAAGGGTTTAACATTCACATTACTTGTATAATTAAGCCAGTGCATTATGAAGCAGACACTTTTCCATATTTTTTCTATATATCTCTCTATAGTTTTTTAGTAGATTCATAGAAATATAATTTCAGAATCTGCTGATTCTGATAAAATATGCTTGCTTGAAGATAGAAAAGCTAACCTGTTGCTAGAAAGAGGTAAGTAGGTAGTGTATGATATAATAAATAGGACATTGAGCTAGAATTCAGAAAACCTGTTTTAGTTCCACTTGCACCACTTACTGTGTTGGCAGATAGCTAAAATTTTACAAACCTCAGTTTCCTTATCTATAAAATGATGATAATCATAGTTGCTCAGCCTTACACAGGGTAATTGTGGTAAGTAAATGAAATATTGTATCTATGTGTACGTTGGAAATCATTATGCCATTATATAAACGTGAGGTTTCTAATTACTGTTAGTGTTTTTAGAAAATTGTGGAGTTCATCCTCAGGAAGTCTCCATGAATATTTTTTTACCATTTTCTTGCTCACTGTTCTTGCTCACATGTTCACTGATTTTAGGATCAGGTTGTTCAGAGTATCAAATGCTACTAGAGAAAAGATTCCATGAGAATGTTGATTTATCATTTCATTGACTCTAAAGGACTTTTCTATAGCATCTCAGAAGATATTTTTTAAAAAAACAACAACCAAAAAAACATATTTTTGACATTTTTTATCCTTGGAATTCTGTTCAGAGTCAAGCATTATTAACTTACTGTGTAAGTTCTCATGTAGAAAATTGTGGCCTGGTGTAATGATGATAATAAAATTGTAAGGCTTTGTAGTAGGCTTGTTCCAAAAATACTTGCATAAATCTTTGAAATGTTGAGGCTCTTCGTTCACACCTTGCAAAGAAAAATACATGCAAGCTGATAAGGAATTGCCTACAATCTTTTTATTATTCAAACAGTGCAGAAACAACATATACTGTTTTAAAAATGCTGTCAAGTCAAAGAACACTGATCAGCTACCTTGAAGATGATTTTCTGGAAGGCAAGAAAACCACCTGGGAGAAGTCAGCTCAGATCTTTGATTCAGTAGTTAATATTGTAGGCAGGCCACTACTTTACACTGCCAAAGAAGGAATGAAGGTTCACACCCACTCCACCCTTGAGAAAAACGCAAATGACAAAGAGCAAATTTCTGTTTTCATATCTTACATATCTACCACACACACGGTAGCATAGTTGTTCATGATAGTGATGCTTTATCATCAGCAAAACTAAAAAGTGTGTGTGTGTGTCTACACACACACACACACACACACACACACACACACACACAATTTAAGAAAGGGAAAGCATGTTAGCATGTTATTGTTTAGGAAAGGGAAACACCATAGCATGTCAGAAATATTTCCATAAAAATGTTAAACAAAATGTATAGCATTATTTAGAACACCTCATTCCCAGATGATTCTCAGTAAACAAAGTTTGTTTGACTTCTTCATTTGATATTTTCTTATAACTATAGGAAAGTTATGAATGATATGGTTCAACTGTTTAACCTATAACTATATAGTGGTTTAATAAATCACATTTTGGACTTTCTCGCATTTTTTAATCAAAAAGATTGTTGTGTTTTTCAGGATTGTATTTGCTGATTTCTTTATTATGAACCTGATTCTGTGGGGAGAAGGATCTTCAGCAGCTATTCCCTTTGGGACTTTGGTTGCCATATTGGCCCTTTGGTTTTGCATATCAGTGCCACTGACATTTATTGGTGCCTACTTTGGTTTTAAGAAAAATGTGAGTTCATAAACTGTTATATGTAATAAACATTGGAAATTTGTATTCAGAACTTAAGATAGGTCTGAGAGAGCTTAAAAGAAGCAAGTTCTTTATTATCTTTCCTGTATTATCATGTTCTCAGGAATTTAATTCTTAGTGTATTTCTCTACAAACCTCTAGGGGGGTTTTGTTCTTTTTTTTTTTCTGGGGGAAAGTGGAATATCAATAGTCAGTCTACTCTGCTCCCACTCTCAACTAAATATAAGTCCATAAAGGCATATACTGGTATACGTATGAGAGTTATGGAGTATTTTTTTTTAACTACTTTACCTACTGATAAATATTTTCTTAGAGGGAATAGTTTATAACTCTAATTGTGCGTTTCCCTTAATAAGTTTATTTCCAGATGATAGTGATTCATATATTGAACAAGCATTCCAGATTGCAAAATTATATCCTTATAAATGTCCATTTGTATGATAGGGAAGAGTGAAATTACTGCTTATGTATGTATATGTGCATATGTAAAAATTTATGTTAAATTTCTTTCAACCTATTCATCCAACAACAAATGAAATAAAAGTGCCAATATTCAAAACATTTGTTAAACCATGTTAATTTGGCATCACTGTCTTGAACTGAAATTATAGTGTGTATTTCTGAAATCCTTTCTAGAAAACATGAACTTCTCTAGTCATAAATGAATATGTTTAGGTACTTTTTAATTTCATTTAGTTTCATGGTATCATGTAGTGTGTTATGAAAGGGGTAATAATTGAGAATATCACCAATAGCCCATGGTCATAGAGCTTCATACAGCCTTATTGTATTCACTGAGTTCTTAATAAAATTGAGCAATTTTAGTAAAGATGACAGTAATTCCACCTCCAAATTAGAAAAAAAAAATTGACAAAGTTTTCGGTACCAGCTGATTTTTTTTTTTGCATTAAGTATATAATTAAAAAGGAAACTCTAGCAGTACCTTATTATTAACTACTATTTGCACAGTACTACATTATCTACTTCTGTGTGTTTCTTACTTTGTCTAAAGCCATTAGTCAGTGGATAGCTGCTGGAAATAGTGGTGACTTGATTCAATAGGCCAAAACTGAATATAGCACTTAGTGGTCTCTAGTTCATCGCTTTTAAATGCAGATTTCAGTTTGATGACTTAAGTAGACTTTTCTTACCATTAGTGTCAGCATGGAAGCTGAGGGAAAAGCTGGCAAATAGTCTAGTACAGAGAATATTTTAAATGGATATGTAATTATTCTTTTCCTCTTTCCTTAAAGGCCATTGAACATCCAGTCCGTACCAATCAGATTCCTCGTCAGATTCCTGAACAATCATTTTACACAAAACCATTACCTGGTATTATTATGGGAGGAATTTTGCCTTTTGGGTGCATCTTTATACAACTTTTCTTCATTCTGAATAGTATTTGGTAAGCTAACTACAAAGCCCTTATTCCCAGAAATATTACATGTGATAATAACTTTCCAGTTTTTTCTATATAATTGATACACTAAAAATTCTATTGTGGATCTAATGAATGTATGCAGATACCCAGTAATCAGAAATCTTTAATTGTGAAAAGGTTATTTGACCTTTTCCATGCAGAGGAAAGTTCTATGCTATTGATTTCTTGTTCTGTACCTTCTGACATTCCTTGAATTACCATATATAACTGATCTCCTTTATTATGATCATTGTATGATCAATTGCACTAGTACAATTGCTGTCGAAAATGGCATTACGTAATGACTAAGCCTGATTTTTCTAGGTGAATCATGAATTGTTAAGAATGTTTGATTTGTCAAATTAAATTACTTTGGTGTGTGTACCAAGCTATAAACTTTTCTCACTTTTATATATACTTTTACAGTATTGGTATCAACTTTAAATAATGCCAAAGATAAAAAATATAGAAAGTTATGTATCCTAGATTGAGTAGATGTTTAAGGTATAAATGAAATTGCAGTGTTTCTTCTTCCTTGCTCTCTTCAGTCTTATTAGAACTTAGTACTATTTTTGACTTGTGTTTGATTGGTTTTAGAGTTAAGGGAGACTTTTTATATACTTTGAGAGATGGCTTGCTAATATGACATTTTTTAATGAAGACAATGATTTTAATTTCAAAAAGATATTTTATCATTTTAGGTCTCATCAGATGTATTACATGTTTGGCTTCCTGTTTCTGGTGTTTATCATTTTGGTTATTACATGTTCTGAGGCAACTATACTACTTTGTTATTTCCATCTGTGTGCAGAGGTATGTAGTAGTAATCTTCAGCTATGCTCATTTTTAGACAATATATATAATTTCTAGTCCATAAAAATTCCATTGAATGCACCAATTAAGTTAAATCTTAGCAAGATTTGACCTGTATATGTTCCAGATTTAAAGTTTCCTTAGTAAGGTTGTTAGGTGATGAAATCAACAATTAAAATATAACCATCTCATTTGGTAGGTTTCATTAGTTCTTAGCAGTAAGGACTTTAAAAATGTAATAAGTAGAGTGGTGATAAAATTTGATGGTCAAGTGGCTCTATTTGAGTTTCTTAGGTTGTATCTACCAGTTAAAATTTGATATTATCTTCATGACGAATTTAATAGCCTTACATGATTTTGGAATTACACAAAATTATTGTTACAAATTTTAAAAGTCACAGCATTATACAAATTACCAGGGACAAATTAAAAGTCATTATATTTATATGTGTATATATATACATATATATGCATATATATACACACACATATATATGTACGTATATATGTGTGTGTGTGTACATATGTATACTAAGTCATTAATATTTAATATTAGTATTTTAATGCATTTTTGCATCTTTTAAAAACTTTTGCTAAGCAACTTGTCTTTTTGCTACTGTTACTTGATTTGCATGATTTGTCATTGAGTTTGCAAGATTTTGACAAATTGAGTTTTTTTTTCTTCATGAGACCACATTTTTATTACATATGCTATTAAGTATACCTTTGACAAAGTCCATTTTCCAGCATTAATCCTTGATTATAGCCCATAGATTTTCAGAAGGGTTTGAATCAGGCAAGAGATAGCTGCATGGCACAGTAGATAAAACACTGTTCATGAAGTTGAGAAGACCTGAGTTCAGATCCTGCCACAAACACTTGCTAGCTGTTTATCTCTGGGCAAGTCGTTTCAACCTCAGTCTGTCTCAGTTTCTTCATCTCAAAATGGAGTTAATTATGGCACCTGTGTCATCCTTACCCCTGGAGTTGTTGTGAGGCTAATATAATAATTGTATAAAGTGTCTTACCAGCCTTAAAACTGACTGTTACTACTGTCATCATCAAGTTCACAGCTCATTAAAGTATAATTATATCCATCTCTTGGGTCAATTTCATAATTGTTAGTGGAGTGTGATAATGCTATGATATGCAAGTATCCCATCTCCATTTCAATTCTAGAAAAATTTTGTTTCTCATCTATCAGTATTTTTTTTTAATCACTTCTTTCAATGGGGACAAGCCTTCCAGGCCCACTGGAAGTTGAAAAAAAATCCCCAAAACATTTTTATAATAGTTGTTCTATAGTTGAATGAATAGAGCCATATCTTTTAGGCTCATCTGGACTTAAGACAGTGGTTCTGGTATATCTTTGAATGAAAAAGTGTGTTTCATAAGTAAAAAGTTACTTTTTACCCATCTTCAGTATTCTGGTCTTGCCCATAATGAGCATTTCTTCTTCATAACAAAGGTCAGGAGTTTTTTTAAATGGCTCTTCTCTATTCTTCCAGCTTTAAGAAGTCTTTACCATACTTATAGAAGAATGAATAATAGTCCCTCTAGCTGTGAGATGCTCTGAACATTTGCTTGTTTTCCAAGGATTAATTAGGCTGTCTTGAAGCAGTAGTTTGTCAGTTCTTAACATTCCTTTTTTTTTTTTTCAATTACACTCCACACCGTACAGCTGATCTTGTTTCATTATGGGCTCAAATAATATTGAAATGCATGACTTCCCCACACCAATAGCTGCTGCATCATCTCTCATAGGGATTGACATGCTGTTTAAGAATTACAAGTTTTGCAGATTTCCTTTCATTTTTTAAAAACCTTAGCATGAAAAAGATCAACAAAACATGTATGGCATGAAATCTAGCACTTAACAGGCAGAGAACTAACTAAAGGTATGCAAACCAGCCTTAATCCAGTTTTATCTGGTTAAGTTAATCATTCAGAATCACGTCCATACTAAGGAATAGATGCAACTTTTATTAAATACTGTGTGCAAAGCACTATGGGTGTGACTAGGAAAGTCAGGCAGTTCTGTTCTCAAGGAGCTCCTGTTGTCATGGGGGAGACAACACATAGGGAAGGTTTCAGCCACAAGTCAGGTGGAAGAGCCCCATGGTCCTTAGGGTAGAGTTGCAAAGCAGATAGTAATGCCTCTTCTTTAATGTCGTTTTCCAAAAAAAAAAAAAAATCATATCAGTTTCTGATGTTGAATTATTTGACAAGGCCAAGGACTTTGATAGCAAGAACTTTTATTTCTGGGTCTTTCTTAGTTGTGGCTATAGCCCCTGTAGGAGTAGATACCAGACTGTATCTACACAGGGGGTGATGCTTCCCAGGCACTGGGCTGCAAATGTTGCTGTTCCCAAGGCACTTGGGTTTTGGGTCCCGGACTGTCTCCATTACTGCCTGAGGGGAGATGTGGCAATCAAAGTGATGGTAATGGTTGGACTTCTCTGGCACACGCTGCTCCCTGTCTCTCCCTCGGGTGCTTTGCTGCCTCAGCTAGGTTGGCTAACCAGCCCTGTACGTAGCTGTTGCCGGAGGTGTCCGGCTTCTCCTCAGAAGCTGTTGCCCTGGATGGTGGCCGCGAGGCCTGAGCTATAGAATCCTGACATTTGCTGTCACTAAGTAAAATAACGTCAGAGTTATTTCTTGGCACCCCCCCCCCCCCCATTAATTTGTACACCACTATATTTAAGGCTTAGTGTGAGTTCTGTGATAGTATTTAAAACTAATTTTGAAAGATCCATATTTAAAGACCAAAGTTTATATCTTTCGAATACCAGTTCCTTGGTATAGTTCTCATTCCATTTGGACTGAAGAAAAGGACAATCTTACCCAATAAAGGAAAATTTTACTAAAGATTTAAATATAGTGCCTTAAGAGAAATGTTTAGATAATTTTACTTCAGACCAGTCAAGAAGTGCATTGGAAATTTCCTTTTTAAAGACTCTTTGTGTCATTTTTTACAGTGATGTCAAACTCAAGTAGAAACAGCTCTCTGTGTGCTGTGTATTGACTTAGATCAGGGCTGTCCAACCTTAGGTTTTTATTGAAACAATAGACAGTATATTTTGATTCTTCATTTTAGGGGCTTCCTTTACTAAAGCATTTGTGTAAATTTCTATGCTTGTAGGCGGGCCGCATAAGTGCCGTGGGCTGCATGCATTTTGGACAGCCCCAACTTAGATAATTATCTTTGTTGCATTGTAAATTTATTTATTTTATTAAACATTTCCCCTTTACATGCTAATCTGTGTCAGGCCCATTTGGAAGGTTTTTTGGAGGGAGAGAGGGAGTATTTCTGATGGCTTTGCCCATCATTATTGGATTTAGATAAAACAACAATAATGATGACAAATGTGACAAATGGAGTTATGGCCCAGATTATTCTAAAAATGTTATATTTGACTTTATGATGTGTTTTGGCAGTTGTATTTGGATAACTTCTGGTAGAGATGGCACCTCTCTGGTACTAGAAATTAATCCATACCATACCCTGAAAGTCTAGATTACTTAAAAAGTTGCCAGGTTCTATCATCTACTCCTGTTCCTCCCTCTTTGCAGAAGATTGGATCACTTCTAGAGCCAGTTTAAGATTTATTGCAGTCAACTTGGCCTTTAATTTTACCTCTTTTAAAAGGGTTCCAGCTGGACTACAAGCTATATGGCTGACAGAAAGTAAATAAAAGGGCACATCTATGAATTGTTTTTTTAAACCTACTTAGCTTAATTCTCTCACTGAAAGCAGGCCTGACCATGCCTAAGTAACTTAATTTTTCCCAAAATCTAAAACTAAAAATTTATAAATGAATAATATGGAACCATATAAGTAACTTTTTTTGTATTTATGTTGAATTTTTGAGGTATGTTGTAGGACTCAAGCTTAAATCTCTGAGTTATTCATGGGTTTATTAGCCAATTCTTTTTAATTTTTCCCCCTATTTGGCCAGCCTTGTAAACTCTTTTCTTGTAAACTCTTTGATCTTTCTCAGCAGCTTTTGAAAAAGGTTTGGGTCTTTGCCCCTCAAAACAAATAAACAGTACAGTTTCCTCTCAAGCAATAGGCTTGAAGAGAGGAAGTTCTATATGTTGTCAGACACTGTCACTCTGTCTGTCCTTAGGGTTTTTTTGTTTTGTTTTTGAGGGTTTTTTTCTTAATTGTTTTTCTTTTTTACAAGAAGGGTTCAATTCTGGAGAGATGGGTTATATGCAGAAATGTGATAGCCACAAAAGGAATCAGTAAAATTTGTTTAAAGGAAAGAGTTTGGCAGGTGGGAAAAGAAGGCTAAAATTGGGCATTTGGGCAGTCTATACTTTATCTCTTCATTCTATTTAATGGAATTCTGTTAGGAATTGTTTCTTATTATTGATGGTTTTTTTTTCCCTCCTAGGATTATCATTGGCAGTGGCGTTCATTCCTTACCAGTGGCTTCACTGCAGTATATTTCTTAATATATGCTATACACTATTTCTTTTCAAAGCTGCAAATCATAGGAACAGCCAGTACAATTTTGTACTTTGGTTACACTATGATAATGGTCTTGATCTTCTTCCTTTTCACAGGTAACTATTAAAAACTCCTTTCATTTAGGAATTTTCCAGTTTATTCTGAAGCTAGTGGTACAGCTTGGTTCGGTAAAATTCCATAAAATTTTTTAAATGTTCCTGTGATCCTGTGCCTTTCAGAATCCCCCACTCTTCAACAAAATCATTTGTCTACCACGCTTGAAAGGCAGGTAGAACAGAGAATCATATGGGATTGGATAATTGTAGCTTTTCAGAAATAGCTTTACTATGGAAGGCAGTGCAAAAGTACTTAACAGAACTATGGTTGCCATTCTTCATAAACTTCTACTTGAATATTCCCACCAGTTTAAATTAAACTCCTTTCAGCAAAAGAAATAGTACTGTAGGTTGGGATAGAAGGGATGGTCTATCCATTGGAAAATGAAGGAGGAAATGGGGTTGGGCTTGGGTGGTGGAATCAGTAAAGGTATGGATTTCTTAGGCTTCCCTTTCAGCTAAGCAAAGTAGAAAATTAAACAATCCTATTCCATCCTGGAGTGTTCAGAGCCTGGGAAAAATCACACTCTCTATACTCATTAATAATAAATACTTATTAATTACCTATTTGGGTGTTAGATAATAGTCAGTGGTGTTGTAGAATTAAAATCTGGCAGTCATTGATAAAATACTAGTTTAGTTCAGAAGCTTTTTAAAAAAGTAAATGAACCAGACCAATGATTCTCAAGGTTTTTAATCCAGCCATCCTCCCAAATGCTCTCACAAAGCAAATCTACAAAACATTAAAATTAGAAAAATTTTCTTGCTATGGTTAAGAGTGAGAGAAGCATCTTATGTTTAGAATGTGTCAAAATTAATAATGATTTCACAAAACTGTCATCCAAGTTTAGGCTCAATAGAGAAGGAAGGCAGTAACAATTGGGGTAACAAAGTGCTACTATGGAAAGGGATAACATTAGGGAGATTTTAGTTTCATGTTATCCCCCACCTCAACATCACTAACCTAAACAATCATCATATTCATACTAAATCCCTGCCGCCTTCTGAACACATGGCTTATTGCTTGTAGAAATTTTTATGATAACAGCAATTTCTCATCCACAATAGTAAAAGTTTGCTTTTAAATTAAAATGGTTGCATTAGGAAATTTGAGCAGTAGTTTCCATTTCAAATCATCAAACAGTAACCTAAAGGCACCAAAGTTAAATTTATCGAAGAGGATTTTAACTAACTTTTAGGTATTTAAAAAAAGTTCTTGTTAAAGCATCTCTGTCTCAGGGGTTCTGTGTCATGGACCCCCCCTTTAAATCCCTTTACAGAGTAACATTTTTAAATGGATAAAATAAAATACATAGGATCACAAAGAAAATCAATTCTATTGAAATATAATCGTCAAAACTTTTTTAAAATGAGCTCATAGAGCACAGGATAAGAGTCTATAAGCCAGTTGATTTCAGATGGCAGTATATTTAACAAAAAAAGCTTAGTAAATCTGTGACAACTAAATATTTCGTGAATACTTTGAATGTTCAGTCATTTTAGATTTGCACATTTTCTCATTTCTTAATCTTTTATTAAAAATTTTTTTCTTTTTTTGTAGGAACAATTGGCTTCTTTGCATGCTTTTGGTTTGTGACCAAAATATACAGTGTGGTGAAGGTTGACTGAAGAAGCTAATGTGCTCCAGTTAAAACAGAAATAAATTAAATTCTTCATCAACAAAGACCTGTTTTTGTGAATACCTTGAATTTATCAGAAGTATTGGCCCTAGTATTCCTTCAGAAACAACATGTTACTAAATACACCTCTTCCCATATACCTGTTCCCACAAAATGTGTTTTCCACTAAACATTTGTATTGTGATTTGATTTTAAATATATTTTCAGTTCTCTTTGAAGAGCAAGTTTAAATATTATGTGCATTTGTAAATACAATAGCTATAATATTTACAATACTTCTAATAGCAGAATAGAGGAAGCTGTATCAAGCAACTTAATGCTTACAAAATAAAGGACAGTTATTTGTAAATAGGATTTTCTAGGCTCAGTAGGTGGAAAGAATTATTTTTCTTTGAACGAAATAACTTTTTATCATGGTAATTTTGAAGGAGGACTCCTATGATGTGTTAATTTTATTTGGGATGTGGCTTTTTTAAAAAAAAACAAATCTTGTACTGGTTGTAATTGTTCATATATTCCTATTTCTCTATGTTGACTTCATTATTCCCATGGTATTGGCCTTTTAAACTATGTGCCTCTGAGTCTTTGGATTTATAAATTTGTTATCTTAATAAATATTGTAAAAATGTCTTCATTGCATCATTACCTGTTATATTCTTGGAAGTTCTGTAAATACAAATATAGTTAGTTGACAAGAATGTTTTGAAATGATTTATATTTTTTTGAATTTTAGTATATTTTGTTAATGTAGCACTTGCCTTTTTTTAAATCTAATTGAAATTCAATCTTCTGCACTACATGACTAATCCACAATTTTTAACTGTTGAGAAACAATATAATTATATCCATACATCCAGCCAATGCACTCTGCTGAAAGTCCACAATTTAATGTCTTTTTTATGCTAACTATTGTCAGGTAAGGGTTGTTTGGTTTTGTTTTGTTTTTTTTAATAGAGTCTGCTCATGCAATCTGTATCTCACAAATTAAGGAAAGGCACTTTCTCATTAACCTGACCAATCCAAGTTCATATGGAATGTACAAATACCAGACAATTTTAGAGTTACTATATTGCTTACTTCTATTAAAGTACGCTACTCATTTGTGTTTTGAAGGGTCGCATGTTTGTTGCACATGAGAGCAAATCAGATGCTGTCATTAAATTTTTGATTCGCGTTATTAGTTGTCATGATGTTAGTGGGTCCTGTTCACGTTAATACATTTTTTAAAAAGATTAACTGTTTGGTCGGATAGAGAGACCAATAAAATATCATTGAGTAAGATAATGTTATTTTTACCATCATATAGATGGATTTAAGTTAGAAAGCTCTTGTTGAAATAGATAAGAATAGGAAAGACTAGAATTTTTTTTGGTCAGAGAACCACCTTACCTTTTTACTTGTTTACATAATGGCTATATCCCATGAGGCTGTTTAACAAAGGAATGCAATCTAAACAAAGGGAATATGAGAAATAAATTCTGATAACTGGCTCTTGAAGATGAAGACCAGGTAAGCCCTGTAGTTTTATATCTCCTTTTTCAAAAAGTGTAAGCAATAGAGGAACTATTAACTTTATGACTGATGAGTTTTATTAGAAGTTGTGAATTTTTTTCTACTTTGAATTTATGTCTATTAGTAGGAATATTCTGTTAAAATGATGGTATTTCATATTAGTCATTGGGGAGGGACAAGATCATGAAAGTACAATTAAGAATGTGGAAAAATGAGGAAGTGGAAGGGAAGAAAGATGAAATACAGATGGCAGGAAGAAAAAGAGGAGGAGGAGGTAAAAGTAGAAAAGTGCCAAGGGTCAGTCATACTGCACTGATTCGGGTTAGGTGCCGGTCAATGCCTTTCCCTTCATAGTGTCCAGTTTGATCCCAGTGGTTTTTGTGGAACAAGGTGCACCATAGAATCGTCAGTACATGAACCTTAAAGCTCCACAAACCTCAAAAGGGGCTTTTTGCTTGAGATGAACTGCAGGACACCTGGTGTCTCATGTTTTTATAAGCCCTGTCGAGCCTGATGAGGTTAAAGCAAGATGATCCCAGTAATGAAGAATCTCTTCCCCCACTTTACTATAAATGTGGGTTCTCAATGTAAAGGCAGTGGTAAATGAGCTCTAATGTAAGTTAAAACAACAAAATGCCAAGTCAAAAGTGGCTGAGAGCAAATGACCCCAAGGCAGTGCTATGGGTCTGGATCTCGTTTCAGACACTTTACCTTGAGATGAGGTTGGTCTCTAGTGCCTTCATACTCAATTGTTTAAGAGCTTCCAAAGGACTCTTATTTACTCACCTATCCTTAGAATTTCTTGACTGTCAACCTGATCCCTGGGAGTTGTGCCCACCTCCATGCTGCTTTTGAACTTGATAAATGGATGCCAATATTCTAATGGTTACTAATGGATCAAAGTGTTACTTTTCTCCCTCCACACCCATAACATTTACACTACAGTCAATGTAGTAAATAAGGGTGAAAGGAAGGAAAAAGTTTTGGGGCTGCTTTTTGGTAGCCCGCAAACCATAGTATGCCCTTGCCTATCATGTATCTTTGAAAATCTGTGTTCTTCAGGAGGGTAGATATCAATGAAGATACCCTCAATCTTAACTAATTACCTTACACTTTCATACCATCAGGCTTTTAGTTACTCAGCAGCTCAAAATTTCAAGGTGTTTCTAAGCAGTCTGAATTAATTACAACCTGAAAGTGTTAATTCTTTTAAGCAGGGTGAAGAAATAATTTTGAACTGGGATGTGTGTCTTTGGGCATGTCACTAAGGCTTCTTTGGTGCTCAGTTTCTGCCTCTCTAAAGTGAAGCTGAATTTCCTGAGATCCTTTTCTGCTAAAAAATCTTGTTTCTGTGTTTTCTTGATCTCTTAGTTTTTAATAGGCCACATTCTTTTAACTTATCAGTATATTCATGACTTGCATATGAGTAGTAGCAACCCAGTTTCACACACCATTAATTTGTAGAATTAGGGAAAGCACATTTATATCAATTTTTTTTCTCATTCCCACTATTCTCCATTCAGAACATAGAGTTTAAATATCATGCAGGTATAGAGAATCTTTTTTATTTTGACTTAAAGAGTAACTATAAAGGCTTAAATTTAATCATTTTTCCCCAATTTCACCGTAAATTTAGACCTCAAAGAAATTGAGATCATTTAGTTCAAACCCATGATTTTATGAATGAGGAAACTGAGGCTTAGGCTAAATAAACTTGTTTAAGATATTAAGTGGCAGTCAGATTCGGCAAGTAGACTCCAAATCTAGTACTACTTTTAATTATTATGCAGCCTATTATATAACTATAATCTGTCTAATCTTGTAATTATTTAATTCTACATGGTCCTTTGACAGCAAGTGAATTTTCTATATATTTGACACCTGGCTGGGGGAAAGGGAGAACTTTCTATGGTCTGTGCACATCTTTACAATTTTTCTACTCAGTCATTAATTCTGTATTTTTATATGGAAGTACAATTTTTCTATTCAGTCATTCTGTATTTTTATATGGAAGAAACCTTCAGTTCTTGAAAAATTACTATCATTCCCAGTAAACTTTTGAGCAAGTAAGTCTAGACATAAACATTACTTTTTGGATATGAGTGCCGGACACAAGTTACAAGATTTATTTACCTTAAGAATAAGAACTTGATGGATATTGATTTGGAATGATTTGTTAGGATTGTAGATTAATGATGACTAAAATCCCTATTTCCATTAGACCTCCCCAACCACTGAGATTCTAAACATTAACACTTGGGCTGCATTCTCAGTCCAGATGTATATGGCTTGCCTGTTTTGTAGTTTGGTTATTATCATGAACATCAGAGAGAATCTCAATTCTGGGATTAAAGAGATCACAATTAACACCACCTTTGTCACCAGGTTAATGTGGAATCTTAGAGAAAATCATTTACTTTCCTTGGGCCCAAGATTCCTTACCAATCAAAAGATGGCAGTCACTCTACCTACTTAACACAGTTGTGAAATTCAAATGAGATCATTACTAGCCCTCTATATCTGATCTATAATAATGCTACCTTCCTTGCCAGGTAGTTTTGAGGAAATTAACTGGAAAGTGATATGCTAATGTGAACTTAATATGGGGATGAAAGTGTTCCGAAAAGTATGAAACCATAGAAATACAAGGGATTGGTCTGATTTCTATTAGGAGTACAATTCCATGTGTAGCAAACAAGATGATGGAAAAGTATTGGCTAGGGGAGTGGAGAGTTGCACTAAGTGAAAGGAAGAGAGAGGGACCATATTATTCTGTAAGGATTTACTAGTGCAAGTTAACCCCTAGTCTTGTACTTCCATGTTGATGTGTTTTTGTTTTTCTGATTTCACTTTTTACATCCTCTTCTTACTCTCCAACTATCCAAGTCTTAATAGCCTCCAAAGTCCAGCTCAAATCTGGTTTCCTTTTGTAAAGCCTTCTGTAATGCTATCTTTTGTTTTTGTCTTTGTATCTCTAGGTAAAGCATTGCCTCTCAAGTAGATAATTCATGTTGGGAGTTGCTCTCATCCGCTTGAAGTGATTCTCTTATTGCTTTGAATGGTGGTTAACAACTTTTTGACAAGTGTGTATGTGTGTGTGGTGGGGGCGGGGGGGGGAGGTCCCAATGGTGTTTCTGCCATTATTGTTTTGAATCGGTATTTAAATCTTTCCATTCTTACTGAAGGTTTTAAGAATTTTTCTAAAAATGTTTCACCCTACAACTTAGATTGTAAGCTGCTTAAGGGCAGGGGCTGTGTCTTCTCTATCCTTGTAGATTCCACAGTGCCTTACACATGATGGATGTGTGCTTAATAAATATCTGTTGATTTGAAACTAGGAACTTCATTTAGCTGGTAAAATTGTTTAAGTTTTCAAATCCCTAGTCGTATCACTATATTTTTAAATGTATCATTTTAAAAATACTTCTGTGGGACACGATACTATATCCATGTTTTGTTTGGATCGAGGACGCTAGGACTCATGAGTATTTTGATTTGGTAAAATTATGTATTTTAGTCATCAAGCGCTGTTGTCTTCTTCACTTGCTTCATGTTCATTGACAGTTGTTAAAATGATGTCGCACAAAACAAGTCAGCACCGGCAAAAGTCGGACAGTTCCTCACGACATCAAGTTTGATCATGGACACGGACTCGGACATAAAGCTACAAAGAGGCTAATTGAAATAAGAACGTTGGGTCTCTTTTCTTCCTAACAAAACAGAGGGCACTCCCTGCCACACTTCTGTCACACTTGGGCAAGATTGATTTTTCAACTCCCACACACTTATTCAACTCCTTCAAAGAATTAGAAATAGTTAACAGAAATGTTGCGATAGAGATACTTCACCCAAACAAGACCTTTAAAACCAACCTATTTGTTTTCTGTTTTGAGGGCTCCAGGACAAATAAAGTCTCTTTTAGGGATATCTAGCAAGCATAGTGTTTCATGTTAGAATGTTTTATCTTAATTTTCAAATTATTTACTTGAACTATGTTCAAATGCTAATATTCATCTGCTGTTTAAATTCCACAGTATTGCATGTGGGTTTTAAAAAGGTAATTACAGAGATGATGTTTAAGGTAAGCAAAAGAACTCCTAGCATAGTCAGCATATTGAACCAAAGCCTAACTGGCAGAATTTTTTAAATGATACCTTTTATACCTGTTGGAAAGGGACTCTGAAGGGGAAATGGATGTGATTCAGAAGTCTGATAAACTATTGTTTTATATTCACTAATAATATGAAGCTAACTCATGACAAATGTTATTGCAGCAAAAATTTCAGTACTCAAATGGATCTGTGATCTCACCAATGTGGATGTTCCTCCTCTGACATAAAGTGGTTGAGCTGGGCATTTGCTCCTTCCTGTCCTAGGCCTAATCATTGTGGTTTGTAGACCAGGTTTAGGACTGGGGAGTATGGCCTCAATGGAGAAAGAGCTTTGTTCTCTCACAAAACAATCCTCCATCTCAACACCCCAGAAACAGTGCTAATTACGGTTCTCAAGTCTAGGAATTCTCCAAAAGGAGGAAAGTTAAAAACGGTAATCGATGTATTAATCCAATATGGGACAGGTAGTTTATGCCTACTCTCAAAAAAAAAAAATAAAAAGAATGCATTAACAGAACAATTCAGTAACAACTACAGTCATTTAAAAGGCTAATAAGCATCATCAGAACATAAAGCAGAGTTGTAAAACTGCAAATCAGGCAAGTTACATTTTACCTTGGCTTGGAACTGTCCAAATAACTCCTGCTACACATCTGGCAAGATGGACCAGACTTGGGTCAACTGATGACTTTCATCTCTGGTAGAATGTTTACTCTGCTATCAGCCTACTGTGGTTGCTGCACCGCCAAACCTCTCTTCTCCAGACCTTTTGAACTTCCGTGGTCACTGTCAATCCTGGCTATGTCTGTCATCGAATGAATACTCATTTACCTAACATACAAGAAAAGAGACAAAAGGGGTAGAAGTTGCTGTATGTTCCTAGCCACATGGAGGACAGGTGGGAGACAGAGCAATCATCCTTTCTTCCATCTAACTTTGTTCTCTGAACCCAGTTCATAACAGTTCTCACACTTCAAAGCCAGAATGGAAGAGAGAGGCAGAGGGGCAGGATGCTCCTTTTTTTACATCCACTGAGTCATCAGCTTCCCTGGCTCAATTAGGGTATTCTTCTTCATATCCCGTTGAAATACCTTCTGCTAAGTAAGATATACATGACTTAAGGCATCCTACCCCCCTCCACGAGCTTCCATATGATCACCAAGAATCTTGACTAAACCTTCTATATACACTCAGGAAATGGCTATCTTGAGTGCCCCCCCTTAAATAGAGGATTTGAGAAAAGCTCTTCCAGAAAGAATTATGCTAAGAAACTGACTGAAATGTCAATACCTTTTAACCTAGACCTCTCACTGCTAGGCATACACCCCAAGGTGGTCAAAGACTTAAAGAATGATCCCATATATACCAAAACAGTAATAGCATTTTTGTAGTGTCAAAGAATAGGAAATAAAGTAGATTGCCATGGATTTTGGAATGAATGAGGAAATACCAAAAACTGTGGCATATGAATGCAATGAAATATTCTTGTACATTAGAAACAATAACTGAAGAATTCATAAAAGCATGGGAAGTGATTCAGAGTAAAGTGAGCAAAATAGCATATGCAGAATGAGGATGACAATGGACAGACAACTTGATTTTTTGTTCATATATGTAGTCCTCCCTCTGGGTCACTGTTTCTTTATTATAGTTCCTATGAGAATTTGTAACAATAGTGTACTTTATACTTCCTAGACTACTGAATGGCTTTTTATGCAATCAAGAACCAATTGTTAAATGCTACAAATTGGGCTTGATTTATTGATTGCATTCATTTAAGAAAGTGATGGAGAGAGTGTGTGCATTTTTTTTTCCCCAGAGAGCCAGATGTTGAACATTTACTGGCATACTATTGTGTGTACCTCACCTCACTGGTACTCTTTGCTTAACATTTTGAGGTTTGCAAAATACTTTATCTACATTTAAGCTGTACTTACAGCTCAAATCTGATTTAAACTGTACAACAGCCCTGTGAGGGGCAGATAACAAAAATATTATCCCCATTTTACAGACGAGGAAACTAAGACAAAAAGGTTAAATGACTTTCCCATCGGAAATACAGCTAGTAAGAGACAAAGGCTGGATTGGAACCTAGGCTTTCCTGGCTCCAAGTACAGTGTTCTAGCTACATTCCTCACTGACTCTCTATGGAACAGCTAGGAAAATCATTTCTATTTTTAGAACGCAGCCTTTTTTTTTTTTTTTTTTTTTGCTCCTGGCAGGTTTTGGTTTTTGCAGATCAGAAAGAAAAGGTCGGGCAGCTAGGTGGTGCAATGAGTAGAGCACCAGCCCTACAATAGTTGTTTGACCTTGGGCAAGTCACAATCCCCATTGCCTTCCCTTCTCCCCTCCAAAAAAAAAAAAAGAAAGCAAAGGTGAATTGATTCAGTTCAATAAATATTAAATAACTACACTATGTAATGTATTAGATGCAGAGGTAAGCATGCAACAATAAAACTCAGTCTCTGCCATCAAGGAACTTATATTCACATAGGGTTGTGTCAAATAAATAAGAACGAAATAATTTGAAGAGGGGGGTGGGGAGAGACAGGGAAGAGAAGAGAGGAGAGGAGAAGAGGGAAAGGGAAGAAAAGGGTGGAGCGAGAGAGAGGTTTTTACAGAGAAATACTTAGTACAAAAGCTATAATCACAAATGTACAAACTTACTCCACAATACATGGGAGGCATAATCCCCCCACATCCCCACACTCCCTCCCTCACATACACCCGCTTTGCACCACCTTCTGGGGAGGGAAAGGTGATCCGGTTCATAGATCAGCCCTGTTCTGTAGAGCACAGTCCTAGTTCCAAGACCAAAACTCCTCCAGAGCTCAAGTTCCAGGTACCCAGGCTTCTTTGGGCTTTCTTGGCTGCCCTGATAGTTGGCTACAGTATTACCCTTGGAGTCGTGGCTCCATCACCGTGGCTTGAACACCCAAGTCCAGGTGCAAAGCTCTGCCGGCAACTAAAACCGAGGACAAACAGAACAATCCCACCATTAATAAAAGGAGGAACTAACGAAATGCAAGTGCTCTTTCCACTACCCCTCACGGACTCATTTAAATGCCTTTTTTTGGGAGATGATAATGGCATAAGTGTATATGTGAAGTTTATTGTTATGGTTGGTGTAGTTTATGTTTGAAGCAATAAAAAAGTCCACAAACCTTAGTTTTATTTCTTCTACCTAGATCAGAGCCTGGCACACAGTAAGTGCTTAATAAATGCTTCTCGACTGGCTTTCCGAGTTATGTATCCTCATTATATAAGCTGCTATGTGCCACATGTGAGTAAAATGGGATGAAAATCTTTCAACAAATAAGGAAAAGATAAGTCAGGGAAATGAGGACAAATGCTTTTTTGATATATTAAACCGCTACTGCTTCTGTGAAACATGATGTCCTAGATACAGAAACATAATTGTTTCACTCTTTCTTTTCTCGAATTTATAGGCTGTGTAATCTACACAGCCCAGAAGTTCTTAATGTTTTCCTGACATTCACAAAGTCTTTTGGTGACAGCGATTTTGCGAAGCTGAAAGTTCATGGAGTTGAATGCCTGATCAGGGGATGATCCTCATCTAGGAACATTTTCACACAGGCTCAGGGATGGTTTCACCGCACGACAGTAGGTGGGAGTGTAGAGGAAAGTTCATTTTGAGATGTAGTGTTACCAGAAGACCCTCACCTTCCCAGGGTTTGGGAGAGAAGAGAGGAGAGGATGGGCCTGGAGAATGTGCCATGTTAATAAGAGGTGTGTGTGTGTGTGTGTGTGTGTGTGTGTGTGTGTGTGTGTGTATAGAGTCTGGGAGAGGTTGTTCCATGGGGTGGCCAAGGCTCTCGGAGGACTATGAACAAGGTGAGGTGATAGTACTCTCCTCTTCCCCGGGAAGCATTCTTTTTCTCTCATGTCTGCTCCTTGGGGCAAAGCTCCATTTACCTAATGTAAGCTACAGCCTAAGAAGGCAATGAAGGTGAAAAAAAAGAGGGCAAGGGAATGATTGACAACAAGCTCTCAACTTTTAGACCGCTTCACAAACTAGCCCAGCAGTTCTTTGTGAAAGTGCAAATTGCTGATAGGAAGGTAGAAGTGAAATTCTCTTGGGCCTAAGAATGAGGAGGAGAGAGGAAATAGATATCTAGGTGGCATGGTGGATAGAGCATTGAAATTGGAGTCAGGAAGGCCCTGATCTCAAATCCAGCCTCAGACACTTACTAGACCCTGGACAAGTCACCTAACCTTTGCCTGCCTCAGTTTCTCTATCTGCAAAATGGAGCTAATGATAGCACCTACTTCCCAAGATTGTGAAGATTAAATGAGCTAATAATTGTAATTTTTAATTGATTTATTATATTAATTTGTATTCTTTGTTACATTAATAATAATTGTAACCATTTTAATATGGTGCCTAGGACTTGATAAGAACTATATAAATGTTAGCTATTATTATTAATTATCTCCCAAGGTTGTTATGAGATTGAAATGAGATAATATTTGTAAAGTATTTCACAAATCTTAAAATATTATGTAAACGCTAACTATTATTATTATAGCAACCAGTTTGAGACCCTTGGATAGATCATGAGCCGGAAAGTCCTGACCTCACTTTTTAGGTGGCTGATCAACAGAAAATACAAAATTATTGGAAGAGAGAAGGCTACCAAGTTTAGCCTAATGGAGGGGATGGGGTGGGAAGGTAGAAGGCAGGGAGAAGAATGAAAGTGGGAGAGAGCCAAGTGCCTGACTCTCCGCTACCATGCCAATCACATGAAAGCATGGACCTTCTAAAAAGCAAACTTCTACTTTAAGTGATGATGGAGCTCGAGGCTCAGTGCCCTATTTAAATACCATAGAAAATATGCTCAAGTGTTTGTTGGTCTGCATAATGGAGATGGGGGAAAGCTATAAACAGCAGCTTTGAAGGCTGAAAGGGAAAGACCCTAATGCATCATGGTTGTTGAGTGATCCTGAACCCTCCATCTCTCATCGTACAACAGGACCTCGAAGAGATTAAATGTCCCATGAGCCTCCTTGATTCACACGTCTTCAAACAGAATTTGATGAGTTCAGCAGTTAGAGGCGTGACTCTAGAAGCTAACTCCTGGCATAGGATATAAGGAGAAGCCCTGTGGGGGACTCCAAGTCCTAGCTGATGGAATGCAGCCTCAACCTACACTCCCGCCTGGCAACTCCCCAAGGGTGTCGAGGGCCCCCATTTTGGAAGCAACAGATCAAAGTGACCAACTTGGCTGATGTGAAAGGACATCCTGCTGACAGGCTGGGGCCTTTGATCTGTTGAGCTAGGGTGACTGGAAGATTTTCTTTGTAATTTTTTTTGCCTTTTCTGTGGGATTCTATGGAGGTGCCCGCAAGCTTGGCTTTGGTGGGACCCAGACACTGTAACTTTCAGTTTGTTTACCTTAGGAAGACTGCCTGGTCTAATTAGGTCCCTGGAGACCCAGTCGTAAGTATTTTTCACGTGTATGGAAATTTAAAAGTTTTATTGAAGGAAAACAACATTTCTTTTTCCAGGACAGAAACGTAAGGAATCCAAGGTGATTACATAATAATATATATTTCCCTCCACCCGGGGGTACACTGGAGCCAGGTGGAACCCACTAGTGAGAATCAATTGTTAAATTTTCAGTTTGAGCATTTACACCTCAGAAATCAGCAAATGTTACAAATTGGGCTTGATTTATTGATTGCATTCATTTAAGAAAGTGATGGAGAGAGTGTGTGCATTTTTTTTCCCCAGAGAGCCAGATGTTGAACATTTACTGGCATACTGTTGTGTGTACCTCACCTCACTGGTACTCTTTGCTCAACATTTTGAGGTTTGCAAAATACTTTATCTACATTTAAGCTGTACTTACAGCTCAAATCTGATTTAAACTGTACAACAGCCCTGTGAGGGGCAGATAACAAAAATATTATCCCCATTTTACAGACGAGGAAACTAAGACAAAAAGGTTAAATGACTTTCCCATCAGAAATACAGCTAGTAAGAGACAAAGGCTGGATTGGAACCTAGGCTTTCCTGGCTCCAAGTACAGTGTTCTAGCTACATTCCTCACTGACTCTCTATGGAACAGCTAGGAAAATCATTTCTATTTTTAGAACACAGCCTTTTTTTTTGCTCCTGGCAGGTTTTGCTTTTTGTTTTTAGTTTTAGGAATTTTATTTGCTGTACAGTATTTATGGTACTGTAGACTTCATGTATTATGAAAAGTGAATATTGTCTAAGAAATTTTTTTATTGAGATTTGAGACAAAAGGTCACAAAATTCTATGAGATTACTAGCAAGAAAAAATGTTTTGCATGTTATCAATTTTGGGGGGGGCACTGCATTTTATGGATTATTTCATGGTTGCTGGGTTAGGAAAAGTACATGTTACCAGAATTAATGTTTTATAAAGAACTACATGCAGAAAAAATATATTTTCAGCAATCTCTAGTGAAAGATAACAATTTTTAGTGGTCATGGGGAACTAACCCTCTATTTTCCATAGGTTCAATGTGTCGACGCTCCTGGCAGTTTTAAAGGCCCTTTTAAAGGAAGTGGCCATTTGCTTATGGTTGAACCTGACAACGGTGGTTTAGAGAGGAGTGCACCAAAGCAACTAAGCCTCTGGCTTAATTAGGCGAGGTAGGATAGATATAAGGAGCAGACATGGGTTCCTGTGCATTTTCATTGTTGTTGAGCATAGACCCATAGCAGATGGGACTCTTTAAAAAGCTCTGGTAGCTAGATGGTGCAGCAGATAGTGCCCTGGGCCTGGAGCTGCCTCAGACACTTACTAGCTGCGTGACCCTGGGCAAGTCACCACAACCTGTGTGCCTCAGTTTCCCTAACTGTAAAATGGGTTTAATACAGTACCCACCTCAGAGAGTTGTTGTGAAGATCAAGTGAAATATCTGTAAAATGCTTAGCACAGTGCCTGGCACATAGTAGGTACTTAATAAATGCTTGTTCCCTCCTCCCTCCCTCCTTTCCAATGAGGTCTATGTACCTCCTGACCAATCAATCAACAACAATTTGCTTAACACCTATTATATGCCAGAGTTGTGCCAGGCACAAGAGATTCTCTTTGTGGAAAATACTATATACATACATACATAAGAAAAAATAAATATGAAGTCAATTTAAAGCATTGGGGGGGTGGATACTAGCAGCTGAGAGATCAGGAAATAAATGAATGAGTAAAGCATTTAATTAGCACTTACTGCATGCAAAGAGCACTGTGCTAAGTGCTGGGGATACAAATTTTAAAATGTAGACAGTTCCTGCTTCAGCGAGGAAAGGCTTTATGTAGGAGGTAGCCTTGGGGCTGAGCTTTGAAGGGAGCAAGGGCTTCTGAGAGGCCCAGGTGAGAAAGGAGGACATTCCTGGAATGGGGGCAACCTGGAGAAGGCTCAGGAACAAGAGACAAAAGGTTTTGTATGAGGAACGGCAACAGGGCCAGCTTTTTCCAGTGCAAAAAGTATTTGAAGGTAAGTAATACGTAGGCTGGAGCCAGGCTGTGTTAAATGCCAAACAGAATTTGTATTTTATCCTAGAAGCAGAAGGGAGCCATTTGGAGATTTTCGAACAGGGGAATGACACGGTCAGACCTCTACTTTAGGAATATCACAAGAAGGAAAAAAGTGAGATTAGAAAAAAGGAAAGTTTGAATTCAGGCAAGTAGCAGCATCAGTTTCAGCACATGCCGACTGTTCACAGAACCCTAGGACTGAAAAGGTCAGGCAAGATCATCTCCTCCAACTACCTAACTCCCTAGGCTAGATGAGATTTCATCACCTTCTGAGGGGGGAGCATCGTCTACTTTTACAAGTGTTCAGGATAACAAGGCATCTAACATAGACTGGCCTTTATTTATACATCACAGAAACACACAAAGAGAAGAATACAGAAAAAATCCACATCCAGGCCCATCACAGTGTTGGGGAGCTAGGTGGTGCTGTGGATCAAGTGCCGGGCCTGAAGTTCAAATGCAGCCTCAGATGTTTACTAGCTGTGTGACCTTGGGCAAGTCACTTAACTCTGCCCCAGTTTTCTCATCTGTAAAACGAGCTGGAGAAGGAAATGACAAACTGCTCCAGTATCCTTGCTAAGAAAACCCCAAAGGGTTGGACATGACTGAACAACAACCACAAATCACTGTGTTGACCCCACGTTGATCAGGGTATATTACTCTGGGTAGGGTTCCAGTTCTCATCTTCATAATTATATTTTCTGGTCATTTATTGCCATGATTCTGTTTCCTGTCATTCACTCACTGATCTTTGGTTCTCCTTCCACAAATTCATTTGCTCCCTCTCCCATCAAAGGATGGTTCCTTCTCCCCCGAACCAGAATGGTGGCCTGGAAAGCCACCCTGAAACAAAAGTATTCCCCAGGTTGGGGGTGGGGAGTGCAGAAGGGTGGAGGTACTGAGTTCTTATTTCCACTTGAATAGGTTAGAATAAATCTTTCAATGTGCTCTCTTCTTTTCCTCAGGTCCTAGGTGAGTGGTTCCCAATTGCCCAGCATCTCCTACCATGTTTTGAGGTTTGGAGGTGCTCCTCTTCTTTCACTCCCCACTTATTTAGGTATTCCATGCATTCTTTCTGGGTTGCTGGATTTTTCCATGAAAATCAGAAAGTACTGGAAAATAAAAGGGAAAAGTCAATCAATTAATCGATATTTATCAAGCACGAACTATGTGCCGGGCTGTGTGCTAAGTGCTAGGGATGCAAAAAGAGGCAAAAGAAAATCCTCACCCTCAAGGAGCTTACAATCTAATGAGGAAGACAATATGGGAGCAAATGTATTCAGAAAAAGTTATAAACAGGATAAATAGGAAATAATTAAAAGGGGTAAGGCATTGGAATTAAGAGAGGTTAGGGAAGGTGATCATCATTTCCTCTGTAAGTACTCGGGATCACTAATGGAAGGAAAAGAGCCACCAGCTTCTTTCTCCCAGGGAAGGGACAGAGAGAGGAGCTGTTCCTAGCACCAGGACCTGTGGCATCAATGTGGGAGGGCCTGGGAGAGGCTACACTTGTCTTCCTATTCCACAAGCCTGGGCACCATCTTAAACATTCTAGTAGATCTGTGTTCTCATCGATTTGGGGTATTCCCTCTAATTCCATCTGTGCCTGCCCATCCTGTGGGGCTCATCCAGGGCCTCCCATAGCTGCCCTGAGGCCTTCCTCAGCTTTTCTTGACACCATGAGGTTACCAAACCAGAGCACTATATCGTATGATCAAATGAGATGGTACTTGTAAAGAGTTTAGCACATAACAGACACTTAATAAATGCTTAGTACCTTCTTCTTCCCTCATTCAATCCATCTTTTTCTCAAATACATTTCCTGATGACATCCTTTACTGCAGTTCTTTGAAGTTCCTTTATTATTGTAGCTTATATCCTGCCTTCTATGCACTTTTCCATTGCTGGATGGCATTAAAGCACCCAAGTAAATATCTCTAGGGTGTTCAAAAGTGATCTGCTACCCAGGTGGTTTCCAATCGTTTTAAGAGGGAATATGTCATGGCTTATACTAAAATGACATATACCACGGGGACCCAAACTTTCTGAAGTAAGGTACCAAGTAGTTGGCCTCTTTTCTTCAGGAATTATGGTGTCGAGGTACAACAGCTTACTTCTAAAATCCTAAAATATTCTACCAGATATTTTGGTTAATAGGTTTCTCTCTTAAAATGGAAATTCCTCTGGGAAAATTTATAGCTTATTATGACTTGCTTATGTAGTATACCTGCCATATGCCTCTAGCTAGGACCCCCACTCTCAGTTTTTGTTCCTGTCCTCATATTGGCAAATCTAGGAAACCAAAGAAGGATCATCACCATGTGTCTACATTCAAACTCTATCAGGATACTGTTGTTCAGTCATATCCAACTCTCTGTGACCCCATGTGGAGTTTTCTTGGCAAAGATACTGGAGTGGTTTGCTATTTCCTTCTCCAGTTCACTTTACAGATGAGGAAACCGAGGTAAATAGGGTTAAGTGACTTGCCTAGGGTCATAGAGCTAGTAAGTATCTGAGGCCAGATTTGAAGTCAGGAAAATGAGTCTTCCTGACTTCAGGTCAGGCTTGTACTCTATCTACTTTACCACCTGGCTGCCCCCTCATCAGGATACTAGGACTAATCCTTTTGTGGCAGGGCGGATACATTCCCCTTTTTCACAATCAATGCGCTTCAGTTTACACAAACCAAGTTACTTGCTAGGATCTTAGACATAACCTTTTATTCAACAGTAAGGTGAAAGTGATAATAATTACATCATAAGTACTGACATAAGGCAAATGAAGGAATAATAGATACAGCATGATCCACACACAGCCCTGGTTCACACTTTCACACTAGGTACAGCTAGGTTTCAATTAGGACACATAATGAATTCCCCTGAAGTGACATAATTATTCCAGTTCACATTGTCCCAATGAAGTGGTCCCATTATTTGAATTCACACTGTTCATATTTAAAACATATGCAAAATATGTTTTGCTAAAATGTACCAGTCTGACATTGTATTCAACCCCTTCCTTTTGGAGATGTTCACTTATCATTGCTTTAATTATAGTCTATTGAATTTTATAGTTAAAGTTAAATTCATTGGTCTATAGTTCACACTGTACATTCTCTTCTCCCCCCCCCCTTTTTTTTTGAAAATCAGGTCACTACTGCCTTTCTCCAGACCTGTACCTTTCCTTTTCTTGATAGTCTGTTAAAAATCTCTGATAGTGGCTCAGGAATCCTATCTGCCCCTTATTCTCTACTTGTATTATAAGTTTGGTAAGACTTGCCAGAGTTTGCAGGGATTGATTTTGAGAGGTCACTTCCATAGCACAACGAGGGCTTTACTATTGGAATGTATGCAGTCATGAAATGCTTTATCAATATAGAAAAATGCCTAGGAGAGATACAGAAGAGTTTGGGGACCTTATGAGAGGAAGAAAGGGTCTCAGAGCTACATGTGGCTTTGCTTTTTCTCCTTCACACTACTAACTCCCAATTATTAAAGTAGGGGATGGAAAGGGGTGGGATAGTAGGAATATATGCCCTTGATACTTCTCAAGTTCTCAGTGGCATAACGGTCACTTGTCACTGTAAGAATATGCTATCCTGAGCTTAATAAACATTTGTCAGACCGAAAGGGATGGAAATCTGTTGGTGTGAGGAAAGGGTACTGGATCTGGAGTCAGAAAACCAGGGTTCAAACCCAAGCTCTATCAATTACTAGGTGTGTGACCTTGACCTTCGGACTTTCTGGACCTCAGCTTCCTAATCTATAAAATGGGGAGATTGGATTAGATCAAGACTTCTTAAATCTTTTTTGTGTCATGGAACCCTTTGGAAGTGTGGTGAAGTCTATGGACCCTTCTCAGAATAATATTAATGGAAGTGTTAAATTTCAGTTAGAAGTTAGTAAAAATAAAGATGTAATTTTTTTTCTTCTAAGTTTGTGGGCCCTCTGAAATATATCTATGGTCCTCTTAGGGTCTATGGACTCAGGGTAAGAAACTCTAGATGAGATCTCTAGGATCCTTTCTAGTTCTACGTCTATGACTCTATGAACTTTGCTCACGCTGTTCTCTGGGCTGGAGAGGGCTTATCTTCCTTCCTTCTGCCTGTCCATTCTATACTTTGTCAAAGGCCAACCTTGAAAATCACCTTTGCCATGATGCCTTCCCAGGCAA
Organism: Trichosurus vulpecula; assembly: GCF_011100635.1. NCBI lineage: Eukaryota > Metazoa > Chordata > Mammalia > Diprotodontia > Phalangeridae > Trichosurus > Trichosurus vulpecula. The sequence continues at coordinate 372,101,637 of NC_050576.1, forward strand.
CTCAAAAGCACCTTTCCTTTTTCTGACTTCCCGGATATGTATTTTTGTACTTGATTATACAATGAATTATATGTTCTCTAGGAATTTGCATTTGGGGATTTTATTTTGGTTATATATGTTTTGTCTCCCCAACCAGAAGTGTAGCTTTTTAAGGTGTCCAACCATACCTTATGCTTGTTAATATTTCCCACAATGGCCATCATGGTACTGACCATATATCAGATATTAAATAATACTGCCTTGACTTGCTAAACACTATGTAGAATTACAGAAAGCCCTTAAAAATAATTTTTCTTAGGTGTCAAGAGGCATTAAGTACCTCATTAAAAGTGCATGGAGAGAAGAGTAAAAAAATTAGAAAAGAAGGAATGGGCCAAAATTATGGAAAACTTTAGGGGCCCAACAGATTTTATGTTTGATACTGACGGTAATAATTGGGAGCCACTGGAGTTTACTGAGAAAGGGTCATCAAATTAGCAGTACATCACTCCATTGACTTTGGGGGTTACATATTATGTCTTGTTCAGTTGTTTTAGTGATGTTAGACTCTTCATGACCCCATTTGGGGTTTTCTTTGCAAAGATACTGAAATGATTTGCCCATTTCCTTCTCCGGCTCATTTTACAGATGAGGAAACTGAGGCAAACAAGGTTAAGTGACATGCCCAGGGTCACATAGCTAGTAAGCGTCTGAGGTCAGATTTGAATTCAGGAGGATGAGGCTCAGCACTCCGTCCATTGCTCCACCTAGCTGCCCACAAATCTATGGGATGCTCAAAGAGTCATTCAATTTAGTGAAAAAAAAAATCAGACAAGCTAATTGCTAGACCTAGTCAATCAGTCACAGAATCTAGCAAACCCAAGTAGACAGAGCCACAAAGTTTGCTTATTTCTAGTCCTTCTAAGATTATTAAAAAGCAACTTAAGCAAACAAAGTCCATAAACCAATTTTTTTTTCAGTTTTGTGTTCCTGAGCTAGGCCAGAATTCTTCAAAAGACCTTCTAGAATGGAGATATCGTAATAGCTAGCATTTTATAACACTTTAAGGTTTGCAAAGTCCTTTACAGATATTAAATCATTTGAATCTCATGACAATCTTTGGAAGTAGATTACAATTATCATTCCCATTTTACTTATGAAGAAACTGAGGCAGACAAAGATGACTCTCACTGAGGTCACACAGCTAGTAATGTCTGAGGTTGGATTTGAACTCAGGTCTTTCTGATTTCAGGTCCAGCACTCTATTCACTGAATCACCTCGTTACCTCTAGAGAGGGCCTTCATGATTCCTAATACTATAAAAGAAGAGTTTGGAGCCAGTAAAGCAAAATGATTCTCTTAAAAATGTGCCTTAAAGTTGTTATCAATATTTTTCACAGTGTAATCTGTATTGGAGATTTGCCACTAGATGGGAATTTAGGGATCCTATAGTCTAACCTCTTCATTTTACAGATGAGAAAACCAAAGCCAGAAAAAGTTAAATGATTTGCCCAAAGCACACAGGTAGCAAGTGGCACAGCTGGGATTTGAGCCCAGGTCCAATGACAATCGGCAGCTAGGTGGTGCAGTAGATAGAGTCCAGGTCCTGGAGGCAGGAAGACTTCTCTCCCTGAGTTCAAAATCTGGCCTCAGACTGTGAGGCCCTCTACAAGTGTTACTGTTAATGTATTTTTGTTTAATGGGAAGATCTTTCCCATCCATTAATAGGCCCATGGGAACTACTTAAGTCACATGAAGCTTGTAGTGGGAGGACCTTGCTGATCAGGTGGAACAGTAAGGGTGGAGCAGGAAGGGTAGGTCAGAAATGAAAGGAAGTTGGTCAGAACAGTTAGAGATGAAAGAAAGAGGAACCAAGCAGCTAGCTGTGGGTGTTTGTGGGAAGGCCCTAGTAGGGGGAGGCTTGGGGATGGCTGTGCCCCCTACATTGTCACTGTGAATAGACTTCTTTGTTGCTATGATGGATTTGGCTCTCTGGTGTTGGGATTTGGCTTTTTGGTGTTGGAATAAATGTTTTGGTTCTGTCTTCCATATGGAGAGCTTGTTATATTTTGTGATTCAGAAGTATGCTGTTGTAGGCGCTGTGAATATTGGTTGGCGCTACAAGTCATTTAACCCTGTTTGCCTCAGTTTCCTCATTTGTAAAATGAACTGTAGAAGGAAATGGCAAACCCCTCCGGTATCTTTGTGAAGAAAATCCCAAATGGGGTCTTGAAGAGTTGGACACAAGTGAAACAACTGAACAAAACCAATGACGGTAGACCTGACATTCTTCCCCCTGTGACCTCCCTGCCCTTACAATCCCTCTTTTCCTAAAGGTAGCTTTTTAAGACTTCATGATTTTATTTGTCACTGCTGCTAACTTAAGTCTCCATACAGCATTATCTTTGCTTTTCTCCCCCTCCTCATTTGCTGAAATCCTTTTTCTTGAAAGGTGTATAAAACCACCTTCTCCCAGTGATTTTCTGATTGTGTAAATTTTACTTTCTGTGTAACTTAGGTCTAGTTGTCTACTGGAGCCAAGCCACTTGCCATTACTTGAAGCTGCCTTTGTTTTGTTTTTCCTTTGGAGCCAATGTTTTGAACATTTCCTCCATATAGCTGTTTGTTTGGATTGGGAGAGAAAAGGGGAAGTGGGCTGGCATAGGTCTGAAGAAATGAGAAAAGGGATGACAGCATTTTAAACGAGAAGAATAATTATAAAATTCTGTGATGTTGCATTTTCATTATAGCATTGCATTGAGGCATTCAAAATCTGTGATATCCTTCAGTGCTATCCCATCCTTCTAACACCAGGGGCATATAAATTACTTTTAATTCCATGTTCTTAGCGTCCTGTAGCAAACAGGAAGCCCAGTTTACTAGGATGAGTTAAAGAACAGTTTTAATATAATAATTAGAACTCAATAGGAGAGTAACAACATATATAAAAACATAAAAAGTCCCCTTTTGGTGGGGTTTACTCACTCACAATTCCAGACTAAAGTTCTAGATTTATGTAGTCTGATTTAATCTTAGGGACTTAGAACACAAACCTCTCTTTGGCTCATGCCCCACCCGGGGTTTCTCCTAGAAACATCAGAATTTGGTTTGTGTCTAGGTCTTTTCAATGAAAAAAAAAGGACCCCAAGGGCTCATGCAAGCATTCAGTCTAACAAAGCATTCACTATAGGAAAGGCTTTATTTAATTAAAAAACAAAACAAAGCCCTGCAAAAGATTTCTACCAGAACCCACAGTCAAGTCAATTATATTTCCCTCTCTAGACCCATTTTACCAAGATCTTTGCAGTCTTCTAGCCTATCACTACTACTCATACAGTGAAGATCTGAGTGAAAACCATGCAAAAATGTGGAATGTTGTCATGGATACTGGAGAGACTTTTATGCCAGTTCTATTCACCCTGTTCATTCTCTTTGGACAGATGAGGTCAAAGACTCCTTCCAGTAACCAGATAGCCAACACTCTTCTGAGTTCCATTTAGTACTAGTTCCTTCTTGTATTCCACACTTCAGTGCCATGACTGAGCTGAGATCTGTCTCCAGAGTTTCTGCACCTATACTTGAAGACCAGTCCTGTGAGAAGTATGAGTTGGAAATCCTATGAGAACTGTGTCATTACACTCCTTTGCCTGTCCAAGAGAAGGCTTAAATAGTGCATTTTCTGAAACTTCCAGGTCCAGACTGATGCTACATCTGAGAGGACTTCTGTGGTTTGAGAGAATGATGGGCTTGCAGCAACTCTATAGGTGTTTATTATTTATTATTATACATCATCTCCTTGTGCTGACTTGACTGTGTGCTGAGTTGAAAAAAAAGCTTTATCTAGTTTTATAGAATGTGACTACTTCTGTGGAGAACCAACTTTACTATACCATGCTCACATGACTGTTGTTCAGTTGTTTCAGTTGCTTCTGACTCTTTGTGACGCCATTTGGGATTTTTTTGGCAAAGATACTAGAGTGGTTTTCCATTTCCTTCTCCAGCTCATTTTACAGATGAAGAAACTGAGGCAAACAGTTAATTGACTTGCTCAGCGTCACACAGCTAATTCAGAAGATGAATCTTACTGACTCTAGACTGGCACTCTATCCACTGTGCCATTTAGCTGGTCAAATAATTGGTGCTCATTAAAAGAGAGCATATTCAAACAGAGGTAAGTTAGCAAGCTTACAGGGGCTTGAAGTTAAGTTCTTGTTGGATAGATCCACACATTTGCACAGTTGCAGACAAGTGGTGCTGCCCAGTAGTGAGAAGCAAAGTTTGGAGATAGAAAGTCTTGGACTGGCTGGCGGTCATACAAAGCATAACCTTACTCATCCCTTCTGCCCCAGAGGGACATGTGTAAACCCTTATGGTGAGTTTGGGTCTACCAGTGAGTGGCTAGCAGCACCACCTGGTGGTTAAGTGAGCACTTGTCTAACCAGTTTTTCTCCGACTTCCTATTTTTTGTTCTCTCCTGAGGGCATCTGCATGAATTTCCCTCCAGGAATCTAAATCCACATCTTCTGAATAGCCCCTTTCTCCTCTGCATTTTTCTATTTTTCCTCTATTTCTCCACATAATTAATATTAGTGAACAAAAACCCAGTGGTTCAAAGGTATCAACTCTATTTCTTGAGCATTTATTTTCAACTTGGCTTTTCTCCTCTGTTTTCCTATGTCTAGCTAACAGTAAGGGATACTATAGCATATGGCAGCCATCAGTCTTGAAAAAAGATAATCTATACAATTCATGTCATGCAGGGGTCATCGCCCCTTTTCTTCCTGGGGTCTTTCTTGAAACTTCTTGAATGACCTTTTTAGCTTTGCATCAAAGAGCCTCCTGAGTTGGACTGAGGGGAAAAAAAGCATTGAAAGTGAAAAGGGAGAGAAACATTCTAAAGGGTAATGGAACAATTGGCTAGGAGAATGAGGACACTTCTCTTGATGTGTCCCTTTCCCCCGGTCGCCCTCCTCTCTCCATCCATCTTCTGCCTCCTTGAAGCTTTTGTGTGACTTTGTTGATTCTCCTGCTGCCCTCTCCCGCCCATCTTCCATATATAGCTTTATCCATTTGCTGGGGAAAGAATACTCAAATTTAAAAATCAACAGCTTTAAAAGTAAATCTTAACTTTGCTCCCCACATAGATTAGGATTCCATGCCCATCTTGAGAGAAGTGGAAAGCGAGGTAGTTTACAATTCATGCTCTGGTATCCTTAAATCTATTACTCTCTTCCCACTCCCATTTGCATGTTGCAAAGAGTATATATTATTCTAGAGAACACTTTCCAATTTATTTTTTTATTCTTTTTTCCCTCTCCTTTCTTCCCCTCAAACTCAAAGGGAGAGATGGGAGTAGGGAGGATATGTTAGGGTAAGAATGGGGGGAAATCAATAGGCTTATTTCCAGCCCTCTCACCATAAGCTCTGAATGATATTTTTCAGTGCTGTTTTTATATTAGCCTATAGGGTCCTAGTGGGCAGGGACCATATAGTTTTGGATTATAGTCTTCAGAGCATTGACTTAACCAAAGTCAGTGGGAAAGAACCAAAGAAGAACATTTGAAATCAGAAGATCTGGGTTAAAAACTTGCCTCAGTCAAATAGTACCTATAAAACCTTGGGCAAGGCATCTAACCTCTCTGGGCCTCAGTTTCCCCATCTGTAAGGGGAGAGGATTGTACCAGGTGGCCTCTACAATTCATTCCAACTCTATGATCCTGTGATCCAATAACATTATTACTGGATTATAATTAAATTATAAAGTTGTGAAAACCCACTGCAATGTCTCAGCTATTCCCCACTTACTACCTTTAAAACCTGGTACCTATGGAGCCATCTACCCCATATTACGTTGTTTCTGTTGTATTTTCATGAAACCAGTATAAAGGGGATATGTCTGTGCTTTTCCTATAGCACTTAGTATAGCGTCACCATACCTATAGATGCTCACTGAACATATGTAATGGTAATTAAGGTGGGACTTTTTTTTTTTTTAGCTATTTTGTCTTTCACAATGCTAAAGTAATCAAGTACCTTTGATTAGGTCTTGCTAGGTGCGAAGCCCCAGGCCCACACTCTTTTGCTGATTAGGTATGAAGCCTTCGGGCCCTAAGAAGAGTATATATACTGGGAGGTTAGCATTTTGCTTTGGGGCTCTCACTCATTGGAAGAGTGTCATGTGATCTGACCAGAAGAGACTCTGGGTAGCTGTTAAGGAGCCCCCCAGCTTTGAGAACCCAGCTGTTGGTGCCTTTCTCTCTGGTAACTATGTAATTCTTTGGTCAGACAGCTAGAGGTCTGTCTGTTGATAACTGTGTGTGTTTGCTCTGTTTATATTGTCTCTGTTTGTAATTTCTGTTTGCATTTGCTCTGAAGTTAAGGGTGCTGGCTTTCCCCCCTGAACTAAGTGAATTATTTAAATATATACATACATGTATATATATATATATATATATATATATATATATATATATGTATATATATGTTTGATTAAAGTGAGATTGTTAACCCCTTAAAGTTGCTTTCCTTAGAAAAGCAGATCAAAGAATCTATGCTAGCAGCCCTTCTGTATACTCTAGTTGTCAGTCTTTCACCACCACAACAGCTGCTAGCAACATTGTTGATACAACATATTCTGAAAAAAGACTGGAAAAACACTAGCCAGGGGTGGGGAACCTGCAGCTTTGAAGTTGCATGTGGCTCTCTAGGTCCTCAAGTGTGGCCCTCTGACTGAATCCAAACTTCAAAGAACAAATCCCCTCAATAAAAGGATTTGTTCTGTAAAACCTGGACTCAGTCGAAGGGCTGAACCCAAGGACCTAGAAGGTCATATGTGGCCTCGAGGCTGCGGGTTCCCCACCCCTGCGCAACTAGACAATGGGGAATCATTTACGTTTTTGACCACTAGAGTGATGTGATTAGACCAAGGCATTAAGAAGATTGCTATATTAGCATAATGGAGGATGGACTGCAGAAAGAGGAGGAACTGAAGACAATCCGATCACTCAGAAAGCTAGGGCAGTGGTATAGGTAAGGGTCTGTGTGTGCCAATTCTTCAATCCTCTTTTTAGTTCTCCATGTGTTGACATGAAAGCATCTACCTGATGTGTTAGGTCACACATCTTTGGCTTCACCTTGTTAGTCATTTCACAAGACACTAATGTAGATTCTTGTACTTTGTTGGTGGCCACCAAACATCTGTTCGTAATCTTAATGATCGAGATAGTCATGCACACCGACAAGCCATTAAAACTTGGCCAAATTGGCCTTACAGGCTAGCATGTCAGGAATCTTTTATTAGTCAGCTAGAATATGTGTTCTATAATGGAGAATCTATTGAAAGAAAGAAAGAAAAAAACTTACTTTAGGGGAATAGAAAACCTTTTACTTCTAAGATAGTAATTTCAATTTGACCTGGATCAGAGATGAATAGTAGCTATTCCCAGGAGACAGTTCTCTTTTGGTCTCCTTTTGAAGTAAATTTAGTCATTCTGAGTCCTGTCCCCATTAAATTAGGGGGCCATGCCACAAGCACCTCTATTAAGTTATAGACTTAGAGCTGGAAGGTACCTCAGAGACAACCTTGTTCAACCCCTTCATTTTACAGGCAAGAAAAAGTGAGGCCTAGAAAGGTTAAGTGACTTGGCCAACATCACAAAGGTAAATGAGAAGAGGAAGGATTTGAACCCTGGTCCTCCAACTAAATAAAGCTACTTCTCTTTGCACTGAACCACAATACTTTTCTCATCAGAGATATTTGATAGTAACTTTAGCTAAAAGTCTAGAATTCTTCGGGACACGGACAGGGAAGTACCCTCTTGGCATGACAGAGGGCTCTTCTTGAGTGAGGAACTACCACAAGGTTAAGGTAAAAGACTGTTGAAAGACTAATGATATAGCATGAACCGAAAGACCACTGAGCACTTCCCTAGTTGCCTGTTGTGTAACCGGGACTTTATTTTTTCCCAAAAGTGATACAGCAGCAATAATCCACCCCTTCCAGGAACCTCATCCCATTAGTCTATTATGGGAATTTAACCAGTTTTCACTGGTGAATTAAGGTAGGCCTATATACTACAGAAATCCAGTGGCCTTTCCGTATTGATCATTTTCCTTGATTTTAGGGATAGAATAGTCCTCTTCTTTATGTCATGGCCTGCCTTGGCCAAAGAATTCATCAAGTGGTCAGCCTACTTATGATGGAGTCCTCTAGGGCATAGGGGTGTTCCAGAATAGCTAGCATCTCTGGTGTGAGGGCTTGCTGAGAACTTTTCAGGGCTGCTCCGCCATCTTTGGTGTCTACTTGTCACTCAACCTTCACCTGTGACTCCAAGAAGCCGTAGCATGTGGCTATACGCTGGTAAAACCATTTTGACAGACAAAGGGTAACTCAAAATCATCGGTGAGTTGTGGGGGTGTCTACCCTGAGGTTGCGAAGACTTCCCCTAGAGGAATGGGTAGATGAGAACAATTGGTTCCAACAGCCACGAGGGTGGCTCAAGTAGATGCTGTGGAATGCTTAGAGCCTGGTCAGACATTGAAGATGCCAAGGTCATCCACTGCATCCTGGGCCATTGGGACCATTGCCAGTCATCTTGGCTTTTGTCCTGCCACTGGATTTCGATGACTGAGGAAGAGAGAATGAGACTGATGACTTTGAACAACTCTGCCTCACTTAAATCTAATTCATGGGCAAGTCAAGACATCATCCATAATGTCATTGGTCCTCTTTAAAAACAAAGAACAATGATGGCGTCCTCCATACTTAGCTAGAATGGTCTTCAGAAAGTAGAATAAGTCTGCTCCTAGATCTGCATCCTAGATTAGAGTCTCTGAAGAACTGGAAGTGGTTATCACCCTGAGGGCAACAGAGAGATGCATGATGAGTTTGAGTCAGTTACAACATGCAAAAAATAAAGGATTATAAAGAATTGAATTAAAAGATGACAGAGAGCTGGCTGTGGGGACAGGAAGACCTGGGCTCAAGTCCTGATTCTGGCACATACTGGCTGTGTGATTCTGAGTAAATCACTTAACCTCAACGCTCCAGGCAGCTCTCCGAGGTTAAGTTTCAGAAAGGTGCCAAACTGCATTGGCAGAGAGAATTTCCTCATGTAGGAATTCCCTATATTATATTAAATTGCAGATCCAATCCTATTCTTATCTCTGTTAAAACAAAATGTGACTGAAAAGGGAAATTGGTCATATGACTCTAAAGGCAAAGGTTAACCTTTAGATATCTCATGTGTTTCATTGGTGTCCTTGTGATGTAAGGAGATTATGAGGAAGTATATGTCCTATGGGCCCCCTGTGGCAAACTGATAGGATGGAGATAGGAATTATATAGGATAGGCAGACATTGATGGGTTGAAACCTATATGACTGGAAGGAATAGCCACATCAGTAAGATCATAGATTCATCTGAGTCTTTAAATATGGTCCTGTCTTATATTCTTTCTGGGAACTGTGTGCTAGGGGCTGAATGTTTAAAATATTTTGTACCAAAAGGATGTAAATAAAGGACCTACTGAAAATCTCCACCCCTCTCTTGGAAATATCTGAGTGATGATATCTCCTTCCTAATATCAAAGGGAACCTGAGGAAGTGGTCGGTAGGTGTAACATGAGCTAACTTAATTATTCAGTGAGCTCAGGACGTATCAGTCATCTCTGTTCTGCAAATGAACTGACAACCGGAGGTGTCCCTTTGGTGAGAAACAGGAAATTAGGAGGCGGCCCAGAAGGGAATATGAATTTTGAGACAGAAGGGCAGTGAATCTATTTACTGGCTGTCGGAGGGAGCTCATGTGATAGAGATAGGCTGGCTCCAGGAAAAATGGCGTCTGCCATGGAGGTCATATGGCTATAGAGGAGAATAAATTGAGGTGTCAGCTATTCTTCATCTAGGAAGAAGCTGTTTAGTGCCTCCTCTTCTAGGTAGGAGGGAATTTTAGAATTCAAATAAAACCAGGATCTTTTTGATAAATGTGACATCAGAACAAAGGGATAGTGTCATCAAGCTATTAGTTGCCTGATTTTCTTCTCCTTCCCCTGTAGGGATCTGCATTACTTCTTAATGAAACCAGAGTTCTCTACTCAATCAGTTAGGTCAGCAGTTGCTATGGAGATGTTCCCATTCATCCTGACTCCCGTCTTTTCTTTTTCTACACTGAACAAGGACCACCAGCCTCCAGCCTGCATTTTGTCACCATGTTGTCCTTTCTTCATTTTAGCAACTTTCAGCATCTATTTCCATTAGAAATTACAGAAATATCTGTCTTTACCTAGCCTTTAGAGTGACTTCCTCCTGCTGACATAGACGGGGCACACTTCTGACTCATCAGTGAGGTGCTACCAAATCTTAATGGAAGTGGAGGTACTTTTGGTAAGGCCCTCTGTACCGCTCCAATCACATTCTTGGTGTGTAGGTTACAGGTCCTTTCAGACCAAGCAACTCATCTTTTTCCTAACCTTAGCATAATGGGCTTTTAGAACTGAAAGGAACCAGAGTCATAGTGTAGCTGAGGACTTCATCTCATACTTCATGGAAAGAAAATTGAAGCTTCTCTCTCAGTTTTCTCTTTGTCCTCCTTCCTTATCTCACTTCAGTCAGACATCTTCCCCTACTATCTTCTCTGTCATCTCTTTCTGTCTCTGTCTCTGCCTGTCTCTCTCTCTGTCTCTGTCTCTCTCTCTCTGTCTCTGTCTCTCTCTGTCTCTCTCTCTCTTTCTCTCCCCCTCTCTTTCCCTCTCTCTGTTTCTCTCTCCACCTTACCAAGGCAAAACAATCTACATGTATCTGATCCCATCCCATCTTAAAAAACCCTCAATTGATCTATCACTTTTTGTAGCAATCATTATGTGTGTGTGTGTGTGTGTGTGTGTGTGTGTGTGTATACATATTCCCCTTTAGAGAACTTTATACACTTGGTGCCTCTACTGCCTTTCCTCTCACTAAAACCTCTATAATCTGGCTTCTAACCTAATCATTTGACTGAAATTGCTCTTTCCAAAGTCACAAATGATCTCTTAATTACCAAATCACTGCTCTTTGCTGGTTCTTCTTCCTTTGGGGCTTCTTTGCCACATTTTCATATAGGATATGCCTACTAACCATGGGTGTCCCTTAGGACTCTGTCTCGAGCCCCATTCTCCATCTACATTATTTCACTTAGTAATGTCATGAGCTCCTGTTCTATCCAAATGATTCTCAGATCTATTTATCCAGCCCAAACCTCTCTTGACCTTGAAATGCCTGTGAAACATCTCAAACTTAATATTTTATATATTTATATGTATTTTAAACTTAACGTGTCCCAAATAGAATTCATTGTCTTTTCCCCAAAATCTTCCCTACATCACCCCTTCCTGTCTTCCCTACTGCTGTTGAGGATACCACCATGCTTCCAGGCACTCAGGGTCACAACCTTAGTTTCACTCCCTAATCCTCTCACTCTTTCCATCCCCCATTATCCAATCTGTTACCAAGTCTTGTCAATTCTACCCTTGAAATATTTCTTGCATATGCCTCCATATTTCCTCTTTCATGGCTACCACCCTGGCAAAAGGCTTTATTAGTTCACTCCTGGGCTACTGCAAAAGCATTCTGTTTGGTCTCTCTGCTCTGTATCTTTCCTCACTCCAGCCTGTCTTCATCCTAGCTGCCAAAGTGATCTTCCTAAAGTCTGACCATGTCAGCCTCTCTACTCCAATGGTTTCCTACCCCCTCTACGATCAAATATGACCTTTCCTATCTTTCCCATTTTACACTTTACCCTCCCACTATGTACCCTATGACTCAGGAATACTGAACTTTTTGTTATTCCTTGCATACAAGACTCCGTCTCTCAACTCCTTGCCTTTTTCTCTGGCTGTCTCCTAACCCTGAATTTTTCTCTCCCCTCACCCCCACTCCCCTGATTTTCTTCAATCCCCAGTTTGAATGCTGCCATCTTCAGGGGCCTTTCCCAATCTCCCCAATCCCAACTAACCCCTCTCCACGGCTCTAAGATTACCCTCAATCTACTCTGTACATATCTTGTATGTGCATAGGTTCTTTACATTTTGTTTCTCCTTGAGGACAGGGACTATGTTTTTTTTTTAAATTTGTATCCTAGTACTTAGAACAGTGTCCAGCACATAGTAAGTGCTTAATAACTACTCACTGATGGACTGATTGAATCTAGTCCAGCTCTCAGCTGTGGAGAAGAGACAATTTAGGGGATACGTAAGATAATATCTGTATAGTACTTGCAAAACTCAAAGTATTACATAAATGTGAGTTACTAATCTTACATGATCTTTGTCTTCAATTATCTAAAGGGTTATTTATGGAAGAAAGACTAGACTTTGGCTTGGTTACTGAGAGTCAAATTTCAGCTCAGGGTTATGATAGCTATAATAACTAGCACCTATATGATACTTTAAGGTTCATAAGGCACTTTGCATATATTATGTCATTTTGTCCTCACAACAACTCTGGGAGGAAGAGGCTGTTATTATCCCCATTTACAAATGAGTAAACTGAGGCCCAACTATTAGGAGTCTGAGGTTGATTTTGAATTCAGGCCTTCATGACTCCAGGTAGCCATGCTCAATGCACAGTAAAAATTAGAGTTGTCCAAAAGTGGAATGGTCTGTTTCAGGAGGCAATGGCTTCTCCGTAACTGTCGGTTTTCAAGTTCAGGATGAATGACTACTGGTCAGGTATGTTGTTGGAGGAAATGTTTTTCATGTTTGGGTTAGACTATATGACCCTCCCAAACTCTGGCAGGCTATAATAACAGATGAAGACCCCAAGCTTCACCAAAGAGTGGAAACATCTTTGATGGAAAGCTAGTAAAAATATTTCAGGTAGGCCCTATGTGTCAGAAAGAGATGGGTCAAGGCAGGACTTGAAGGGAAAGAGCCTTCAGAGTAGGGAGGGAGGCAATGACTAAGGAGGAGAAGGACGGACTTCAGCTCAGCAAAGAAAGCTTTGCAGTAAGATAGCAATGTACCTTACTAATTTAAATGGGCCAAAAAGAAGGGGAAAGGGAAAAACACTCAAGAACCAGACAAAGAGAATTTGGAAAAAGCAAATGCGAAAGACATAAGGCAGGAAAAAAAGAACCAGGGACTCAGCTGCCCCTAATTATGGCAGCCCATCTGACCTACAGCTAGACTTTAGTTAAAGGAAACTAGACCAGCTAGAGTGGGAGACTAAGAAGGCTTTAGTAAGACTTTAATTGTGAAGAAAGTGCTTCATAAGTTTTAAATCACTGTGCAGAATGAGTTATTATGTTTCTGTGTTTTTTGTTTTGTTTTGTTTTCTCTAGATTTCTTAGTAAACGTATCCTTTGGAAATCTCCAATTGTAAAGGATATGAACAGGAAATTTTCAGATGAAGAAATTAAAGCTATCTATAGTCATATGAAAAATTATCTAAATCACTATTGATTAAAGAAATGCAAATTAAAGCAACTCTGAGTGAGGTACCACCTCATACTTATACGATTGGCTAATATGACAAAAAAGGAAAATGATAAATATTGAAGAAGATGTGGGAAAATTGGAACACTAATGCATTGTTGGTAGAGTTGTAAACTGATCCAACCATTCTAGAAAGCAATTTGGAACTATGCCCAAAGAGCTATAAAACTATGCATACCTTTTGACCCAACAATATTACTCTAGGTCTGTATCCCAAAGAGATCACAAAATAATGGAAAAGGACCTATATGTACAAAAATATTTATAACAGCTCTTTTTGTGGTGGCAAAGAATTAGAAATTGAGGGGAATGGCAATTGGGTAATGGCTAAACAGGTTGTGGTATATGGATGTAATGGAATACTATTGCACTATAAGAAATGAGGAGCAGGCAGACTTCAGAAAAACCTGGAAACACTTACATGAACTGATGTTGAGTGAAGTGAGCAGAACCAGGAGAACATTGTACACAGTAACAGCAGCACTGTGTGATGATCAACTCTGATAGACTCAGCTTTTCTCAGAAATACAATGATTTAAGACAATTCCAAAAGATTCACCATAGAAAATGCTATGTACATCTACATGGAATCTGAATGCAAATCAGAGCATACTATTTTCTCTCTTTTTTTCTTTCCTCGTTTTCCCTTTTGTTCTGATTCTTCTTTCATAACATGACTAATATAGAAATATGTTTAATATACAGTGGTGGGATTCAAATGAATTAACAACCGGTTCTCCATGGAACTGAGCTGAGGTGCAGCCCCCACTGCTGACATGACAAGTGCAGGCTGGCTGAACTCAACCTACAAACCTGATGAATCCCACCACATGTATAGCCTATATAAAATTGCTTGCCATTTTGGTGGAAGAGGGGAATGGAGGGAGGGAGAAAAATACTCATAACTCAAAATCTTATAAAAGTGAATGTTGAAAATTATCTTTACATGTCATTGGAAAAAAATAAAATACTATTAAGTGGGAAAAAAATTTAAAAACAAAAATATCTTTTAAAAAATGAAGTCCATGCAGGCTAAAAATCTATTTAAAAAAGAAGGAAGCAAAATCTCCAATTGTATTTTTGAAGAAATATGAGGAAAAAAATCCTCACAGTCAGGATAGAGAGGAATGTATATCTTTGGGAACATGGGAATACAGTAGCAACAGGCTGGGAAGGAAGAGTAGAACCCAGGAGAGATGATATAAATGCTGATGGCGGCCCTTAGCACTTTTCCACTTAGCTTTTTACAACCTTTTTTTAGAATGACTTTCTTGACCATTACATTGACTTCTGCCACCTGGCACTACTTTAGTTCTTCTCTTGCTAGGTTCTTTATCAGCACTCCAATTGTACACGTAGTCTCAGAGCTTAAGTTGACTTGTCTTGAGGTCTCTCCAGAAGAGCTCTTTCATTTTTTGACTTCAATGGCCAGATTCCATCCTTGTGGTTGACCCTCAGATTTCCATCATCCATCCTGACTTCTCTCTTAGATTCTAATACCTATAGGACATATCCAACCATTGTGCTGAGAGCCTATTATGTGCCAGGCGCTGTGCTAGGTGCTAAACATACAAAGATGGGGAAAAAAATCCCAGTACCTGCTCTCAAGGAGCTCACAATATAGTGAGGGCAACAACATGCAAATAACATGCAAACAGGATGAAGTGGAGATCATCCTAGAGGGAAAACACCAACATTAAAGGAGAGTGGGAGAGGCTTCATGTGGAAGGGGGAAAGGCAGGAGGAGAAGATAAGAGGGAGAGATTTCCAGGTATGGGGGGACAGCCAGGGGAAATGCCTGGATTTGGGAGATGGTATCATGTGTAAGGAATAGTAAGGATGACAGTTTTGCTGGATTTCAGTATGTAGAGGAGAGTAAGGTATAAGAAGACTGGGAAAGTAGGAAGGGACCAGCTTATCAAAGGCTCTACAAGACAAATAAAGGCTTTTGTATCTGATCCTGGAGGCAATAGGGTATCTGGGAAATAAGGGAGTTGGACTGGCTGATCTCTGAGGTTCCTTCTGGCTCTAAATCTGTCATCCTCCAGTCCTTGCCTCCGTTTTTCCCAATCTGTCTCGTTTGTTGCTACCATATTAATCTTCCCATAATGACCCCTTTCATTACATCAGTTTCCTCACACAAAATGTCACACTGCACTCAGAAGAAAGTCTAAATCGCTTGGTCTTTATCTTGTCCCATCCAGCTGATCCATCTTTATCACCTGGCATTCTGCAGTGCAGTCTTTAAGCCTGTTCTTCTTGGCCACGGTATTTCTTAAAGACCCTCTTCGGGAGGGGCAGCAATCTGTTTCTTTGGAGGGAACGCACACTAACAAAGTCCCGAGTCCTTGAAACGGTGAAGTCTCCTTTAACATAAAACCTCTATGCTAAACCACTGGGGGCCTCAGAGGATTGGGATTTCTATCTTAGAAAGGGACTACTTGGTGATAACAGGCAGCAGACTTAGCACAGTGCCTGGCACATGGTAGAGAAATGCTTCATAAAAGCTTTTTTACTTCATTCATTCAAATTGCATTCTCATGGTAACCAAAACTCAATAATATTCCTTTCCTTTGCCAACTCACACCAAAACAAAAAAAATAAATAAAAATAAAAATAAAAAACAGCGTGTTTTGTTTGCCTGATTCCTTGCATGCTTATTGGTGGTTTTTACAAATGAAATATCCTTTAAACAATCTTTCCTCAAGGAAATCAAAGCCACATCTATTGATTTGAGTCAGGCATCTTCTTTGTGATTTCTCAGTTCCACTGGGCTAAGAAATACATCTCAAGAAATCTTTCTATCAATAAATAGTGGCAGCAGTTTATTTTTGTTGGAATAGATTCGCTCGGGCTCCCTCTACCTCCCTCCACTTCCTTTTTTGGGCTGAGGGACTGACTAAAGAAATAAGGGAAAGATCTTTTCTTTATTCTTTTTTCCCCCTCTGGCTCAAAAAAATAAAAGCTCTGCATTCAGTATACTTCAAAGGTATCACAATTTGGGTAAAGTACATCAGGGTTAAAGTTGTTCTGGATTCAAGTCCTTTTATAACTTCTTCAAATTTCACATTCATTCGACGTTAGGTTAAAGGAATGCTTTTGAAAAGTGTAACGATTTGATCCTAGCAATGGATGGAGCTAAAATACCAAGGTCAATAAGTTAAATTAAAAGGGTTTTTTGGGAAAAAAGAAGCAAAAACTAGACTTCACAAACTTTTAGCTTAGTATGGAATAAAATAGGAGAACTGTTCAGATGTCTTCTCATATAGAAACTTATGGTGTAAAAGATACTCTTCAAAGTTAACCAGAGAATTTTATTTTAAAGTTTTCAGATAGTAAGAACTTGAATTTCTAATTTTTTAGAAATTCAATTTCATGACCTGAAACTTTTGTCATGACTTGTCTTGAAGGCTTTTACACATACCTTTTGTTTCTGCTGTATCTAAGGACCTGTGCTTTAATTTGAACTTTGGTTTTTTCCAAACATAGTGCTTTAGAAACCATATCCCAGGGAGCATTTCCCTGGGGAAATTGTGACAGTCAATGAGTAAAGTGAGAAGCTGAAGCTTTTTTTCATGTTTGGAGTATTAACTTATTAAATTGATATTTATTAATTGATATTAAAATTTTAATAATTTAATTTCATATTAAAGGAAGGGAAACAAAAATCTTTATGCTTATTTTCATGAACATAGGATTTGTTACTGGAAGAGACCTGGAAAAGACTAGAGTCTAACCACCTTATTTTCAAACGGGGAGATGTATGTTCCAAATTCTGAAGGAACTGGGGATATATAACTTTTAGAGGCAGCTAGGTGGCACAGTAGATAGAATGCTGGGCCTGGAGTCAGGAAGACTCAACTTCCTGACTTCAAATCTGGCTTCAGACACTTACTAGCTGTGTGACCCTAGGCAAGTCACTTAACCCTGTTTGCCTCAGTTTCCTCATCTGTAAAATGAGCTGGAGAAAGAAATGGCAAACCACTCCAGTATCTTTGCCAAAAAAATCTCAAATAGGGTCACAAAGGTGCAGACATGACTGAAAAAATTACTAAACAACAAGCTTGGAGCTTCAATTTGTGCTTGAATTCCCCAATGATGGGAAATTGGGGAATTCAATCACAGTTAAATGACCACTTGTCAGAGTTGTTGTAGAGATACTAAGATTCTCTGAAGTGACTTTACTTAAAGTCATGTAGACAATACGTAGCAGAGCTAGGAGTATAACCTAGATCTTTGGATGTCAAATTCCATGCTGTTTTTTTACTACACCAAGCTAAAAAGGCCCAAGGATACAGTGATACACACACAATAGCTTGTTATCTATTGTACAATTCCAGAGCTGGAAGAGATCTTAGAGGTCATTGAATCTAGAATCCCTCATTTTA
This sequence comes from Trichosurus vulpecula, assembly GCF_011100635.1. Classification (NCBI taxonomy): domain Eukaryota; kingdom Metazoa; phylum Chordata; class Mammalia; order Diprotodontia; family Phalangeridae; genus Trichosurus; species Trichosurus vulpecula. The sequence continues at coordinate 372,119,473 of NC_050576.1, forward strand.
CATATGAAGAGACTGAGGTCCAGAGGTATCATAAGATCGTAGATTCAGATATGAAAGCGACCATGTAGACCAACCCCTTCATTTCACATGGAAGAAACAGAGGCCCAGCGAAGTTAAGGGATTGGCCCAAGACCAACCAAAATTAAGTGGAAGAGCTGAAATTCAAACCCAGTTCCCTGACTCTAAATCTAGCAGTCTTTGTACTGTGCTTCTCTGTTTTCCTTGACTTGACCAGTACAACACAGTTAATCAAATTAGTGACAGAGCTGGAATAAAACTCAGGCTTCCAGGTTGTCATTTCACTGCTTCACCCCCCATTACAGCACAGTTAGTTGTCTATTCTGGCACGTATCCGGGATATTCATGAATTGGGTGAGGGTGAGTAGGGGTTGGTCATAACATTTATGAATTAGATATTAAACAAACGAAGAGAACTTTAAAAGTCCTCCAATGTTCAAATCATCAGAATTCAATGACCTGAACAGAATAATTTGACTCCTGAAAGGATACTAAAAAATAATATTTATGATCTTTTATTTATAGATTATTTATAATCTTTTATAATATTTATTTGCTCTCTCAAAAAGCTTACAGAGTATATATGCCTCCAAACCAGTGGTCTATTTATATTACTTTTTACCAATAAATAAATTCTAGTCATAGATTTGGTTTTTCTCTGAAAGAGACCGCCAGGATTCTCGATGACCTATCAGTACCCTAATAATTCTCAGAACATCTACTCAGGTACTGGAATCAGAAATTGTTAGTAACAAGGCTTATTAACAGTTTGTCTGGCACATTAAAGATTATTCCCTAATATCTGGGAGATTTAAAATGGTTTGCATCATAGTTACATTGTGTTACCAACCAACCAATTCATAAGAGATGCCAAGAGACCCCAGCAGTCAACTATATTCAATCAAACAAGGATTTATTAATCATCTACCAAGTTTCAGGTGGTGAAGATATAAAGACAAGTGAAACAGTCCCTTACCCTTCAGATGCTTACAATCTAGCTGGGGAAGACAACATTTACATATGTATATGAAAAATGTCAATGCCAAGGTATTTTTAGTCATATCTAACTCTTTATGACCCCATTTGGGATTTTCTTGGCAAAGACACTGGAGTGGTCTGCCATTTTCTTCTCTGGCTCATTTCAAAGATAAGGAAACTGAGGCAAACAGGGTTAAGTGACTCACCCAGGGTCATGCAGCTACGAAGTGTCTGACTATAGAATAAAGGAAAAGAGTTAATATAAAGACAACTAAGTGCATTGGATTTGGAATCAGATATTTGAGTCCAATCTTCTTACACTTTATTCCCTTCTACATAGTCTGCAATTCAGTGTCACTATGCTCCTTGCTGTGCATTACACAAGACATTCCATTTCCTAACTCAATTCAACGGCTCTCCTCTATCCCTGGAATTCTCTCCCTACTTATCCATATCTCCTAGCTTCCCTTCTCTTGGTTTCGTTCAAGTCTCAGCTAAAATAACATCTTCTTCAGGAATCCTTTTTGAATCCTTTTTAATGTTATTGTCTTTCCTTTATCTCCAATGATCTTGTGTATATCATATTTATACATCGTTATTTGTATGCTGTTTCCTTCACTAGATAGTGAGGTCCTTGGGAGCAGGAACTGTTTTGTTTTTATTTTCTTTGTTCACTTAGCACAATGCCAGGCACACAGTAAGCACTTAATAAATGCTTGTTGTCTTGACTTGAGTCCTGGTTCCACCCCTTGCTAGTGTGAGCAGGGTTTTTTTTTAAGCTAAGGACATTTTGCATAAGATTCTCCAAATGAGTGGAGAGAATATTGATAACTTTGGTGCGCCTACACGATGGGGTGAAGTTGTTGGGAAAGCATTGGAGAGGATTTTCTGCATGCCATTTTCAAGAAGAAACACTGACTCTAGACATATGGAAGGAGAGAGAGAGAGAGAGAGAGAGAAAGAGAGAGAAGAAAAGAGAAGAGACAGAGAGACTTGAGAAACATAGACATAGCTGGCTTCTCAATATACCCCTCCTTTCTAGCTTGTCTCCCCAGAGATTTGAGGGAATTTCTACTTGGCTGAGATTAGGCCTATTTCTTAGTTTGAGTTGAGATAGCTTGCTCCCATTTAAAGAGCTCATTCACCCTTTGTATTTTCTAATCTACAAAACTAATCTGTATACTTTATGTTGGCTATTTGCTTGGATAAAAGGCTTTACTCATTATTCACTATTTTTGATGGTCTTTTTACAGGGAGTTAAACCCATGATATAAACTCAGGATAACCCTTTTCTTTCCCCACCCTTTTTAAAGAAATAGTAGCCAGGAAAGCTAGAGGTTTTTTGATCTGAACTTAAAAAACAGTGTCCTTAGACCAGAAATGTTTAAAGGGTATGATAGACATAATTCTACCCATCTCAGAGAGTAGAGGAAAGAACACCCAACCTGGTAGCTCTTCTCTTGCTCTCCTCAAGGCAGGAATCATAATTACTTTTGGGGAAGGGCTGGCAAGAGTCCACAGATCTCTATCCTTTCTTCCCTGTGAGCCATAGTTAGACAATCTATATGGACATACATAACCTATACAGACAGCACATACCTTATACTAGCAAGTTACTTAAACTCTCTGAGCCCAAAGTCACTTTGTCTGTAAAGTAGGGATGATATTAGTACTGCCTCCTTGAGAGGGCTATTGTGAGATCTCTTACAGGGAAAGAAAAAGTCACCAAGTTCTAGAGCTATGAAGAGGAAAAAGCAGACACCACATGCTGAAGAGTTAGGTCTTCTAGGATGCTTACTAACTGAATGACTGAGACCACAGAGGTCTCTGAGGAATGGCTCTTCATGGAAAGATGTTGATATTTTCCCATGAGCTCTGATAAGAGTTTTAATTCTTTTCTTTGACCTTAAAATAAACATTGTCTTCTTTGAGCTTTGTGAACTTAGTGTTCACACAGGGAATTGGTAACAACACATTGGGTGGTGTCATATATTCAAGTTCTCAGATTTCCCAGGTGGGAGGAAAAGGAGATGTGGAGAATCCTCCCAAAGGAAACTTAAACCCTTTACATCCCAGAAGAGATTTCTGTCACAGAAAAATAGCAAAATTCTTGTCCTCACAAACCATAAAACATTACGAAATATTCCTTCCCATTTATACTCCAGAAAATATCTAAAAAGGTCATTAACTTGAATAACAATCAAGAAATCCTAATAAAAAAATTAAGTGTATTCATCTATTCTAGGACTAAACCCATAAAGACAGAGGTTATGAGTGTTGAGAGAGGGCTCTCACCAGGGGAACCAGCGAGAACACAAAGAAATAGACCTGCAATTGCTCTAAGCAGAGATGCACCTGAAGAAGAGAGGGCACCTGAAGCCTCCAGAACTCCCACTGGGAGGATTCCATGGTGTCAGGAACCAACAGGTCTATAATGGGGAATCTACAGAGGGGCTGGAAGCTGTCAGTACTCTGATTAAGATACTTGGAGGAGACTTGAAAAAACACAGTTCTTTGAAGAAGGGCATTCGAGGGGACTTGAAAACCATAGTTCTCTGACCAAAGGGACTTCAAAGGAGACTGAAGACCTCAGAGCTCTGACTCTGGACTATCCTTTGTTGTTGCTCAGTCGTTTCGGTCGTGTCCAACTCTTCATCACCCCATTTGGGACTTTCTTGGCAAAGACATTGGAGTAGTCTGACGTTTCCTTCTTCAGCTCGTTTTACAGACAAGGAACTGAAGCAAATAGGGTCACACAGCTAGTAAGTATCTGAGGCCAGATTTGAACTCAGGAAGGTGAATCTTCCTGACTCCAAGCCTGGCACTCCATCCAGTGTGCCACATGGGGGACACAAAACCTACCAGTGTACTGAGTGCTGAAATACCAGGGAAGTCAGTGGTAGCAGCAGAGAAAAATCAAGGACAGGACTAAAGGACAGGACTCTGACCACATCATTCAGGAGTATAGGAGGGGGAGAGGGTGTTGCAATCAGAAACTGAGTCTGGAAATATTAATAAACAGAAGACATCAAGCACAGTGAAGAAAGATTATGGATCAAGAGATGCCTAAGACGTAAAACCAGGAGAAATGAAGAAGAAACTTACAAAAATATAAAATGCCCAAATTAACAGAACAAGAAATAGAGAATTTAAATAGTATAATCTTTGGAAAATGAGTTGAACTTTCAAAAAAATTCAGGATTAAATGAATTTATAAGTGAATTCTACAAAGCATTCAGAGCCAATTAATTCCAATATTATATAAACTGTTTGCAAAAGTAGGGAAAGAAAATATTCTACCAAATTCCTTCTTTGACACATATGACCTAGAAAGAACTATAGAATGATATCCTTAATGAATTCTGATGCAAAGATTTTGAGTAAAATAACGTCTTAGAAAAGATACCACCACAACACATTTGAAAGGTTGCATGCTCTAACCAGGTGAACTTTATAACAGGATTATAGGGTTGGCTCAACATTAGGTAAATTATAAACATAATAAATTACACTAATAAAAACAATAAGAATCGCGAAATTGATATAGACATACACACATATATAGGTTTAACTATACACAAAATGCAACATCTATTTATGTTTAAAAAAAATTAAAAGCATAGGAATAAGTGGACTTTTTCCAAAAATGGTAAATATCGTCTGAACAAAGCACCAAAGAGCTATAATGACACGCCTTGGGTGTCTGCCAGCAGCCCCCATGCTGTCCTAGCCTCAGGTTTGGGATCCCTGCTTTGAGTTTCATAGTCAATAAACATTATAGGCCACCCTTTTCCATCTTTGCAAAGATGAATTCAGGTTTTACCAGCTGTAAAAGACAGTTTTAGACTATGAGCAGGTAAATATGATATGGAAGGAAAAAATGACTATGCTAAGTAGTTTGTAGTATTAACAGGGAGTACTTATAATGTATGAATGCAGTAGTCATTCACTAGCAGCTGGCTCAAAAAAAATTATTGGCCTTCAAGAGCTGAAAGTTGTTTAATTTTTAAACAGTTATAGCGAAGTTGGTGCTGACTAGACATTTTTCTCCAATGGCTTGGCTCTTCTAAGCGTACTGATGTGTCAAAAGCATAGCTGTGGTATCCATGTGCCAAAGATTCCTAAGATTAATGAGGACAGATATTTAATTGTCCATTTCCCGAGAAAATTGAACTCAAAAAAGTCCCTGACTCAAATTCAGAAAGACAGCATTAGTCTATGAGATCATTCATTCCATGGATGGGAATTAAAATAAATGTGGCATTGTTTGCTTATCTGGAAATTTATTTCAACTATGTTAAGGATGTCAGTACTGAATATTGGTAGTAAAATAATGCACAATAGTTGAAGGAATCAATTTCAATCCCACAGTCCTCTGATAATTCATATTTCTTGGTATGATTCAAGTTCAGTAGCCCCTCTAAACTTTTCAGCTGCATTCAATCCCTTGTGATTTCCATCATTTACTTTCTCAAAGGTTCCCAAAGACTTGCTTGTGCTTATTCATTTTTCCAGCCTTACTTCCTGAATTGGGACTTAGTACTGGAGTCAACCTCTGTGCACTACTGGAAGCAATAACGAAGGTGTCTTTGGTACTATCTGGGGCATTATGGGGAGAGTGGACCTGGTAATGATCACTATGTGCTTTAAGGATCTCAGAAGCATCTCCTGCCAGCACACTGCTCTAGGTCATTGGCAGAGGCAAGCTGCCTCAGAGTCTGATTCAGGATGCACTTTGATTATCACCCTGCTGGTCCTATTCCCACAGGCTTCAGAGAAGTTTGAGGTCAGAGAAACACAGCTGTAGGTTCCAGAGTCTTGGTCCAGAGTCCCATCTCTCTGTTCCCATACAGCAACAGGCTACAGGCTTCCCTAGCTCATCCATGGCCTCTGTGACAGAAAGCTTCTCTGGCATCCCAGGCCAGGCTTTTGTGACTGGATCCTTTCTCTACTGTCCACATTTATCTGTAGTTTCTCCTTCCGTTTCTTTTTTAAAATATATTTTTATTTATTTCATTAACTATTTCCCACTTTTATTTTTTAAATTAACACTTATTTTTTAAAATTTTGAGGTCCAAATCTCTTTCTCCCTCATGCCCTTCCCCCACCCCTTGAGAAGGCAAGCAATAAGATATTGATTATACATGTGAAGTCATGCAAGACATATTTCCATATTAGCCATGTTGCAAAAGAAAACACACCAAAAAATCCCAAGAAAGATAAAGAAAGTGAAAAAAGTATGCTTCAATCTGCACTCAGAGTTCATCAGTTCTTTCTCTGGAGATGGATACCATTTTTTATTACGCATCCTTTGGAATTGTCTTGGATCATTGTCTTGATCAGAGTAGCTAAGTCTTTCACATTTGATCATCTTTACAATATTGCTGTCACTGTGTACAATGTCCTTCTGGTACTGCTTACTTCACTTCGCATAAGTTCATGTAAGACTTTACAGGTTTTTCTGAAAACATTCTACTTGTCATTTCTTACAGCACGATAGTATTTCATCACAATCATAAACTACGGCTTGTTCAGCCATTCCCCAGTTGATGGGTATCACTTCAATTTCCAGTTCTTTGCCACCACAAAAAGAGCTGCTATAAATAGTTTTGTACATATAGGTCCTTTTCCCTTTTCTTTGATTTCTTTGGGATACAGACTTGGCAGTGGTGTCGCTGGGTTGAAGGGTATGCATGGTTTTATAGCCCTTTGGGCATACTCCAAATTGTTCTCTAGAATGGTTGGACCAGTTCACATTTCCACCAACAATGCAATAGCATCCCTATTTTTCTACATCTCCTCCAGCATTCGTGATTTTCCTTTTCAGTCATGTTAGCCAGTCTGATAGATGTGAGGTGATATCTCAGAATTGTTTTAATTTGCATTTTCTGATAAATGATTTAGATCATTTTCTCATGTGTCTATTGATAGTTTTGATTTCTTCTTCTGAAAACTGCCTGGTCATATACTTTGACCATTTATCAATTGGAGAATGACTCTCATTTTTATAAATTTGGCTCAGTTCCCCATGTATTTGAGAAATGAGGCCCTTTTTTTTCAGAAACTTGCTGTAAATTCCCCCTCCTAGTTTCCTTCTAATTGCGGCTGAATTGGTTTTATTTGTGCAGAAACTTTTTAATTTCATGATATCCAAAACTATTCATTTTACTTTCTGTGATCCTATCTATCTCTTGTTTGGTCATAAACTGATCCCTTATCCATAGATCTGACAGGTAAATTTTTCCATGTTCTCCTAGTTTTCTTATGAAAACTTTCATATCTAAATCATTTATCCATGTAGACCATTTTAGGTATATGGTATATAATGTTGGTCTTTGCCTAGTTTCTGCCAAACTGCTTTCCAGTTTTCTCAGCAGTTTTTGTCAAATGCCGAGTTCTTGCCCCAAAAGCTTGGATCTTTGGGTTTATCAAACACTAGATTACTGTGGTTATTTACTACTGTGTATTGTGTACCCAACCTATTCCACTGATCCACCATGCTATTTCTTAGCCAGTACCAGATTGTTTTCATGATCGTCACTTTACAATATAGATCTTTGGATTTCTTGATCATTCCTATTGATTTCTTACTTTTTAAAACTTTGTTGGAGTATTTTGAGGAAACTGCGTTGTTTTACTTCTGCTCACTCTGCCATCTTGAGGATAACTTTTCTCAGTCCTCATCCTTCTTGGCATTTGAACCACTGCCCCTTCCTCCTTTCTGGATAAACTCTCCTTCACTCTTTGCATTCTCTTCCTACTTTTTTGTTTTTGTTTTTTTAAATTCTTTTTATTCCTATCTTTCTAATGGCTCCTTGCTCTTCTTCACAGATTCCTCATTGTTTTCACAATCCATATTCTCTAGAGGTCTATCCTTTAGCCCTCTTCTTTTTTACACAATGTCTCTTGGCAATTTCATTCACTTCAATACCTTTAAGTACTATCTGCATACGGGTGACTCCCAGGTCTATGTCTCCAACCCTGAACTCTCTTCCTAGATTCAAGCCCACATCTTTCCAGGTTGTTTTTCTATCTGTATTTCCCACTAGTACTGCAAACTCAACACATTGAAATCTGAACTTTGCCCCCTAAACTTGACTTCTTCTGACTATACTGTTTCTATTAGTGGCACCACCTGGTCTGCCACATTAAAAACTCTGGTGTTATATATAACTCATGAGTATAACTCATATACTACCTATAATCAAGCCCTATCGATGCTATATTTCCACATCTAGCATCCTTGTGTAATTGCTCATTACCACACATAGGCACTTGCAATAGACCTCTTTTAGGTCTTCCTGTCTCCACGCTCTCTCATGTCTCCAATCTATCCCTCGCTGTACTGCCACATTACTTTCCTTATGCATAAATCTAGTGATGATTCTCTTCTGCTTAAAACCTTTCAGTGTCTCCCTACTGCCTATTGAGTAAAATTCATAGAATCTTTGGAATTTGGAGTTAAAAAAAGAACTCAGCTATCATCTAGTATAATGACTCAATTTACAGAGAGGGAAACTGAGGCTCTGGAAGCATATGTAAGAAGTATGATCATACAAAGCAGACTATTTTTTATTTATTATTTATCTTTGTTTTGTTTTATGTTTTTCTCTCTCATGGTTCCTCCCATTTGTTCTAATTCTTCTATACGACATGACTAATGCAAAAAAAATGCCTATACGGGGAGGGAAGAAAATTTAAAACTTATGGAAGTGAATGTTGAAAACTAAAAATAAATAAATTAACTTATAAAAAAAGAAGTATGATCATAGTTTATAGATTCAGATCTAGAAGGGACCCTTTCATTTTGCAAATGAGGAAACTGAAACCCAAAGAAGTTGCCTATTTGTCCCCTGTCACACAGGTGGGTTCATAGGGTCATAAATTTAGAGATGGAAGGGACCTCTGAGGTCATTCAATCCAATCATCTCATTTTACAATTAAAGAAACCAAAGTTAAGTGACTCCTCTTAAGATTTTACGGGTAGTAATGGAACTGCAGGGCCACTAGGTGGCACAGTGGATAGCGTGCAGGGCCTGGAGTCAGAAAGACTCCTTGAGTTCTAATCTGGCCTCAGACAGGTACTAACTGTGTGGCCCTGGGCAAGTCATGTAACCCTTTTTGCCTCAGTTTCCTCATCCTTAAAATGCATGGGAGAAGGAAATGCAAACCACTCTAGTATCTTTGCCAAGGAAACCTCAAATGGAGTCACAGAGTTGGACCCAACTGAACAACAACAATGGAGCTCAGGCTTCATGTTGTTCAGTCATGTCCAACTCTTTGTGACCCTGTTTAGGGTTTCATATTCTGTTCTTTTTCTCCCGTACCATGCTGATACTACTGGTAGAGCTGCCTTCTGACTCCATATCAAACTTCTTTTCTTGGCATTTAGGAAACCTTCACAATCTGGCACGCCTCAGACTTGGACTAGGATGATAAGTATGTTGACAATTTGAACAGCAAAGTGGGCAACTCATCAGCCCAAGAAAAATTATTATTTTCTATTACATTAATAAATAATTATTAAATTAAGATTAGGGTTTTCCCTTTATTTCCTCATTCAGGGACCAGTCCCTGCAGATGAATCAGTCAGAATCTGAAGTACATTGCCAATAGATGAGATTGCCCAAATCCACTGGGCACATGCTCTGCATTCTTGGGCAGGACCCCACCCAACCAGAAGACCTTAAAAATAGAATCTAACTAGGTGAATTCTTGTCCTTAGGAAGTAGGTATATGCCCTTGCAGCCCCCATTGGAGTTTAGGGTAATCCAGCTTATGAAAGAGAAAGCCAATCAGAGTGGTCTGGGTAGAGATGGATTTCTTTATCCAGATTGCTGGAGAAGTCTGAGTCACACAATTAAGTCATGTTTTCAGCAGGAGGAGCTGAAGATTTTTAGTCTACTTTCTCATTAATATGTCCACTTCCTTATTAATTGTTCACCAATCAGAGTTGATTTTCACCTGTCAGGGGTACCTCCTTTTCCAAAGGTAGTTAAGCATTCGGGGATCTCCATGTTTTTATCTTTGGTTATGGAGACCACTGACCATCAATTTATTGATTATTTGCTAGCCTAATTAATAAGTTGTTAATTACACAGAGATGCTGTCTCTCAGTTTTTCATTCATCTCAGTCCCCAGAAAATGCTTTGCCCTTTTCTGTTTCATGCCTTTGCTCTTTGTCCCCAGTGCCTGGAATGTCCCCGTTAACATCCCACGATTGTTTGAATATTCACCCATCCCTTAATGTCTAGTCTAAACATCATCCCCAGGAGGCCTTCCCTGATTCTCTCCCTCCTTTTTCCCCCTAGACTGTAATTACCTTTCTCCCCTGGATCCCAAATAGCACTATTATAATTATTTACAGGATAGGGCCTGTACCTGTGATTGCATTGGTATAGGGAGGGAACTTCCCCTATTAGTTTAAGAAAGTTGCCTAGCAAATAAAAAAAGAGGACCACTAAATCCTACATAAGGATCTCCGCTGGCCCATATTGACTTTGAAAACCACATATTAACATTATCTATGTTCTACTGTATTTTTATTTATTTATTTTTAAAATTCCCAATTATGTTTTAATGAGGTTCAGGCAGCACTCCAGAGTGTTGTGGGCTGGTGTGCTTGACATCTATAGCATCTTATTTGGTCAGTCAAGGAGCATTTATTAATCACCACTCTTGTGCTAGGTAGGCACTGTGCTAAGCAATGGGGATATACAAAGACTGGCAAAAGACAGTCCTTGCGTTTGAGTTTGGAGTCTAAAGAGGGAGACAACATGCAAACAAACTGTGTACAAAAATTAAGTGACTCCCCCAGAGTCTGTGTGTGTGTGTCAGAGGCTGGAATTGAAAGCAGGGTTTCCTTCTTTTCAGGCCAAGTCTGTATGGGGTCTCTGGGAGGAGACAAAATGCAGACAACTACCTACAAAAATTAAGATCACCAGGTCTGTGTCTGTCCGAGGCTAGAATTGAACCCAGGGTTACCTCTACCATGGAGTCTGTTATTGGTTATTTCTATGTGCATGCCATTTCCATAGGAGACTGGAAGCTCCAAGTGGTCAGGCAAAGTAACTTACATCACACATTTATCTACCTTTTCCCCTTCTTTTGCAGTGTGGAGTTTAGTGCACTCACACATACAGCAAGCTCTTTAAAATAATGAACTTAATCCGAGAAAAGGAAGAAAAGAGACGAGCTCAAGGTGGCAAGTTTTTTTTCTTTTTAAAGTTGGATTATAATTAGAAGCCCAGATCAGGAAAGAGGTAAAAAGCTGTTGTTGCTTCTGTATGGAGAAAGAGGCAGCATTAGCAACCCAGAACTTCGAGTCTCTTGGGCTTTAAATTTAACTCTAAAACCCAAATTCTTAAAAACCTAGAAGACAAACCGCCTGCTCACGATGCTGTTAGAAGCATTTACTAGGAAAGACTCATTCCTGCAAATTCTCCGTCTTCTCTTAGCTTCAGCAGTTAACCCATTCTGAAACAAGATCAACCTGGGTTAAAGACAAGCCCATAAAACAAAATTAAGATAAAACGTGAGGATTGTATTTTAATAATACATTTCTGGGCAGGGAAGACTCATATGGGAAGAGAGGTATGTGTAATTTCTCAGTCCACAACACAGACACGTATAACCTGATTCTAAAGCTCTGTTCCAATAATTTCTTTAAAATACAATTCTATTCATAGCTTTTATTTTTAATCTAAATTTTATTCGCGATAGTTTACAGTAAATTTCTCTTTCCATTCCAGAGGGCTATCCCATATAATTTTAAAAATATAAATAAAATAAAACAAAATAAAAATAAATAAAAATTAAAAATATAAAAATACAAAAATAAAAATATACAAATGAAGGAAAAACGGGGAAAGTCAGCAAAGCCGATGAAAATATCGGGAAAAAAATCTGACAATACACGTTCCAAATCCGGATAAAAAGTTTCCATTCGAGTTGGGGCCGAAGCAACCAGTGCCGGGCGGCGGCCCGGCTTATCTGAAGTCAACAACAGAACATCCCAGAAAAGACACAAAAAGCCTCCTCCGTGCCCGAGCAGCGCCGGCTCCCCCGGCCGAGGCCGTGCCAGCGACCTTGGCCCAGGCGCCCCGCCGCGCCGCCCCCTCGGGCCAATCGGCGCCCCGGGAGCCGCGCGGCGTGCGGCGCGAGCCGGGAAGCTCGGGGCGGGTGGAGCTGCAGCGGTCCGGGGGAAGGCGTGTGAGGCCCGGGCACGAGCGGGAGCGGGAGCGGGAGCATGGCGCTGCGACTGCTGCAGAAGGCCGGGCGCGCGGCCGCAGCTGCTGCCAGAGCCGGAGCCGGAACCGGAGCGGGGCTCCTGCGCGACGTGTGAGTTTCTGCCCCCCCACCCCCAGCCGCCGGCACCCCCCAATCCTCGCTGCACTTCTCGACAGCTTCCCCAGTTTGCTAAGAGAGCCGCGCCGGCTTTACGCACACGTGAATGCCGGGCCTTTAATTTCCCCCGCTCCCCCCCCCCCAAAAAAAGCTCCTTCCGAGTGTCCCCAAAGTGGCAGGCTCCTCCTCCCGCCGCTCCGGGCGCCCCCTGGCTCCACTGGCCTTTCGCTTTCTAGCTGCACGCTTCCTGCTTCCTAACACCTTTCACCCAATTATGAGCATTTACAGAATTGTAATGCTGGTAGGGGGCCTTCCAGGACATCTAGTCCGCCCCCTTCGTGTAACCCTGGGAGACTCTGAGGCTGAACGAGGTGTAGAGATGTTGCACTTTTTGTAGCTACTATGTTATCTGCGTCTTCCAGCTATAGATCCAGTTTAGAGATACTTCCCATGCGTCTTTCTCCACTCTATGACTCTGAAGAGTCTGTTGCCCTGAAAATACCAGGACCCACCAAATTTAGGGAAGCCGAACCCTCGGCAGCCAGAAAGCAAGACAAACCTCACAGACAACTGCGAGGATCCTTGGAAGCCCTGCTCCACCCTTATGTGCGGTGAAGGTGTGAACAGCCCTTTCAAAGTCTATGTCTGTGAGGTGCACAGATTCTTCCAAGCTCCGATTCAAATGAAAAGAAGTTTATCTCATTGAGCCGGCAAGGAGGTGATGAATTTTTGGTTTAGTTTTTTCCCCCCTGCCTCAGTAACCCCCCAAACCCCTAGCTAAGACGTGGAAGTGTAGATTGCATTGGTAACGGGAATAATTCACATATACTTGAAATACAGTTAGAAATAAAGAATAAGGTTCTATTTCAGGAAAAAAGATCTCGGATAAGAAACCTCCCCAGGTTGAGACTTTTAAAAAATACTTTTTTTTTGTTACATTTTAAGTTCTGAACTGTCTTCCTCTCAAAAGGCCACCATTTGACACATATATGTAAAACCATACTATACATTCTTCTGTTTATGAGTTCTTTCTCTGGAGAGCATCTTCCTTCATAGGTCATTTGTGGTTGAGTTGAGTATTTATAATATTCAGAATAAGTTGTTCACAGTTATTCTTTAGACAATATCGCTGTTACTGCATATACCCTTCTCTTGGTTCTGCTCATTTCACTCTTCCTTATTTCCTGCAGGTCTTTCCATGTTTTTCCCCCAGGTTGAGGCTTAGTGAAGTCCAAGCTGAGATCATCACATTTGAGTAGCCCAATCTCTTCACAGACTCATAACCCAACCACCTGTCCTTGGATGTTCCAGGGTCGTGTACTACAAAGCACTCAGGCTTAGCACTATACCTAGGAAATAGAGCTCTCCTGTAAATGCAAACTGTCTATTATGGAGTTATATCTAGTAGTCATTCGAGCTCAGTATCTCTGTGTGTGCCGCCCCGCGGGCCCCCCCCCCCCCCCCCCGGCCCCATTCTTCTGTCTTGCGTCTCTAAGATCTCAGTTACCTTGGTCCTTCATTAGCATCTCTCTAGGCTGTCCTAGTTTGCTCTCAGTCATACCCTCCCCGCCATGCACCTCTACACCTCTTGGTGCAGAGATATAAAGGGAAAATCCAACAAGGTGACACATTCAAAGTTGTACACATATGCAAAGATATTTCAAGAGGGAAAGGCACTGACAATTTGGGAGGACATCTGGAGGTCTTGTATAGGAGTTGACAGCTGAATTGTACTTTGAATGAAGCTGGGGATTCTTTCCTTTTTTAATTTTTAAAAATGTATTTATTTACTTATTTTTAGTTTTCAGCATTCACTTTTATAAGATTCTGAGTTCTTAATTTCCTCCCCCTCCTTCAACTCCCCTGTCCTCAAGATGGCATGCAATCTGATATAGGCTATACATGTACAATCATATTAAACATCTTTCCACACATGTTGTGACAGAAGAATCAGAAAAAAAAGGAAAAACCATGAGAAGAAAAAAAAAAACAAAAAGGAAAAAGAGAAAACAGAATGCTTCAATCTTCATTCAGATGCCATAGTTCTTTCTCTGGATGTGGATAGCATTTTCCCTCATGAGTCTTTTGGAATTCTCTTAGACCAGTGCCCTGCTAAGAAGAGCTAAGTCTAATAGAGTGGTGGGTCATTGCACAGCGCTGCTGTTACTGTGTACAGTGTTCAAAGCTAGGAATTCTAAGAGGCAAAGGTGAAGATGGAGAATATTCCAGACTTGGGAGACCCCTTGTGTAAAGACACTGGCTGAGGCAGGGGTTAGGATGTCATGTATGGGGAACAGCTGGTAGGCTGGTTTGATTGCCATGGAAATTATGCGAAAGGCATTAACATGAAATAATGTCTGGGCGGGAGTTATATTCAAGCTTTAAAGGTTGGGCTGTATGTTATACTAGAAACAATAGGAAACAATGAAAAATTTTTTGGTTGGGGGGATTTTCATAGTCGGATCTGTCTTTTAGGTTTATCAGTTTTAACAGAGGGAGAGGCAGAAGGATAAAAGGCTGTGAACTGAGAGTAATTTTGAAGTTCATTGGTTCATAGATTCAGAAATGGAAGGGATTTGGGGGGTTATCACTCTTATTTTACAAATGAAGAAACTGAAGCCCAGGGAGGTTAAATGACTTGTCCAGTCGTGTAGGAAGTAAACATCAGAAGAGGGATTTGAATCCAAGTCCTTTGACCCCAGAGCCAGAGCTTTTTCTACTGGACCATGGTAGATCATAGAATTAGTCAGTTGCATATACCAATTGATCTAAATAATTTATGTTTTATTTATTTCTTTTGCTCAGCCAAGTGGTACTTTGCACCTCCAAGTTTGGTAATTGCTTAGAAGGATTATAACATTTCAGTCAGCTCATATTTGGCCAGCTTAAAGTGATGGTTTACTTGATATATTTATTGATCAGGATGAGTTTATATGAAAAATTTCTTTCCATATGGGTAATCAAAAGATCTCTGGATCTGGCTTTCTAAACTTCCTCCATGAAGATACTATTTGTTTTCCCTTTGATTTCTTTTACAGTCATGATTTTTTTCAATGTGGTTTTATGGATTGCATGTTACAATTGAATAGAAATTTAGTTTTGGTTTGATGATATAACTATCATAAATTGACCTATCTTGTATAATGGAGAAGAGGTGTGATTGTAGACATGTGGTTGTATATGGGAGGGGTCAGAATTGGTAATACTATTTAAGTATATCAGAGCTGTGACTAAGAGGGAACTGAATGTTTTTTTAAAATTTTATTATTTATTTATTTTTAACATTCTTTTCTTTTAAACTTTTGAGTTCCAAATTCTTTCCCTCCCTCCCACCTCCTTTCCCACCCACTGAGAAGGCAAGCAGTATGATATCAGCTATACATGGGAAATCATGCAAAACATATTTTCATATTAACCATATTTATTTTTTTAAAAAGAAAGAAAAAGAAAGTGAGAAAATTATACTTTAGTTTGCACTGAGTTCTTCAGTTCTCTCTCTGGAGATGGACAGCATTTTTTCATCATGAGTCCTTTGGAATTGTCTTGGATCATTGTATTGATCAGAATAGCCAAGTCTTTCACAGTTGATCCACATTGATTGCTGTTACTGTACACAGTGATCTCCCAGTTCTCCTCACTTCCTTTGCATCGGTTCATAAGGGTCTTGCTATATTTTTCTGAAACCATCCCCCTCATTATTTCTTGTAGCACAATAGTACTCCATCACAATCATATGCCCCAACTTATTCAGCCATTCCACAATTGGTAAGCATACCCTCAATTTCTAATTCTTTGCTACCACAAAAAGAGTTCCTATAAATATTTCTGTACATATAGGTCTTTTTCCTTTTTCTTTGCTCTCTTTACAATACAGACCTAGTAGTGATATTGCAGGGTCAAAGGGTATGCACAGTTTTATAGCCCTTTGGGCCTACAGAGAACCAATTTAACAGTGATTGTCACAATTAGTAGTAGTCAGCCCCTTCCCAGGGCCATTTTCCTTGAAAAACCTATTGATCTAATTTTGTATTAGGTAACCGTACCCTCCAGAGGATCTTTCTGGTTCTTCCCGATATGACCCTCCTGACAAAAAGTTGAATTTGAATTACTTAAAAGTTTCCAAACTTGTTCGAGGAGACTATACCTTGAAAAAACTATTGCAAGCTAAGATTGTATTTGTGTGTTATTGGAGAAATAGTTAGGAATTTCTGGATATTTCTTGAAATGTGTTCTTAGAATTTTGAGATTAGAGCTGGCCAGTTAAAGTATCTAAATGTCAGAACAGGACAAAAGCAGAGAAACAAAATAGCCATAGTGAATACTGAGTGGAAAAAAGTTTAGGCCCATGTTTGCACAGGAGGGCACCCCCACATACTATAAAAATAGACTGGGAAAATGGAAGGCCCAACCTTGGTCATCTGGCATATCTTGATAATTCAGTAGCTCAATTGTGTGAAACTTGAGTTAGAAATATACATAACGTACTTTTTAAGCCTTGACTCACTGTATCAACATCAGATGTTCTTGTTTTAGTTTTCTTTGCTTGAAGAACTAGTTTTCTGCTATTAATGTGTCAATAGAATTCGGACTTATCAAATGTTTGATAGGCACAGTGTTCATAATGCCTACTTATTGCTACGTGCCATTCTGTGTTTGTCAACTATGTAGACGCTACTATTGATGAAGGGAGAGAAGTAGCAGGTCAGCTTAAAAAGAGTGGAACTGAACTCTTTTTGGACTATAGTTGCTTCTTACAATTTGCTTGGGATCTTGTATTGATTTTATTTTTACTTCCTGCATCAAACACTTCTACTTTAGTTGACTTATTAAATTAGAAGACCAGATTGGTGTTGGGAATTATTATATTGTGTTTTAGACATACTGATGAATCATTCTATAGCCCACCAACAAGAGGAGATTGTCACCCGACTACTTACTGAGTTTGTACTGATGATATACCAAAATGATGAGAGTAGCCCTAAGTGGCACACCTGTTTACGGAATGGATGCCAGGTCAACGTATAGGAGCAGTCAGGAAAGATTAGAGAAATAGCCTTTTGAAGGGGATAGCTGGCCTCTTCTCTGGAACCTGCATTGTTTTCCTTCTTGAATACAGTAGATGCCATCTGGTTGAGCATAAAACTTGTTGCTCACACCCCATTGGATAATGGGAAGACATGGCATGAATGGACAATTCTTAACTGATATTTATAGTTGTTCAGTTGTGTCCAGCTCTTTGTGACCTCATTTGGGGTTTTCTTGGAAAAGATACTGGACTGGCTTGCCATTTCCTTCTCCAGATCATTTTATAGATGAGGAAACCAAGGCAACAGGGTTAAGTGACTTGCCCAGCGTCACGCAGCTAGTAAGTGTAAAGATGAATCTTCCTGACTCCAGGCCTGACACTTTATCCACTATGCCACCTAGCTGCCCCAAACCCATATGTTTGACCAGGGATCAAAACAGCGTAAAAGGAAACAGCCTAGTAAAATATACAATGTCAGTTTGTAATTCCCACCCCTAAAATGCCATAACATAATAAATGTCAATAAGTTAGATAGCCAACCTCTTTATGGCTTCTATTAGCTAACTAGTTGGTAGGAGGTAGTATATTAATTTAAACAGTGAAGTCAATATTCGTACAAACAAAACAAACTGAAATGAAGAATCTGTTAACAGCCCTTTGGAAATTCTTGTCCACTCCACAGAAATGGAAGAGTAGGATAAGATCTCCTGTTAGGAGAGGGGACCCCCAAAGCTAAGAGGATGCTCTTGAATTGGCCCAGGGTGGAGAGCCACTGCCCCACATGAGCACCGCCTACAGAGGATAAGTAGGTCTAGCCTAGTAGCCCAGGGAATCCACCACCCTGATTTCAATTACTCTCTTTTCATGTACTCTCATTCCAGGTAAACTAGTTTAGTTCCTCTTCCCAGTACACAGCACTGCAGTTTTTCCCTTTGTGCTTTTTCATAGATCGTCCCCCATATCTGGAATGCTTTTCCCTCTTCACCTCTGCTTCTTTGCATCCCAAGCTCCTGGTAAGGCTCAGTTCAGGGGCTACGTCCTGCCTTTTTTTGTTTTAGTTTCTCCAACTTCTGGTACCTTATCTGGCACAGAGTGCATATTTAATAAATGCTTGTTGGATTGTATTAAATTGAAATGTCATCACCTCTTACGCTTAATAATACAGGAGAGATTAGAATGATTATACAAGATCCAGGGATTACATCATTTGAGTAGCAGGAATACCATCTTTCTCAACACAACGTTAGGTGGGAGAGGGACTGACCTGTTGTTTTTTATTTTATTTCTTTTTTAACGACGGGTATTTAATAGGACCTTTGGATAACAGTCCTGAAAATTGTAGCTTTATCCCCTCCCCTGTTCCTACCATTTGTGTTTCTATAATTTGAGCTAAGGAGCCATGAAATAATAGTTACATTTGGTTGTTTGACTTAAAGAGTCGCACCTTAGGTTGAGAATGCTAACTTGTGAGACCCTGACTGGGGAAGTCTGGGCTGCAATGTGGAATACTGCCAAGTGGCAGAAGGTCCAGTTTACCTGGCCAGTTGCTATTCTCATGGCTGTCTCAGCCTGGCCAAACTGTTCTCAGCCAGCAGAGCGGACCATAGAATGGGAGGGTTGGCTTCTCAGGCAATCAAAATACCACTGAGGGTTTTTGAGATGGGATTGAATATATGTTGCCAAGTAGAATATAACAAGAGTAGGATCTCCCTGTTGTAGGAAACAACCGTAGGAATGCAAGAACATTAGTACATTATTGGTGGAGCTATGGAGAGTGACTTGAAACTATGCCCCAAAGGTCACAAAACTGCATATACCTGTTGACCCAGCAATACCATTATTAGCTCTGTACCTCAAAGAGATCAAAGAAAGAGGGAAATGAGCCATATGTACAAAAATGTGCCATCTTTTTTTGTGGTGGCAAAAGCTGGAAATTGAGGGGGCACTCACAAATTGGGGATTGACTGTGTAGAGACAACAGATCTCCCACAAAAGGACAGCAGAAATTCAGACCATTGGAGGGAGGGAGCAAACAGATGGGCAGCCCTAATGATGGGCAGGAAATACCTAATCAACTGGGTTAAGTATCTGGCAAAGAGCCTCCCACTAGAGGAATGGGACACAGTGCCAAATCACCCAGTGTCACCTTCTGGAGTTTGCCTTTGTGCCATGAAATGACTTGATGTACCTCCCTCCTCTGGGATCCATAGAAAGTCTGCTACAGGGCACAGTTTGAGGGTCCTCTTCTGAATATTGTGAGGTTAGAAATAGGCTCATTTTGGGGTTACAGAGGTGCTGACCATTCACTAGACCTGTGCATTATCTGGAAGGAAGTGATGGAAATCGTGGAAACCAGATTCTAGTGTCCATGATAGTCTGTCCTTGACCTCTATCCTCACTTTTTAGCCTTTTTGGATTTACTCTGGTTCATGGTCCTTGTAGAAGAAAGTCTGAGCCCTTCCCCAGCAGGTAAATGGGCAATGGATAGGAATAAACAGTTCTCAAAGGAAAAAAAAATCCAAGCATTCAACAGCCATATTTTTTTTTAATTCTCCAAATCACTAGCAACAAGAGAAATGCAAATTAAGACAATCCTGTTTCCATCTCATATTTATCAGATTTGCAGGAGTGACAAAACCAGAAAATGACAGTTGTTAGAACAGCTTTAGGAAAGCCAAATGTTAATATATTGTTGGTGGAGCTATGGAGAGTGATTTGAAATGGTGCCCTAAAGGTCACAGAACTGAACATACCTGTTAACCCAGCAATACCACTATTAGATACATACTTCAGAGATCAAAGAAAGAGGAAAAGGAGCCATGTGTATAAAACTATTTATAGCATCTCTTTTTGTGGTGGCAAAAATTGGAAACTAAGAGGATGCTCACAAATTGGGGAATGACTGAACATATCATGGTACATGAATGTCATGGAATATTCTTGTACACTAAGAGATAATGAAAAGGACTGTTTCAGACACACCTGAGAAGATTTGTATAAACTGATGCAAAGTAAAGTGAGCAGAACCTGGAGAACAATTAATACAATAACAGCAACATTGTAAAGCTTTAAAGAACTTTAGGTCTGATCAGTGCAGTGACCATTTATTGAATTATTTTTTTTAAACTGTATAAAGGATAACAGAACAAAGGTAAGTAGGAAACATAGACAAGCTGGATAGTTTTGAAAATAACATGTTGAATTCATTATATGCTTAAAAATAAAAGCAAGCTGTTCATTTATGTAGATTCACAGTTTTATGTAATCTTTTTTCTGTTGGTATATAGAAATGCTTATTTAATGTTGATTAGGTTAATAAAATAATAAAAAATATGAAATAATAGAATAAAAATAAATAAAATTATTTTTAAAAATAAAACATACTGTAAACCCTAAAGGATTAAAAAGAATCTGGGTCCCAAGGTTCCTCCCTCAGTTTCAAGTTGTTCTGGACTGTTTTTGCAGATGCTATTCTGTACTTCAGGGATGGGCCCTGGAGGGGCTGGGGAATGATTAAAGGACAAGGAGAGAGTCAGCAAACTTTCTGGAAAGGGTCCATACTCATCACCCTGTCTGAAGGATGGAAGAGAGCAAAGAGCAAGGTCAGGAAAACATGAAGGGAGGAGTGTAGGGCTTTGATTAATGATGATTTACTTCATGCAGATAGTCAACCTGTCATTTTTTTGCTTTATCCCCTCCCCAACTCAGCTAAAGGCAACACAGCTGTGGGCTTGGACAGATGCCTTCTCCATCCTTCACTGGAGTTCCCTCTAATTCTTAGCCTCAGGAAATCCGATCTCTCTGCTGTTGGTTTTCTCCTTGGCCCAACCATAGACCCCCGTGCACTCCTTCTGTTCTAATTGGCCTGTCTTAATCATACTTTTGAACCAGATTCTTAAGGCCAGTTCCACTTCTAAGATGGAGAAAAGCTTCCCCATTTGTTGTTCTGGTGTAATGTTTGGGTTCCATTTCCCTAGTGGCTGGGCTGAGGTGATAGCTACCAAGTAGATCAGTACAGACCAGTTTTCTTGCCTTCGTGGGGGTTGTCTTCCATGCCTTGGGGTGGTGGGGTGTACTCCTTCCTCATCCTTGCCTGTTGAGATACTTCTCATCCTCCAAGGACCAACTCAGGTGCCACCCCCTACATGAAGCCCTCCTAGACTCTGCCAGAAATTGTTCTTCACTATCAAATCCTCCAAAAGCTCAAGGTCAAAGCCATGCCATGATGAGGTATTGGATTAGAACTTTAGTGAAGGGCCTTGGACAGAGATAGTGCTTATTAATAGCTTATTGTATTGAATTTAATTCTACCATCCAGCCTACTTTTCAATTTATCCTTCATGCAATTTATCCTGTTCATTTTCCACTAATAATAATTACTCAGATTCATTAAACCTTCACTTTAAGGTTTGCAGATATGTGTACTTTAATCTCATTTGAGCTTGATAACAGTACCATGAGGTAGGTACTTTTGTTCCAGTTTTACAAATGAGGAAACTGAGGTTCAGAAAGATTAAGTGATTTGCCCAGAATCAACCTGTTAGGAAGTGTCAGAGGTAGGATTTGAACCCAGATGACTACTATTTCTTCCTGTCCTAAAAAGTCTGAGTTCTCACATTTCCATTTATTACCTGTAGAGCCTGGTTTTTTCTCTGCCTGGATACTAGAGGCAACCCTGAATCCTACAGCTCGCATTTTAAAGAGGAAATAATAGAAATCTAGATTTGCTTCTGGATGACTAAACTAGCAGATAAACTTAGACTAGAAGCTGTGATATAGACAGCCTCTTTTTCCTGGGGGGAGGGAGCTCTCAAAGAGCCCCAAACATGATCCCCTATTGCCTGATCTTGGATTAACTTTCTACTCCCTATCATCATTGAAGCTGGTGTTGCAACAATTCGGCTAGCAGCTACTGTGGCTGTGTAAAACCAACAATAACCAGCACATGGAATGCTGCAAGCCCAGATTCTTTTGATCTGCTTTACTAAGGAAAGCAGCGTTAAGGGGTTAACAATCTTCCTTTAATCCAGCATACAAATATCATTCACTTAGTTCAGGGGAAAAAGCCAGCACCCTGAACTTCAAAGCAAATACAATCAAATACAAATGTCAACAAACAGACCTTGTCTGATTCAAATCTCAATGCATAGTTACCAGAGTTTAACAAAATCCAAATATCCGGGTTTACAAGCTGGAGAGCTCTTAACTACAGCTGCCCAGAGTCTCCACATCAGCACACCACCGCCAAGAGTGAGAACCCCAAGCAAATAGCTCTGTCTTCCCTTTTTATGCACTCTTCTTAAGCTCCTACTATTGTCTCTGGTCTTAGCAACTCCCCTTAGGACCCAAGTGACCTAAAATCATCACAAAAATGTGCCTTAAAGCCATGTGGTCTAAAAGCCTCTGATGTCACAAACATGTCACTCAAATCCATGTAAACTAGGCTTTCCCTTGAGGCAAGGAGGTCATCTAGGCTCCTAATTTAATCAAGGAAACAAAGGCCAAACTCTTCAAGGGCACTTAGTTGAATAAGTGCTAAGAGCCCATCTTGATTCCCAGTACATCTAGGTAGCACAGTAGATTGATTGCCAGGCCTTGAATCAGGAAGATTCATTTTCCTGTGTTCAAATCCAG
Source organism: Trichosurus vulpecula (assembly GCF_011100635.1). Taxonomy (NCBI): domain Eukaryota; kingdom Metazoa; phylum Chordata; class Mammalia; order Diprotodontia; family Phalangeridae; genus Trichosurus; species Trichosurus vulpecula. The sequence continues at coordinate 372,142,475 of NC_050576.1, forward strand.
CCTCAGACACATGTTACCCTGGGCAAGTCACTTAACTCTGTTTGCTTCACTTTCCTTATCTGTAAAATGAGCTGGAGAAGGAAATGGAAAACCACTCCAGTATCTTCACCAGGAAAATCCCAAATGGGGTCACAAAGAGTCAGACACAACTGAACAACAGGGTGGCTCAGTGCATAGTGTACTAGACGTGGAGTCAGGAAGACCCGAGTTCAAATGTGACCTCAGACACTTACTAGCTGTGTGACCCTGGGCAAGTCACTTAATCTCATTGTGTCAACAATAACAACAACAACAAAAGAATAGGGAAGTCCCTCTAAATTGGGCTAGTTTCCTTGGAAGTTATGATGGGGAATTCGCCAGGAAGTTAAACTCCCAGCCAAGGAGATTTCCATGATTTCCTGAGACCTATGCCAATATTCACTAAGTTATCAGGAAACTTGTCCCTGGGAAATTAGAGTGGGAATGATGCCGTTTTAGAGGTGCTGACATGGTTTAGGGGTGTGGGGACCCCTAAAGTGGTATAGTGTGGAATTGCCTGGAATAAATTCAGGAACTCAAACTATCTTCCAGTCAAGTGTCAGAGTTTATTGTGACGCTGATAAGGTGGGGCAAGTTCGTTAGGGAACTTGCAACGTAATGGGGGTGATGCTTATATAGGAAAGGGACAGTGAAAAAAAGAAACACTAAGCATGCTAATTAGGTGATTCAGGGTGGGATTAAGGAGTGGCAGGATATGCAAATAGTCGGGATGCTGGGCTGCTGGAATGTGTGGGAAAACTCAGGGAGTCAGTGATCATTTTGTTGAAGGGACAAGATAGTTCTGTTTATAAAAAGGTTTGCCAGAGGCATGGTGCTTGGGCAGGCACCCTGTGCCTGCACTGATAGCTTTTATCTGAAGAATTATAGGGTCAGGTCTCTATGTACCTGTAACAAGAAAATAATTTTCTCCCAGGGGCTTACTGAGATTCTGGGTTGCTTCCAGAGACATGGTCTTTGCCTTTTGGGGTCCAGGTCCCATCACCCCATCAGGAAGGTTTGCTTTCTGTTTGGCTTCTATTTCTGCTTTTTTCCTCATAGGCTCCCTTAGGATACCCTTTTCTATAACACCTGCTTGTACCCTGCCTATTAGAGATGATTAGAGATGAGGGGGCCAGTGGGAAGCCATAAAAAGGGCATCACTCTAGGAATCAGTAAACCAAAGCAAGCTGCTCCACATTTTGAGGCCACAGGCTTCTCATCTGTCTAGGAAATGAAGTTGTTGGACAAACATCTCTCTTAAGTTTCCTTCCAGCACTAACATTCTATGATGTAGGATTTAAGGTTAACTAGTTAAACTTCCTGATCTTATGAGGAAATTGAGACCCAGAGAAGCAAAGGAGCCCATATAAAAGCCACACAGCTTAGCTAGTAGCTAGAACCAGAATTCAATCCTTAACTGTGCCCCACTCCCCCAGTCTGTTGACCTTTCCATTGTCCCTAAGTCAGCTTCACAGAAATGTCTAATGTGGGGCTGGGATCTACAGCCCCCAAGTCCTTAAGGTTTTAAAAACGTGGATCAGAAGTTTAGAGCTAGGAGACCTCAGAGGCCCTCTGAAATGGACAGACTCTCTGATTTTACACATGAGGAAACTGAAAAGTCCAGAGATAAGACCCAGAAAGTCCAAGGTCACACAGATAAAGAGTGTCAGAGATAGGATGCTGTCTTTTCTTCCTCTTTCTTTTTATTCTACCGGTGAAATTAAGCTGTTCGAATTGAAGGTTAGTGCATTAATGTCTTAGCTGTCCCTGGGACCACAGAATCTGGTATCAGTATCTGTATCAGGAGCCAAGGGCAGACTAGATGAAGATAAAGAAAAGGAATCAGCATTTATATAGTACCTACTGTATGCCAGACACTGTGCTGAGCAAGCCCATAAATATGCTTCCATTTGATCCTGACAACGACCCTGTGAGGTAGGTACTCTTATTTATTCCCATTTTACAGTTAGGGAAACTGAGGCAAAGAGATTAAATGACTTGCCCGGGATCACTCAGTTAGTAATATCTGGGATCGGATTTGAATTCAGGTCTTCCTGACTTTGGGTCCAGTACTCCATCCACTGTGCCACTTGGCTGCCCTAGAAACCTGTACCTTTGCTCTATCTCAAAACTCATCTATAACATTGGAATTTAGGATAAGGATCAGAGTTTAAAGGGGCAACTCATGTTTTTGTCCAGCACTGAATACTGTAGAGTATGGATTTTGTACTTATGTGGATAATGCATTGTTTAATATAACTACTTATGCTTGACTCGCTCTTCTTTTGAAAATGTAATAATTTTTATTCTAAAACAATGGCAGACACTTTTTAGCCATCATTCAAATTATGCTGTCTTCCAAAGTATGTTTTCTGAAAATAGTTGAGGAAGGCCACCTAGTAAGTGATTGTGATCAATAGTTGATACCACTGTATACTTGTCTACCGTACGTATTACATCACAAATGCGTGATCCTGGACAAGTCACTCAACCTCTGTTCACTTCACTTTCCTCCTCTGTAATAATAGCACAATGCCAGTCACCTTGTAAGTGCCATGTTAGCTGTTGTCATTGTTGGGATTATGTGTATGTTCTTTGACTCTGCCTTTTTCAGTATGTATCACTTTATACAAATTTTCTCATCTTTCTCTGATTTCAACGTATTTGTCGTTCCTTATTCAGTTACATTCAAATACCACAGTTTGTTCTACTAATATCTACTCACTGGGCATATATTTTGCTTCTAGCTTTTTGTATTCATAAATAATGTTTCTATGAATATTTTTATACATTTGGACTTTTTTCTTGCTGTCTTTAGTCTCTTTGGAAGCATGATCCACAGTAGCTGGAATTCTGGAATTAAATGGTTTGAATAATTTAGTTCACTTTTCTTGCATAGTTACAAATTGTTTTCTAGAATGGCTGAACCAATTGACAGCCAGTATTCCTATGGTCCTTTCCACTCTATTTAGGCCTCGTGTTATCTCCTCTATTTTTATTAGTGTGTGCATTTCTTCTTTTGAAAATTTTCCATTTGATTATTTGGCCCTTAAATATCTTGCAGGTTTGTGTCAACTCGCTAAAGATTTTGTATGTCAGATTTTTTAAAAATCTAAATTGTTTGATGCAAAATTTTCCCTAATCTGTATCTTTTCTCCTGATTCTAGGGTCAATTTCATTTATGCAAAACCTTAAAAATTTTCATATTATAGAGTTTTTTTTATTTCTTCTGTCCTTTGGATGGTTATGAATCTTTTCCTTTTCCACAGTTTTGAATATAACCCTCCATTTCCTAATTTTTAATAGTACAACTTTTTATATGTGAATCCATTTGGAATTTATTATGGTATTATGGCATTAGGTTGACTTACTCTTCTTCCTTGATGGCACCATATTCTTTGTCAAATAGGAAAATATTTCTACTTCCCCTCTTGTCAGAAATGAATCTTAGAAAATTAATTCCAAATGCTGTTTCATGGATGAAGCACTGGAGGGTGCTAAAGCAGTGGGAGACTTAAATCTGTCCTGGGAGTTTAAGTGCCTCTAAAAAAAATCCCCAACACCTATTTTAGTAAAGAAATTATATTTGGTATCCATGTTAATGTTATATTAAAAACAAATGAAAGTCATATATTGGAAGGAAATCTGGTCTGTGACAGCGACCCTCAAAATCTTTTAAGAATTAATTTGGGGAGATAACCAGAATATTTAAAATAGCATTTTTGGAGGTAAAGAGCCCACAGTGCACTTAAGATAATACATATTTTATACTTTTTAAAGAAGTGTAAGATTTGATCCTTGGCTGAATTTGTTTTTGAATATTTTCTTAGTGAATTTTCATTGGTAATAACAAACCTGATGAATTTTGTTTGTTTTTACTAATGTATGAGATACTTTGACTCACCTTTAGGGAAATGACTATTGTCTTAATTCTTATTCTCAGGAGTTGGAATTTGTTTTAAAAACCTCAGTGGAATAACTCTAACGTTATTGTGAATAACTCCCTTTGGAATTCTGATAGCATGGAAAAATAGAAAGAACACTTGACCACGAAATCTGGTTTCTCGTCCCAGTTCTGCCACTAATTTTAGTTAGGTGACTTGAAACAAATTTCATAACTTCTCTCAGTCCAAATTTCCCCCTCTGCAAAATAAGAGGCTTGGATTATTAGATCAGGGTCCTAGATCAGGGTTCTTAATTTTTATGTGCATGTAATAAATTCTTTTAGAACTTCTCAGAATATGGATTTAAATCATGAAAATAAAAAAGATTGCAACTATAATCTAAAATATTGCAGATTGCAGCAGAAAGGATCTCTCTCTCTTTCTCTTTTCCTCTCTTCCTCTTCTCTCTTTCTCTGTTCTCTTTTGCTCTCTGTCCCTCCCTCTGTCTCTCTCTCCCTATCTATCTCTCCATCTCCGTCTCTCTTTCTCTCTCTTAGCCTAGCCCCCCCCAGACATGCAGCCTTCCCTGAGTCATTACCTGCTTGGTAGCATCTGCCAGAGCTTATATTCCCCTTACACCGCATTTAGGAACTGGAGCGTCATCTCTATGTCACAGTGAGGCATCAGTAGAGTCTTCATGACTAATTTCATGTCTAATCCATGTGTATTGGATTGTAAGTTCCTGTCGGCAGAGTCTGTGCCTTATTTCATCCTTGTACTCTGAACACCTAGCAAGGTGCTTTGTACATGGAGACTACTTAGCAGATAGTTGTTAAATGGAATTAGCCTGTGGGGGAACATGCTGTACTGTGTGTGTGTGTGTGTGTGTGTGTGTGTGTGTGTGTGTATGTGTTCTGTGAAGGTTGGTAGGGGAGAATACCTAGAAAAACAGTGCCCAAAGCCACAGGGGACAGCTAGTGGCTAGAGGGAAGGATGGACTTGCACCTAGAAAGACCTAAATTCTAATCCTGCCTCAGACACTTACTAGTTGTGTGACCCTGGTGGAACAACAATGCTGCTTGCCGCTACTGTGGCTGTGTAAGACTGACAACACCAGCACACAGAAAGGCTGCTAGCACAGGCTCTTTGATCTGCTTTTCAAAGGAAAGCAACTTTAAGGGGTTAACAGTTTTCCTTTAATCAAACATACATATATCATTCACTTAGTTTGGGGGAAAAGCCAGCACCCTGAACTTCAGAGCAAATACAAACAGAAATTACAAACAGAGACTGTATAAACAGAGCAAACACACACAGTTATCAACAGACAGGCCTCTAGCAGTCTGACCAAAGAATTACATAGTTACCAGAGAGAGAGGCATCAACATCTGGGTTTTCAAAGCCAGGGGGCCTGCAGTGGCTACCTAGAGTCTTGTCTGCTCAAATCACACAACACTCTTCCAGTGAGTGAGAGCCCCGAACAAAACACTAACCTCTGAGTTTATATACCCTGCTCAGGGTCAGAGGGCATCCCAACCATGCTACTCAAACCTACGTGAACTAGGCTTTCTTGTTTCTTAAGCAGGTCAAAGCCAGACTCAAAGGCGCTTGATTACCTTGGTGCTCCAAAAGAGAAAACAGTTTAAAAAAAAAAAAGTTCCACCTTAATTACCATAACACTTGGGCAAGTCCCTTTAATTTCCTTATCTGTAAAGTGAGGATGATAACAGCACACATATCACCAGGTTGTTGTGAGAATTAAATGACCAATATAAATTATTAGGATAATAATAAAGACCTTAGTACAGTGCCTGGCACGTGGTAACTGCTATATAAATGTTAGCTATTATTATCATTATTATTAAGATACTAGTTGTAAAAGCACTTAGTATAGCGCTTGACACATAGTAAGTGCTATATAAATATTAGCTATTATTATTAATATTTAATAACTTCAAACATTTATTAAATTTTTTTTTGAGTTCCAAATTCTTTCCTCCCTTTCAGCATAGCTATTTTTTATGACAATTGTAAAGCATTTAGCACAGTGCCTGATGCATAGTAAGTGCTGTATAAATGTTAGCTATCATTATTATTATTATTATTAATTTCTTTGATATAATGAGATGGTCGGATGTGTCTATATAGGTTTACATAGGTGTGAGTGGTTATATGTAACCATCAGTGGTCTGTGATCAAACTGTTGATCAGAGGTAGGGCCAGGATAAGGAAAGGAGAGATGTGGTTGGTTATGTGTAAATGTCCAATAGTAATTGGATCTGCTTGTGGCTAAATGTCAGGTGCTACCTCCTGAATCTGCCTGCCTTCCTTATTGGAAAAATCATTCCCATTCTAGCTCATTAACACAGAAGTACTATATAGGAGCAGAAGAGAGTAACTGAATGCTATCAAGTGCTTGTAACTAATACATAAACAAAAATGATTCATTTTTTGCCATTTTATTTTCCACAGCAGTTTCTAGGAATGCATTGTACTAAAATGTGGGGGCTGTCTAGAGAGATAGTAAGATAATATTTTACATATAAAATGATCAAAATAAAACAAATTCATTACTAATAATATCTTTGACATGAGAGGGTGGAAGGCATACATTATGTATGGATGTGTGGGTGTGTTTTTTTTTCCTCCAGATTATGGATTTGTCTAAACATTCCTGCTAATTTAAGGTATCAAATTTAAAGGGTTTTTTTTTTCTTGGCATAAATTTTTGAACTTGGGCCAGTGTTGTTTTCAGACTCCTTGATGTTCCAGCACATTTGAGAGAGTTTTCACAAGTACAAGTAGAATATCAGAGCCCGGCATCTGTAGATATTTATTATCCGTATTTTTTTTTTCTTGGAGTATTCTTCTGGTGATGCTGTGGAGGCAATAAGTCCTGGAATACTGCGGTCTCCAAAAGAATCAAAGTTACAGATCACCCAAAGGACAATGGAGAGACACATGAAAGATGCATGAAGCATGTGCTATCATGAGGCAGCTAGGGAGCTAAGTGGACAGAGCCCTAGGGCTGGAATCAGGAAGAGCTGAGTTCAAATAAGACCAAATCAGACTAGGTGTGTGACCCTGGTCAAGTCACTTAACCTCTGCCTCAATTTCCTCTTCTGCTAGATGGAGATGATAATAGCACCTACCCATTACTGTAAAGCTCAAATGAAATAAAAATTGTAAAGTGTTTAGCACAATGCCTGGCACATACTAAGTGCTGTATAAGTGTTAGCTATTATTATCATTATTATTATCATCATTATTATTATGGGAACCAAGATGACCCAGGTTTAGACCAAACAAGGCCAATCACCCCACCGAAATGCAGAGAAGGAGCTGGCACAAAGCTCTAATTCAGGCATTAAAGTTGGAGAGATAAGTCAATCATACCAACAAATATTAAAAATGATTATAACTCTGACTATATAACAACTATAGGCAGAGACTCAAAGGAAAAAAAATGGATTTTTCCCAAAGACTACATGAACACTTAAAAGAAATGAAGCAAGTGATTAAAAATAAAATAAAAGACCTGTGGAGAAGAATTGAAAGAATATATAGCTTAGAAGAAAAATGGTAAAATTTTTACCAAAAAAAAAATGGAAAGCTAGAATAGGCCATACAAATTAATGATTCCACGAGACTGCAGAAAATATTAGAATAAAATTGAAAAATTGAAAAAATAGAAGAAAATGTAAGATTTCTATATCAGAAACAACTCACCTGGAAAGTAGATCAAGAAGAGATAATTTAGGAACAATTGGACTCCCTGTTGGAAATCCCTCATAAAAATGAGGCCTAGACACTATATTTTGAAAAAAAAACAAAAAACAAATCCTGTCCAGATCTCTTAGATTCAGAGGGCCAAGTAAAGACAGAGACAATCCACCAGTCACCTCCTGAAGGAAACCCCAAACTGAAAACACATAGGAATATCATCACCAACATTTGGAGCTTCCATGTCAAGTGAAAAACACCACAAACATACAGAAAGAAACAGTTTAAGGACTAAGGAAACACAGCCAAGGTTACCGTAGCCAAGCTGGAAGTTGGCCCTTACCCTTTGGTGAAAAGCCAGTTCTCCTGCATGAAGCTTTACTGAATGCTAGTGTATAATGTCATTCAGCTAGACTCTGGGCCAACTTTTCAAAATGTCCCTTCCCGTACAGGACGCACCAAAATCTCCATAGGGATCTTTGCACTATAGGAGATCCCTGATCCCCTTAGAAGTTCAGGAAAATTTCCTCTGGTTTGTAACACCAAGGGCACCTGAAATTTACCCCAGTAGATCCTTACAATAGAAATGTCAATCCAAATGGAATTGCAAACCTCCTCCAATCATAAGTTAAATAGATTCAGAAACAATAGGGAAAAAGGTCACACAAGGTTACATAAGCCCAAAGGCAAGTGAGGCACCTTCCCCTCCTCCCCAAAAAAGGAATAAAGTACTAATGGTTGATTCTAGACACACAGGCAAACTTTATCCTACTTACTTAGATTTGAAGAGCTCTCTCTGTCTCTCTCTCTGTCTCTGTCTCTCTCTCACACGTGCACATACACATGCGCAGAGTCTAGGTCTGTTTAAAGGCAAAAGTAAAACATTGAACGTTTTTCAAGTGAATGATGCAAACTTCTAACTTCCCATATTACTCTAAAGATCTATACTTCTGTAGGATTCAATAATACAACAATTAAATGCCCTTAAACATTCAGTGAATTGACAAATGCACAAATTTACAAAAATCGTCTCAGATGGAAATGACTTACAAGGGAAACACATTCTAGAAAAATGATTATACAATTAAAACTGAGAATAGAAAAATTCTTTATGGTCCTACAAATCAATGTATCAATGAAAGTTGTGGGTGGAGAATTTCTCCAGGGGTCCTGCAAATTCAAAGGGCCTGATCATTTTATCCCAAATGAGCCTCCACATGTAGCAAATATGTTTTGGTTCACTTTCCCAGAGTCAGGACAGCTATATCTTCCCCTCAGGGTTCTAGGATACCTTTAAGAGTTTGGGGATTTTTCTTCTGTAATGCCATTGGTTCAGTCCCCACCAATTGGGCTCCCTTCACTGTTAGTTGCCAGTGATGAGTGCCTAGTTACATTTAATCGCTTAACTTCAGTTAGCTTTTACCAAAAAAAAAAATTACTTAACAGATAATACATCTGGGGAAGCCATGGTGATAAAAAAAAAATGGACACAATTGAAATAATAGAAGAGAGTACATTGGATTGCATTAATTTTTTATTAGTTTTTTTGTTTTTAGTTTACAGCACTCAGTTCTACATGTTCTTGAGTTTCAAATTTTCTTCCCTTCCCTTCCCTGCCCCGCCCCAGGTGGCATGTAGTCTGATATAGATTCTATATATACCTTCACATTAAACTTATTTACGCAATAGCCAAGTTGTAAAGAAGAATTATGACCAGTGGAATGAATCATGAGAGAGAAGAAACAAAACCAAAAAAGAAGAGGAAAAAAAAAGAGAGCAAACAGTTTGCCTCAATCTGCATTCTGACTCCCTAGTTCTTTCTCTGGATATAGATAGCTCTTTCCATCACGAGTCCTTTGGAGCTGTCTTTGAGCCTTGTATTTCTGAGAAGAGCCAAGTCTATCAGATTGCATTAATTTTTAACAATTTAGCATTTAACATTTAAACAATTTTAAAATATCATAAAATTTAATAAGCATTTATTTTCTCTCCCTCTCACATCCTCCCCCTACTGAAAAACAACTAATAATCAACAAACCAAAATCCTTGTAATAAATATGCATAATCAAACAGAACAAATCCCCACATTGACTTTGTCAGAAATGTGTATCTTCTCCATATTTAGTTCATCAGCTCTCTGTTCCTCATTATGGGTCATGGTTGGTCATTGAATTGGTCAGAGTTCTTAATTCTTCCAAAATTATTTATTTTTACAGTGTCATTGTCATACTAGTGATTATTCTCCTGGTTCTGCTCATTTCACATTGTATTGGTTTATACAGGTCTAACCAGGCTTTTCTGAGTCATTTATTAGAGTATGATAATGTTTCATTACATTCATATATCATAATTTGTTCATCTATCCCTCTAATGATGGGCACTCTTTTAGTTTCCAGTTCTTTGTCATAACTAAAAGACCTGCCTTTGGCTTGGGCCTAGTAGTTGTATTACTGGATCACAAAGGTTTGGTGTATGTAGTTCAGTGACATATCTATTTACCAGAGTGACGGGACCAATTCACAACACTCCAACAGCACACTGATGCACCCCAGCTACCACTCTAACTTTTGTCAGTTTCCTTTTTTGGTCAGCTTTGCCAGTCTGATAGGTATGAGGTGTAACATCAGAGTTACTTTAATTTGCATTTCTCTTACTATTTGTGATTTGGAGCATTTTTTCATATGGGAGGAAAGAAATAAGCATTTGTTAAACACTTGCTATGTGCCAGGCACTGTAAAACTAAGTACTTTACAGATATTATTCCATTTGATTCTCCTAGCATCTCTGGGAGGGAGGTGCTGTTATCATCCACATTTTACATTTGAGGAAACTGAGGCAGACAAAGATTAGTTAAGTGACTTGCCCAGGCTCAAGTAACTAGTAAATGTCTGAGGCCAAATTTGAATTCCAGTCTTTCTGATTCTATGCCCAGAGCTCTATCCTCTTTACCACCTACCTATTGATAGCCTAGATTACCCCCTCTGAAAAACTGCCTGTTCGTATCCTTTGACCATTTTTCAATTAGGGAATGGCTCTCAATCTTACGAATTTGAATCTATTCCTTATTTATCTTAGAAGTGAAGCTTTTATCAGAGAAATTTGCTGTAAAGATTTTTATCTCATTAACTTTCTCTTAATATTAGCTGCACTGGTTTTGTTTGAGCAAAGACTTTTAAATTTTATGCAGTCACATTCTCAATTTTATTTTCTGTTGAGGGGATTAGGTTAATTGTGGGAATTGAGTGAACCACACTGACTCCATCTTGTGACTCAATCCTGGAGCTAGCTTAGTTCCCTTTCTATTTAATTATGGATCTAGTCCAATTTCTGTCTTGTGAGAAAACTTTATTCAATTGTGAGAACTAGGAGAAAACCTCATTGTATTGTTTGAACCTAGCCCTTTGTGGCTGGGAAACTGGACCACCTCTACCTTCTGCCGAGAGATTCTTAGTCAGGGACCTAGGTTATGCTGACTATAAACTCAGTCAAATCCAATGATGGATGCAAGGAATTTTCTCACAATTGTACAGTTCAAGCAACCCATATGTCTTATCTGAAATTGGCCCCATACTGATCAATCAGTTATTGTTTTCATGCTTTTTCAATTGTTTGCGGACACTCTGTGGGGTGGCATGCCTCTTTTTATGAATTCAGAATACTGAACCTGTTTGCTCTCCTGCTCCCAACTTGGAAAGCCCCTAATCTTTCATCCAACTAGAAATCAGATCACCTAGTGTTGTATTGTTTCCTTTTAATTAATCGGCTTAATTTGATTGTTTTTAGTGTGTAAAAGTCTGTCTCCCCTCCTGGTACTAGTGGTTCAGGCCCAAGCTGAGGAGGTCTGCTCCTCCTTGGTTAGGCAATTGGCATACATTGCCAAATAAATCGATATGCGCACAAGATCGAACCTTGGTTTCCTTAGTCATTTCATCTTTCAGCCACCACAAATAATTTCCACTCTACCGTGTCTGGTCATGAACCTTGTCCCCTATCCATACATGTGAAAGGTAATTTCTTTCTTGCGTCTATTAATTTACTTATGATGTAACTTTTTATTTGCAAGTCATGTCCATTTGGAGCTTATCTTGTTATGTGGTGTGTGGTGTTGGTCTAAACCCAGTATCTGCCAGAAAGCTTTCCAGTTTTCCTAGCAGCAGCTTTTGTCAAATTGTGAGTGCTTGGGGGTCACTGGTACTATTGAACACTGGGTTATTGGTTTTGGTTGCTTCTGTGTGATGTGTCCCTACTCTATTCCACTGATGGATAGATTTTAATGAGTTTTTATGATTTTTATGATTTTTAATGAGTTACCAAACCATTTTGGTGATTGTTGCTTTGTAGTAAGTTTGAGATTTGGTATTGCTAGGCCGCCTTCCATCCTTCCCATTTTTTTTTTTCAGGGGGGAAGGCAGGGCAATTGGGGTTAAGTGACTTGCCCAAGGTCACACAGCTAGTAAGTGTGTCAAGTGCCTGAGGCCGGATTTGAACTCAGGTCCTCCTGACTCCAGGGGTGGTCCGCTACTCACTGCGCCACCTCACTGCCCCATCCCACTTTCTGTCACTATGTCCCTTAAGATTCTTAACTTTTCCCCCCCACCCCCAGATGAATCTAGTCATTATTTTTGTAGTTCTGTAAAGTAATCCTTTGGCAGTTTGATTTGTATGGCAGGAAATAAATACATTAATTTGGGTAGCATTGTCATTTGATTATATTGGCCCAGTCTGCCCATAAACAATTAATATTTCTCTAATGATTTAATTCTTTGCTGTTGTTAAAAGTTTTATAGTAGTATTCGTATATTTCCTATAATATATGTAAGTTTTGTAGTTATATTAATATATTTCCTGTTAGATAAACTACTGAGTAGGTATTTTATGCATTCTGTAGTTATTTTAAATGGAATTTCTCTTTTTATCTCTTCCTGCTAGGCTTTGTTGATAATACACATCGATGCCAATGATGATGAGAAACAGACCGTCTCACCTAGGATATATCTGAGGGTCAACACTGAGTCCCTCTTATATGTAAAATCAAGACATTATATATAAAATCTTTTAGATCCCTTCAGGCTCTTGATTCTGTGATCCTATGAAAGGGTGATCTGCTCTTCCAGGGCCCCTTCCAGGATGACGTAGAGATAACATGGAATGTCGGAAAGAGCGCTGAATTTGGAGTCAGAGAATCTGAGTTCACACCCATCCCTGCTGATGTCCAGCTATGTGACTTTGAGCCACACACAAGGGGTTAGGACTCAGTTTCTTCACCTGTAAAATAAGGGAGTTAAAGTAGATGGTTGGGTTCCTTCCACTTCTAAATCTTTGAATCTGCATCATGGGATTATTGACTTCCCCTGCTCATATTCAGCAAACGCCTTCTGGAGACCCCATTTACGGCTGCCATTTGGGTTTGAACTGGTTGACCCCTCCCCTTGATACCCCTGTTGTTGTTCTCTACTCAGATGTTAAGATGAAATTCCTCCCTTTCCATCATCCGGCCACTAGCTGCAAACTTTGGGGTTGTTTTGGATGACTTGGTGTTTTAGGTTTCTACACCTCTGATCTGTTATTGTGTCTAAATAACCCAGTTGGTCCCACTCCCTCTCTTTCTTCTCCCTATTCTCTATGATAGTCTCAACTCTCTATAAAGACCAATTTTAAACTTTTATCATCTGAGATGTACATTTCTCCACTTTCCACTCTCCACTGTCCAGCTGAGCTGTCCTTGTCGTTTCTCAAAAATACATTTCTTCTCCCATCTCTGCTTTTGCATTGGCCATCCCCGTGCCTGGAATATACACCTCTGCCCTTTAGAATTCTTAGTTTCCTTTAAAACTCCACTAAGGGGCCACCTCCCATATGAAGCCTCAGCTATTACTGTATTTTCTTCCCAAAATTACCTTGTATATATATATATATATATATATATATATATATATATATATATATATATATATATATATATATATATATATATATATATGTTGTTTCCACCAATTGAATGTAAGCTTCTTTAAGGCAAGAACTGTTGCATTTTTGTCTTTGTATTCCCCAAACCTAGCAGAGTAGGGGCTTAATTTATGAAGCTTGTTGATTCATTGATTGAATTTTGGCTACCTAGGTATAGTATCTATGGATATAAATGCAATAATATTTCCTCTTTAGTTGTGTTTCATAACACCGGTTAATGATATTAGTAGGCCTATGAATGAATAAATGAAAAGCATTTATTAAAAAAAACCCACTACGTGCCAGATCTTAAGACTATGAATACAAAAACAAGACAATACTTGCCCTCAAGGAGCTTATATTCCCGTAGGGAAAAGACAATACATATAGGGAAGTGCTGGAAATCACAGAGATAGTAAGTAGTGCCACAGGGTACTTAATTGACATACTCTTTTGAGAAGCATTGGCAATGTTGATTTAATTACCGTTTTTTAGATCATCAAGTGGGAAGTGTGTGTGTGTGTGTGTGTGTTGAAGGGGAGGAGAGCTATCCAGAAGATACCTTTTATATTAAAATATAATAACACATTCAGTGCAAGAGTTTAAAGAAATAGGTACCTCATAATTCGGCACCTTTTTCCGCTTCTCGTTTATAATTACAACTAATCTGTTCTTATCTCTAGAACTGATGGCTCCTCTCTCCTCACAAACCACCCCACCCCCAACCCCATTCACCCAGAATTCTTGTCTTGTACTCATTCATAGTTTTGGGACTCTAGGCCAGTTGGCTATCAAAAAACCTAATGCATGTTAGTTCTCAGTCTTCTGTTGCTCATGGGTTTTCTGTGCCTCATCTACAGGTGAACCAGTTATCCTCCAGCTCTCCTGTCCCTTAGTTTGGCTGAGTTAATTAAATTAGTTCACAGTCAAATTTTGATGTTCCTTCTGACTCCTTGGTCTACTTAGCCAAAAAAAAAGAAAGAGAAAGATTATAGTTGCATAAGATTACAGTCATTCTTTGCTTCCATGTGAAACTCCTTTGTTACTAATTTTCTCAGATCAAAAAGAGCTAACTTTTTCCTCTCTCAAAGAAGAAAGGTCTTTCCTTTCTTCAAATAGGTGTTTCCAGCTGCTAGCTCCTAGCTAGGTATTACCTGAAATGTAAATGCAATGAATGCCCTTCTCCCTGGCCACAACAGCTTCTGATTCAAAGCGCTTCCTGAAAGAGCAGGCTCCCTTTAGTTCAGAACTTTATAATGTGAGCATTTTTAAGGTATAAAATTAGTGAGGTTTTAAAACAGAGACTTAGAGTATTTTCATCATAGCATATTTTAAACCATGATGTAAATGGATAGTAAAAGGTCAAATAAATGAGTAGAGAAAATTTAAAAAAGTATAATTCCTGATAATCCTACTTTACACAATGTAGCATAAATATAAAAAAGTCCATTCATGTTCAAGAATTGTTGGAGCCAGAGACTAAAGGCATATTGAAGGAATTTTTAACTTCTTGAGTCTTGGCTTTGGAAAAAAACTCTAGAATTTGGACTAGGTTGCCTTCGCAGACTGGAAGGATTTTGAAAATTCAAAGAAATTGAAAAGATGTTGATCTTTTCACTCAGTAAGAGTTATATATTCTGTCTCTGGAGGATCACAAACTCTGAATTATTAGAGCCTGTTGAATTTCAGTATGTAGGAACTCTCTCTACCAACTCAAGCCATAATAACTTAGTAGATAAGTCTTAGGGAGTTGCCTAAAAATCAGAGTGTTTAAATGACTCACAGATGGTCATATAGCTTGTGCCAAAGGAACATTTGAATCCAGGTTTTTCTGACTACAGGTCTGGTACCTATCCACTACTACATGCCACCTGTCTAGAGCCTGAAATAATGAAGTATCATTACCCCTGGATAAGTGTTTTAATTCTTCACTTGCCTTTCCAAATGTCAAGCTTTCAATCGTATCATAAACTCTACAAAGTATTCTATGGCCTTATAAAGACATGGTTTCTACCCCCAAAGCCTCCATCTTGGAGGCCAATATTCAATCTACATCCCAAAAACAGCCCATATAAATTCTTATGATGTTTCCAGGGTTGGCCAGCTGTGGGACCCTATCCCTGCCTCCCCCCAAACAACAACAAACATAAACACAAAACAGAATCTGTTTCACTTCCTAATCTAATAGACATAGTTGTACACAGGGCATCCTGTGTCCAGAACAAAGGGAAAACAAGTATGGAGATTTCTGTGGGCAAAGTCTGGGGGATACCTTTTGAGTTAGTGAGAAAAATGGTTGATGAGGGGAACAACGGGTAGGATGAGATCAAGCGAATAGACTTGGTTTAGAAAGCAAAAGACCTTCATGTCCCATCTTGGCCGCCCGAGGTACCACATAGAGGATTACCTTTGGTGGGTAATGCTTCATTCTAGTTCTGTTTCCCTTCTTGAGCTATAAACTCCTGTTTCCAACAGTTTGGAAAGGATCTGGGAAGTGGCACCGTGGCTAGAGTTTAGGACTTGAAGTCAGAGAGACAAGTACAAATCTTGCCTCAGACATTAGCTGTGTGATCCTTGCTGGGTAAGTCACTTAACCTCATTCAGTTTCTTCATCTGTCAAACTTCATAGGAAAGTAAGGATTGTTATGAGGATCAGTTGAGATACTATTTGTCAAGTGCTTTACAAACCTTAAATACTACCTATTATTAATAATTACTAAGGTATCAATGATGCACAGTAATTCAAATACCCACCCCCAGTGATATTTACATTTATGCATGATTTATCTCTCTAATTATAGAATTTCCTGTATCAGCAAGGCTAGTGCAGGATATATTAAGGAAGGGAGGAAGGAAAGGTACTGTTCCAATGCCCCTCTAATTATGAGGGCCCTTTCTACAGGCCTTCCCTATATTAAAGTTTGATCCTGTTTGCTGGCTTTCTGCTCCTATGTCTCAGAACCCTATTTGCCATCATAATTCTCTTCTGTAGGTCAGTAGTTACTCAAGTGAACCATCATTCCATCCTTGAAAGCCCCCTCTTATGCTGTGAACCCCACCCTCAACTCCTCTACTCTTTGGGGTAGGATGAGAACCAAAGTAATGAGTCATTCAGATTGAACTAGAATGTAGAGTCAGAGGAAGGATATAGTGAGAAAAAAGGGTGGAAAAGTAGGTTGGAACCAAATTGTGAGAGGTCTTAAATATCAAGTAGCTTATATTCTGCTGAGGGAGACATTTACTTATATACTTATGTATATAGAGCACACACATATAGATAAAGAGAACTCACACACATATAGTATATATGTATATGTGTATGTATATATACATATATAAAGAAAATGTATATGTATCTACATGTGCATGCACATACACACACACAGAGTAGTTTGAGGTGGAAGGCACCAGGAGCAATCAAGAAAGGCTTCTTATAGAAAGTGACATTTGAGATGAGTTTTGAAGGAAACTAGGGTGTGTAAAAGCAGGATGAAGATTATCTCAGCAGTGTGGTGAGGGATGGATGAGAGAGGAGAATACTGGGCGGCTGAAAGATCTGTCAGGATAATTCCAAGAGTTTAGGTGAGATGTAATGAAGTCCTTCATTAGGGTTCTTGTTGTGAGAGTGGAAGGGAAGAAACAAATAACAAATAATACTGGGAAGAAGAATCAGCTAGTTCTTGGCTGTGGATCATATGTGGGAGGGGAGATTGAAGGAAGATTTAGAGATGACTCAGGTTTGAAAACCTAGGAAATTGGAAGGAAACAGAGGAGGAGAGGTGAGGATAGAAGGCATTGACCCTCTTTATATGGAGGAATAGGGGTGAGGAATCTTTTTAATACTGGGTTGAGGAGGGGAAAAGAAGTGTGAGTGAAGGCTTGAGGCAAGCAGAGCAAGTTTGGAATATTGGAAAGTGGGAAATAGGATTCTCACAAGTCCCCCCTTTTTCCTTCTCTTGCCTGACCTCCAAGATTAAGATATTTGCAAGAGAGAAACCAATAACTGAGCCACTTTCCTTTAGAATGCCTTCCTAGATTATACCTTTTAAAAGTGACCTTTTTCTTTCAAAACCTCTTACATAAACATACTTCTTTTTCTGTCTTCCTGACTCTTGATTTTTGGTGTATTATTAGTTTCATCAGTAAAAGAGTTCTCTTCTTTTAAGTAAATGATTTTAAAGTTTTCTGCATTTTCATTTCAAAATATAATTTTATTTCCATGAAAGCAAAACACTTTTCTTTTGAAATGCATCACTATTTTATGATGCATTGTAGAAAAATGTGATTTATGATTTATTTAAGACATTTGCCTTACAATCCAAAGGCACTGGAGTGTAGTTATCCTATTCTTCTAAGTGAGAGATACCTGTAACCTAACTCTTGCCTTTTTTTGAGCCAACTAATTGGTCATTCTACATGCTGACACTTTTAGTCCCATATAGAACCTTCTTGGTGATGGTTAGCCGAACCTCTTACCTTTTTGTTCTCTCATTTAAATTACACAGGAGAACTCTTCCAGAATAAAAGTGATGAAACTCTGCAGGGTAAAAGATGATCCAATTCATCCTTATATGTTAATGTACTTATTACTGCATTTGAACAGTTAATAGATAGATTTATATTGAACTTTCAGGTGACTTAATTTCCCTTAATACTGTACACTTAGCTTTATACATCTGCACTGAATTTGTTAAAAGACCTTAATGAGAAACTTCAAACAGTTTAAATGTCAATTACCCCCCAAAAAGGGGGGGAAAGGGAAAAAAGTGAGGTTTTAAAGTTTCAGTAATCTGCCCGTATTGGTCATCGAAACATGATTCCAGGTGGGTGTAATTCAAGACAGATGACATTCCAGAGACACAATTACAAAGAGTTTATATATTTTCAATGCTAACAAGCTGTCACGCTATGTTGTAGCTACATTTGCAGTGCTGTATATGTACAATTATAGCTTTATCTAGTAGCTTGGGTGCTAAAAGATCTCAGTTCACTCTTCTTACACTGTCAATATTTTCAGTCTTCCATTTGGAGCAAAAAAAGATTCCAAAGCTACTGTATGCATAACAACATCCTGATGGTGTATTAAGGTTTGGAATTATTTAGATTTGCAGACATATGCTTTTAGGGAGAAAGAAAGAAAGACTAGTGTTAATGATGTGACAATAGTTCATGGTAGAATTGCTTTGTTATCACACATTCAGTCATATTTAATGTGATAGTATAAAATTTGTGAATGAGAAGGCTTGAATTAAAACAAGATGTTATTCCTTTTCTTCATCCCTCTCTTTTCCCCTGTGTGAGTCTTTCTCTCTTTCTCAAACTTCTGGCCCCCATCCCCCTTTTAGGTTTTAAATAAAAGTGTGAAAGAAGGTTTGAATTAGCTGTCGGGACTTGGTTTTGCAAGTATATTTTCCCTCAAAGTGAGGCAAAATGCAAGCAGAATAAATTAAACTCGTATTTTCTGTTCAGATCAGTTAGTGGGTGTTACATCCTTAGTCATTTGTGCTACAAAGTAAGTGCCTTTGGCAGGCGGTTTAGTTTTCACCACTTCTGAGACTATGACAAATGATCCAGGAAGATCTTTGGTTCTAAAACGGAAAATGTTATTTTTGTGACTTTCTTCCTCTGTTTCAGGTTTCTTTTTTTTTTTCCTGCTCCTGTGTGAATGTGGTGTGAGATTTTGTGTGTATGTATATGAGAGAGAGACAGAGACAGAACAGAGACAGAGAGAGAGAGACAGAGGCAGAGAGAGAGAGACAGAGAGAGAAACAGAGGGGCGAGGGAAGAGAAAGAAAGAAAATCAACATTGGGGGTTAAAAAAATGTATCTTGTCTTTGGGATTTTGCTTTATTTGATAGTATGATTTAAAAAGGAGACAATATTGAAATTCTTTTTTCATTCATATCTCTGCTAAATTCTGTTGAATTTTATATTTGGGTCATTTTTTATTTTACGATATGGATTTTCTTAAAAAGATACTAAGAAAATGGCAACACCTCATGAAAATTTTAAGATTAGAGAAATTGTGACTTCCAGATTGTTTATCTGCATTATTTAAAATTTTCTCATTAGAAATCATGTTAAATAGTTTTGGAATATCATAACTCATCACCCCAAAATGACATAAGAAGGCTACATAACCTAAAATAATAGCTTCAGAAAACTTAGAAATGTTTAGTCAAGATCAAATTGGAGTGAAAAATCAGTTCCATATATTTTAATATATAAGAAATCATTAATATATAAGAAAGCAATCAAAAGGGCTTCTAGTGATTGTTTTCTTTCCAAAGCAATTTGTTATCCTCCTATGTGGCATGGTGTACGTCTTCATGCAACTACAGATGTCCACTGATTTGTAGTTTACGGAATCCAGCGGGATTTTTCCCCTGGTGTTGCTAAGATGATCGTTTTTCCAAGTACAGAGTGCTTTCACAATGTCATTGGTGCTCAAACAACTGTAGATTTATAAATTTGTTGGAAAGGAAAATCTAACTTTTTTTCTTTTTCTGGATATTTCTCAACCTAGAGTAATGACAGATGAATTATGTGTGTATTTAAATAAAAATGCATAAAGTATCAATTATTTGGGTTTAATTAGTTTTGCAGCTGTGTTTTGAAAATTCTATTTCATGTTAGCTAGTCTTGATCAGTTAGGTACTTTCTCCCTGGAGGAATTCTTTGATGACTTAGTGTGTAAGTAACACACTGGAGTTTATTTGGACTAGTCTTTAGCCTCGAGAATTAAAGTAATCATTTAAAAAATTGAGTGGAAAAGTTCCTTGCACCTGGAAAATCAGAAGAGCAGGAGTGAGAGACATGTTCTCATCCTTTCCCTAGTGGTTCCTCACCTGTGAACTTGTACCGGAGGAGTAATAAAATTGTACGGACCTCATTTTATGTGAAGCCATTAGTGACATGAGAATTTGGACTAGCTGCCCTTCATACTTAAGGACACTGGAAGGTGCTATTTATAAGCACAGAGTGCCTGCAGGAAGGCAGAACAGGCTTGTAAACTCCAGTCTTATACCCTAGAAGGTAACCAGTTTGTAATGTCGTTTAAAGTCTTAGATTATCAAAATTGCAAATGTGCCTTTAAGGGTTGGGGTGGGGGGAACCCTATAAAACATATGTCCATAAAAAGCTGATGTAACAGTTGGTTGCTTCCTGCTTGTTGAAATGGCACAGTTCCTTTTAGTTTTGCCAGATAGATACAAAAGACAAGAGAGGCCGACTAGCAAAATCCACATCTTTTCTTTTGATTCCTTCAAAAAACAGCTTGTCACCATGATGGCACTTGTGAGTGTCATCGTCAATATTGGAGTTTATCTTCCCATTGCTACCATGCCTATTTTAGACCAACAAAAATTAAAACAAAACCACCCCCACCTCTGACATTTGATGAAAATGGGGGCAAAATTACTTGCTTTTAGTTTTGTACATCAGTAAATATTAAAGAAATAATTTAAATATATAGCCTAGGTTATAGTACTTTGTTAAATTAAAAATCTTCATAGGGCAATATTATTACTATCCGATAAATTAGCAAATGCATGTACCATCACTTTTTTCAAATAAATGAAATATAGTTCAGTGTAGTCTAAATGCATCAGTGTATTTACTTTATTTGAGGTAGAGTGGAGGAATAGAGAGTGTGTTGACCTGGATTCAAGTCCTGAGCCTCTGGTACATACTGGCCATGTGGTCCTGAGCAGGTTATTTTACTTTTCAGTGCCCCCAGACAACTTTCTAGGATTATAAATTGCTGAACAGTTGCCAATCTGCATAAAGAGGCAGTTTCCTCATGAGAGTTCCCTATACCAATGAAATCACTAGTCACCATCCAAACTTTAGCCCTGCTTCCTCACTCCTTTCCAGCCCCTCCTTATCCTGCCCCACCTTACTCCCTATGTACTAATTCTTTACCTATATATGTTTTTTGCCCCTTGCTCCATTGCCATGCTTAATATGTCAGTGGTAATCGTATATACATACATGTATATGTGTAAATATGTATAATATAGAATTTAATTTTAAGTGCTTTTCATATCTTTAATTTTTATCAGCTATTCCAAATTTTATTTTCTGAAAAATTTTTAAAATAAAGAAGACAGGTATTAATGCTTAGATTATGTGGATAAAAAATTGAGGTACAGGAAGACTGAATTCAATCCTACAAAATTTTATTAAGTTCCTACTAGAGATAAACATGTTTCCTTTGTTACCCCATATGGTGAGAAGATGTTTGTATCAGATTATCTCTGCTAGTGTGAGGAGGTTCATTTCAATGCAGTTCTACAAAAAAAAAATTGTTAAATGCCTACGATGTTCGGTTCTGGTCACAACTCTTTGCCCATTTGTGCTGTTTATCCCAGGTATACGTACTGATGGACAAGCTATAGATATAATCCATCCAAATGTATGTCTTAATTTAAATAGAACATATTTTTCATCCATGAGGCTTTTCCCATGTGGATGGTCAGGTAAAACTTCTATGAGTGGTTATGAATCCCTTCCAGAAAGCTATGTTACATTTGGGGGCATTATGAAGCCAGTATGAACAACTGGAACATCTCACCTCACCATCCACAGAGAATCCTTCTCCAACTTGGACTCTTAGACTATCATACAGTGATGAACCCCTTTGGGAAATATACATCTCCCTGTTTTATGCCTTGCTTAGTTTTTATTATGGATCAGAGGGTCATCAAACAGGGTTATTTCTACCATGTCTTTCTTAAATGATTCTGGTTTATGGATAAAAGATACCTTGTTGGAGGAGAGACTTTTTAGGCAATATTTTGCTTTAGTGAATCAAATGATTTTTTCATAATTAACAATGAATACCATGAAATCTTGTGTCCCCTACATCTTTCAGTAAGCTGTCAAATGGTGGTAACCATGTAGTCAATTGTAGAGTATCATTTGTGAAAGCATTATTCCCTTCTAGCACCCTCATAGAAGATGTCGTTGATTCATGTATAAATTAGTCTCATAAAGATTTTACATAAAGGAGAAAGTAGTCTAGATTTATATAGAAAAGATTACTAAATGGTGTATGCCCTTTGACCCAGCTATACAACTGCTAGACCTATACTCAAATGAGATCAAAGAGAGATAAAAAGGTCCTTTATGTGCAAAAGTATTTATAGCAGCTCTTTTTGAGAAAGCAAAAAATAACAAACAAAATGAAACTGGAAACTGAGAGGATTTCCAACAATTGAAGAATGACTGAATAATGGTATGTGAATATGATGGAATACTTTTGTGCTCCAGAAGTGAGGAAATAGATGATTTCAAAAAGACATGGAAAAACTTACACTAAAACTAATGCAAAGTGAAGTAAGCAGAACCAGGAGAACAGTTTATATTATAATAACATCAATATCATAAAATTAACTATATTGAAGACTTTAATAAACTGATGAAGAAAAAATGAGCAGAACCAGGAGAAAAATTTATATAATAACAACATCTAGATAAAAACAACTTTGAAAGCTGTCAAAACTATCATCAGTACAATGACTATTCATGATGCCAGAGGACTGATGATGAAACATGCTATCTACTACAAAGACCTAACAGATTTAGGGTGCAGAATGAAGCATACATATTTTTGTATACAACTATTTAGAGAATTTGTTTTGCTTGACTATGCATACTTATTACATGAAATTTGTTTTTCTTTACTTTTTTCCCCAATAGGGCTCAGGGGGGTGGGAGGGAGAGAAAATAGATTTCTGCTATTTTTTTTTAAATAGGTGCATGTGTGTAGGGTGCTACAGTTGTGAAATATTGCATGCACTTTCAGATGAAGTCACTGTATTATTTTTACTTAACTGTTTTACTTTGTAATGAGAGACTTCTCCCTAAGTGGAAATAATCTGTAATGAATATAATGTAAACACAAAACACATCAATAAAACAAATAAAAAAGAAAATGGGCATAATATGTTTCTAATCTCTGGGTCATTGAATAAGAGGAAGAGTGGATTGAGTTGTCTTCAGGAATTACTTAGCATCACATGTGATTAGTTTTGCTGTATTATGAATACATTTTGGTGATGCTCAGCTATGTTGTCTCTTGATCACCGGTGACTTATTTGCCAAATCTAATGGCTCCTTGTCAATATTCACCCACCTCAAATCTTCTGAAGAAATTGATACAGTTGAAAACCTTTTTCTTCTTCCCTCTTTTTTTAAAAAAAGTTCTGAACTTAACCAACATCAAATAAGATAAGTGTTTCTACATATAAAGCAGAAGAGAAAAAAGGGCACCATTCATGAAGCCACCAGTCTGTATTAGGAACAGCTTGCTTTTTCTCCCTAAGTATATAATGCATTCAATATGTTATCTCCAAAGCTGTTCTGCTGATCTAGACAAGTTTCCTTCTTAAAATACTCTTCTCAAGTGCCTCTTATTATGATGCTCTTGGGATTTTCCTCCTTTGCTCCTTCTAGGTCTCCTTTGCTGGGGCATGTGCCCCTATCACCCATAGCCCTACACTGTGCTCAGAGTCAGTGAGTGTGTGATCTTCAGTTTCTTTTCTTTATGTTCTCTACTTTACAACCATCCAGCCTCACTACTTCAGTTATCACTTTGATATGGGTAACTCTCAACTCTGTATCTCTAGCACTGATCTCCACTGATCCCTGACCTCCCATCCTCTATTTCTATTTGCCTGCTAAACATCTCCTCTTCATAATCTCACCATCAGGTTGTTGTCTGTCCCTTGTTTTTGAAGAGGGCCAATGGCATCATGGGGTGATCTCTTGACTTGTGCATGAATAGGATTTAAGTGAGGCAGAGTTGTGCAAAGGCATCAGCCTCACTCTCTCTTCCAGTCATTGAAGTCCAGTGGCAGGTCAAAAATCAGGATGACTGGTGATGACCTGGGATGCAGTAGATGACCTTGCTGTCTTCAGTGTCTGACCAAGCTCTAAGCACTCCACAGCTTCATGGTTGTTGGAACAAATTGTTCTCATCTCCCCATTCTGCTGGGGGAAGTCTTCACATGCTTGGGGTAGACATCTCCCTGATTCACTTATAGGTTTGAGACCTGTCAGTTACTCTCAGTCTGGTTTAGCCTATCTCCTGGGAATGTGGCCACTATGCCTTCTACAGTTTCTTGGAGCCTCTTCAAAGTCAGCACATCCAAACAGAAATCATGATCTTTCTTACAAAATCTGCCCTTCTCCTGACTTACCTATTTTTTGCCTTTGGATGTGATGGGTTCCCTGTCCTTATAGGTCTTCAGAGAGAGAGAGACTGAAACACCAGATGTGGGATGTATTGAGGATCAATCACCACTTGTTGGATGTTATAGTAAGGATTCCTTTCAGGTCCATGTTGGATTAGATCAGGGCTGGGGAACCTGCAACCTGGAAGCCACATGTGGCCTTCTAGGTCCTTGGGCGCAGCCCTTTGAGTCCAAGTTTTACAGAACAGATCCTTTTATTAAGGGGATTTGTTCTGTGAAGTTTGGATTCAGTCAAAGAGCCTCACTTGAGGACCTAGAGGCCCATATGTGGCCTTGAGGCCACAGGTTCCCCACCCATGTGCTAGATAATCACAGAGGCCCCTTTCGACATCCAAATTCTGTGATTATGTGTTGTCTTTGATAACACCCTTTACATTATTTCTCTTGTTTAACTCCCCTTGTTAATCTTTGGGTAATCTTCAACTTCAGTTCTTTTGAAACTATAGTATTCCATGAGAATTAACGAAAATGATTTTCATAGGGGCAGCTAGGTGGCACAGTAGATAGAGCGCCAGCCCTGTAGTCAGGAGGACCTGAGTTCAAATGCAGCCTCAGACACTTGACACTTACTTGCTATGTGACCCTGGACAAGTAACTTAATCCCAGTTGCAGAAAGAAAGAAAGGGAGGAAGGAAGGAAGGAAGAAAGGAAGGAAGGAAGGAAGGAAGGAAGGAAGGAAGGAAGGAAGGAAGGAAGGAAGGAAGAAAGGAAGGAAGGAAGGAAGAAAGAAAATCTTCATGAATCAGTCAGTAAACATTTATTAGGCACCTGCTGTGTGCCAGGCCCTGTGCTAAGCACTGGAGATATAGTTCTCAAGGAACCCACCATCTAATGGGAGAGATAACATGAAAACAGTTATGTACAAATGAGATATATAAAGGATAAAAGTAAGATGAACACTAGAAGGAGGTACTGATTTTAAGGGGAATCGGGAAGGTCTTTTGTAGAAAGTGATTTTAGTTGGAAGGAAGCAGGAGGTGAAGAGGGAAAGAATTCTAGGCATAAGGAGAGAGCCAGTGAAAATGCCCAGAGTGGGGAGACAGAATGTTTTGTGTGTGGAAGAACAACAAGGAAATCCCTGGATCACAAAATATGAGGGGGTAAGGTGTAAGAAGACTAGAAAGGTAGGAGGGAGCCAGCTTATGATTTTAATTGAGCATACTCATTGTTTGGAAGGCATTGGTATAATTTTGATATTGGCCTTTTATCATGTCATTACATTGCCACGTAGTCATTTCTAATAGGAGGTTTGGCTTTGAATGCCAAACTTGATCCTGGGAGCCATTGGAATTTATCGAATAGAGGAGGGTGCATCATCAGACGTGTGCTTTAGGTTTAATTTGACAGGTGAGGGGCTGATGGACTGCAGTGGGGAGAGACACATGAGGCAAGGAGACCAAACCAAAAGACATCGGGATGGTAGCAGTGTTAGAAGAGAGGAGGGGTCATACACTTGGGATATTACAAAGATAAAATAGGCAGAACTGGGCAACAAATTGGATATGGAGGGGTGAAAGAGAATGAGGAGCCAAGGAGGACACCTAGGTTGTGAACCTGGGTGACTGGGAGGATGGAAGTCTAGGAAGGAGGGAAGATGGGAGTGGGGAGAGATAATGAGTTCAATTTTGGAAATGTTGAGTTTAAAATGTCTATGAGATATCCAGTTTAAGATATCCAGTAGACAATTGGAGAGGTGAGGTTAGTCTGGAGATTAGGAGAGAAATTAGGGCTAGATAAGGAAGGCTGAGAATTATCAGCATAGAGATGATAATGATTCTATTGAGATCACCAAGTAAAGTGGTATAGAGGGGAAAAGTATAGATAAAGGTACGGTAAGAAAACAGCCTTCTGCAAATAATACTTTAGTGCAAACCACATCTTTACTATCGTGCAGCTGCCTTCCAAAGGAAATATGAGGACCACGCTAGTTATTCTTCTTGTGGCTTATTAGACTTGATAGAACCTCTAATTCCATAGGGTCTGTCTTCAACTGGGAGTCTCCAAACCATTTTCTTGGGGTAATAGGAAGAAGACCACAGGAAGCTGTATTCACTCTGTATTCTTGTATCTCTGCTTAGCAGCCACATCCTATCACAGAAAATCAGTGGTTTACTTGAAAATTCGGATTCCGAGCCTGTCATTCATTTTATCAGTTCAGAAGCTTCCTAGAACAATTTGTTACTGGTAGTATGGCATTTGGCAAACTGCTTTATAACCTCACTGAACCGAAGTTCCTTTTTAAAGCTAAGTTTTATTTTCTTCAATTAATGATCTGTTTTCTCTCCCTCCCGCCTCTCCCTTCCTCTTGGGGAAAACACAAAAATAAAACAAAATCCCAAAATGATTTCATGATGTCGGGGTCAAGGTACAGTGTATCTGACTGTAGCTTATCAAAACATGGAGTTCAGGAGGCTGTACCACAGGTTGGGCACAAATATTCCCCATGTACATTTGGGAAGAAGATGTCTCTAAATTTGTGCATCTTATATTTGTCTTGAGTTACTGCGATTCTGTTTTGCTCAGAGAGCACAGTGCCTTCTTTGATGTGGGCACACCTGTGCCAGTGTCTCCCATGTCTCACAAGTGATGCCAAAGTTCTTTGGAGAGACCTTGAGAGAGTCCTTGTATCATTTTTTCTGACCTTCATGTGGATGCTTGTTTTATGTGAGTTCTCTGTAATATAGTCTTTTAGGCAAACATCCAGCATTTGAACAAGGTGGCCAACTCATCAGGAATCGTGCTCTCTTTTTGTAACCCTTGCAACAAATATGTAGAGTCAAAGAAAGCAAATTCCCATATTGAATGTGTAAAAAAAACCCCAAAAACAATATGTCTCATCTGGGTCAGGAGGTAGGTAGTATGTTTTATCATTGGTCCTCTGAAGTTGTGACTGAATATTGAGTTAATCAGAGTTCCTACATCTTTCAAAGTTATTTGTCTTTACGATGTTATTATTGAATAAATTATTCTGGTTCTGCTCACTTTACTTTGCAACTGTTCATATAAGTCTTCCCAGGTTTCTCTGAAGTTTTTCATTATTTCTTATGGCACAGTAGTATTCTGTTGCAGGAGTCTCAGTTTCTACATCTGGAATAATAATTCACTACGTGCATTGACCAGGCTATATAATATAATAGATATTCTACCTATTGTGTTTTGAGGATTATTGTGAAACTTAAATGAATAAATATATGTAAAAGGCTTTGTACATAAAGTCCTGTATGAGTCAAAGCTGCTATTATTCCAAGTTAATAATATAAATAGTAAAAATGTTTAAACTATTTAGAAAACAAACTATTTTTAGTCATTTGGGAAGCATTCATTTATATATGCAGAATCCTGTAATTACAAATTAACCTTAGCCATTCCCTATCGCGATTTGTACCTGAACTGACTGCTAGTCAACACTTAGCCAAGTTCTATTATTTTTCAAGTATGTGCAATAATTAGAACAACGTTATTTGATTCTGTCAGGCTTTTTAATACTTCAAACTGACCCCTGGTAAGTCTAGATTATTGACTTATTTTTTCACCTACTCCATATATACATACTGCATTATATGTGGGTATAGATCCCTACAGGCAGTCTGTGTATGTTTGTTGGTGTTTTGTAATCATGTCTGTCACAACTAGTCTATCAAAAAATGAAAACATTATGTCTATTGTATTGTTGATGTCACTGATTTATTCTCTCCATTAGGAGCAGTTAGCACACCAAAATTATGCTTGACAGTGTGATAAATTATACTTGTGTTTAATTTAAATAAGCATGTGTCTTTCCCCGCCCCGCCCAGACTAAATGCCTTTTTTTGTCTTTTTTTTTTAACAAATCCATTTGTAGTGCTTAGAGACCTTTTACACAATTAAATAAACTATTAGTCTGAGAACAGAAGATAGAATCTTCACATTTGTTAACTGATGAAGTATATTATACTTTGGTCATCACAATTTACATTTGTGTGGTTAGTTCATCAGCTAATAGTAATAATACTAGCTAACTTTTATTTAGCATTGTAAGGTTTACAAAGTGCTTTACACATAGAACTTTAAGATAAGGTGGGCAAACTTTTTCTGTAAAGGGCCAAATAGTAAATATTTTTGGCTTTAAGAGCCAAGAGGCAGAATTGAGGATATTATATAGTTATTAATATAACAAGAGACAAAAAAATTTCCACAAATTTTTATTGATAAAATTCAACATTTAATAATAACAGCTAAGTACAATTGTTTGCAATACAGGTCTACTAATGAGAAGAATGAATTCTTTTTTTGGAGATAACATTTTGCTTAATTGAGCTTCAGTATTAGTGCTCCCTATCATCAAAATTAATTGAAAACGTTCACATATTAATGCGGATCTATAATGAGATTTTATGTATTTTGTCTTTGAAAATGCCTTTTCACACAAATAGGTAGTGCCAACTGCTGCTATCAGTCTATAAGCATATGATTTTAATTGAGCATACTCATGGTTTGGAAGGCATTCGTATAATTTTGAGATTGGCCTTTTATCATGTCATGACATTGCCACTTAGTCACTTCTAATAGGAGGTTAGGTAGAAGCTGCTTAGTTGCAAATTAAATGGATTTTGAAATATAGAAGTTTCTTTAGTTTTTGTATCAAGGTCTGAAAAACACTGCTGGTGCTGTAGTTTGAGCTCAAAAAATATACTCCACTGCAAATTTGTGTGGGAATGGAGATCTCACTTCTTGTTTTAACTGTTATCACACAGGAAATGTTTAAGCAGTTTGATATTTACTAGTTATTCAAACAACCTTAGTTGTCATTGAACTGACTTTACCACAGCGTAAGTCCCACTTAGAAGATAAGCACTGTTTTGCTTTTTAATTTCAGGTTGAATTCATTAAGAAACATAATCAAGTCTGCAGCAAAAGCTCATTACCAAAGCTGTTTAATATTCAGAAATAGTGATTGAGGGCAGAGTTTCTTCAGAATTAGTAATAAAAAAGTGTCATGATTAGGCCATACATAAGACACTGCATCATTGGGATTTGTAGCAGGCTGAGCAGCAGTGGGAGACCATCATGTATGGTTTCTGACATCTACTCAGTTCTCCTGTTGTAGCATGAAAACAGCCATAGACAATATGTAAACGAATGAGCGCGGCTGTGTTCCAATAAAACTTTTATTTTAAAATATAAAAACCATTCTTAGCTTGCCAGCCATACAGAAATAGGGAGCAGGCTGGATTTGGCTGTAGTTTGCCAACCCCTGCTGAGAGTAGGGGTATGAAAACACCTTAAAGCACTATATAAATGCTAGCTATTATCACTATTATTATTATCAAAGAAATATAGGCTTTAATTTATTTTTTAGAATGTTGGTTTAGATTTAGTTCAATGAGAAGAATGGTGCCTGGGGAGATTTGGCAGTGAGAAAGTTGGAAAAGCTGTAGGTTTGGTGCTAGTGATGGATTGTGGACTCCTTGTCTGAGTACCAGCCTAGCTAAATTTGGATAGGCTCATCTCCAGGGTGTCTACAGGATAATGAGTTTCTCAACCTCAGTGACTTTCAAAAGCCATTTACTGTGTCATAGAGGCATGGTAGCCTGTGGCGGGGGGTGAGGCGGGAACAGAGGAGTACAGTCACACCAATGAAAATAAGAGATCTTTAAAATATAGAGTCCCAAAGAACCTTCATACTTAAACTCCTGTGATGTGTTTTATACATAATAAGATCCGATAAGGCAGAGCTTTACATTTATTTCTTTTTAATTCTGATTTTAGTTCATTTTAAGTCACTTATATTGAAATGAAATTTATTTTAGCATATTTCTAAGCATATATGTAGATATTACGTTTACTCCTTAAGTAATTGATATTTAAAATTAAGCCATTTATTTTTTATTGTACCAAACGCTCTTTTATATTTTATTTGTCCATAATTACTTAATTAAAATACTTTGAATAAGTGCTAAGGCCAATGTAAGGATATCAGCTATACCATATTGAGAGTACAAAATCTGATTTTTTCTTCCTCGCAGCTCTTTGGAGGAGTTGTTAGATATAAATACACAGACACACATTTAACAGGATTCCCCTCTCCTGTCCGCTAGTTAAGCTAAGTGACTGAGGCAAACGTCCTAGTAAGCAATATGTAATATGTCAGAAACACCGTTATGGTACAGATGTGGCATCATCTAAAAGGAAAAAATTGAGTGCGGGTTTGAAGTTGACACGTGATGAAAGTGGCCCCATGGTTGTCAATTAGAAAGCCAAGGCCTGGAACTGATAATTTAATGGGCAGTAACCCTTTTCCCCTTTCCCCCACTACCAGCCCCCCCCTATTTACTGAAATCCTAAAGGACCTTATTGCTCATGATGATAGATAGATAGATAGATAGATAGATAGATAGATAGATAGATAGATAGATAAGAGAGGTACATAGCCATACATACATATTGGGGAGACACCCAAACTGTCATTCAATATTAACAAAAATTTACTTTATTATGGGCAGGGCTTCTGTCAAAATGCAACTAGTTTTAATTTATTTCATTTTTAAAATCTTTTCAACATTCATTTCGTTAGGTGATAGCCATGGGGCATGAAGATGAACAAAAAATGTTTTGTTTTTTTTTAAAATGATCCAACGTCTACATTTTGTCGTGCGTGTGTGTGTGTGTGTGTTTCTCGTGGAGTTAGCCTCTGGAAGTTACTAGAAGTCTTTTTTTTTCCAGGACACTTCTTCAGAGCTTTCAGTAATATGTCATCATAACTATTAGGACCCCAAGTGATATAGTGCCTTTTGTTAGTTTTAAAAATGTGCGGTGTTACTCATTATAACCTGAGAGGAAAAAAGAGTTATATGGTTACATAAGAAAGTTGGGCAGCCATGCACATTTACTTCCTGTACATCTTATGAAAGGCTTTTTAAGTATAATTTTTCCTTTTCTCTTAACATAGAAAATTAAATATCAAGTGAACTGATTTTGAAGTCGAAATGTTGTTTACTTGTCTTCCTATTATCTGTTGTAATTTAAAAAAATATATAAGTAAATATACATTTATATGTACATATACATTTAATTTAAATATATTTATATATACGTATATTTCTTTTAAAGCTACCATACATGTATATATGGACATACACTAATAAACTACATGTACATACACCTTTATTTAAAAATATGAAGTTAAAGACAAAAAGGTTATAGCTAAGACTGGTACATTTTCCTTTAAAGAAAAGGTATGAGAATTCTTAGTGTCTGTGTCTGTCCATATATATATATATATATATACATATATATACATATATGTATATATATATATATTTTGGGGGGGGGCAGGGCAACTGGGGTTAAGTGACTTGCCCAAGGTCACACAGCTAGTACCTGTGTCAAGTGTCTGAGGCCAGATTTGAACTCAGGTTCTCCTGACTCCAGGGCTGGTGCTCTACTCACTGTGCCACCTAGCTGCCCCCCATAGATATATTTTTAAACTAACAGTTTCTATCAGTAAATTTTTAGTGAAAGGTAGCACAGTGAAAAAAGTCACCCAGAAACCAAGAAAATTGTGCTAGTAATCTTTGGAACTATTCTCAACAGACAACTGTTGGAAGCAACCTCTGCTTACTACTCTACTCACTTTGACCTTTAACCAGAGAAAATGGCAATGAGTCTATTGTTTGCTGTTGTTTAGATGATTTCAGTAGTGTTTGACTCCATTTGGGATTTTCTTGGCAGAGATACTGGAGTGGTTTACCGTTTCCTTCTCCAGCTCATTTTACAGAGAAGGAAACTGATGCAAACAGGGTTAAGTGACTTGCCCAAGGTATCACAGCTAGGAGTGCCTGAGGCTGTATTTGAACTCTGCAAGAGGAGTCTTCCTGACTCCAGCCCAGCACTCCATCCACTGTGCCACTTGGCCTCTTTGAATCTGTTGTAGGAAGCTCAAAAACAATGGGCACTTGCCTTTTTCAGGTTAATTCAGGAGGCATTCATTGAGCTCCAATTTTGCAAGACAACCCTTCAGCCTCAGGATACAAACAGAGAAATGAAAAATAGCCCCTGCCCTCAAGAAGCCTCCATGCTACTGTGGAAGGATACTGAGCACAAGACCTGCCCCACTCAAATTCATAGATGGCAACAGTTGCTGAATGTGAAAGATTTGACTACAACCAACTTTGCATTTGTGATCTGGTTACGAGAAGCAAGATTTTTACCAAAGGGGCATACCCATGTTGATAGCCTTGAAAAGGCAGATGTTAACTAGCCTTTCTTGCTGCATTGGTGACTTTGTCATTTTCCCCAACCTAACTTCTTTTAAGAGGCAGAATAGAGTGTGGTTCCCTACTGAAGAACATGACAAATAACCATTTTGTTGATTATTTTGTTGATAGCTTTGAACTCTGTACATAATTTTTTTCTGGCTTTTTTCCAACTCTGGCTTATTTTTAAATCCTCCTAGTCCTGTTAATACTCCATTGCTGTCCACCTGACCGTAGTTACCCAGCTTCTGTTTCTAATCAATCAATCAACAGACACCAAGCTTTCTTGAGTAGATGTAGATTCGTGTTCTTGTCCAACATTTCAATTCAACTCATTCATTTGGAAAAATGTTTGTTAAATGCCTTCTGTTTGTAGAACGCTAGGCTCTGGGACAATGCTTCTCTTGTATAGCTTATAGTCAAGCAATCAGTCATTCATTTAAGCTCTTAATTTGTGGTAGGCACTGAGGATACAAAGTCAAAATTAAATAAGACAGAAACAAAAAAAAATCAAAGAGTCCCTGTCCTTCAGAAGTTTACATCATTCTGTTTGAGGAAGAGAATATGTACTTGTATTGACATATAAAAATTTATACAGCTAGTTTGGTAATTTGGGGATGGAGGGAGTACACTAACAATTGTAGGATAAAGAAAAAGGGTGCTTGAGCTGAATTTTGAGCATCTCTCAGCCCCCAAGCATTCTAATTTGGTTAGTTGGTCTGTACCATAGTGGGCTTATTCCAGGGACATATTCAATGATAAGATCTTTGAGAGTTAGCAGAAGACCTAGGTTGAAGTCCAGTCTCTGATAGGTAGTGGCGTTATGACCCTGGGCAAGTCACTTAACCTCTAAGTATCCCAGGAAACTTTCCAAGATGATAAGTTGCAGTGCAGGCGCACTGGTAGAAGGAGTTTCCCCCACCAACGAAACCACTAGTTCAGTCAGATTGTCTGGTGGAAGAAAGTAGTTACATCCATTTTATTTACAGTGGCCTGGGATTTAGGTGACAGCATCATTAGTGATTTTGTCAGCATCTCTTCAGAAACTCCTTCATATAAGCTGCATTGTTCTTTGAGAGATTGATCACTCTAAGTGGAGATCTAAGTGAAGGATTGAGGATTGAGAACTGCATTTAGTCAGTACATTTTATTATTTGTATGATGTCTCCAAAATCTCAATACTCTTCCTACTTTCCTTTACATATAGTTAAAACTGTTCTAGTGCCTCTCAGGAATATGGAGATGGCCTGGGTGATTAAAGGCTATGGAAACAAAGAGAAGGCTCTTTTAGGTCCTGCCAAATTAGGAAGGTTTTCAGTGAGGAGCTATTATTCCAAGGACTAAGCCTAGCTAAATGTAGTTTGTCAAAAAACATTGGCCACCAGGTGATGAATTTTTCTTAGCCACACAAACTCATGAAACCATTTATTAAGGCATGAAGAAGTTGTGGTCTTTGGTGGAGGGACAACTCTTGATAAAGACACAGGCTTTTGAAGTATGGAGGTGTGTCAACAACCCGGCTGGCAGCTTCTGTGGGGGTATAAGATTCACCCACAGCCAACACCCAGAAAGCTGCCAACAGCACAGTTTCTTTTGATCTGCTTAATTAAGGAAAGCAAGGTGAAGGGGTCGACAAGCTTACTTTTAATTCAAATATCATTCAGTTAGTTCAGGGAAAAAAAAAACCAGCACCCTGAACTTCAAAACAAAATGCAAATTACAGACATCAATAGACTTTGTCTGATTCAAGTCCCAACAGATAGTTACCACAGTTCAACAAAGTTTCAACATCCGGGTTTACAAGCTGGAGGGCTCCTTAGCTACAGCTGCCCAGAGTCTCCTCATCAACACCATCTCCAGAGCCCTGCACCAATAGCTCTGTCCTCCCTTCTTATAGGGCTTTAGACATCATCAGACATCATCTGAATCACCAGAGCTCAGGCTCTGGTGATTGGTTCTTGAGTTGGCCCCTCCCCTTAGGACCCTGGGATGTTCACATCCACATGGATTACATTAACACCTAATGGGGTTTGGGCCTGGGGCTTAGCACCTAGTAAAGCTCACTGAGATAAATTGAGTCACTCAAAGAAAACAAAGACAATTCTGGTTACAGGAGGTCTAAAGGATACAAGCAGCACTCATTTAGTGAATTATCTCTTATGTTAAACAGCCCCTACAATCCTCCCCTGCCACTTTATTCCTCCAACTGAATACACAAGAAGAAAAGCAGGCATAGAGTAATCCTTTATTTTATACAGATAATGTGTAGAGAAAGGCATTCTCTTAAGTATATGCAGAGTTAAATCACTAGTGACAAGGAGCATCACCCCCTCAGACTTATTGAAAAGTCAGCTGCAGCTCTTTTTGTGGAAATGAAAGGGATCCCCATCAATTGGGGAACGGCTAAACACGCTGTGATATATGATTGTAATGGAATATTACGGTGTTATAAGAAATGACAAGCAGAATGATTTCAGAAAAACCTGGAAGGATTTACATGAACTGATGCATAGTGAAGTGAGCAGAACCAGGAGAACTTCATCCACAGTAACAGCAATATTGTACAGTGAAGAGCTGTGAATGATTTAGCTATTCTCAGCAATACCAAAGGACTAATGATGAAGGATATTATCTGCCTCCAGAGAAAGAACTGATAGTGACTGAGTACAGATTGAAGCATGCTATTTTTCACATTTTTTTTCTTTTATTCGAGTTTTCTTATACAAAATGACTAATGTGGAAATGTTTTACATAAAAAAAGAGTCTGGTGGGCAGCATCACATTCACTTGGACCCAAGAAGACCTGAATTCAAGTTTTGCGTTAGATACTTGACTCCATGTGTGATCCTGGGCAAGTCAGTGACAATCTCTCAACATCAATTTCTTCACTCATAAAATAGAGATAATTTTTTTAATTAAGATTTTTTATTTTTTAGTTTACAACACTCAGTTCCGCATGATTTTAAGTTCCAGATTTTCTTCCCCTGCCCCCAAGGAGGCATGGAATCCAATATATCTTCTACATATAACTTCGCATTAAACTTATTTACACAATAGTCAAGTTGTAAAGAAGAATTATGAACAATGGAATGAATCATGAGAAAGAAGAAACAAAACCAAAAACCAAAAACAAAAACAAAAGAGAAAAAAAAAAGGAGAGCAAATAGTTTGCCTCAATCTGCATTCAATCTCCCTAGTTCTTTCTTTGGATGTAGATATCTCTCTCCCTCATGAGGCCTTTGGAGTTGTCTTTGCACCTTGTATTGCTGAGAAGAGCAAAGTCTTTCAGGGTTAGTCATCACAGAATCCGTATATCTGTGACTGTGTATAATGTTCTCCTGGCTCTGCTCCGCTCGCTCAGCATTATATCGTGTAGGTTTTTCTAGGTTATTATGAAGTCCGTATCTTCCCCATTTCTTATAGCACCATAGTATTCCATTACCTTCATATACCACAACTTGTTCAGCCATTCTCCAATTGATGGGCATCCCCTTGATTTTCAATTCTTTGCTACCACAAAAAGAGCTGCTATAAATATTTTTGTACATATGGGTCCTTTTCCTGCTTGTGTGATCTCTTTGGGATACAGCCCTAGAAGTGGTATTGTTGGGTCAAAGGGTATGCACATTTTTATAGCCCTTTAGGCATAGTTCCAAATTGTTCTCCAGAATGGCTGGATCAGTTCACAACTCCACCAGCAATGTAACAGTGTTCCAATTTTCCCACATCCTCTCCAGCATTTATCATTTTTCTGTTTTGTCATTTTAGCCAATCTGACGGAGAGATGTGGTACCTAAGAGTTGTTTTGATTTGCATTTCTCTAATCAGTAGTGATTTCGAGCATTTTTTCATATGCCTATAGATATATTCAATTTCTTCCTCTGAAAACTGCCTGTTCATATCATTTGACCATTTCTCAATTGGGGAATGACTTATATTCCTATAAATTTGGCTCAGTTCCCTGTACATTTTAGAGATGAGGCCTTTATCAGAGATGCTGGTTGTAAAGATTTTCTCCCAATTAATAGGGATAATTTTAGTATCTGCCTCACAGGGTTGATTTGAGGATGAAATGAGATAATAAATGTAAAGTGTTTCACAAACCTTAAAATAATCTATAATGTTAGCTCTTCCTCCTCCTCTTCCTTCTCTCTCTTCTTTCATCTTCTTTCTCCTCCTCCTCCTCTTCCTTCTCCTTGTCCTCCTCCTTCATATTCATTGTCATAATCTTTTTATCCTCATGCCTTTGAGTCGGGAGATATTATTTGCCCTTGGGGTGCCTAACTGTAATTAAAGATGCTTTATAAGTGTTGCTAGGTCTATCTGAATTATACTATTAGCCCTATAATTCAAGTGCTTCATAGATTGGATAGGTCTTCTGTGGAATAGCCTGTGAACCTATCCATCATTTTATAACATTTGTCTACAACTGACTTACAAGTGAAGAAGCTTGGTGATGCAGTGGATAGACCTCTGGGCCTGGAGTCAGAAAAAACTGAGTTCAAATCCTACCTTAGACACTTACTAGCTGTGGTGATCCCGGACAAGTCACTTAACCTCTGTTTGCTTCAATTTCTGTAGCTGCGAAATGAGGATAAGACGAGAACCTCTCTCCCAGGGTTGTTGTGAGTACCTGAAACATAGTAGGCACTATATAAACGCTAATTATTATTATTATTAATAATAAGTAAACTTAATTCTTTCCTGAGTTGGACACTGCCCATCTCTCTCTATATTATTTAACAGTATAAACACATGTCATCTTAAGTGTGTTTGTTACGTTCCTACACACAGTCTTTATACTTGAGGGGGAAATGTTAAAAAACAAAGCATTTGAAGAACAAAATTTGCCCTGGGGAATAAATAGAAGGTGCAGAGAAAGGTGGACAGGCAGAATGTCTGCTGTTCTAGAACAGAAAATTCCTGCACACTAAAGGCAGAGAGGTTTTAGAGAAGGATGGGTCTAGTCTGCATTAGCAGCTGATATGTAGGCCATGCTAAAACTAGTTACTTTTATTCTTTTTTATACTTTTAATCTTAAAATGAATGTGGGCCTGTAGACCTCATCTAAGGCTTTCTCTGGTAAACTTACGTCAGAGATGCTTTCTATATTTTCTCTATAATTCTTATCATAGGATCTTAGATCTAAAGCTAGAAGAAAATTTAGAGTTTATCAAATCCAACCCCTTAATTTTCCAAATAAGGGAACTGAGGCCCAGAGACTTTAAGTAATACTGCAAAGGTTACAAGGCAATAAGAAAACCAAGATTCTTGTGGGTCCAAATCCAGATTATACCTCCATGTTTATGGTACCTTTGACATCATTGATGACCTTTCATTTAACTAGGAGTCTAACCATCTGAATGAAGCCTGTTATGTATAGACCATTGTGTATTCCAAGATGGAGACCAGAATGCTTATTGAATAACACAAAAGAGAGGCTGGAAAAGAATTCCTTTTAAAGAAGTGATGCAGGCTCTTATTTTCAAAATTGAGTTTTTTATCCTGTAAGAATTTTATTTCTTCCTCAAGGGCAAGACTTCCTAGAAATGGTTTGTTATTTTGTAGTATCATGAATAGTCCCTTGAATTATACCAGCTTACATACCAACTTCTCAAGGCAGTACAGAGTGGTGAATCTTTAGTAGGCCCAGGTTAATGGAAGGCAATCATTCAGTGCCATCAGATGTCAGCATCTTGACCCTGCTATGCTTGTTCTCAGTGGGCTTTGATTTCCTCCGCTTCAGATATATCTGTACAACCATGCAACCTGTGTGCCCTTTCTCATCTCTGTCGTCACCACCGATTTCCCAAGCCATCAGCGGCAAAAACCAGAATTTATTCATCATTCACACTTTTCTGCATCAATGCAAACTTATCCCTCAGTACAATCATCTATGGCACTCAGTCAGTCAATAAACATTTACTAAGCGCATCCATTAAGTGCACACTATGCATCAGGTCCTGTGCTAATTGCCAGGGATAAAAAGAAAGGCAAAAGACAGTCCCTGCTCTCACAGTCTAATGAGGGAGACAATATGCAAAAAGAACAAAACAAAATAAAACTCCAAAAAACCCAACCAATTATATATAGGATAAATTGGAAATAATCAACAGAGTTTGGTGCTAGAATTAATGGGGATGAGGAGAGACTTCCTATAGAAGGTGGGATTTTAGCTGGGACTTGAAGAAGGCAGGGAAGCTAGGCAATGAGGATGGAGAGCATTTTAGGCTTGGAAGACAGCCAGTGGCAATGCCCAGAGTGTCTTGTTCAAATAACAGCATGGAGGCCAATGTTCTTCGATGGAAGAGTATGGGAGGTGAGGGGGGAGAGAGTAAAAAGTCTAAGGCTGGAAAGGTATGGGGAGGGCAAGATATGAAGTGCTTTGGAAGCCAAACAGAGGATTTTATATTTGATCCTGGTGGTCTTAAGGAACCACTGAGATGATCCATTTGTATATCTATATGATATGAATCTAGTGCAATGTTACTCTGTCTCCATAAGACACCCTAAGAATCCCTCAATCTCAACAAACAAATAACTCACTAAATTCCTGGCAACTCACAATGCTGAGAAGATTGATTTGAGTGGGAAAGACCATGCTACAATGAGAAGAATACTGAATATAGAATCACAGAATCTGAGTTTAAATCCCCACCTTGCCATTAACTGCCCTGTGTTACCTTGAGTAGGCCACTTGACTTCTCTCCTTCATCTTCCTCGTCTATAAAAATGAGAGGGTGGAACAATCCCCTTCTAGCTTGAGAGCTATTATCCCATGAGGCAGGATAGATCATGGGAGATGGTTAAAATGACGATCAGCAAATAATTGGTTTTAGAGCTTTAGTCTCTGGGAACCTTTGCAAGGGATGCTAAATGTTACAGGTTTGACTCTTGCTTTCACAATAATTCTATATAATTTAGCCATTGTCATGCCACGAGTTTTACTATATTGTTTTCTACTTGGTAGAATTTAATTTTGCATGCATCTTACTAAGAATTTATGGAAGCAAAACGGAAGGGATTATGTGAAGGAAATATGTACAGATTCTCTTGGGGCTCATTAAATTAAAAAAAATAGATGGGAGGAAAGAAAGCAAGGATAATGTAATGATAGTTAAGATGTTAAAATTTCATTTTTCAGGATAACAGCCATCAATTTCTCTACTGAGGGAGCTTTTCAGGAGTTCAAAGGTCAGGAAGCATCTCATGTCCCATGTAAGCTGAGACACATTTCAGCAAGAAGATATTAGAAGCAAATTTGGTGCCCATGAAAGGTGCCAGATTTTAATTACAGTTGGCATTTCTGAGCATGCTGTTGGCAGTGGTGGCCATCTTGTTGGAAAAAGCCATAGATTTTGACATTAGCAGTATGGGTGCCCAGTTGAAGAGACTGAAAATCATTTTCCCTCCTGCTTGGTAGTAAGAGAAAACTTCAGTGGTTAATATTTAAACAAGATGTGCTGGGTATTTCAGAAGAAAATAGTCACTCATCGGATTGTCTTGGGTGGTTTAGGTTGTCAGGGAGCCACGGGAGTAATAATTTCTATCTCACAGCTTTTAAACAAATCCAGTTAAAATGGTAAAAATGGGATGTTTCATTACAAGAAATGGAGTTGGCATCTACCAGGTTTTTCATTAAGTTCCAGGTCACAGACAAATAAAGAAAGTATGTTAGGGGGAAAAAAATTCCTTTTTAAAAATAATTAGGGAGATGTCTGTTTTGTTCACCAGATGGAAAATCAGTAGTTGTGGGTGGTCTCTGCTGGAGAGGGCATATCACAATTGGCAGAGCTATGCCTTTAACTTTTAAAGTCCTGGGACAAAAAATCTGAAAGTAATTGACTGTTCAGAATGCTCTGCATACATATCAGCCTTTCTAAAAGCCCTGGATTTTTTTCCTCCCAATTTTTATATAAGGATGTATAGGCTTTTAGAAACAATAAGATTAAGGATTTCTTGTTCTTTGAGTCCCAAAACAACATTACTTACAGGTCTTGGTTTGGGGGCCAGCCTTCTTCTTTCTCAGTATGTGAGGAGAATGATCTGATGAGATGATGTACATGTATGCCTTTTAGGAGCTTTGTCTTACTGTACTTATGATGGGCTTGTGGATAGGTAAGGTAAGAAGGCGAAGCGTGCCAAAAGCCTGAGAAATCTTTATTAGTCTAGGCTTTATTGAAGAAGAATGTTTGCTAATGGTATGAAAATCAGGGCTCTCTTTAAACGTGTCTTAATGTTTTGGTTAAATTAACTCAGTGGAAAAAAATCCAACCCATATATACTCATTACTTTTAGCCATTGAAACTAGAAAGTTAGCCCACTTTGTAAGCTCAGCAACCTAGCTTCTTCTGCTGTAAAAAAGGGGGGATGCTTTAGGATTACAGCATTTTATTCAAGCTAGATTTGTGTA
This sequence comes from Trichosurus vulpecula, assembly GCF_011100635.1. Classification (NCBI taxonomy): domain Eukaryota; kingdom Metazoa; phylum Chordata; class Mammalia; order Diprotodontia; family Phalangeridae; genus Trichosurus; species Trichosurus vulpecula. The sequence continues at coordinate 372,183,951 of NC_050576.1, forward strand.
TTGCTGAGCTTCGTACCCCCCAAATCATGAGCCAGTACATTTTGAAATGAATCTGTTTTACACGTGTGTAGTTATAGGCTTTATTAATATTTTAAGCTGTCACTTAAACTTCTTTATTTTTCCCCTTCAAGTCCAGTGATTAGAGGAAATATAGGATTATAGGTTAATAGAGTAAGCATATAGTATGCCAGAGGCATAAGCTTCAAATTGAATCAAAATACCCAAATTAAAACACAAATAGTTTTGGGACATCAAATGCATTTGGCTTTTGATAGACTCTATTTTTTTGCTTATGCATAGTAAAAAATGGCAGTTATTTATTGGTTCCACGTCCCCTCTAGCACAGATGCTGCACAGTCTGTCCCTTTTCTAGGCACTAAATAGTGGATTTAAAAAAAAAACAACAAACCATAATTTAATTCAGTTTTCCACTTGCATTTGCCGTCGTACTATTAATAGCTCTTCTTTGTTGTTTGGGCCTAAGACAGCGATGGGCTGGAACTAGCTTTAGTAGTATTTTAGTCACTTGGAACCCCCTTTTTGTACTGCAAAATAAGGCTTAGCTCCAGGCACTGTTTCTGAAAGAATGTGAGTCACCTTACAGATGATTAAATGCCATCCCCAAAATGCACAGTTGCGGAGAGCTGTGTGAGTCTTTGTAAGGAAGGTTATTACCTATTGGGGAGGGAAGGAGGAAAAGGAAAGAAGTGTCATTATGCTTTGAAAGAGTGTTGAGGACCTGATACAAGTTGAACTAGTTTCTCATCCCTCATCGCAATATTTTAGTGCCAGTGGGGAAATAAGATACAGGCCCACTGAGGGGCAGTGTTACGGTTAAAGGGCAGAAAAGGAAAGGAACTTTGGCTGTCATCCTTACCAATTTCAGAGAGCTCATGCCACATCTTTTTCAGTGAATCCTGTATTCCAAAGTGGGAGGGGGCAGGAACGGGAACTTCTGGATCATTGTTAGCCCACCCTGTTTTTTGCTCTTAGTACTATACCATTTAAAGGCACAGGAGCCATGTATCTGTGTTGCTGTACAGTTGTTTCAGTTGTGTTCGACTTTTCTCGACCCCATTTTGGATTTTCTTAGCAAAGAGACTGAGGTGGTTTGCCATCTCCTTCTCCAGCTCGTTTTACAGATGAGAAAATTGAGGTGAACAGGGTAAAGTGACTTGCCCAGGGTCATACAGCTAATACGCGTCTGAGGCCAGATTTGACTCCAGGCCCAGCATGTGTCCATAATTTTTGTATTACTGTGAATCTTGTCTCTTGGGGTAGGCCATAGTCATCGTCTCTGGTTGCTTGTCACCATGGGTGGCATTTTAAGTAGACTGCCTCCTGAATGCCAGTCTTTTAGGTGCTCCTCCAATGTAACCCCTCACCACATCTTTGTGTGGACTCTTACATAGGACTTATATATACCTGGGGAGAACTGGACAGTGACCATAGCATCACTGGAAAAGAAAGCAAGTTTCTAGTCAGAATATAGTTTGATAAAAGCAAAGCATACAGTTTGTGTAGGGAAGTGGTGAAATATAATATGAGAAAAGAAGGAACATAGATTTAGAGTGGGAAGGAACCTTAGAGGCCATCAAGACCAACTACCTCATTAAGGAAACTGGGGCCTACGAGCCTAAGTGACTTGTTGAGGATCAGACAACTAAATAAGTATGTGTGGTGGCATTTAAGCACAGACCTCCTGAGCCCGAGCCCAGTGCCCTGTTCCCTGTATCATACTGTTTCTCACAAGTACGTTGGTCAGTGCCTGACACATAGGAAGGACTTAATACATGCTTGTTGACTTGACTTAGGACCAGATTATAGAAGGCCTTGAATGCCAAGATAAGGAGTATGGACTTCATCTTTTAAGCAAGGGTTTTTAAGAGGTAAATACTATGGTAAAAGTAGTGTTTGAAGAATTAGGTTAGGTCATATGCCCTTTGACCCATAGATCCCACTGTTGAACATATACTGCCCCCCGAGACCTGAAAGGCAGAAACAAATGCAGGAACAAAGGACATGGACAGAACTAATGGGAAATAAAAGCACAGGGTTAGAAAATGCATAGACCTGATCGTGATCCTAACAATTTGGGGCAGATTACATAAGGGCTTTAAGTATTTATGGTCCAATTACAAAACATAAAGTATTACCTGGTATATTATCATTACGGTTTATTTTCTTTGTCACTGACTTTCCCATTCTGCCTCTTTTGTTCTTCCTTCCTTCCTCTTGACATTCTTGACAGTTATTCATTCTTGGAAGATTTTATTAGACGAGGAGGACTTTTGTCCAATTCACTGGAGTGCTGCTGTGAACTAATAATCTTATGGTAAACCAGTGGCTTAGATTTAATTTACTTGTTCCCCTTGGTTATAGCATCATCATCACTTTTACCTTCATTTCCTTTCTCATGATCAAGTCCAATGTTCTCACAGACAATGCCAGCCCTGGGTGACTTGGTAGTTAGGTGGGCATTCTTCTTCCTTCCATTCCTACCCCATTCAGTATTCCCCAGCCCCAATACCAAGCACCAAATAGTCTTCTGCCCTTAAGGAAAACCGTCCCCAAAAGTCACCCACATTGAGGGGTGAGTGACTACATGTTCCCCATTTTAGGAGTATTATGTTTTAAGAGAATTAGGGAGAGGATAGTGCCTAACAAAAGAGAATTAATTGTTAATAGAGCAATTAAAGTAATAGACTTGGGCTGACTCATAGGTGAACTAATCTATTACTTTATAAATCTGACGAGGTCTACCACCAAGTCACAAAAAAAACAGAACAAGGAAGGAGATTGAGCTGAACGGCTTCAAATGACCAAATCTTTCTCCTTTGTAGGCTCCAAGACTATAGAAGTTTTACCCAAAAGTTTTGGGGGGGCGATCTGCAGGGAGTGCTAAATTTTTGCAATAGTTAACACGAATGTATGAATAAAGCATTAATTAAGTGCTTACTATGCACAAAGCACTGTGCTCAACATTGTGTATACAAATATAAAAGTAAGATAGCCCCTCCTCTCAAGGGACTCACATTCTGATGGGTGAGACTACGCAAATGAAAGGTTTCAGCCTCAAGTGGGATGAAAAGGTCCCATGCTCCTTAAGGTGGAGCAGCAAAGCAGATGTTGATGCCTTTTCTTTAATGTCAGTACCGCCGATGAAATCAGATTAATTTCTGATGTCTACCCATTTGACAGTGCTAAGGACGTTGGTGGCAAGAATGGTTTTTTTTTTTCAGGGTCTTCCTTCAGTAGCTATGGCTGTCTATGGCTGTAGCACCTGAAGGAACAGTTGACAGGTTGACTCTCCAAAGGGTTTGTTTAATATGACATAAATGACATTTTAAGAAACATTTAATTTTTTTACATTTGTATAATACATACTACTCAACAGCCACCAGTAGCATTATAGCTTCCCCTATTTTCGTTTATTCTTTCATGTTCTCAAAGACTTTGAAATATAGGTATAATATACCTATATATGGGAAGCAACTTCTTTGTGATAGGAGATGAGTCAGGAAAACAAGATACTAAAAGTAGGAACCTTTCTTTGGAATTAATTTTGTAGTTAGCCAATGGTGAAGGAATCTGTGTGTGAAATTTTTGCTTTGTGGGTCAAGAATCGAAACTTATACCATTTTGTGGAATTAATGATGGAAGTATATATATGTTCAAATGATATTGTTTCCTGTCTTCCACAGTGTTACTCATTATTGGTTCAGATCATTACCTTTACTGGGTAATTATCGAGCCTGAAGCTCTTCAGTGCCCCATATGATTACAACTTCCCTTGAGAGCTCCCCTCCCCTTTTATAGATCTTTTCTGGGACAGTCTGGTATCGTAGCACAAGCGGCTAGTTTATGGGGCTTGATTCCAAGGATCAGGAAGTATCTAGGAACCCAAGTTCCCTCCTCATTTGATCTATGACTAATGAAGTTTTGGGACAGCCAGTGCATGGTATTGTTGAAGAAAAATCTCACTTAAAGTTCACCACAGGGTTTGGGTGAGGCCTTTGGTGCTGACCCTCCATATCACCACCTTAATTTCTTTTTCTCTGCGCTTCCGTTGGATTGTCCTGGAGCAGAGATTGTCAGATGGGAACAGCTTTGAACCAACCATTCTTGGGATACAGGGACCTTTTATACATATATATATATATATTTTCCCCTAAGACATATTTTCATTGTCCTTGGCTATTTAGGCAGAAATGCCACCCGTGGTAGATAGGGAGGTGGAAAACAGCAGTGTGAGTGAATGCTCGTGTTTTCCAGATTGTACCTATGCCACCATTGTAGATGGCCACTAGATGGCACTCACATATTAACATTTAGGCTAGTCTGACCTGTGTGTGCTGCCTTTGTAAAATTTTCAGAGGATTTCAGCCAAAGCTTTGATGCTTAAATATATATATGTATATATGTATATGTGCGTGTCATTAATGGCAATTACAAAGATTTTAAAAAGAATATGTAGTGGCCTTAAGGGATACACTTCCAAAAATACCTTCAAATTCTGTCTCCCTTTGTTATAACATTTTTTTTTTTACCATTAACAAAAGCAAATATTTACATGGCAGTTTATCCATTTTGTAGAGTAGGTGATAAAAACCACCCTGATTCTTTCTTCAACCGTTCTGAGACAATGTTTAGTATAAAGGCAAAGAGTATTGGGGAAATGAGGGTGGGGATAGGGAATAAAGAACTAAAGATTTAAATAGATTTTTCAAAATTGCTTTTTAAGATAGATTAAAATCTTTTTCTTCAGAAATGGTATATCAGTAGGCTCTTCATATATAATAATTTCTATAATCATTTTATAAGTTTTTTATCAAAAAATTTTTTGTGATCATCCTTTAAATCAAGATGGGAACATGCAATGTCTTGTTTGTTATAGGCTGTTGGATATAGATACTACAAACAAATAAATTGCTAAATTGGAAACTGCAATTTATATTGCTTTAACACATGGCACAAAAACAGAACTGTTTATTAAATTTTGAATTTGCCCAGTTGTACTAAAGGACGAGCCAATAACAATGAGTAATTTGTGCACAGATTAATCTGGATGCCGTCTAATGTAATGTTGGTTTTGCTTCTTGGACATCTTGGGGAGATATTCAAAGAATACATGCAAACTCGATTCATCTATGCCCATCTTAGCTGAGATAACAGCGCTGTAAACCCTACTGTTAAGGTTAACCTGTATGCTGCATAAGGACAACAGATGGAAATTCTGGTTTGCAGCCACTGCAGAAAAATAAAAACATGTTCCAAAGGGAAAAGGATCTTGTATTTCTGTGTTTGAACCTTTGATCTGCATTCACATCTGAAGGGAAGACTAGACCTTTTGGTGGAGACACATGGCTTTGCATCTGTGAAAACACAGCTGTATATAGCAAAAACAAAACTTGTGAAAAATACAATGGTTTTGCTGTGTCAGGTTCGCTGCTAATGTTTAAATTCTATACTAGATTGTCTTTTGATATGTCTTTTGAAAACTCTCCCAGTCTTTATACCATTGTTTAGTAAAGATGGTGTTCTAAAAATTCAGATTCTGACCTGTTTAGGAATTAAGACACGCTTCTCTTCCTCCTTTCCTTTCTCATAAAGAACTAATGAAATAGTTTGGCATATGGAGAGTGATTTACCTTGTTCAGCTGCAGAAATGGGAAAGGAAAGTTTTGGTTCTGGAGGTACCCCTGAAACTACAATCTGTCTTGGGGGGGGACCTAAATTCTAGGGGAAAAGTTTTGATAATGCTTCTCACTAAATCCAGAAACCATTTAAAAAAAAAACGACCAGTATCATGTTTCCTTTGCATTGCAAATCATATCCCAAAGGATCCCTCTAAGCACTCAGAAAACATCTACTTTGCTGTGCCTGACTAACCCCCCATCATCTTTTAACTGTGGGTGCCAGTTCTTTTTCGGCATTTCCCCAATTAACATAAAGCCTATACTGGGCCATAAGGAGGCATTCGCTTTGCATCCCTTTATTTCCTTCCGAAATTCCAGACACAGGACCAAAGCTTGTACGCCTGCCTTATCCTGTCCCATACAATTTCCTAGTATTGAATTGGCGATATCATTGCCTAGGCCCCTCCCCTTCCCGTTGGCTCTTCACCCCCCAAGCCTAAACATTCAGCAGTAGAGTTTAGGGATGTGGGTAGATGGAGAAGTGGTGAAGCCGAGAGCTAGAAGTGTGATTAGAGAAAGCAAAAGGCTGCCTTCATGTCTTCTCCCTGCCAGAGGTATTCTTCACTTTCTTCTGAGGGAAGCAAATGGAAGGGGAGCTGCTGTTGGGCTAACACCTCCCTCCCCACACACTGCCAACTGATTCTCTCCAGTAATACTAACAGCTTCATTAGCAAGCTGCCTAAAAGGATCAGGAGTTGTTGGAGTGGTTGTTTATTTTTTTAAAAAGAGAAATAGTTTTATTATTACCAATAATAATGATGATAAGGAGTGTTAATCACCCTGATGATAAAAGCATGAGTGGGATCACAGCTCCCGTCTGTGCACCAAGCAGAAAGTTTTCCCTTTGAAGTCATCGTTCCCTCCTCACCCTTCCAGGAGGGAAGAGGGAAAAAAAAACAACTGTAAAGATCTGAGGCCACGGAGGAATGCTGAATTGATGTCTTTCCTCTCCTTCCCTCCTCTTCCCCCTCAACAATCCTCCTCCCCATCCTTTCAACTCTGTGCTCTTTGAAACAGTAGAGTTAGCATTAGGCCAGCCAGGGCTACACCATCCAGACCCTCCACTGCAACAGGCATCCATCCCCTCCCAGCAGCCAGTTGGTGGGGGCGGAGTAGAAGATGGACAAGGAATAAAAGGTGAGGATGCAGGAAAAAAAGAAAGGTGATAAGGGACAGGAAAGAATTTCTTTCATAGTGGTATGTCAAAATCCATTTTGACTTAAGTAAATACATATACACAAGTAAATGCATTTACGCATTATATTGTATATATATATATACACACATATATACTTTTGTACATACACTCTATAGTGTATCTCATGCTATATATATACACACTATGGATAGTGTGTATAAACATAGAAAAATGCATATATGTATATACACACAAAATAGCATATGGGGAAGTATATGTTATGTGTGTCGTATACTTTCAGACTTCATATCCTCCAAATTCCAGGCTACAACTGCATTTTATTCCTGGGACTGTTGGTGTCACCAGAGTCTCTATTTTTCATGCCCAGAATATATTGTAGAGGACTTTGTAAAGCCTATTAATTTTTCAGGCAAAACAGATCAAGCCTGCCTTTGATGCTGCTGTTTCCTAATTTAATATTCAAGGGTAAAGAATTCTACCCTCTCTTCACTTTTTACATAATTTAAAAAGAGTTGTGTGAGTTTTTCCCCCAATGGCAGAGAACCAAAGGCATGTATAGGTGGATTTTTTTAAGTAAAAGGTCTAGGTAACTTTTTATATAGCATCTGCTCTAATAATCTTTACTAAAAATAACAGATATTATTCACACTTTACAGCTACCTAGGTGAATGGTGCTAATCCTGCATTTTAATTAGCTATCAATAGATGGAGCTATCAACAGCTTTTCCCTCTTGCTTTTTCTCAGTAAAAGAACAGATCATTAACAAGCTAATAACACTTTTAAGGGGAAAAAAATTACTCAGGATCATTAATTGCCAAAAGGTATCCAAAATCCTTACTTTTCTTGATTTTAACATCTGTCTTTGAATGTTCGTTTTGTAAAGTCTGTATTCATATTTTTTTTATTTGCAGTATGTTCATAGTAAATTTAAACTTTGAAAACAATTTCAAGACTTTTTGTATTCTTCTTTCTACATTTCAATAACTTTGGAAGAAAGTATCTTTTATTTCACTTCGTATGCTAAAATCACAGCTTGATTTTTTTTGCCACCACTCCCCTCTCCATTTGTTAGAAATGTCCTGTTTTCCATTGTTTGATTGTTAATATTGTCCAAAGTAAAAAATATATATATGTATACATATGTATGTATACATATATATATATATATGTCATGTATTGGATGTTTCTCTTTATATCTTCCTTCAATTGTATGATAATCCTAAACAATCCTGAATTCTCTTGAAAATTAATGTGGACACTGAAAGTATTACATCTTAGGACAGCTTTGAGTATGAGAAATGGATATTATTTTAAGGTGTGTACATAGTAATAACCATGAAAAATGTGTAAAAATTTAAAGGGTAACAGTAGCAAAGACGCTTTTAATAGTGTAAATGTTAGCGGTCTTAAAATAAAGTGGAGGGCTTTGTGACTCCCAAGCGTACAGAACTTGACTTCATAGCATATACGAGACAGCATGTAACACTATCTTTTCCTTTTAGGAGCACTAAAGTTCTTTCTGGGCACTGCAGGTCACTTATTTCTCAAAAATCTGATCACAAAGGAATAAAATAGGCTATTTATAACATCTACTTCATCTGTTGGGAGAAAGGAGGAGGTTGTATTATTTTCAGATTGTGAGCTTCTTAGGGAAACAGAAAGAAATATCTAGCCCTCCTCAAGAGCAAGGTGTGAACAGAATAAATTAAGATGCTATACTGACTCATCCAGCCCTCGAATTTAAAAATGATGTGATTAAAAAGGACACTAGAGAACAAATTTATGAAGTTGTTATGGCAACTAGATGACTCGGGCTGAAATGTGTATATCTAAAACAGAAGAGATTGGAGGAAGCCAGGGAAACAACACCACGTTGTACTGGGAAACACAAATTGAACAGTGGTATCCAAATATTATTCCTCTTAGAGCCATCATTCATGGTTACTGCCTCAATTTCCATTTTTAAAAAAATGCACATTGGTGGATACTCTCACAAACTGTGTTGCCCCAAATCCCTTATGCCCAGTATTAGCCACAGAATGCCTTGTTGGTCATCTGACCTGTAGACATGGTGACTTTAAATTGTTATATTCACTTATTTGCACTAATCATAAGTTTACATTCCTGTGATACAAAGTTTGATTTCCTCTCTTCTAGGGGAATTCTTTATATTCATTGTATTTACTATTCCTTCATTCAAGGAACATTGAGATCCAAAGGCTCGAAAATAACCAAATATTCCTCAGAAATATTTTTAATCTTGGAACAACAAAAAATAGTTGCTCCCTCTGGAGAGTTTGATTAGATTTTATTCTTTTTATGAATCTATAAATGTAGGGTAAAGTTTCAAATTCATACTCTGTAAACTATGAACTAAGATATTTATCATTAACATTTACATATTTGTGTTGTTAGATACTGAAAGGCAACTAGCTTAAAATATATTTAAAATACTTGAAATTTTCAGGCAGATTCCAGGCACATACAATGTTTGAAAGATGTTATTTTTAATATTTTTACTAATTTCTTTGTAAAAGGCTTTGGTTTTATTTTTTCCAAAACTTAAGATGCAAACAGAGTTAAATTTTTGTCCATTTCAATCATTTTGGTAGAAAATGAATCTATGAAGTATAAATAATTCACTTTTATCGCAAAAGTCTATACATATATTCCTAAAAAAGTAGAAATGGAAATATTTTCTTCTTTAAAATTTATTTGCTTGTTGTATGTGTTGACCATTCAGTTCCTTGTCCTTAAATTCTTAGCATGGAAAAGGCTTTTTGCTCTGAATAGCTTTAATTTCTGAAAATGAGGGTAATAGCCAAATAGAAACTAAAACTACCTTCAGAAAATGTGGCACTGTTCACAACCATCTCTTAAAATAATGATTCTAAAAAAATGTATTTTCCTTAAGCCATGAGTTTGACTTTTTACTATTTCATGAAATAATTTGACATTTTCTTAATTGGAAGTGAGGGTGTAATGCAAGAATTTCCGTTATGTAATGGATTAATTGTTTTCCTAATACTTTAAAGACTGAGATCGAAACATTTTTCCATTCTACTGCAAAATTAACTGCAATAAATCTGTCAGACCCAATTATTCATTTAAAACATTCCAGTCTGATTAAACCTGCACATTTACGTCTGATTTTTTTTTTCTGCTTTTACCTTTTCCTATATGAGAATGGAAATTAATTAGCTTACTTGCTTGTTTTAAAAAAATGCATCACCTTATAGAAGACCAATAGTTGATCTTTATCTAATAAGTATGATAAGAGAGTATTTTAAGATATGTTAAATTGAAGCATTTGGTGCCTAGTGCACAAATTTTATGACTTTAGTGGACTTTCAACTTTAGGCAGTAAAAAAAAAATAATAATATGACTTACGTGAATCTTTTGATGCTACCAACATGGATTCTATTTTATTTCAGGTGGGTCTTTTAATAGTTTGTTGATGTTTTCAGGGTCTCTAAACAAAGTCTGATGTGTTAACAGTCTTATTAACAATGTTAAAATAGAATTAACAGCTTGTGGATACCTCTAGAGCACAATAGCATGTCAGCCTTCCCTGCCCCCTTATAAATTGTACCCCGCTGTTTTCTCTTTGTTTCATGCCCAATCAGCAAACTAAACTTTTGTTGAGATAGAAGGCAGTTCAAGTGTTTCTGCTCCAGCTGAAGGGAGGAGCTAATGTGGAATTTATCGGGGAACCAATCAGGACCAGAGGGAAGAATGACCCCCAAATCGGGCCGAAGGGCTTTCTTGACCTGCTTGTCTGTCTGACCTCCGCCTTGCCATTTAGTTGGTTTAAAAAGGTTTTCCCTAGTTGTAGTTTACTTTATTCTGCTTTCACTACAAACAACAAAAGTTTTTGTTGACTTAAGATGACTCTCTGCACAGATTTTAGTTATTTTTGTGTCATTAAAAAATTAAAAAGAAATCTGACTTTAAGAAAGCTTACTAGCAAAGATAGTTTTTCTAAAATTATTAATTGTAATAAAATTGATCTGAATTTTAAAAATTATCTTTAGCCAGAGTAGATTCTAATTTCTTTCTCTCCTATAATGTGTATATATAGCATGTCAGAGAAAGAATCAGGAATAACAATTAGCTGCTGGTTTCAGACTACATGCTTACAGAAATGAAGCTTTGATGTATTTTTCCCCTAAAATATCTGCTCTTTTAAGCTATTTAGAGAGCATCTCTATCAGAAAGTGATGAATAGGTGTAGTGAAAATGATTTAAAGGAAGATTTACTTTTCCACTTTTATTGTTAATTATGAAACTTAGGGGAAATGTCAACACTTTAAAGTATGAAGTTAAGGTGCAGTGTAACAAGTGGGCATACCTCCTCATCCTTTTCAAATATGGTGTGTTGTGTTATAATTTTCTGTATTTATTAAATAGCTCCTAATACTTGTTGAGTGGCTATGCATGGTATTATATAATATTATATATTCTGTATGGTATGATTGAAAAATCCTTTGAGGTTTCAATATTCCTTGGATTGCACCAGAAATTTTATTCCCATCAAATGTTCCTTTCATTCCTGCTCTTCTTCCTTTTCTTCAATTAGAACACTTCATTCCAGAACTTCAGAATCAAGGCTGGCCTTTGAGATATTTATTATTGGCACAGTACAAATTGAAACAGGAAACTAAATATTTTTTTCTTGAGATAGAAGTTGAGTAAAGCCCCATAGATAGAGGAGAATATGGGAAGTTAGGGAGAATTCGATTTCTAATAGTTACAGAATATGACTATTGATAAGTGGGCTGTGGAAAAAAGTGGGGAAAGTGGGCTCACATCATTTTTTCTTGGCTAATGTGTTCAGCTGCTACTTTAGTTGAACCTAAACTATAAGGACTTCTTAGACCTTACAGGCTTAAGGGGGAAATATGTCCATTGATTCAACAATGTATGTAACAAGAGTTAACAGGCCCTTGTTTGCTACTAGCCCCATGGCCTGTGTATAGGTAATAACATTTTTCTGTTGGGGTCTTGGAAAGTTTGCTGTACTATTAGGGTCCTGTGGCTGTTCTACCCAGCATTCCACTTTCACCTGCAGTATTCATTGCTGGCCTCAGACTTCCTACTGTGTACTCTCTTCCCACCCTTTTGCCACAGAATCATTTCATAAGAAATGCTCTCTTCCTCTTCCCCCCACTCCTTGCTCCTTTCCAATGTGGCCAATGGAGGATTCAGAGCTCTAGATAGACCTCAGATTTTGTATGTCACAGTGGCAGGGTGGAAACCAAAAGGATTAAGAGAAGCAAAACAAACCCTGAAAGATACTCATATAGTATGTGGCATTTCGGATTTCCTGAGTTTGAGCATCATGGGGACATGGGGGAATCTAAAAGGACTAGGAAAAACAAAACTGATACTGTCAGCCCTATGCAGGCAGAAAAAAACTCAAGGACATGAGTTTTTGCTCCATCTTCTCTTTAGCTGGCATCTGATAGAGCCGAATATTTTAACTGATTTTTTAATGTCACTTGTATGGTTATTAGTGAGAACAGGTATAGAATAAAGAGCTACCTCAACTTCTATGATTTGTTTATTGTATTTTAAGTTGTTGCAGGGTAAAACTCCGTAATTGAATGACATTTAAATAATATTAAAGGTATACTTTTTCACCTTAAAGTACTTTCTAGTTGATACTTACCCCCTATAAGTTCTCAGCTTTCTCATTATGGTTTCTTCTGTAAGCCTGCAAGATGATAAGTATTAGAGATTAAAATCTTGGCCTTTAGTCAGTTGCCTAAGTGGACAATAACCCTGATCTCTCTGCCACTACCATCTTACTAAGAAGAACCAGTGATAGGAAACTTTACATTCTTGGAGCCATGTATTGAACTGTTCGGGTCCCATGACAAATCTCCTTGAACAGGTGTTTTTATTTGCAGCCATTTTGCTATTGTGGTTCAGTAGTGGATGAAACGACATCTGGGAGTCTAAAGAATATAAAATAAAGTGGTTTGTTTTTCTTTTAAAAAACTAGTTGACATGTTGCTTTTGCCTTTTAAAAATTGCTGTCCATACAGTCAGCTTTTCTGATGATCTCTGAGATTGCTGAAAGAGATCCACTTGTACAATAGTACATGAAAAAGAATGCCTATTTTTGCATTCATTTATAAGAAAATTTAGTCATTCTCTATCATAAGAACTTATGGACTATTATCTTTGGGTACCATTTCATCATCATTTGTTATATGGCAGAATTTATCAAGTATATGCACATATGCCTATATATCTACCAATATTTATAGAAATGTATAGATATGCATACATCTGTACATGTGTGAGAATACAATGTTGTGTTTGCTTCTTGTTGCCAAAAAATTGCATGTGTATTGTGAAGTATTTTTGATATAGCTAATAACTGGAAAACATTCTGAACTGAAGAGGATATCTTATTTCTATTTAATTATTCACAATAGGTGATTGAAAACAGAAATCAAATATTTTTTTAAGTTATTTTTCTTTTCATATGTAAAATGTGATTGTACGACTCTTGGATTTTTATAATTGATGTTGCTCTTACCTTACTGTACTGTTCAAATATGCTTAATCATGGAAATAATTTCTTCCATTTCTCCCTTTTTAAGTCAGGAAACTCGAGTAAAAGATAACAACCTTACTGAAGAACATTTTCCATATATTTAAGCTATGTGTGGAATTTGCAGTTTTCTCTCTTTTTTTTAAAATAATATTGCAAGAGCACAAAACCCATATTTGTGCCTATAAATAACATTCATCCTCCTGGTTAAAAATGCATGTTGTCTGGTTGGTTTGGAGGGGATCTTACTGTTTTTGTTTGTAAATATAACTATAATGATTGATGGCACATAGAATTCTGATCATCATTTGGAAGAATTTTGACAATATTGAGAGGATTTAGTTAACAGTTACAAAGGTAAAATACAAATTATAAAAGCTGGGAAAATAACTTCTGTTTCTTTATCTCCTTTGATAAATAAGAAATAGATAAATTTGTAAAACAATATAAAGTTGAGAAACCATTTAAAACATTGCATTTTTTATAAAAAAAAACTTGTGGTAGGGAGTAAAGGGCTGTTTTTAAAACAGAAATACTATCTGTACAACCAAATTTCTATTTTTTGTTATCAGGTATGTCATATTTACCTATAGTGAGGAAGCATAATAAAAGTGAGTCTTCATGCAATGACCCCTAAGAAATGTGTACATAAAATGATCAGTGGCTTTATTTGAATTTAATAAATATTTAATGAATAAATCAGCATGTACAGTGGTAGTCTGTTTTTTTTCTTAAAGACCAAAACATTAAAGCCTATAAGACAAGTCAAGGGAATCAGGCATAATTTTAGAAAGAAAAGTACAAATCATCATTCTTGATTAACTCCATTTCATGAATGAGTCCTCTTGTTACCAACAGAATGTAAATAGGTTGTATTTCACAAAGCAAAGCTGTAACAGAGTAACATTTAATCCTGACCAAACAGTTGCAGTTAACAATCTAGAAGATATTGGGAAGTGAAGGAAACAACATATTCAGGATGGATATATCTGTAGCTTAAAAAAAGATACTAGGAAATTTGTGAAAATTTGGAATAATTTGGAAAAAGAAATTTAGTAACTCCTTTCATAAGTACCATTCTCAAACCAATGACTGTTCCATAGATCAGTAGATCAATTAATTGTAATCAATTGTTTAATTAATCTTAGTCCATTTCTTCAGTTATGACAGTTAAGAAGTACAAATTGTAAATTCTAGAAGTTTGAAGGGGGATAAAAGCTGTTGGTTTTTGTGTATCTGAGGTTTCCTTCTAGCAACTGTAGCATCAAAATGGTCAAACTATTGGACTGATTCATGCTAGATAAAACAGATGGGATTCTCAGATCGTGCACCGTTCAGCCGTTTGATGGAATTCGCGCCACTCTGACCAGAGAACCCAGATGGTGCTTAAATCTGTCACTCTTTAACGACCCTACTGCTTAAAAAAATATTTTTATATTTTAACACATTCAGTTAATCCAAGAGATTAGTTATTTCCAAAATGTGTTCTGTGTGGGTAGGATTTACAAAGGTATAATCAATGGTACTTTTCTCCTGCATAGCTAGAGGCTGAGGGGAATAAAGAAGCAGAGATAGACTTAGTAGAAAAGATTTAGGGAGGAATAGTCTGGGGTACCTTGGACTTTGAAATATTTAGGCTAGTTTCTATAGTAGCAATGGGCATAGCACAGATTCCCATAAAAATACAGTATTGTTTGGGGGGGGTGGCAGGGCAGGTTGCGGAATAAGATTGAAGCTTCCCCCTGCCCAATCCTTGGGAAAGCTTAAATTTCACTGGGAAGCTATAGCTGTTGCTGAAATTAAATCGCAGCATGAGATCAAACTGGTGGATATGACAGATACCAACGTTGCCTTTGAGGAATTTTACTACACATTACACCAGGATAACACTGATGTGTTATGCCGTGCAATAGCCAGCACTCTTCTTAGAGCTGAGGAAGCTGTCTGATATGTCCCCAGGGGACCAGTTCTGACTTGATAAACCCATCTGAAATGGCCCTGGGAAGGACCTGTTCAGCTCCAGCTCCTTCACAGACCTCTTCAGGTTTCTGCCTCAGGCTTTCAAATGGTGGTGGTCATCCTTAAATCATTATTATTATTATTATTATTGTTTAAAACTAGCATCTCTGCCAAAATGCTTCAGTGATTTGGGGAATATGAGTGTGTTACCCTAGTCTTCCCACTCTTCACTCTAACATGTCTAGCCTTGGATAGATTTGTTTTGTTCCTTGGAATTGGTTTCCATCCCTGCTGGGATTGAGAAAGGAGAAATGAATGGCTTTCATCATGCTGTCTGCTCCTTCTGCCCCTGAATCAAATGTACCAGGTATCAAAATATGATGCTGAGTATACATCATTACAATAATGATGGAAATTTCCATTGCCTTTCTAGATGGTAGAGATGGGCAAACAGACCCAAATAACTACCTGAAAAATGTTTTAGAGCACGTGTGCCCTACATATGGTCTGTCAGTCCCTTGTGATGTCTAAAAGCCATTTGGGTAGTACTTGACCTAGAGTTTTACAGTAGACTCCCTGGCCTGGAATGCTCTCCCTCCTTATCAATACCCCTTAGAATTCATAGCTTCCCAGAATGCTCTCAGAAGAACCCGGAAAGACTTACATAAATTGATGCAAAGTGAAGTGAGCAGAACCAGGAGAACATAGCACACGATAACAGCAATTTTGTATGATGATCAACTGTGAACAGCTTAGCTTTTCTCAGCAATGCAATAATCAAAGACAATTCCAAAGGACTCATGATGAAAAATCCTATCCATCTCCAGAGAAAGAACTGATAGAGTCTGAATGCAGATCAAAGCATACTATTTTTCATTTTATTTGTGTGTGTGTATGTGTGTGTGTTGGGGTTTTTTGTCTGTGTTTTCTTTTACAGCATAATGATACGAAATATGTTTTGCATGATTACACATGTATAACCTATATCAACTTGCTTATTGTCTCAGAGGAGAAAGGGGAGTGAGGAAGGGAGAGAATTTGCAACTCAAAATTTTTA
The DNA here is from genome assembly GCF_011100635.1 of Trichosurus vulpecula. Lineage (NCBI taxonomy): Eukaryota > Metazoa > Chordata > Mammalia > Diprotodontia > Phalangeridae > Trichosurus > Trichosurus vulpecula. The sequence continues at coordinate 372,200,392 of NC_050576.1, forward strand.
AAAGCAAATGTTAAAAATTCTTTTTTACATCTAATTGGGAAAAATAATAAAATAAAAATCTTTTAAAAAGAATTCTTAGCTTCTTTCAAGACACAGTTCTAATGCCTCGTTCCACAGGAGGCTTTTCCAACACTTCCCCCCATACACATAGACCTCCACCTACCCACCCCAAGCCCAAGCTGCTAATACATTCCCCTCTAATGTTACCTTGTTTCTATTCTTCACGTAACTTGAATATATTTCTATGCGCACATATTGTCTTCCCATTAAGCTCTTTGAGAACAAGGACTATTTTCTGCTTTCTTTGTGTCCTCATTGCTTATTACAGTGTCTGGCATATAGTAAGCACTTAATAAAGCTTGTTGTTTAATTGTTGTTTATATTATGACAAAGTCTAGGTTTTTCTTCCTTTGCTTGGCTTCTTATTTTAAAAATCACACCATCCATTCCTCCATTAATGCTTATGACAAAACCCATGAATAGATGGGGACAGTTGTCATTTGTGTCCACATACACGTCCATCATCTAAACAAATTTGTGCTTTCTCTTTGTTCAAGTTAAACAAGTTTCATGGAACCATGAGAATAAGCAAGTTCTGTGGTGCTTTTCTTTTGAAGCCTTAGTACTCTGGAGTCTCAGGGACTTTACCAGTTTCTCTCAAGAAATCACTGTTTTCCCTTAAAACAAGATATGAGGCAAAATCTAGAACTCTAAACCTTTTTTCTCTCAGGTAGGGGTATGCTGTCTTTCTTCCATAATAATGTCAAGGGTATAGGTCCTGGGATGCTAAGACTATATAATTTCTGAAAGGAATAGAAGAAAATGGGTGGCATCTTTGCTCTCTGCAATTAACAATCAGTCTCATAACCTGACAAATTTTTTAAAAAACAGTATTAATGTGAGAGCTGAATTTCAATCTTTTTTTTTTTGTTTTGGTTGGTTGGTTGGTTTTTAGAAATAGGAAATATATTTTCTCTAAAGGAAGGCCAAAAAAATTTCAAACTATACTGTTTTTGATATTTCAACAGACTTATGATTACTGATAATAAGTATGAAAGATGCATCTTTCATGACATAGCCTCTTAGAATAGAAAATTTTCCTAGTAGGGTTTATTTACATAGATTTGGAGAAAAATTTACTAAATAAGAATTTTATAGAGCAGCACGATTTTATTTTTGCATTTAACTAATTTAGTGGGCTATACATAGTGTTTGTTTTCAAAGCAGTAAGTTATCTTTTGACCTTTATTTGTTTTAAACTTAAGCTTGATTATTTCTGTGTTTTCTTCTAAATAATCAGTAAACTGAGTCAATATTTATTTGATTTCCCCAGAAGAATAACATCTCTCCAAATATGTCTTTGCAGAATTTCTGGTTTCCTTTAAGGCTTATTTAAGTACTATCTTCTCCGTGAGGCCTCCCCCCAAATTATCTTAGATTTCTGTATGTATTTTTCATATACTCTTAAAGCTCCCTGTTGTCTCCCCTCATTTAATGTAAACTCCTTATGAGAAAGGATGGTCTCTTTTTCCTTTCATCCTCAGTACCTAACACAAAGTAGGTAATTAATACTTGTTTATTGATTAAAATCAGGAAATACAACTTTTCTCCACTGTGTTTTAATTAATTCATGCTGATTATTCAAGGCAAAAAAAATTATTCAAGATAAAATGAGAAAAGTGGTTTTTAAAAAAAGGACTGGATATCCCTTTTTCCCCTTCCCCACTAAGATTTAAAGCAAATTATGGTCCACTGAGAAAAAAAGGTCAACCCCAAGTAGACATTGGAGGAGATACAAAGTTTCAATACCAAATAGTCTCTGGTCTTGTGTAACTTGTGGTCTAGCCATGGGATAAAACATAGATAACACCAATACACAGTAATCCATCATAAACTCATTAAATAAACAGGTATGGATTCTGAAGGGTTGTACTTTAGTTAGTTTTAAAGGATGGGTAGGAATTCAGCAGATCAAGACGGCTCAGCAGGAGGATATACCAGGCATAAGCAATAGACTTAACAGAGGCACAGGAGTAAAAAAGGATGTATGTGTCCAATTTGGTCACAGCATAGAGAAGTTAAAGCGGAATAAGATAAGACTGACAAAGAGGGGTGATGTCAGATTGTAGAATGCCTTGAATGCTAGGCAAAGGATTGAAACTTTGCTTGGTGAGCAATAAGGAAATCCTGATAATTTTCTTTTTAAAAAAACTGTATATGTATGTATATATACATGTGTATATACTTTACATATTTTATTTCTCACAATTACATGCTAAAACAACTTTTTAACATTTGTTTAAACTCTGATCATTTTCAAGTATAAGAGTAATGGTATGAGATTTCTAGGTAAAAATACATTAATTCCACAGGTAATATGAAGGACCATTTGGAGAGGGGAGAGATTGGAGGTGAGAAGAGCTGGTACGAGGCTAATTCCAGAGTCCATTAGGGAAGGGATGTGAGAGAGCTTGTAGGAGTAGAATCTCTGGGACTTGGTAACTGATTGGAGATGAAAGATGTGGGAAAGAGAAGAGTTTCAGTTTCCAGTTCGGTGCTGGAGTATATAGATTTAGGAATCATCTGTATAGAGGTGATAGTAACCATTCCAGTGGATGAGATTGTCTAGAGAGAGGACATAGATTTCAATCAGTCAATCCACCAACAAACATTTTTGTGTGTCAGGTACTTGTGATATGTGCTGAGGCTATAAATTTAAAAAGGAGGCAATCCTTGCCTTCAAGAGGCTTATCTTTCAATTGGAGTATGTTTTCACAGGTAAGTAAATAGAGGATAGATATAAAATGAATACAGTGAGGTGAGACTGAAACAGTAAATTAATGTGGAGAATGGTTATTGTTATTGGAATAAATAAGAGGAGCTAGTAAGTAAGGAAGAAAGAATATAAGAGTATCAGAATACTGTAGTGTCTCAGAAAACAAGTGAGGAGAAAATACCCAGGAAAGAGTGGTCCAGAGTATCAAATTCTAAAGAGATATTAAAGAGAGTAGGGACTGAAACAAAGACCATTGTATTTGGTGCTTAGATGTTATTGGTGACCTTTAGGAGAGTATTGTCAGAGAGTGGTAATGACTGAAGCCAAATTATAAGAGGTTGAGGAATAGGTGACAAGGTGGTGAGGAAGAGTAGAAGTATTGAGTAAAGGCCACTTTTTTGATGAAGGCTGGCAATGATGAAGAGTAGAAGGGATGGGACATTGTTTTTATTTTATTTTTATTTCCTTAGGATTAGGAAATTGGGGCACCTCTGTAGGGAGATAGAAAAGGGAAAGACTGCAGTTGTGTGAGAGAAAGGATAATTGAGATAGCAATGTTTTGGAGAAGATGAGAGCATATTTGATAGAGGGATTAACCTTAGTGAAGAGTAGAGATATCTCTTCTTCTTTGAAAAAGCGAAGAAGGAGAGAGTGAGTGATAAGAAATGGAGGGGAGAAATTAAGGGAACTCTCATCAGATATTCTCAGTGAAGTAAGAGGCATGATATATCTGCTGTGTGGAGGGAGAACAATTGGGAACTTGAAGAAAGAGAAGTTTTGGAGCAGTTGATTGGAATGAACCAGGAAGAACTAGGAGAGTTGCAGGGAATTGATTGAGCAACTTATAAGTCCAGGTAAAGTTACATATCAAAAAATTTTAGTCAGCAAAATCAAATCCTTTAGTACTTACTATCTGAGAAGAGGAATGGATGATGTAAACTAACTAGGAATAAGGATTAGCAGGTTAGGAATAGCAAAAGATTGAAGGGTAAGAGAGGGCAAGGGATTGTAAGCCTATGGAAGATCATAGGAATGGGCAAAGGAATTAGAAGATATAATAAAAGTGAATAGTAAGTTTACTGGGAAAGATGGAAGGATAAGAGGTTGTAGAATTATAAGTTGGGCAATTGGAATTTATGCAATTCTCAGAGAGGCTAAGTTCTAAGGAGTGACCATGCCAGTATGTGGCTGAAGTGAGGTAGAGAAGGAAATTGGTAAAGTTGATGGGATTAAGGAATTTTTTTTGGTCTATTTGTTAGAAGAGTCATTGTAATGAATGCTGAAGCTGTGGAAAGTGGCACAGGGTTGGGTAGAGAGGATAATCATGAACCAGTTTTGGAGAATGACTTAGAGATAAGTAGAAAGAAAAACACAGCAAAAGGAGGAATGGAGAGTGGTACAAATGGACTTCATGAATATATGTTTTGTTCTCTTTGAGAGCTCTTCTAATGCAGTGAATTGCATTGATGTTATAAGGTTTCCTCTTCTTTCTCTATAAAGTTCCCTATTTTTAGCTTACGAGAGTTGTTACTCACAAGCTGAGATATAAACAGGATTCCGTAACCCGCACAGTAAACATCTCATGATTAGAGACAGAGTTCCTGGAACTGCAAGACAAGTTTGGGTTTAGTCAATCTGTTAGTTTTCCACACAGGCATATTTTCTTGTCCCACTATTTAATTTCGGCAGAGGCCTTACAGAAATTTCCGTGATGTATTAATGATGGTTTTTTTTTAAATTCTTAGATTTGTCCCCCATAGTTTCCAGTGGTGTTTTGTCATTTCCTGAAGAAAATCTGTATGCTGTCGCATATTAAATGAAAATAGGCATTCTTTCTTTCTCCCCGAAACATAGTCCCTCACCCCTTCAATGGGATTTAGTAATATGTGCTCTGCTGGAAACACATGATATACCAAATAGTCTTTTAATCATTAAGTGTGAAATTTAGACCAGGATTTTAACAGTGAAATTGTCACGTCAATCTGATTCTAAGGATCTTCCTTTTAAGAGATAGAATGGACCTTCGAGGTCATTTAGTCCATCTCTCATTTTACAGATGAGGCAGCTGAGGCCCAGAGATATTAAGTAATTTGTCCTACATTATATAGATAGTAAATGGCAGAGGCGAGAGTTGGAATCCAGGTCCTCTGACTCTACCACACTTTCCTTTTTTTGTTATTTTTGCTATATCACAGACAAGGTCCGTGCCTATTCTCTCTCTCTGTCTCTCGGTTGCTGACACAATCTAATTAGGAGTCCTGCCATACTATTTGTAAGAATGCCAAGACTGACAACAGCCTGACCTAGTAATTTGTGTCCTTTGTGAGGCCATGCACTACAGAAGTTGGTAAGGGAGCCAGGGTGTCAAAAATCAAGGAAGTATCATGGAATCACAGAATTTTAGAATTGGAAGGGACCTCAGTAGTCATATTGAAACCATAACCACTAAAGAACCCCTATATATATATATATATATATATATATATATATATATATATACATATGTATACACAATACCTGATAAGTGGCCATCCAGCTGCTTCTTAAAGATGTCCAATTCGCTACCTTCTAGGGTAGCCTACTCCATTTTTGGATAATTCTAATTATTAGAAGGTTTTGATCCCTAACATCAAGTTTAAATTGATCTGTCTATAATCTCTACCCTTTGCTCCAAGTTGTCTTATAAATCTAAACACAACAAATCTAATCCCTCTTCTATGTGATAACTTTCAAATAATGGACAACAAATATTTATTCCCCTCCAAGTATTCTCCAGGCTAAACATCTCTAGTTCCTTCAAGTAACTCTCATATGCTGTGAATTCAACTCCCTTCACCATCCTGGTTCCCTCTATTCTGAGTACTCTTCTGTTTATTAATTACCTTCTAAAACTGTGGTGCTCAGAATGGAATACAGTACTCCAGTGTGGTTTGACCAAGGCAAAGTAGAATGGAACTGTTGTTTTCAGTTGTTTCTGGGGTTTTGTTGGCAAAGACGCTGGAGTGGTTTGTCATTTCCTTCTCCAGCTCATTTTACAGATGAAAAAAAAACTGAGGCAAGCAGGGTGAAGTGACTTGCCAAGGGTCACACAGCTAGTAAGTTTCCGAAGGCAGATTTGAACTCAGGAAAATCAGTCTTCCTGACTCTAGGCCTGGTACTCCATTCCCTGCACCACCTAGCAGCCCCAGAGTGGAATTACTACCTCCTTATTCCTAGAATCAGTACTTCTCAATATAAGCCAATATCATATTAAGTTTTTTTGGCCACCATCTCACACTATTGACTTATATTGAACTTGCTAGCCACCAAATTTCTGAAATGTTTTTCAGACAACCTGACACCTAACTTGCCCCCCTTATCTTCTACTTGTAAAGTCAGTTTTTTTTAACCAAAGTGTAAGACTTTATATTTATCCCTATTAAATTTCATCTTATTAATTTAAATCCAAAGTTCTAGCTAGTCAAGATTTTTTGGATTCTGTCTGTGTCCTCCAGGACGCTAGCTATCCCTCCCAACTTTATGTCATTTATAAGGTGATATGCCTGTGATGGTATGCTTTTATTCAAGTTATTATTAAAAAATGTTTAACAGCACAGCACTCAGCATAGATTCCTGAGGCCTTCCACTGGAGAACTACTTCCAACTTGGCATGATGACTACTCGTTGAGTCCAGCCATTCAGCTGGTTCCAAATGCATCTAATTGTACTATTGGCCAGCATACATCTCTGCATCTTTTCCACAAGAATGACATTCCCCTGGTCTCCTAGCCTAGTAACCCTGTCAAAAAAGGAAATAAGGTTAGTCTGGCATGACCTGATCTTGATGAAGCCATTCTGGCACTTTGTGATCATAGCTTTTGTTTTTTCAATGTTCACTAATAACCCCTAACCCATTCTAGAATTTTGCCAGGAATTGAGGGAAGTTTAACTCGTTGGCCTACTCTATTCTTCTCCCTTTTTGGAAAATTAGGAAAATTTGCTCTTCTCTAGTCTCTCTCAATGATCTTTGAAATAACATCCAGAGTGGCACAACAATCACATCCACCAGATCTTTCAGTACCTGCGAGTATAATTAATTTGGATCAAGTGAACTGCTCTCTTAATTTAATTGGGCATCAAATCTCCATTAGCTTATCAGAGAGAGTACTCATCAGTTACTCTCCTATGTTCCCATCTTCTTTCTAAATCTTTTAAAAATCTAAGTTGAATGATAAGTTCTTTGTATGTTCTTGCCTGTATCTTCAGACTTTAGACCAAAAATAATGGTTTTGTGTGCCTTCAGAATTTTCTTCTTGAGACTTTCACTTTTCTTTGCAGCTGATTTTTCCTGTACAATTTTAGTCCATGGAATCCTACCTACTTTCTTCTGAACCCTATGAAAACTATTCTAAAATCTAGAATGTATGTTAGACAATGCTCAGTTTTTCTCTCCTCTACCACTAACTTTTAAAAAAATTATATTTATTTAATATTTTATTTTCCCCCCAATTACATGTAAAACAGTTTTTGACATTCATTTTTAAAAATTTTATCTAAATTTTTGAATTCCAAATTCTGTCCTTTCCTCCCACCTCACCCCCTTCTTGAGAAGACAAGCAATTTGTGCATATGGAGTCAGGCAAAGACATTTTCCACATTAGTCATGTTGTATCACAAACTCTTAAAAGAAAATAATCACTTCCCCTAAGGTCTTGAATATTTCACCCCAGCAACTAGTTCCTCTCTGTCAAGGAGAATCAGATCTGGAAAAGAATCTTCCCTTCTTAGTTCTTCCATATTTTGAATTATCATTGAGGAGAATCAAGAGTTATGGGTGTCTCTGCTTTTGGCTCTGTGAGTGTCCGGTTAATTGAAGTCTCCCACCACAATTCTACGATGCTTACGTGCAGGCTTGCAATCTCTTTCCTGAGCCAGTACCACTCTTAGACTTGAGCAAGCAGGGTCTTTGCCCTGGGTCCCAAGTTTCAGAGTAAGAGGGATGACCTGGATCTTATAATGTGGACCTGCCTTATGGATTTTTCTTCATGCCCTTCTGATATACCATTTGCTGTGCTAATATATATTACTGAGATGCCAAAAGTAACAAATATGAACATAAGTATGTGTAAAGAAGAGGGTTCTGAAGTAGACTTAATTTGTTTACTTTATTGTAGATAACAAAAAGTAAGGTATTGATAGTAATAAAATATTTTTAAAATCTATTTAGGCCTTTAAAATGATCCTAGATGGAGAGAAAGACACCGATAGTACATTAAATTGAAAAATTTTTGCAGAAACAAAGCCAATGCAACCAGAATCAGAAGGGAAGCAGAAAGCTGGGAAACAATTTTTACAGCCAGTGTCTCTGATAAAGACCTCATTTCTAAAATATATAGAGAACTGAATCAAATTTATAAGAATATAGCTATCCTGGGCCTCATTTAGTGAAATCATTTAATTTTGTGAGTGAGAATTTTGAATACTTTAGAAGAAACAACATTTTAAAAATATTAAAATTTAATTTTTTATTTCTTACATAATTGCTTTAATTTACATAATAATAATAAATCAGTATACCTCACATGAGCCCATTAATTTTGTAATACCTTTTAAAATTAAAATGCTTATATAGGCAGGGACCCCACCACCTTTCCAGCTCCCTTTTATGTGGTGTCTCCACTCATTAGAAAGCGAATTCCTTGGGGGGAGGAACTGCCTTCTTGTATTTGTGCTCCTAGTACTTAGTACAGTTCCTGATAGATTGTTATTCATTCGTGTTCAGTCATGTTGTTCATTCATTCATTCAGTTGTATGTCCAACTCTTCATGACCCCATTTGGGGTTTTCTTGGCAAAGGTACTGGAATGGTTTGCCATTTTTCCTTCTCCAGCTCAATTTATAGATGAGGAAACCGAGGGAAACATGGTGAAGTGACTTGCCCAAGGTCACATAGCAAGTAAGTAAGTGTCTGAGGCCAGATTTGAACTTAGGAAGATGAGTCTTCTTGACTCCAGGCCTGGCACTCTATCCCCCGTACCACCTAGCTGCCCTGGCAGATAATAAGTACTTAATAAATGATTTATCTGTCTCTCTGTCTCTGCCTCCTACTTTCTATCTGTCTGTCTGTCTATCTGTCTGTCTTTTTAGCTAGCTTTTCACTTCCCAAATCAGTTTTCTCTTCTGTATCCCTTGCCTTTAGTGGACAGCAATGATGAAAACACCACTTGTGTGCTTATGGCCTTCAGTTTCTTGACCACAAATAGATGTTGAGGAAACTAAAGCCAAAAGAATAGCCAAGTACGGATGTAAAGGAAATCAAAACCAATTTGAAAGGTTCGAACCAAATCAGGGATGTAGAAAGTTGTGGAGAACATGGGAAAATGTCCCAAGATGGCATATACCTCTCCTCTGATGCCATTTTGTGAGTTGGCACATCTAACCACATTCTATTCCTCTTGCCCTTAAAGGGAATGGGTTATAGAAACTTAGATCTTGTACAATGAGAAGCACATGAAACACATATAAAAGAGAATACAGCTAAGGGCTATATTGTATAGAACAGACTGTAATAAACATGGACATCCTCCTCCTGTACTCCCTTCCTGGGAATAAAAGAAATCAGGCAGTAGGCCTATTGAAAGAATAATATACTCAGCTTCTCCTGTATATCCTTTCTTATGTGTTTTTCATATGTGTCTGTTTGTAGAAAGAAATCTGAGTCTATTTATAACAGACCAGTTTACCTATCTAACCTTTTATCTTAGTGACAGAAAAAAATGTTGTATCCTTTGAATTAAAAGGAAAACAAATAATTTTTTAGAATTTTTTTGTTTCTTTTTTTTTTCTTGAGATAGTGTATCATAGAAGGAGCGTTAGACCTGGAGTCTAAATCTGTCTGCCAACATTTAGCTGTATGACTAAAGACAAATTAAGTGAACAAGTATTTATTCAGCACCTACCATATCTACAAATCATTGTCTGAAGTACTCTGGGGGGAAGAAAGAGGACCAAGATGATTTTTGTAATGTCTAGCTCTAATCATTTAACTCTCCTACTAGACTGAATATGTAAATACATGAAAAATTAAATAACAGTGAGATTTAAATATCGGTTCAAAATATCAGAAGATGAGGTAGTAATTAGATGAATTAGTAAGGGAATTCTAGATATAATAATTGTTCAGAAGAGGAAGAGATCCCTTTAGGCCCAAGGCTTTTTGGAAGAAGTACGATTTCAACTAGATTTTGAAGAATGGGTAGAATTTGGATAAGTGGCATCCCAGGCAGTAAAATGGATGGAGTAGCATGAGAAAAAAAAATCATGAGTGCCTAATGTCCTGGTAATAGTGAATAAACTTGTGTTACTCAAATTTAGGGTCCCTGTAGGGGAGTAATAGGAGTTAAGAATAAAGAGGGTTAAGACCAAATTTTGGAGTCCTTGAAAGCTCAAGATAGGAATTTGGGATTTATCCTGATAGCAGTTGAGAGCTGCCTATGGGATGTAGGGTGTTAGTGGTAGAAATGAAAAGAAAATGGATGAGAAACTTGTGACAGTGGGCAACTTCTTTCGCCTTGCTGAGTTTCAGTTTCCCCACTCGTCAAATCAAGGATGAGGTAATTGCTAACTTACCCTCTCCTTCCGAAGTCCTATGATTTGAATAGATTTCAAAGGAAGAATCAGCAAGACTTAATGATTGATTAGATAGAGACAAGGGAGAGGGAAGAGTCAAAGGTAATTCTTTGTGGAAGTACAGGAAGTGAAAGTTATAATCAGAGAGGGACAGCTCCAAATATGAGGTCTGCAACATGAAACATGGCCGTGGGATAATAAATTCCATGATGTGGTTGTGTTGGACAAATTCTAGGACTCAGTTTCCTCCTCTATAAATTGAGGGTATTAAATTAGATGATCTCTTTAGGTACCTTCCTGATCTAACATCCTATGATTCTAACAATTTGCAAAGCTCTTTTGTTATACTTGCTGTTTTCAGTGAACAAGAAATCGGGAGACATAGATTCAAGCCTTACCTCTCCCACTTACTGACTTGGGCTAGTTAACTTCTCTGAACTTCACAATCCTCATTTTCAAAAAAGGGCATAACAATACCAACCCTGATAGTGGTCCTTCAGATCAAAAGAAGTAGTGCTTTTGGAAGAGCTTTGAAAACTATAAATTGTGATCCTTGTGTAAATCATCATTTATCATTACCAGGGCAGATATTAATATAGTTTGTGATTTCAGTTTTAAAAGGAAATTAAGAGAGGCTTTAGGCTCAGGAGCACATGGATTTAAGTCTTGCCCCTGACAAATATTGATGATATAACCTTGAACAAGTCACCTAACTGCTTCGTGCCTTCTAAACCTAGCACTTTCAGAGCATGTGTGGATTTGCATCGGCACTTCACTCTATGCCTATAATTTATAGGAAAGCTAAAAAAACTTACTCCATATTGGTTAGGAAATCAAAATCAACTATTCATTAGTTCTGTTAACTTACAGCCTTTAATCCCTCCATTAGAAACCTGCAGTAATGCCTCATTCTGGTACAGAGGGGATCATTGGCTCTTGGATTTCGTGCCAAAACAGAAGCTCTGATAAACTCATCAGTTCAAATGACCCAACATTCATTAAGTGTCTAAGAAGGCAGTGTGAGTGTGGGATTTTGAATTTGAAGATGAAGAATCAGATTCTAGCTCTGCCATTTATTAGCTGAGTAAACTTTAGTAAATCTCTTCACTTCTTGGAGGCTTTTTCTTTATTTATAAAATGCGAGATTCAATTAGACGACCTCTAAGGTTGTAGCTAGGTGGTTCAGTGGATAGAGTGCTGGATCTCGAATCAGGAAGACTCATCTTTCTGAGTTCAAATCTGATCTCAGACACTTATTGGCTGTGTGACCCTGGGCAAGTCACTTAACCCTGTTTGCCTTAGTTTTCACATCTGTAAAATGAGCTGGCGAGGGAAGTGGCAAGCCATTCCAGTATCTTTGTCAAGAAAACCCCAAATGAGGTCATGAAGAGTTGGACACAACTAAAACAACTAAACAAAACAAACAAAAAAAGGTCACTCCAAGCACTCTCCTAATATAATCCCAACTAGCCAACTGGATGGGCTCAGTAATGGTTATATGCCACCTCAAGAGCAGCCTCATTATTTGGGGAGAGGGATGGAAGTTTGGTCCCTGAGATGAGAGATATGTCAACTTTTACAGGATTGTGATCCATTTCCAGTACATGGAGTACCCATACTGATTAAATCAAGGATCTTTCAACCTACCAAGTTTAAAACTACCATTTAATGTTCCTTGGCACCATGCTATTAATTATAAGTTAGGGAGAGATCTGTAAGCTTCAGATTTTGTCTAAATTTTTCTCTCATTAAGGACAGAGAATCTGGTTTTGATGTGACGAGAATCATTGATTTGTTCTATCACTTCTAGGTCCCGGTGTTACTCATTCCAAGCTTGTGATATTTCTGTATATGCTGCAAGTTCAGGAAGAGCATTATAGGTTTTAAATTTTAAAGTCTGAATGAGCATACTCTCTCACTCTCTCTCTCTCTCTCTCTCTCTCTCTCTCTCTCTCTCTCTCTCTGTCTCTCTCTGTCTCTCTCTGTCTCTCTCCGTCTCTCTCCCCTTCCTTCCTGCCTCTCTCTCCCTTCCTTCCCCCCCTTTCCTCTCTCTCTCTCTCTCTCTCTCTCTCTCTCTCTCTCTCTCTCTCTCTCTCTCTCTCTCTCTCTCTCCCTCCCCCTCTCCCCCCTCCCTTTCTCCTCCCTCCTGCCCTCTGCCTCTCCCTCTCTTTCTCCCCCTCTACTTTCTTTAAAATGTTAAGCAATAGCTTTACATCGGAGTTAGTTTTGGCATAAAAATTCAAAACCAGATGTTTGTCAGCCTAATGCAAAGTGATATGATGTTCTTCTGTACTCTGGGTGAGTTCTTATGTTCTTCTTTCATGTGACGTTGGGGATCTAACATAGAAACATAGATTTAGAAGGGGGAAGGACCCTCATTTTACAGATGCAGAAGCCTTATTCACAAAGAGGTTAAAGGTCCTCAGGCTTACACAGCTAGTAGGTATTTGAGATGGGATTGCGTCTTAGGTCTTTCTGACTCCGAGTCCTGTGCCCTTCCCACTATGCCATATTATGCCTCTCGTTATTGAAATTCCAATGTTTTTTTCTACATCAGTCTTTTGATTTTTGTTAGTTTATTTACCCCAAGAATCAAGAATGTGTGAGATGTAATTTGAAACCAAATGTACTAGTCTTCTTTGTATTAGAAAATTTTGTGGGACAAGAGCTCCCTAGTTGACACACCTCCAAACTTTTGAAAATACTGTAAACTATCATTTTTCTTTACACAATTCTATACTGTTGTAGTAATATTTTAATGCCTCATATTAAGACCTTTTTCTTTAAAGGGGAGAGGGTGCAAAACTAGTTTTTCCTTGAAAATTTAGCCAGATGAATTAGAAAGATCCAGCTGATAAGCTATTGACCGCACAAAAATACCAAACTAATATTTACTTCAGCACATTTTTTACTTTGGCATATGGCAGTGCCTTTTCATATATCTCACTAGAAAATTTCATCTAACATTTTCAAAACTGCAGACTGGGAGTAAGACAAACACTGCTCCTGTTTCTACCAAACCTGTCAACACCAGGCCATTTTGCTTGGAAGAAAACCAATGTTGTCAGCCAGATCAATCAGGCCACCTTGAATTTTCTCCTTTGGTAACATATTTTTCCAGGGTTTTAGCTCCATATAAGGATGCATACATAGTCCTTCCTCTGTTTTTAGTTCCAAGGTGGGAGGAGGGAAGGGTGGTTATGTATGGGAGTGGTGGCGGCATTATTGTGCAATTGATACTGGGTATCTTAAAGAGTCCTTGAATCTAATGATGCTCTACAGTAACTACTTCTCTGCTGCTTACTTCAAAAGAACAGCAAGTGCTTCAGCTTATGGAAAACACAGGGCACATAACCCTCCTTTGGGATCTTGGCATGTGCTTGGATAAACTAGTGTCTTATTATGAAACTATCTATGCTAATCCTATAAGTATGATAAACTAAAAGAACATCCCTCCATATCACCCAGCATTGTAAGGGCTGAGTAAACATTATTATTGTATTTTGTTATTAATGATAATAATAAAGTATTTATCATAGCAGTTTATACAATATATAAATAAGTTTGGTTGGCATTTCCAGCTGCCTTTCAGACATCTCTAACTGGTTGCCCTATAGACATCTTAAACTCAACATGTCCAAAACTGAACTTACCATCTTCTCCTCTAAGCTATCCTCCTTCCACATTTCCCTATTACTATTATGGTACTGTACATCCTTCCAGTCACCCAGGCTCACAACATAGATGCCATCCTTGATTCCTCATTCTGTTTAACCCTCTATATCCAATCTATTGCCAGGGTTTGTTGGTTTTGTCTTTGTATCGTCTCTCACATATGCTCCTTTTTCTCCTCTGACACTGCCACTATCTTGGTACAAGCCTTCATCACCTTATGACTAGAATCTTATAAGAGTCTGCTCATTGGTCTCCCATGCAACAAATCTCTTCTGCTTTAGTCCATCCTCCACTCAGCTGTGAAAGTGATCTTCCTTGAGAACAGGTCTGATCAAGTCACTCCTTTCCTCAATAAACTACAGTGGCTCCCTGTCACCTCCAGGTTCAATGATAAAATCATCTGTTTGGCATGCAAAGTTCTTCATGCCCTCTCCCTAGCCCGCCTCCCACCCCCAACCATTCCAGTCTCCTTACACCTTAGACCCTTCTCTCCTGCGTTTTCAGTGATTGAGTGACGTGGACTCCTTAATGTGCCTTTAACAAGACACTCCACACTCTGGGCATTTTAACTAGCTGTTTCCTGTGCCTGGAATGCTCTCCCTCCTCATCTATGCCTTCTGCCTTCACTGACTCCCTTCAAAACCCATCTAAAATCTCATCTACTTCAGGAAGCCTTTCCTAATCCATTTTAATTCTAACACTTCCCTCTGTTGATTATTTCCAGTTTCTCCTGTATATGGTTCGTGTATAGTCGTCATGTTGCCACTATTAGACTAAACTCCCTGATAGCAGGGATGTCTTTTGCCCATCTTGTCTTTCCAGTGCTTAACACAGTGCCTGGCACATAGTAGGCACTTAGTACAGAAATGTTTATTGACTGAGTGACCAGCCAAGTACTTTATAAATGTTATCTCATTTAATCTTCACAACCTTGGGAATGAGGTGTTATTTTTACTCCCATATTTATAGTTTGTTTTTTTGTATCTATATATATTTTTTGTATCTATATATGTTGGTTTTTTGTATCTATATATTTTTGTATCTATGTATATTTTTTGTATCTATATATATGTATATAGATACACACACACATATACGGATACTGGAAGAGTTAAGTGTCTTGCTCAGCATCATATAGCTGCTAGGTTTCTGAGGCGTAGTTCATATACTATAATTAAGTCTGTAAGATTGTAAGAATTCATCTACTGTAATTCAAGATTCAACCTATTCTAATTAGTCCTGCCTCTTTCATACTAACCTAGGTTTAGGTGAATAAGAATTCCTCTATTAAATGAGAAAGTTCTACCTAGATTTTGACTTTCTTAGCCAGTGTCCCAAAGTGTCCTGCATTGGCATTGCCATAATTTCAGGGCTCAAAGTCAGAAAGGCTGAAGTGGGAAGAGTGATCTAGAAGACTATATAAGAAAAGACCTTTTTTGTTTTTAAAGTTTTCTTGTGTTTTGTTTTTACGTTACAGATACTTAAAGATTACTCCCACTTCGCAAGAGGTCTCTTGTAACAGAATAAAATTGGTAATACAGTGACCTCATTTGAAAGTACGTATAGTATTTCACATCTGTAATTCCCCCCCCCACTCTATTTTTAAAAGAAATTAACAGAAATTTATTTTTTCAATCTCTCATTTCCTACCTACCCCATTGATAAAGAAAAACAAATTTATGGTATGCGTAGTCAAGCAAAACAAACCTATTGAGATGTTAGGAAATTGTGTTGGACTTGGTAGTAATCCCTTTATTACCCACCCCTCATGGTTTTTTATGAGGGAAAACATTTTGTAAATTTTAAAGCCTATATTAATGTGAGATGTTATTTTTATGTGTCTTTTCCTCCTCCCCCTTTTTCTTGCCAAGACTGCTCTTTAAAGGCTGACTGTGTTTAGAGTGTCAGCTGCTTCTGGGCAGGGACTGTTTATTTTTGTCTTTGTATTTCTGGAGCTTAGCACAGTGCTTGGAACATGATAGGTTTTTAATATGCTTGTTGAATTGAGTTGTTGTGTGTTCCTAGTGTGCCTTAGGTTGGATATTTTTCCATTAAGTCCATAGGGAGGAAAGAAAGAAATAAGTATTTATCAAATGCCTACTCTGTGCCAGGCACTATGCGAAGTGCTTTACAGATGTTCTCAGCTGGTCCTTGCAAACAACCGTTGGAGGCAGGTGCTTTATTTTCTGCATTTTGTAGTAGAAGAAACTGGAGCAAATGGAGATTACGTGACTTTCCCAGGGTTACACAAGTTACTAAGTATCTGAGGATTTGAACTCAAGTCTTCCTGACTCCAGCCCTAGAGGAGTATCTACTGCACCTACCAGCCTTTGCCAATAGGATGGAAGAGGAGGCTTATTTAAAAATAGTATCACATTAGCCTATAACATTGTTTACTTCTGATTAGGTAAAAATCTCTAGGTACATTTCCTAAATCCATTCGCCAAAATAACCTCTCTGAAATAAAGGTTGATGGCAGAAAAGGCATTTAGATGTTTCTAGGGAGCATCAATTTAAAAAAATAACACAGCCTTGAATATACAGCTTTTTCAGTTGGATTTTGTGAATAACAAAGCAGTTTTATCAAATGTGTGTGTGTGTGTGTGTGTGTGTGTGTGTTTTAAACCTTTCCATAATGAGTTCCCAAGTGCTTTTTGGCCGTGGTTATTAAAGCTTATGTGTTTGCAATTTCTTTGGCAAAATGCCTTTAGTTGAGAAAGGATATAGTGTTTTCTTGGTTCTTTGCCCAAAGTAATTTTGGAAAAGTCTGTGACTGTATTTTGTGCATGTCATTCTTTGGAGACAAGTCATTGTAATTACATTTGATCACAATCAGTTTACAGTTGTTTTATCATGTTTTCATGCTGCATATCTACTCAAACATCATAGCAAAACTTAATGGCTACTGTTTTATTTGTACATAAAACATTTTATAGCCTTTTTGTGCTGTAGACATCAGGTTTCAATCATCACTGCTCCACAGAGAGAGGGAAAAGTTGGATGAAGAACTATCAAAAATTCTCATCTACATAAAATTTTATTTCAGGTCATTTTGCCATAAAAGATATTGAATGTATTTTGTGGGTTTTTTCTCTGCATGGTAACAATTTTAGAAGAGTTATAATATTTGGAGGAAGCTATATTGAAATGGGGAAGTTGATTCAAGAAGATGTTTTCTATTTGGGTTAATTTTCCAATGGAAATTTATATATTAACTATCTTGAAGGGCTCCTGAATTTAAAATAAAAGCCAATAATATATCTGCACTTTTAGGATTAAAAAAAAGTTGTCATGGGAAGTATCATTTTTAATTATAAGATGAAGTATTTTCTTGTGTTATTTGAGGTCTGCAATGATGATTAGAAAGCTCACTTTAAGTGAAGATTAGAAAGCCCATTTCAGGTTTCTCTTGCTTAAATGCAGTATAATTCCCCCCACTGGCCAAACCTTTCATCCTGAGCTATCTGAACATCTTGATTCACCAGTCAATCAAGGAAATTCATAAGTACTCTCTTCAAATGATAATTCTCATTATTCCTTGCTTTTCCAAAAGGTTGATCCAAAACCCTTCAGAAAATCGGTTATACTGATATGTTTTTAGTAGCCACTGTTAAAGAAGCCCCTATTTGAAAAGTTTAATTAACAGGAAACTTTGATATCCAGCTGGGAAAATTAGTTTGCATCAAAAAAGGCAAGATAAAAGATTAAAGAAAATTTCCTTCTAATCTAATTAGCACCAATTAAAAGATGCAGAAGAATTTGCACCAGCAAATTGTTAATTATGTACCAATTCGCCTTTTCCCCAACCAAACTAAAAAAATAATAAATTCTTATCCTTTTTGCTTTAAGGTCTTATGAACAGTATTTGTTACACTCATTTTTTATATGATCATGGTGGAAGTTACCAATGTGAGCTATTTTACCTTCCTGATGTTTTGATTTATGTATAGATTTTGACATTTAAAGTTTCATATTATCTCTTATAATTTGAAAATAGCAAAAAAGAACAGTAACTTTTTCTCCAAAGCACTGATAGACTTAATAAGTATGTTGTACATATCTCTGCAATAATTTAACTGTTACAAAATATTTTTTCTGATCTGCTTTTTTTTCTGATACGATGTTCCAAGAAAAGAATCCTTTTGTTCCAATCATTTTGATGATTAAATCATTTCCTGTATAAAAGTGATATGTGATTCTTAATCCCTCTCACCCACTGGAAAACCAGAATCTTTTGGTGGGGGGTGGAAGTAGAGGAGAGGGGCACATCTGGTGATTAATTATTGTTGTCATTAGCATACATTTTTGAGGTGGCTAACTAAAGGTTGCGGTTGCTGGTCTTGGAACAGTTTTTCTTCTATGTGAAAGAATGAAACCCTAGTCCCAAAAGGGTTGTGCTGTTAACCGAGTATAGAGCTCAGTCTATATGAAATACATTTTGGACCCACTGAGCAGATTTCATGAAACCAAACTCTTTGGGTTAAGAGGAATCTGTTGCAAAGATGACACATAAGGGTTTTAGGATCATAGAGTTAGAGCTGGAAGAGACCTCAGAAGTCCATCTAGTATGATTCCTTCATTTTACAGATAAGGAAACTGAGGCCCAGAGAGGTAATGGGTGACAGAGCTAAGATTTGAACCCAGGTCCTCCGACTCCAAATTCAGTGCTTTCTCCACTGGCAAGGAACACTGGGGGGAGCTGTTTCAACTTAGGAAACTTCATTTCACCATAGAAACAAGATTTGTAAACAGGGAGATGGATTCAAACCTCCTTTTTCACATTTGCTAGCTATGTGACTTTGTGCAAGTCAGTTACTCAGTACTTGAATTTGCTCATCTTTAAAATGAAGGAGTTGAACTCAGTTGACTCTGGAGGTCTTTTCGTTACTGAATCTGTCTACGATCCTGTGACCCAAAGAAACATGGACAGAATCGGAAGACTGTTACTGCTTTCTTGTTTCTGTGGTTGATACATGGCTTTAGATGGTAGACGTATATTAGATTTGAGGCCTCCCAGGGTACGCTGTGATGCGCTGAAATAATTTTTAAAAATAATGTAGCCTGAAAGGACGAATGCACTTTTTAAATTAGCTCACTTAAAAAACCTGTTTACCTGCACATCTGAGTTCCTGTTTTTCAGAGCCTTTATACAATTTTCTATTACTCTGACATTTTTTCCCTTTAATTTCCATTGCATCTTCAGTTGGTGATCTAAATAATCATCTAGTGGGCGGGTGGAGGAAGCACAGGCCTGTTGTATCTATTTGAACACTACACATCTGCCAGAGTGCAAGCTACTTTATAAACTAGCTCTTCTGCGTCATGAAGATAATTGGAGTAAGCTGTTTAAGGATGTCCTCAGATATTATGGACATGCTGATACAGATACCCCAAAATCCTTTCTTTTAAATAGTGCGATGAAAAGAACATTGGGACAGGAGATAGGCAAATCATCCTTTTAACCACTGTGAGCTTTGGTCTCCTTTTTTTTAAAGTATGTTTTTGCTTTTTTAACATGGACTCAGACATCAAAAGCACTAACATTTTGATAGGCAAAGAACCCAAAAATTATATAAAACTGTAAATGTTATTATGTGGGTTCTTAAAGGTATATGTTAAATTCAACATGATAGTACCATTATTATACTTCTTGTTTGTCTACGTCATTTTCTGACTTTCAACTCTCTTCTAGGTATTTTAAGCAATTTTCGATAACATTCTTTTCTTCTTTTTTTTTTGTATCATCATTACTTTCCACCCGTACCCCTTATAACTTTCTCTCCCCCATCAAATAAAAGCATCACCTTGTAACAGATAAATGTAGTTGAGCAAGAGAAGTTCATACATTGGCCACACCTGAAACTGAAATCATTCAGGATTCTAGTCCTGGGGTGGGGAACCTGTAGCCTTGAGGGCACATGTGCCCTCCAGGTCCTCAAGTGCAGCCCTTTGACTGAATCCAAACTTCGCAGAACAAATCTCCTTAATAAAAGGATTTGTTCTGTAAAAGTTGGACTCAGACAAAAGGCTGCACCCAAGGACCTAGAAGGCCACGTGTGGCCTTGAGGCCTTAGGTTCCCCACCTCTTCTCTAGTCTATTACTTCTCTGCCAAGAACGTGGAAACATGATTCATCATTATTTTAATGGAGTCATGATTGGTCATTGCATTGATCAAAATCTTGAAGTCTTTCAGAGCTGTTTTCCTTTATGGAAGTTCTCATCCAAGGTCTATAATCTTTTAAAAGAATATGTTTTGATCATGGATCATGTAATTTCAATATAATTGAGTCCTTTGTAATCTTATATAATCTAAAAACATTATTCTGAGAAGGAATTCATTAAGTGCTTTCTATGTGCCTAGCACCGTGCTAGGTGCTGAGGGTGACAAAGGAAGGCAAAAGATACTGCCTGCCTTCAAGGATCTCACAGGTTAATAAGAGACCAGATAGACCTTTTGTTCTTCCAGATAGATTTTGTTATTATTCATCTGGAAGAACAAAAGGTTAAGAATATCAAGGGAATTAATGAAAAAAAATGCAAAGGAAGCTGAACTATCTGTACCAGATCTAAAACTATATTATAAAGTGGCAATCGTCAAAACTGTTTGGTACTGGCTAAGAAATAGAGCAGTGGATCAGTGGAATAGGTTAAGTGCTAAATGACTGTAGTAATCTCCTGTTTGATAAACCCCAAGATTCTAGCTTCTGGAATAAGAACTTACTATTTGACAAAAACTTCTGGGAAAACTGGGAAATAGTATGGCAGAAACTAGGCATAAACCAAAATCTCACACTGTATACTGGGTACATGATTTACACATAAAGGGTGATACTATAAGCATATTAGGAGAGCAAGGAATAATTTACCTGTCAGATCTATGGAGAAGGGAAGAATTTATGCCCAAACAAGAGATAAAGAACATTATGAAATGCAAAGTGGATAATTTTGATTGCATTAAATTGAAAAGTTTTTGCACAAAGCCAACGCAATCAAGATTAGAGGAAAAGCAAAAAGCTGGGAAACAATTTTTACAGCCAGTGTTTCTTATAAAGGCCCCATTTCTCAAATATATAGAGAACTATGTCAGATTTATAGGAATACAAGTCATTCCCGAATTGATAAATGGTCAAAGGCTATGAACAGGCAGTTTTCAGATGAAGAAATTAAAGCTATCTGTAGGCATATGAAACAATGCTCTAAATAAGTATTGGTTAGAGAAATGCGAATTAAAACAACTCTGAGGTACCACCTCACGCCTATCAGATTGGCTAATATGACAGAAAAGGAAAGTGACTCATGTTGGAGAAGATGTGGAAAAATTGGAACACTAATGCATTATTGGTGGAGTTGTGAACTTATGCAGCCATTCTGAAGAGCAATTTGGAACTATGCCCAAAGGGCTATAAAACTGGGCATACCCTTTGATCCAGCAATACCACTGCTAGGTCTGTATCCCAAAAAGATGATAAAAAAAGGGAAAGGGACCCACATACAGAAAAATATTTATAGTACTCTTTCTGTGGTGACAAAAAATTGGAGATTGAGGGAGTACCCATCAACTGGGAAATGACTGAACAAGTTGTGGTATATGAGTGTAATGGAATACTATTGAAGTAGAAAAGAGATTAGATTGAGAACTTCTTGAGAGTAGAACCTCTCTTCACCAAACTGCCAAAAGGGTCCTTGGGACAAAAGGAAAATGTTAAGTACTCCTGCTTTACTATCTTCAGTTTCCTCTTCTATAAAATGGTGGGAGAGGGAGGGGGGTGGTGATGGTGGTGGTGGTGGGTGAATTGGGATTAGATTAAATTAGATTAGATAATCCTTAAGGGCCCTGCCAACTCTAAATTCTGTGATTCCAAATGTAAACTACTGAGGATTTAGTTAATTTGGAAAATAAACTACTATTTAAGATTCCTAACTCAAATTTTCTCTAACTTGCTTGTCAGAGAAACCATGGTCTCCAACCACATGGGTCAAAGTTAAGCTTCCATTTGATGTGATATAAATCTTGTTTTCTAGCATCATGACAATGTTTTATATTTGGGGCATCAGGCATTTTAAAAATTAGGAATGCTCAGTTTGTATTTTTCAGTATTTATGCCTAAAACTTTAGCATTCACAGCTTTAGCTGAAAACAAACTGCTCTCAAATAGCTTTTACTGTCTGCTGTTTCATGAGCAATGCCAGTTTGAAGTTGGCTTGCTAATGGGGGATTTTCAATATGGCAGTGCCTCTGCAATAAAAACCAAATGGTAGTGAAATCTCATTTTAAAAAGATGATGGCAGTTCTCTTGCTGGAATGTATTCAGAAGATACTCTGTGATCATTTGCTTTCTTATGCCGTGCTTTGTGTTTCTATATGCAGGCTGCTGTAAGTCTTTGAGGATGTAAAAACATAGTTCAGTACACAAGGAGAAAAAAGCCACACACACCAAAAATAACTAGGCCTTAAGCCTATGAGGGTTGTAGTTTGCAGTTTTAGTAAATAATGTTTGGACTTGGACCATCTCAGCCTGATGAAAAGACAGTGGTAGTAAAAGGAGAAAAGGATTACACGATCACTGTTTCAGACACAAGGGAACTAAATCCATTTACTCCAAATGATCATACCCTGTAAAATAAGATTCATTTTTTAGAAGGCCCTAAAAATAGCTGACAGAGTTAAGAAAACTTAGCAGAAGGTCAGAGAGGGTTTCTTACCTCTAAATAAAACTGTTATAAATAAAAATGCTATTGAAATAATAAATAAAGGTCTTATAAAAACTGCCTGTAAATACATGAATAAAGAACTCTGACCTAGTTCTAGAAAAATATTTTGATTATTTTTCTAGTATTGGTGATTTTAAAAAATCAAACTCTATCCATGCCCAGACTTCCTCCTGATTACCAGCACATAGTTGTGAGATGGCTAACTAAAGTTTGCATGGTGCAGCCTTGGAACAGACATTTTTCTCTCTGTGTCAGAAGGAAACTTTAGTTTCCTTAGCCCCTTCACCAATTTGAACCCAGATGTAGAGCTTAGATAATAGAATAGCATGTTTCCTTATCATCCTTGAGCCTGATGCGTTGATGAGAAAGTTATAGTTGACTCACCATTCCACCATCTTGTCTATTTCCTCTTCTCTGTCTCATTCCTAGAAGGCACTCTTATGTCTGCCCCCATTTCCACTTGTTGAATGCCTCCCTTGTTTCAAGGCCCAGCTTAGAAGGAAGCTCTTATAGAGCTCTGAACTTTTTTATACATTTGTATTTTCATAGGGTAGAGAGGTATAAAGGTTCATAAAGATCATATAACATCTCTTATTTTATAGATAAGGAAACTGGCATAGAGAGTATCATTGAATTGCTAAAACTCATACAGGTATAAGAGAGAATTGGAATTTAAACCCGTGTGTTCTGACTTTAAATCCATTTCTTATTTCACTAATTCAGGCTGTCTTTGTTATAACTTGTATCACGATTATTTGTGTATTTTTTCTTATCCTTTCTTCTTCAGTTGGGGGCAGCTAGGTGGCACAGCAGGTCTGGAGTCAGGAATGACCGCTCATCTACCTGAGTTCACACAGACAGTTACTAGCTGTGTGACTCTGGGTAAGTCACTTAACCCTGTTTCCTTCATCTGTAAAATGAGCTGGAGAAGGGAATGGCAAACCACTCCAGCGTCTTTGCCAAGAAAACGCCAGATAGGGTCATAAAGAGTCTGAAACGACCGAGCAACAAACCTCTTTCAGTATCTCCTTCTTTAGGGCATAGATTATGTGATTTTCCATTTTTGAACTTTCAGTGCTAGTACTGCTAAAACAGTGCTGAATAGAGTACTAGGCCTGTCCTGAAAGGTCAGAGTTCAAATGTAGCCTGAGGCCCTTTAGTTCCTTGACTCTAAACTCTTTCTGCCTATTTCCTCAACTGTAATAATAGCACCTACTTCATAAGGTTGTTGTGAGGATTAAATAAGATAATATTTGTAAAGCGCTTAGCACAATGCCTGGCACACAGTAGGTGGTTAATAAATGCTTATTTACATCCTTCTGCCTAAGAGATGACTGTTTTCATGGACAAGAATGTAGGTAGTAGTGATAGGAGCTGTCTAGTTGCAGAAAATTTAGAGGGAATTGGACTAGAGAGCTGGCCTCACATGGTCTACCATAAAAAACTTGCTCACCCTCTTCCCAACCCCCCAAAATCTCCATGTAATGGAGGAAAATGTTTGTGCAATAATAGTTGAATCATTTTTGTTGTTTGCGGTTTATTCTTTTTCAGTCGTGTCTGACTCTTTGTGACCCCATTTAGGGTTTTCTTGGCAGAGATACTGGAGCGGTTTGCCATTTCCTTCTCCAGCTCATTTTACAGATGAGGAAACTGAGGCAAACGGGGTTAAGTGACTTGCCCATGGTCACGCAGCTAGTAAATGTCTGAGGTCGACTCTTCCCGACTGTAGGCCTGGTACTCTATTCACTGCACCACCTAGCTGCCCAAATAGAATCATAGAACACGACAATAATAATAAATAATAATAGAATTATAGGACGTAATAATAATAACAGAATCACAGGCTTAAGAATTTAGAGATTATCAAGTTGATATTAACTTTTCCCATTTTTACAAAGGAACAACCTCAGACCCTGAAAGATGAAGAGGTTTGCTCCAGCTCACACAGATTGTAAAAGAGCAGAGTAAAGATTCAAACCAAGATCCCCTGACTTCAAAACCAGTGATCTTTCCGGTACGCCACACTGAAATTGTGGTCATAGCGCGCATTTGTGTAGTCAGTCAGCGACTCCAGTTGAAGGAGGAGGTCCAAGCCACGCGCGTCTTCACTCCCCTCCAGTCTGCAGTTCTGACTCATCTCCACAGGACCTTCTCTTTCCTAGATGACCTTCACACCCCCCTCCCTTTTCAGTTCTCTTTTTATGTGTTGTCTTCAGAGACTATCTTTCTTTCTACTTGTGTTTGTATTCCCAGGGTTTAGCACAGCACTTACCTTGTAGTAAGCCCAGGGTAAATGCTTGTTGATGATACAAAGTGAAGTGAGCAGAACCGGGAGATCAACTTATCAACTCAATGGAAATATTGAAAAGATAATCTGCTTCGAAAGACACAGTAACTGATCAATGCTGTGATCACAAGTATTCTTCCAAAGGACTCATGATGAAACATGCTATCCCTCTCCAGATAGCGACCTGATAGACTCAGAGTTTAAATGGAAGCATATTTTCTTCTTCTTTTTTTTTATTTTTGAACATGTCAGCTGGGTGGCTCAGTGGATAGAGCACTGGGCAACCTGAGTTCAAATCCAGCCTCAGACTCACTAGCTGTGTGACCCCTGGGCCAGTCACTTAACCTCTGTTTCCCTAAGCTACTGGAGAAGGAAATAGTAAACCACTCTGGTTATCTTTACCAAGAAAACCCCATGGATAGTATTGGCTTTTTATGGTCCATGGGGTAACAAAGAGTTGAACATGATTGAACAACTGAATAATGTAGTAATTTGTTTTGTGTAACTACACATATCTGTGGCAAACCACTCTAGTGTATTTGCCAAAAAAAATCCCAAATAGTGTCATAAAGAGTTGGATAAAACTGAAACAACCCAAAAACAATGATGAGAAAACACATATTTGTGATGGGTTTTGTCTTTATTGCCTTCTCAGGCACTGGGAGAAAAGAGGAAAAGGGATTCAGAACTAAAAATAAAATAAAATTGAATTTTAAAAAAGGCTTGTTGACTTCACACGTTGTACAGGCACTTATTACAGACCCAGTTTGTGCTAGATACTGTGCAAGCTACTAGGAATACAAAAATGAAAATGATATCATCCCTACCTTCAAGGAACTTATATTGTCTTGGGGAGAAAATGTGTACATACGTAAGTATATATAAAATATTTTCAAGATAAATACAAGATGATTTTTGTTTGCAGCAGGGGAGAAAGTACTAGCAACTTGTAGGAATCAGAAAAAGGCCTCATAGAAGAAGATGTCTGGGTTGAATTTTGAATGAAACTAGAATTTCTAATGGGCAGCTATGTAGCATAGGGACAGAGTGCTGGGCCCAGAGTCAGGACCCGAGTTCAAATATGGCCTCAGACACTGATTGTGTGACCCTGGGTAAATCATCTTGTTTGCCTCAGTTTCCTCATCTATAAAATGAGCTGGAGAAGGAAATAGCAAACTAGTCCAGTATCTTTGCCAAGAAAACCCCCAAAGGGGTTATGAAAAGTTGGACACAACTGAACAGCAACAAAAGAGATTGCAAAATGGAGAGATGAGTAGAGAGAATGTTCTAGGTATAAGGATAGCCAGTGCGCAGGTATAGAGGTAGGAGATAAGAGTATTGTAAAGGAGGAAAAGTAAGAAGACCAGTTTTTCTTTGAAACCAGGTTATGAATGGGCTTTAAATGCCAAACAGAGGAGTTAGTATGTAACCCTAGGTGTGACTTTATTGTAGGCACAGGGTCAAACCTATGTTTTAGAAAATCACTTTATTAGGTATGTGGTGAATGAAAGAGAGACAAGGTAGGGAGACTGGCCATTGCAGTAGTCCAGGTGAGAGATGATGAGGACTTGAACAAAAGTGGCAGCCATAAGTGTGGCAAGAAGGGGCTAGAGATGAGAAATATGGAAGAGGTAGACTTGGCAAATGGTGGGATATGTTGGTACACGTATAGCGCTTTAGTATTGGCAAAACAGTTGCCTCGCAAAAACCCTATGAAGTGGGTAGTAGAAATACTATCTCTGTTTTACAGATGAGAAACCTGAAATCCAGAGAAATTAAATGACTTGCCTCCTGATGCCAGCCCAGTACCCTTTCTACCACTATACCATGCTGCAGATCCCCACTGTCATTTAGATTTTGAATCCTGCAGCCTGACTCTGGAACTGCAGCTCTCTTGGCTTGAATGAGCCCTTATATTGCTGTTGATCCTGGTATTAACTGATTCTGACAATAAACCTCTGGCCTTTAACTTCCCCTGCTTACTGATTTTGATCTGTCTTCCTCTTGACCTTCCCCATGCAGAAACTTTCTACTGCAATCTTTTCTCACAACGCAACTGAGAGAGGCTTTGGTCTGAACCATGGAACCTACTCCGCCCCACCCAGTTTCAGGACTGGGAGGAAGAACATTGTACTTAGCTGGCATCTATCTATCTGTCTATCTATCATTTTTAATATTCATTCTAAAATTAACAAACAGCAAATAGAATGGAAATTTCCATGTACATAGTACAAGAGAAAAAGAAGATTACTCATGAGACAGCAGATCTCCATTATGTAAAGTTTGCTTTTCTTTTTAGTATATAGTCAAGTTCAAAGTAGCTATCAAAGTTGTCCTGTTTGTTAATACCCCTTTCTGGCCTTCTCTTCTCCACATTAAAAAAAAAAAAGATGCCTCAGTGGCACTCTTTTCCTCCCTCCCTCCCTTCTTCTTTCCTTCCTTCCTTCCTTCCTTCCTTCCTTCCTTCCTTCCTTCCTTCCCTCCCTCCCTCCCTCCTTCTTTTCTTCCTTCCTCCCTCTTTTTGCTGAAAGAAAGAAAGAAAAAGGCCGTATAATAAACATGCATAGTTAAGCAAAACAAATTCCCACATTGGCCATATCTGAAAATGAGTGTCTTATTCTACATCTTAAGGAAAATACCTCTCTATCAGGAGGTAGGTAGCATGTTTAATCATCATTTTATAGACTTAGTAAATGTTTATTTTTTCACATCTTTTGGAAAGGAGACAAAGTGTATCCTACTATGGATTATATAAAAATTCTTCTTCCTGCTAATTAATGATTTCCTGTGAAATCATGGACACAAGCATCATATATATGAATGGCAGTCAAAACTGACTGTGAGCCTATGCCTACTCATGATGTCAGTATATTTTGATTGCAGGCTAATGTCTGCAAAGTCTCTTGGCTTGTCTATATATCCAAATCAGTCACGAAGACAAGAAAAATAACCAGATAATTTATGCCCAGATTCAGTTATTTCTGATGCCCACTATACCAGTTAGATTAATCCATAAGTTTAATTGTCAGCAGAAATAAATTTCACTATACTGTATGGTTCCTTTCATACAGAATCTTATAAAGGCTGTCCCTTTTACAAAGGAAATAAACCAAGCAAATAAAACAGTTCTAGGGTACATTATATACGTGACCAATCATTTTATAAAATCTCATGTAAGCCTCCAGGCATAATTGGAGTTCTTTGCAAAATACTCTGGTTTTTAATATTTCTATGACCCTCTTAAGGGGACTGAGCAATTGCTCTTAAATTTTCAAAGTGGTGCATGGAGTTTTAGCAGTAGGACTTCCATTAAAGTCCATAGGAGTCTTGTAGCTAAAACAGCACACAACTCATGGAAATGTGCTCCTTCTTGTGAAAATGCTAGAAAGTAATAGCACAGGAAGTGTAACAGAAACATTTCTGGCGCACCAGCTAGCTGGCTCTGTGTACTTGTTTAGTGTTTTACAATTTTATGGAAACTCAGCTGTTTAGTGGGACTTGCAAAAGGAATAATGAAAATACTACAAGTATTCCAAAATGGAAGGCCATGAGACAGTAGAACGGTGGAATAGTCAGTTCTTTTAAAGTTTATTGCTTTATTTGGTTTGGTTTTTGAGTCTGGGCCTCCCTATGTTGCCTAGGCAAGAAATACAATGGCTTCTCCTGGCCAAGTACCATTACTGATTGTCACAGGAGCCCTGACCTGCTCTTTCCAACATGGGCTGGTTAGCTCCTTCTTCAGCAATCTGATGACATCCTTCACCCTGTTCCTGGGGGGCCCACTTATATTGGTGCCTTAGTAGAGATACCTGATTGGCTTGTTAGCCCTACTGTTAACTCAAGTCTTCCAGCCTCTGTCTCACTAGTAGCTGGGATTACAGGCATATGTCATTTGCCTGCCAGTTACTTTTGTTATGAAGAAAATTGATTTTGTTGTTTTTTGTCCTTCATTTTCAAAGAGGGCCAATGACAAATGCAAATCCTTCAAAATATTTATTTTTACTTCAGAATTAATCTATCAAAGACAATATAAAAATACTCATTATAAGGCTAATCTTTTTTTTGCCATTTCATGGCTGAATTTCACTGCAATAATATGTAATATTTTAAAGCTATCTATAGTCATGTGAAAAAATGCTCTAAATCACTATTGATTAGAGAAATACAAATTAAAACAACTCTGAGGTATCACCTCACACCTATAAGATTGGCTAATATGACAGAAAAGGAAAATGATTCATGTTGGAGAAGATGTGGGAAAATTGGAACACTAATGCATTGTAGGTGGAGTTGTGAACTGATCCAACCATTCTGAAGAGCAATTTGGAACTATGCCCAAAGGGGATGCCCAAACTGTGCATACCCTTTGATCCAACAATAGCACTACTAGGTCTGTATCCCAAAGATATCATGAAAAAGAGAAAGACCTACATTTACAAAAATATTTATAGCAGTTCTTTTTGTGGTGGCAAAGAATTGGAAATTAAGGGCATGCCCATCAATTGGGGACCTCCTGAACAAGCTGTGGTATATAAATGTAATGGAATACTATTGTGCTGTAAGAAATGATGAGCAGGTAGATTTCAGAAAAACCTTGAAAGACTTACATGAATTGATGCTGAGTGAAGTGAGCAGAACCTGAAGAACATTGTACGTAGTACCAGCAACATTGTGTGATGACCAGCTTTGATAGACTTAGTTTTTCTCAGCAATGCAATAATCTAAGACAATTCCATGACTCACGATGGAAAAATGCTATCCACATCCAGAGAAAGACTATGGTATCTGAATGAAGATTGAAACATACATTTTTTTTAACTTTTTTGTTTGTTTTTTTCTTTCTCGTAGTTTTCCCCTTTTGTTCTGATTCTTCTTTCACAACATGACCAATGTGGAAATATGTTTAACATGATCGTACATGTATAACCTATATCATATGGCTTGTGTCTTGGGGAGAGGGGAGGAAAAGGAGGGAGGGAGAAAAATTTGGAACTCAAAATCTTACAAAAATGAATGTTGAAAAATATCTTTACATGTAATTGGAAAAAATAAAATACTAGTAAGTAAAAAAAAATTTTTTTAAATGCAATATTTAGGGTTTCTCAATTGATTTCCATTATGGCACTGCAAGCAACTTAAACATCATGAGGAAGTACTTTCCTTAGGCAAGACCACTAACAATTACAATAGGAGCTATCCAGCTTCAGATACTTGAAGAAAAGCTTCAAGGTAGTGCTGGCCTAATGCAACTAGATAGGAAAAGATAGAAGTGCCCACAAGAAATGAAGTGCTTTCTTTTTGTAGTTGCCCAGAAGTGAAAACAAAGTGGGTGTTTATCAGTTAAGGAAAGGCTAAACAAATTGTGGTACATAAATGTAATGGAATATTATGGCGCTATAAGAAGCATTGAATATGAGGAATACAGAGAATCATGGGAAGACATGAACTGATGCAAACTAAAGTAGAAGGACCAGGAAAACAATATACATAGTGACTCCAGCAATGTAAATAGAAGAGCAACACCGCACCGCCCCCCCACTCCCCCGCCCAGAAGTAAATTCAATTCTGTGAAATTATAATGATCAATCTTTGCCCCAAAGAAGAGATATGAGAAAGCACCTTCCTCTCCCTTCATTGCAGATATGGAAGTCTATGGTTGGGATACATTGCATGTAAAATCAGACTTGATCAAATGCTCTTTCCCCTTTTTAAAAAAAATATTATTAGAGATAAATCTCCGGAAGAGGATAATGGAGAAGATAGAATCGGAAATGATTTTTTTTGGAAAAACAAAAGATCTCAACTTTTTAAAAAGTAACCGAGTACAACAATTTGTGGGAACTCTGTGCAAACTTCATATTTTCTCTTTTATCCTAGTATTAAGCTTTTCAGCATGACCCTCAGACTATATCTTTCCACTTACTCATCATTTGATTCCTGTACTGATTACTATTTCTGACCCACATACCACCTTTTGTTTCTGGTGCCTCAGTTCAGTATCTATAGCCCCAACAACCAGTTGCAACCTGATGTTTTGAGGGTTTTGTTGGCGAAGATCCTTTTTTCCCTCGATCTTTCTTTGTTCCGTTTACCAGTAGGCTTCAGCCTATACAATGGAAGTTTTCAGCATTAGTCCATAGTAAATCTTGTCCCTTAGCCTAACTCTAGCGAGGAGGGCCAGAGGGAACAGTATACACATGATCAGTATTGCCTGTTTTAGACATAATAATATATAGGCTATAAGCTATATATGCTACATAGCTTCAAATAATAGAATACTAAAATGTTCAAAAACTAAAAATAGGGACTCCAGTATGGTGGATGTTTGGTGGATGTAGGTTACAGTATACTACCAATAATGATTTATATGCAAGAAGAACCACAAAAAATAATATTATAGACATATATGGCTCAGAAAGGAAGTGGTCTGGTTATATAGAAGGAGCAAGGAATGGACAGCCCAAATGTCCTGGTATCCATGAAGCATTACAAGGCATGGAAGAAGACTTATTTGCTGGGTAGATCTTGTGTGGAGACTTATGGAACAACATGTACAAGAGTCACATAGAATAAGAAGGTATCTATGGGTTATAGTTGGCAAGGATGGAAGGCAGCTCCCATGTAAATGAGATTATAGATTTATAAGTTTCAAAGGGGGAGTGCCAAAATCCCCAACTGTATCCCCAGAAAAGCATAGTAAAGCAGTTGAAAAAATAAATTCTTTATATTCCCTCCAGAAAATCCCTTTTTTAAAAATAAAAATACTTGTTAATTTCATTTTTAAAACTATATATTCAAGAAAACTTTCTCATTTTGATGATGATGATGGTAACAACAAAATTGTTTGCATTCGTATAGCACTTTAAGGTTTTACAAAGTGTTTTACAAATGTTCTCTCACAGCAACCCTGGGAGATAAGGGCTATTATCATCCTTATTTTATAAATAAGTAGACTGAGGAAGATAGAAGTTAAGTGATTT
The DNA here is from genome assembly GCF_011100635.1 of Trichosurus vulpecula. Taxonomy (NCBI): domain Eukaryota; kingdom Metazoa; phylum Chordata; class Mammalia; order Diprotodontia; family Phalangeridae; genus Trichosurus; species Trichosurus vulpecula. The sequence continues at coordinate 372,232,430 of NC_050576.1, forward strand.
GACCAGGGTCATATAGCTAGGAAGTGTCTGAGACCAGATTTGATCTTAGGACTTCCTGATGCCAAGTCCAACGATATATACACTCCACCAGTCAGTCTTTACACAACATATTATAACACTCAAATCCTGTATTTTCCTTGATTATTTTTGATGTACATGAAACAATTTATTCTTTTATGGTGAGGTCGATATATCTAAACAAGCCTCCTTATAGGGGTATCGTCAAAAGAGCATTGGATCTGAAAGTCAGAGACCCTGGATCTGAGTTCCAACACAACAATTTAACTCTAGTTGTCTACTTTTGAGCAAGTAAGTGACAACCTCTCTGGGATTCGGGTTTGTCATTCAGAGGAAAGGACTAGATGATCTTAAAGGCCATTTTCCATTTCTAAATCCTATGATCCTAACAATATTTCTTTATATAGCTAAGTATATCGATATTAATAGAAAGGATACTCTGTGCTTTGGCAATGAGAACTCTGCCATTAAAACTGTGTAGAATAACTCATAATATCATATAAATAAACTGAAAAACATTTTAGTAACACCAGATTGTGTTATATTGTCTTAATGGGTAGAAAAAGTATGTGTACACACATACTTATCCATATCCATATATGTGTACACAGAACACATACATTGGAATTCTCCATCTGCACCTCCTGGCTTCCTTCAAGTCTCAGCTAAAATCCTACCTCATATGAAAAGTCTTTCCTCATCCCCTTAGTATTAGCCCCTTTCTTCTGTTAATTTCTTTTCATTTATCCTGTGGGTATCTTGTTTGTATGTAGCTGTTTTCATCTTGTTTCCCCCATTAAACTGTGAGCTCTTCAAGAGCAGGGACTGTCTTTTCCATTTCTTCATGTCACTGTTGCTTAACACAGATCCTGGAATATAGGATGTGCTTAATAAATGCTGGTTGACTGATGGATACTAAAGGACTGTGTTGGTAAACAAAATGGGCTCTTAGCACTCAGTTCAACCAAGTGCCCTGAAGAGTTTGGCCTTTGTTTCCTTGATTAGATTTGGGTGTCCTTGGTGACCTCAAGGGAGGGCCTAGTTTACACATGAGTTTGAGTGACATGTTTGAGTGACATCAGAGGCTTTTAGACCACGTGGGTTTAAGTTGCCTCTTTGTGATGATTCTAGGTCACATGGGTGAGTCGCATGTGTGACTCACCCTTGACCCTGAAAAAGATATAAAACCAGGGGTTGGCCTCTTTTTTGGAGCTCTTACCGACAGCCATGGTAGTGCTCATGACTCTGGGCCAGCCCTTGTTATGAGCTCCTGGGCTGAACCTAGATTTTGGTAACTATGAATTGTATTTGGTCTCTCTGTTGATGTTTGTAATTTGTTTTTATTTGTTCCGAAGTTTAGCGTGCTGGCTTTTTCCCCTGAACTAAGTGAGTGATATTTGTATGCTGGACTAAAGTAAGCTTGTCAACCCCTTAACGTTGCTTTCCTTACTAAAGCAGATCAAAAGAACCTGGGCTTTTGCAGAGTGCTGGTAGCATGCTTGTTGTTGGGCTTGTGTTGGTCTTTCACCCCCACAACAGCTGCTAGCCAGATTGTTGAAACAAGGACAAAGTCAGTGGTCTGCCCACACAACATTATGTTGTAATCTGGCCAATATTCAACCTGGCTTTTCTCATGTGGATGGCTAGGCAGCTGTTTTTGAGCCATGATGTTTTCAATTCTTTTGGAATCTTCTATTCAAGATATTTTGAAATTTTAATTTCTGAATGTCCTTAAAATTGTTTCCCTTCTGATGTTAGATTTCTTCTTTTTGTACCTAGTAAGGTCCAACCACTCTTCCAACTACCTCTCCTGAAGTGTCATTTCTACTTCTTCATGTAACACATTGGACTCTGAAGTGTTGAATCCAAATGTGTTGGTTCTACTGTCATTGAGGATAGGTTGCTATGGAAATTTTGTTAAATCTGTTTGTTTTGTATCTACTTATTGTCCTCCATCAGGTTTAATCTACGTGTTCTTAGAATGATCTGTCTTGTTTAGATTTCACATCAAACTTTATTCACTCTTTTTTACATGCAGCACTTCAAAGTTTCTTCGCAAATCCTAAAGAGCAATTAACTTTCTATAAAATTCTAAAACTTTAGACAGGTAGAGATTGTAAATGCCATAGTCATACCTAAAACACTACCCCCCCCCCCAAGAGGTAGGGTAGAATAGGCCTTAGAATCAGAAAAACCTGGTTTCAAGTCCTGTTTCTGATAAATACTAGCTATGTGGCATGGGCTAGTCGAAGAAAATGTTTTTCAGACTAGTTACCAGTCTTTACAGGTGGATGGAGTTTCCATATTAAGAGTAGTTCCTTAAACCAGTTAAAATCATAGATCAGGTAGGAACTACCTACTCCACAGGGCTGGTTTTAAAGAAATTGCTCTGTAAGTTATAAAACACTAGATACATGTGAGTTTTCATTATCATTTTCCTGAATCATATTTTTACAGGTTTATAGTTTAGATTACCTCACCTATAATATGTAGAAGCAGCATAGAAAGTGACTTTTTATAGTATAGATAAATTTTCTATACATATTCCACAGATAAATTGGACACAAAAAGTTAATTTTTTGAAATGTTTTGACACTTCTTAAAAAAATATTGTGACCTTCCAATGAATACCCCTCTCTCCTCACTTAGAAACTTTCCTTATAACAAATAAATACAGTGTAAGAAAACAAATCAATATGTTGGCTCTGTCTGAAAATGTATGTATCATTTCACACACATCATTAACTACCTTATACTGAGAGCCAGGAAACATGTTCACTATCAGTCCTCCACAATCACAGTTGGTCATTGAATGGGTTAGAATTCTGAAGTCTTTCAGAGTTGCTTTCTGTTGTGTTATTGTAGTCATTGTGCTAATTGTTCTCCTGGATCTTCTGATTTTTCCCTGCATCAGCTCATACAAGTCTTTTCAAGTTTCTGCTGATTCTTTCTATTTGTCATTTGTTATAGTCCAATAATATTCGATTATATTCATACAGCACAAGTTGTTCAGCCATTCTCCAATCAATGATCACCCTCTTTGTTTTCCATCCTTTGCTACTATAGAAAGTGCTACTGTAAATATTGTCTGAAAGTTCATAATTAAGATGGTTGTTTTGAACCTAAAGAGCATTTTATTGGAAAGAACAATATTATAAATGGTGCTCATCTTCCCATATGACCCCCAAATTATATTTAACCTGTAATGTAGTTAAAATTAACTTAAGTTTTAGACCTGTCTGCTATAATTTCCTTCCTATTTTTTTTCCTTTCCCACTTATTTCTTCCTTTGTTTCTTCATCTCCCATGTATCAGCTACATTATGGACTAAATAACAAACAAGATAACCTAGTAATGTAACTACCACTTTTAATAGTTTTTCTGTAGGGAAATGTGTTTTGTACTACACAATAGAAAAGGAATAAGGCACCCCCAGGAAAAGGGTAATGTTTACGTATCAGTTATTGACTTCTCCCTAGCTATCCTAGCATTACATTGTGTTGTTAGTCATTCCGATGTAATCTCCAGTTCTTCTGCTTGTGCCTCTTTTATGGCACTTATAATATTTTGCTTTGTATTATAATTATTTGTATATTTGTCTTACTTCTTCTACTAGTCTATGAGCTCTACGAGGGTAATGTTTCATTCATTTCATAAAAGAATCCTGGGCAAAGGCTAGTCTAGTGCCTGGCACAAAGTAGGAATTCTGTAAGTACATAGTGAAGTTAGTCAAGTTGACTTGACTTCAATTAAAGAGGTGTTGATACCAGGTGACCATCTCTCTATCGTCATAACTGCTATTGTGTCTAGCTAGTTGACACATAACAAGAAGGAAACTCAGTTACTTGTAGAGTACTTCCCCAAGGTCCTGCTATATAAGTATTTACTAAGCAATTGCCTGCCATTTTCAAAAAGCCACGGCATCAGGCTGAGTTTGAGTGCGAACTAGCTAATTACATGTGATTATGAATGCTTTAGGAGAAGGTCCTATTAGCAGTGATGGCAAGTTCCCAAGCTGCTGAATCTGTCCTGGATCTTCCTGTCATCAGAATGGTAGGGGGAAACCTCTTCATTGAATAAGCAAGGGCTAGATAACCACTGATTGGATGAGTTGTGATGGGGTTTGTTTTTGGAAATTGGACTGGATGGCCCCCATGGGCCTTTCCAGTTCTGATATTCTGTGATTCAGTTCATGTCGTTTGATTCATGAGGGAGATTCATGATTGGGGAGAATGGCCTAGGAGATCAAAAACCAGAGTTCATTTTCGATTTAGAACCAACCCAGTCTCCTAAGAATTTTTAGATCTTGGACTTTTTAGGCCCATCAGTATTGTTCAGGACACTCTAGACTGGGTTTGGACTGACCTCAGACATAGCATGACATTTGATTCTCTATATTCAGCAATCTGTCATCCCATGAAGCATTCAGTTGTCAGTTTCTCCTCTCAAAATTATCTTCTATCTCCTTCCTTCCTTCCTTCCTTTCTCTCTTTCTTTCTTTTCTTCCTTCCTTCCTTCCATCTGCCTATCTATGTATCTGTCTATCTACATATTGTTTCCTTGTGCTATATTATAGAGTAGTAACTATTTCCCTTTTGTTTTTGCATCTCCAGCTTTGTAGCACAAGGCTTGCAAGGCATGTTGTTAGATGAATTGATTGTGATGTTGGTATGAAATATTGCTGGTTCTTTTTGTGTCTCACTGCTATTTTTACTTTTTACTGTCATCTCAGAGCAGGAGGTCTTCACAAGGGACCAATGAATCCCCCAAGTGATGCATGGATAGATTTCAGAGGATCTGTGAGCTTTGATGAGGAAAAACAAAATCACATCTTAATTTTTACTAACCTTTACTTTCCTTTGCAATCATATGTCATTTATTTTATGCATTTTAAAAATAATGTTCTAAGAAGGGGTCTATAGGTTTCACAAGACTGCCAAAGGGGTCTATGACACAAAAAAGAGTAAGAACTCCTGTCTAAAAGGGTCAGCCATGAGATACTTCTTTTCCATGCTGAATTCCGCAAGATTTTCGTGGCATTTTATGGATTTTCTTGTTCAAAATATCCTAATACAAAATTCCACTTACCAGATGCTTAATAAATTCTTATTGATTTAAGAACAAAATAAAAAAGAAAGCAAATCTATCTCCTTTCTATAGGCAAAGAAGCGGAGATACAGCCAGTGTCATTGACGTTCTTGAGCTAGGAAGAGAACTCATGAATCTTTAGGCTTACAAATAAACATGTTAAATTTCTCAGCTTATAAAACAAATTTTTTTTTGCCAGCTCACTATTCCAGATGTATCCAGAAAATGAATAAATGGATTCAATATTCTTTACTATTCATTCAGGAAAACAAAACAACACATCACTTGATTTAAAGTTGCTTTATTATATCAGCCTCTGACCACTTGATAACCCTTGTTCTGTTCCTAAATTCAGACATATTGCAAGCATTTTTCAATGAAGTTATATGAATTTGATAGGTCTTTTAGTTTTTCATGGTCTTTACATCCATTTTTTCCCTCTACGCTCTACTGTATGGAAGCTATCAGTGAGTTAGTTTGTGTGACCGCTTTTGAAGACTTCACTCCAAGTTAGAGCCAGCAGCTTTGAGTATACCTGAGATAGCAGATTTCAGGAGGGGTTTCAAAGATAATTTCAGGGTACAAAAAGAAGGAAATAAACCACAATTCTTTAAAAAACAAAAAACAAAAAGAGCCGTGAAATAGTTTTTATAACAGTGACATTTTAATTTCACCTCACTGAGAGCTCCATTGGTCACTTACAAAGAGCCTGAGGGCCACACCTGCCTTGCATAGATTAGGACAGATTGCAGCTGCCTTCATTTGCAAGACTAAGGTGTGGCCCAAAGGGGCCCAAAGTCCCAGCTTGTGGAGTACTCTTTCATGATCTTAGTGGACCGGCTGCTCAGATTAAAATGGTCATTGCAAACCAAACCCAGAAGGTGCAAGCAAGTAAGATCTGGGTCTCCATATCCAGGAATGCTCCTGCCATAGGCTTTTCTGATCAATTACTATGAAGCAGCATCCTTGTACAAGCCTGAGCCGAATGAGTTAGCTGTACCTTTGAAAGCCCTCCTTATTGACCAGCAGCTGCTCAGTGCTATCTTCTATATCCATGGGATCAAGCACTTCCTGGCCCCAAAAGCACATTTGTAAAGGCTTGCTGATAAATGTTGTATGGATGAAGACAATAGGAAATGGTCTTTGGGCCCTATAGTTAATCAGCATTGGTATGTGCATATGTGGGTTAGGCATACTTTTCCTGTGATTTGGATTCATTTCACAGAAAAACACAATTAGGAGAAATCTTGGGTGTGCTTTACAGGAAGGAAGAAGTACACTGCCTGTGAATAGTGGAATAAATGAGGGAATCATTAAAGTGTTTTTAATGGACTTTTTTGAACCAGTAGACATAAGGGATTATAGTTATGTTTCCATAATTGAGAAATATTTTGAAGTATGTAGAGACTCAATCAGATTTTCATTATGTACCAGGTCAGGGACCAGGCTGAATTTTTTTTTTTAAGCAGTTTGATAAAATGTTCATGGAAGAGTTGTGTGAGAATATGTATTAAGCACTTATCGGCTCTCCTGTGGGTAACCAAGTATCTGATACTTGGTTTACTGTGTTGGGTTTTAATGCTTCTGTTCTAATTTCTAATGAACTTTTACCACCAGACTACTTGATCATGACTAAGCCTAGGAACAATGCAAATGGAATTGCCCCCTGATGGTGAGGAATGGGGCCCAGATGGCCCTTAAAAGGTGATAATTAGGAAATATAGCATATCTGAGTAGCTAGAAAGAGAGAAACTTGTTAAAGACAGTCAATCTGTTTGAAGCAATGGTCTTTCCCTTAATTATATGCATTTTCATTTAGAGTTGCTTTAAAGTAAATTTTCCCAGGGAAAGAAAATTATTAGAAACAGAAAATGAGAAACCACACATATTTTTGCTACTCTTACATCATGTTATTTAAAAAATTGATTTCTTCATAAATTTCCTTCCAGATCTGAGTAACAGACTTGCTGTGTGTGTTTTTAGGGGGCTGTTTTGGGTTATTTTAGCTCTTATGTTAAAACAGTGGGGGAGTGATTAAAAGTGAGAAAAATATTGGTATATATTTGTAAACTAAGCTTTTAAAAATTAAAATATCAGTTGCAAAATATCACAATCTGTGATTTTGTGTAGTTTGGGGAGTAGTTGTTGGGGATGCCTTGAATTCATTGGCCTCTTGTAGTATGATGGCCAGAGTACTGATAACTGTTGAAATGGTCCTCAAAATGATTTTTATGTAAAAATGATTCTCACATGAAGTTGTCTATTTACATTGATAATGGTGTTCTATAGTAAATTTTTATTTCATAAATTCTTTTTAAGTGCTTTAACTTAGCTTTACCATGAAAATGCTATATGAGGTAAGGATTGGGAAGTGGTGATATTAAAAATAAGAGAAGAAGTGACATGCTCCTAATTATCTGATCCAGTCTCTAAATTATATGGAGTTGAAATGAAAAGGATGTTTCCAAGAATTCTGACTTTTTATTTGGACTGTGAAGTTATTGAGGAAAATACAATTCCCCTACCCCCATTTCATATATTTAAGTGGCAAATTACATCATTCCAAATATTCTGGCTGTAATACCTGGCTGATAAGTTGCTTTGCTGAAATTACAAAACACCATTATTCCTCCTGACAAAAGCCCAGTTGTACAGATGTGCCTTTGGAACTGAGGCCAAATTGAGGTCTGGATTCTAGGATCTGCTCACTCACACAGGGTTCTATGGGTTCCATTTTCTCTTAGTATCCTTAGAAAATGCCCTGTGGTTGTAGTGTTTTACCTTTGTATGTCCCTTTCAGGTTCTGTAGCTGAGGCTTGGGTTCTTATGACCTAGAGAGTAGACTATGTGCTATGATAGTGGCAAGAATTCTGGATTTACAGAGGGCCTTGGTCAATCCTGGCTCTGCTAGTACCACCAGTGTGACATTGGGCAACTTATCTGTAAAATGAGGGGAATGGACCAGATAACCTTTAAGGACTCTTCCAACTCTAAAGCTATGGTCCTAGATATTCCATGTACATATAATAGCTCTTTATTGATATTAAAAACCCCTCCTTGGGAATTTGATGCTTGGAGTTCTTCAGTTGAGAAGTGATTGGCTCGTACTCAACTTTTCTAGATCAGCACATACTGAGAAAGAATGGAAAATTACTTTGTCTGCAATAAGTTTCTTGTGTATTTGTTTCTTTAGGATTTGTATCCCAACTGCTCCCAGCAAAGATTTGGAGTGGCTGTTTGTTTGTTTAAGGAAAGAGAAAATGAGGAGAAAGAAAGAGCAGTAGACCTCAGTTTCCTTACCTGTAAAAGCACAGGATCACAGAAGCTATCTAAGCCAGTTCCCTTTGTTTACAGATGAGGGAACTGAGGCTCAGAGAACTTAAGTGACCTGGCCAGGGTCACACAGGTACTAAGTAACTAAGTCAGAATTTGAACTCAGGTCCTCTATCACCAAATCCAGAATGCTTTACACTGTGACCAGATAGAGGATTGGATTAGTTAATCCCTAAAGTCCTTTATAGCTCCAGTAGACTTATCTCATGAATATTGTTTGCTTAAAGCTTAGAATTTGATCTGGGCAATTATTGGCAGGTAGTTCAGAGAAGATAATGGCTATATCATCCATCTTCCCTCTTAACAATATGAAACTAAAAAAAAACCAATATGAAACTAAAGTTATATAGTAGGAAAAATACTTAGAAGTCAAAAGTTCTAGGAAAATAAAGGAAATAAAAATCCTTCCTTCTTTTTAATTACACAAATATTCACAGCAAGGGAGGGGCATGGTCTAAAGCTGCACAACTATATCTGTAAATGAGGATTTGCTCTACAAAGACCCTGGTTTAATTATTTCAATATGTGTAACTGAAATGGAAGGCACTGTAAGCATATATGCTTTTTTAATGAGCAGATATGTAAATAAGTGAGGGATATCTGCTATGACTCATAAAATTGTTTCAAGCCTTCTAAACGATAAAGTTTCCATTTAATAATCAGTTTTACAGACACCCAAGAACTGCCTACCACAAATGTGACTCAGTGCTAGATGCTGGGGACACAAATCTGAAATGAGTCTCATAGGCATTGAAAGCGATTTGGAGGAGAGGACAGTTCATGCTTTTTCAAGTTGTTTTTAAAGAAATGAAATTGGATCCAATACTCACCTGAATTTTCTTAAGCTGAACTGTGGTTCTTTAAACCACATCCTGAAGAATTTCTTTTTGACATGAAATGTTAACAAAAGAGTCAAAATTGAGCCCTAAAGATGCGACAGTGAATGCTGTATTCATTTCATACCGATGAATTAATTAGCTATCCGTACTGGAATAGATAGCATCAACTCTTGTACCTTAATTTGAGTCCCTCTTTCATTTCAGACAGAGGAGATTTGCAGGTAGTCATGAAGGTTGTTCACATTATGTCAAAAAAGCAGGTTTGGGTTTTTGTTTTGTTTTGAATCTCTTCAGACTGTTCCTTTTTCCTTCGTGGGCTGCCTCCCACAGGAGTTTTCACCCACAATTCTGGAAGGAATGGACGTACTCACTTAATTTTGTCACCTGGCTTAACTGACTGAAGGCCCTTGGGTGTCATCTTTTTTTATTCTGGCAATTGTTAAATCAAATAAAGCTGGTCACGCCTGGTGGCAACAACTGAGCTCTTTCCTACCTTTCCAGTTGGATAAACACGTGCAGTTCTCGGCTATTTATTTACATTGAGTGTTGTCTGTTTCTTCTTTTTTTTTTCCTTTAGGAGCTGCTTACAAGAGGCTGTAAAAGAATTTGTTTATTTTGCATAGATTCAAAAAAATTCTCAAGGCTCCCTTTTCTCTATTGTCTCCCCCTCTTATGTTTTATGACTTTATAAGTAATTTAAGAAGCAGTTTAATTCTGCACAGCTTGGAGGACAAGGCAGAACTGGATGGAACCTTCATTACCGATTGATGGAATCATTAGTGTCCCAGTTCTGTTTATTATAATGATTTGAGAATGCTACCTAACAGCTGCACACTATATTGTGTTGATATTTATGTAGAGCTGTTTATAATATATCTGAATTGCAAGCACACGATTTTAAAAACTAATAATAGTAGACTTGCAAAAATGTACCATTTATAATGAACTGAGTCTTTTAAATACATATTTTTCATTTCAATAGAGTGGATCCTGCCTATTTAAAAAAATAATTAATCATGTACTTCTGACATTTTTCCCTTTGAATTTCCACAGGGGGAAAAAGTTATTTGAATAACAAACAAATGAACCAAAAAAAAAAGCCCTCATCACAAATAGCTGTCAACCTCCCACCCCAACAAAAGCTTTTCTCCGAAGCTGAAACCAAGAGTGTTTTGTTTTGGTTAGAGGCAGCAGGATAGTATAGACCAGCAATGCAGAAACGCATGGGTTAACAGGCACATTCCAGGCTTAGTGTCTCTCCTAATTAACTCTTGGATAACTGCCTCCCGTTTAGTAACCCAGTATTACCCTCTCCTCCAGGATTTCCAACATGGCGGTCTCTTCTGAAGATATTGCTCCACAGATGCACAGGTGGGGGATCTGACAGTGTGAAATTGTAAAAATATCTTAGATTTAGAAGGTCATTCTCATAATGAGCACCTGATTTATCCTAGACTGAGTCTGGAATTCTTGACTGGATTCTTTCCTGTTACTGTGCAGAGTCAAGTCTGGAGGTTATTTGAATGGACACACCCTTTAGACTTCATATTAGAAATCAGTTTGATGGGAAAGTTTTCCAGGATTGTAGAATTTAGGAATGGCATTACTGATCATCTGATCAGATTCTCCATGAGGCCGAATGACTTGTCCAAAATCAATAAAGTAACAAAACCAGAACTCAAGCCCAGGTCTCTCATTTTATAGATGTGGAAACTGAGGTCTATAGAGGTTAAGCACTTTGCCTAAGGTCACACAAGTAGTAAATAGTGATGACAGTTGTATATATGAAGCTAAGACTGTCCCTATTCAGTTGCACTTGTGGTGCTGTCTGTATGATTTATATTTACTACCAGAATCCATTAGTATTTTGTCTGTTTTGTACTATTCTGTCATCTTCCTTTAATTGGTGAGAGGTACCATGGTACAATCTCTGGGGTCAGGAGGCCTACAAACTCTAGTCCTGCTTCACTAGCCTTAGAATTTTGTGATTGGTTAAAAAAAACGGTGGGGGAAGGGGTGGTGTGCTAATAATACTCAAACTGCCAGTATCCGGGTTGTAGTGAGGAAAGTGCTCTGCAAACCACGAAGTGCTATGTAAATATGAGTTATAATTATTATTTACAGTGCCTATTATATTGTAGGTGTTCAATGTATATTCACTGTTAAAGAAGAGAACCCAGAGTGGGGCTTTCCGTAGAAGTTATAGCATGATTGTAATCCCCTAAGTTCAGTCTCTTTCTTTTATCTGCCACTTCCTTCCATTGATACTGTGGATTGTATCTCCAATGATAATAAATAGCTTTGGCAAGGGCAGACTCTAAATGTCCACTCCCCACAGCCAGGAGGCACCAATGCCCTATTTTCTAAGGTTGGCCAAGCCTCTGCCTGCTTTGAGCATTCACCTTTCCAGAGGAAAACCTTTGAGATCCTTAGAATGCTCAATACGGGCAAGGATAGCATGATGGCGGCTTCTCCCTGCCCACTGCATCACTGAACCTGCACAAGAAACGTGGGGCAGAGACATCATTTCCTTTGATGGTGGCAAGTGACAAGTCATGTCAGTCATGGGAGGAACACAGTTCATCAGCCAGGCAACCGACCCTCCCTATCCTCTGTGCAAGAGCTAACTAGCAGCTTTGGGGTTCCTCAGTCCACCTCATTACATCCTGCAGCAATTCCATGACCGTGCTTTGATTTATGCAGGAAGCTTTAAGAGAGATTATTTTAAGAACCATAGAAACCTAAAGCAGCCACTGCAGCAGCATCTTTGTGTCTCACGCTCTGCTTGACATGGTTCAGTAATGATTTCTAACATCTATTTTAGTGTGGATTTGGAAACGAAGCCAGCCTACACTAAAGTACATGGCCATGCTTTGACTCGTGAGTATTGTGTGGGAGGTTTAAGGAAGATTATTTTAAGAACTGCACAAGCCTGAAGCTGCATCTTTATGATTATAGCCCCTACTATCCTTTACACACAGTGCCATGGTGATTTCTAACATGTATTTTAGGTTGGATTTAAGAGACAGAGCCAGCCTACCCTGAATTGGCCACCTTTGATGTTACTGTATTGAAGGAGGGGAGGGACAGATGGAACAAAAGTCCTAATTGCCCAAATTTACAATAGGTTCCCAGCAGCAGCAGCCTGCACAAAAGAATTGTTAATGCAATAAACTGTAAATGGAAGGAATCTGAGCCAGTTTTATGGATGGCTCAAAAACCTTCACCAAATTATTTTAAACTCCTTCCTTCATTTGTGGAGCATTTCGATTGTCCCTGTAGCATTTAGTTCATTTGCTCCTCTCCATACCCCCTGGGGTGCATTCCTTCCCTACCCCCACCCCCCACCTATACTTGTCATAAGCTGGAAAATTTGGTAGAATGGTTGGAGAAAATATTAGTCATGGAGGCCTTGAACCTTAAGTCTTGGCACTGTCCAAGACTTCACATCAGTTATAAGCATGTGTGTGCTCCAGCTGCAACCAAACCATTAATTTTTCTTCCACTGATATGAGTTGGGGATCTCTGTAAAGACAACAGATGGCTGTAATGTTTCCATGTTTCAGCCACGAAGTGAGAGGGCAATATGTCATTCACCATTCATGCATCCATCTATCCGTCAGCAGCACGGTTATAAATGGCTGTTTCTCACATTTGAGTTTGCCCTGGTTTTCATTTCCAATATACCTTACCTATGTTACCGTGTGTGGGCTTTTTGTTGTCACCTTGTGCAAAATGTTGTCCCATTTGGTTATGTAATTAGTTTAAGAGCAGATTTTAAATTGAAAATTGCTTTTTGGAGACATACATGCCCCTGTTTCATGCTGTGAGGAGCTCCCTGTAATTAAACACATTTTAAGAGTTGTTCTCTTGCCTACATGCACTGGACATCATTACCTTTTCTGATAATCAGTCCAACTGGGGATTGCCTTTCAGGTCTTAAGCTTGCATATTAATGAGTGGTTAATTAAAACCAAACTTTCATATCAATTTATTGAGTATGAGGGTTAATTTTTCTTCTGAAGTTAGGACCACTCTTATCCATTGGGAGGGTATTGATAACTTTCAGTGCCTTAAGAAATGGGAGAAAATGTTTAAATTGATTAAGTGAAGAGAGGTAATACTAAAGGAGAACAGGACTACTAATTGTAACTTTGGATGAGTCACTTCCTCTGTGTATCTCAGTTTCCTTCTGATAAAAAGACTGTTGGACCAAATGATCTCCAAGGTGCATTCTAGCAGTAAGATTGTATGATTTCACATTTCTTTCTCTCTCTTCCCTTCATATCTTCTTGCCTTGCCCTTCGCAGTGCTTTCACAATTGTCACCCACTAGAATTTTTAGGTCATGTTTGTTTTAAAATATCCTGATAAGATGTTGTTACAATGTGTATCCTAGAGTTATGAACAGAAATATGTCGAAGTCTTCCTTTAAGTGAAAAGGTTAAAATAGGATGAAAAAGATTTGGGAATCTTTTACTATTGTTCCAAATAATCATTCCTTTTAAGACATTAGAACAGTTTGGCAAAATTCCATTTTTTGTAATTGTTTCAAAAGGATGTTAGTGGGATGGTATAGTGGAAAAAGTGCTGTTGATTTGGTGCCAGTAGAACTGACTTTGAATCCCTTCCACTTATACCTGTACAACTTTGGGCAAGTCACTCAATCAACCAACATTTATTAAGTGCTTACCAAGTGCCAGGCTCTGCAATATACAAGTAAAAAACAAAATCCCAGCCCTCAAGGAGTTTACATGCTAATGGGAGAAATTGTGAATAACTAATGTACATTCATAGGTACATATGATATTTTTTTAAAAGAAATTTTTGTTCGGGACCCAAAGTATTCATTTGTCACAGGTGCCTCAATCACCATAACCCCTAGAGAAATTTTAGTTTTATTGTGGTCAGGTTCTTAGTGCTCTACCAATTCTGAACAAACTTCTAGATAAAGATGGAAGAACTGTTCTGATAAAGTTATGACAGCTAATGTTTGCAGAGAAAGTAGAGCTTCCAATGCATAGAATAGAATACTTGGGTTGATGAAAAGCATTGGAATACAGAGTAGATGGAAGGAATCCTTAGAGGGGATGGATTAGTAGCCAAGTTAGAGGGAAAGGAACCAGGAAAAGCCTTCTGGTGTTTGAACTGAATCTTGAAGCACACCACGTATTAGAGGTGGAGTTGAAGAGTGAGAGCATTCCAGGCAAGGGGCACAGCCAGTGCAAAAGCACAGAGGGTAGAGATTGAGTACTGTGTGTATAGCAGAAAAGTAGGCTATATGTAGGGGAATAATATGGAAGAAGACTAGAAATTTCGAAGGGACTAGGTTGTAAAGATCTATAATTGTCAAACAGATCTCAGTTTTTTCCTCTGTAAAATGAGAGGGTTTGACTAGATGAGCCTTAGGGACCCTTGAACTTCCTTATGTTTCCTAGATAAGATAGAAAAAGGAAATAGAGATCTTAAAGATATTGATTCATGAACAGCATCACTAGAGAGGTTTCCTAATTCTAGTTTTGCTTTTCCCTTGCTTTTTAATTTTATAGCATTAGCTTCCTTTGCATATTGTGCATACTATAGGTGTACATGTTGCCCAAGGAGCTCTTTACCACAGCCTAGGCCAGGGGTGGGGAACTTGTGGCCTTGAAGCCACATGTGGCCTTCTAGGTCCTCAAGTGCAACTTTGACTGAAGGGCCACACTTGAGGACCTAGAGGGCCATACATGGTCTTGAGGCCAAAGGTTCCCCATCCCTGGCCTAGGTGGAGAAGGTGGTCTGTGTTCTTGGTGGGGGGTTTTGAAAGGGAGTAGTATGAAAGATTTCCTCTCTTTGTTCACCTTTGGGTTAATAGAAGGTTACAGGAGTTCTTGAGGAAATTTTTGTTTGGTATGGTGGCAAAGAATTAGAATTGAAGGGATACCCATCAATTGGGGAATGACTGAATAAGTTGTGGTATTTGATTGTGATGGAATACTATTGAACCATAAGAAATGAAGAGCTGGTTGATTTTAGAAAAACACGGAAAGACTTGCATGAAATAGTGAATGCTGAAACGTGCAGAACCAAGAGAATATTGTATACAGTAACAACAGTATTGTTCAAAGAGTAATTGTGAATAACTAAGCTATTCTGAATGATGTGAATATTAAAATCACCTACAAAGGACCTATGAAGGAAAATGCTATCCACCCCCAGAGAAAGAATTAATATATGGATGAATGTGTCCTATGGTTTCACATATATATCTATGTCAGATGTTGGTCTTCTCTAGTGCAGGGTTGGGAGGGAAGAAGGGAGGGAGACAGCTCAGAACTCAAAATGTAACAAAAGATAAATTTAAAATAATAAAAAAAGACATTTTTGTTTGGTGCTGGGGAGATGTGGGAAAATCAGGACACTAATGCACTGTTAGCAGAGCTATGAAGTAGTCCAAGCATTCTGGAGAAAAATTTGGAACTATGCCCAAAGGGCTATAAAAGGAAAAAGACTGATACATAAAAATATTTATAGCAGCTCTTTCTGTGGTGGAAAAAAGTGGAAACTGAGGGGATGCCCATTAATTGAGGAATGACTGAATAAGTTATGGTATCTGATTGTGATGGAATGCCATTGTGCTATAAAAAATGATGAAGGTTATGGTTTGAGAAAAACCTGGGAAGACTTATATGAACTGATACAAAGTGAAATGAGCAGAAGTAGAAGAACAATGTATGCAGTAACAGCAACATTTTAACCTTAAGCAACTGTGAGAAACTCTGCTCAATATAACGATCTACAATCCAAAGGATTCATGATGTAAAATGCTATCCACCTAAGACAGAAAACCAGTAGACTCTGAGTGCAGATTGAAATATATTTTTTCCTCCTTATTTTTCTTGGTGTTTTGGTTTGTTTTGTTTTTGCAACATGGCTAATGTAGAAATATGCATCATTTCTTGCCTTCTCAATAGGTACTGGAGGGAATAGAGGAAGGGAGAGGATTTGGAACTGAAAGCAAAATTTTTAAATTTTTAAAAAAGGAATTTTTGTTTGGGGCCAAAAATGTCCAGTTATGCCACAGGTGCCTCAATTGTTATAACCCCTAGAGACATTTCTGTTTTGTTATGGTCAGGTTCTTAGCAGTGCTCTACTCAATTCTGAACAAACTTTTGGATAAAGATGGAAGAACTGTTCTGGTAAAGTTATGACAGCTAATGCTTGCAGAGAGAGTAGAACTCCCGATGCATAAAATGGAATACTTGGATTGATGAAAAGCATTGGAATATAAATACACTATTTGTGGCCTGACACAAGTGTAGGGAACACAGTTTTAATTGGAGTACTTCAGTCACATCACAGAAAACAGAATAGAAAAACACTTGCAGAGATACAGGCTTCATAAATTCTCTCTCTCTCTCTTCTCCGTCTCTCTGTCTCCGTCTCTCTCTGTCTCTGTATCTCTCTCTCTGTCTCTCTCTCTGTCTCTTTCCCTCTCTCTCTCTCCCCCTCTTCAGATACAGCCTGACCCACATTTTATCAGATGTACTTTACTGTCACTTTCAGCCTTATTTATATTTTCATGGAGTATTTCCATTTTGCTGTGAGTTTTCCATTTTGGCCTTTTCCAGGTTCTATGTCCTTGAGCCTGCTCATCTGACTAACCTCTTTCAGTTCCTTTTGTATTCTTTCAGGATCTTAGCTGAGATTCTCAACAGCCTCCTAAGTTTAGTCTTAAATAGAAGTTCTGCTAGCTTGTCCTTTACAAGCTTTTTTGTTAAAAATCATTAACCTCTTTTGTGCTGACAGAGGCTTCCTTTACAGCCCAGAGGCTGTATGGAAAGCACCAGATCAGCAAGACAGCCTTATATGTATGTTCCTAGGAAAATGCTTTGGAAATCGTGAAGTGCTAGAGAAATGTGAGTGATGATGACCATGATGATGTTTGGTAAGGTTTTGCAATGAGAAAAGGCTAATTTAAAATGTCAAAACAATCTAATAGATGTAATAATACAATCTCCGGACCCTTAAAAATAAATCATGCAACTGTGTGTATATGTGTATGTATATAGAAATAGAGAAACATATCTCTATATGCACACATATCCCTTTGAATTTTTGAGAGAAACTTTCCATTCTGATGTCTTGATATTTTTTACTTCAGTTTTAAAACAGATATGCTAAATGCCACCATTCCTTGATGCAATTTATTCTGGCCCTGAGACACGAGATTAGTGTCATTTATAGGTCCCCTGCCAGAATTCACTTCAAGGTATATGTAGTTATGTAAAGCCATAGGTTAAATGATTTGGGAATAAAATGTCATTTGACATGACAGAAATGAACCCTCTGAAGCTCACACGTCCTTGGGGATTTGCCTTCACTTACATGTTTAGTGTTAAATGATTTTATTAACTGAAGCAAGGAGGGGCAAAGAGTGGTAGGGGGAATTTTTTTTTTTTTGCTAACATTTTTATCCTAATCACAAAATTTATTGTGTGTTGCTTTACAAACATTTTAAGCTAGAAAGACCTGGAAGGCGATGATAGAATGTGCCTTTTTTTCTTCCCAGGTGTTATTTAAAACATGGTATGAATCGTCAGAAAGATTAATTGTTGTGGCTTGCAGCTAAACAGATGATAAATTTAAAAATTATATTATTACAGTGTGTCAGCATAAAAGCTCAGTGTCCCAAGTGTGTCACCTTTTTATGTGGCTGTTGACAAGGTTCACGTTTTATAGCACACCACCAGAAGGTGTTGACATATATTCAGATCACTGATTAAATGTTTTTAAAACGTGCCACTCAGAAACTAACCCTGATGTTCTTTGAAATAGTCATTTTTAGGAGCACGAATGTGTTTTCCCTCATCATTGACATGGGAGGGATTATAAACAGTGTTATTAAGGGAAAAAAACCCCACCAACACAACCCTGTAATGCTTTCTTATTTTAAACATAGCGCAGCAAAGAAAAATATTTTCTGCCTCTCCAATTTCTTCTGTTTTCCTTCAGAGGAAAAGTAACCTGGTGTAAAAATATCCAACAGGAAGGTGCTAAATGGCCACTTGTAAACACCCCTTGTTAGCCACTAAAATCTGTGATGTAGGAAAACTGGTGACCATAGCCTAGTTGTGTTTCCTTGAGAAGCTGGGCATTTTGACTCTTTCATGCTTCAGTCACTGTGACAGCCCCTTGGTCACAAAGACTAATCAGCTGCCCAACTTTAGCAACAGCTGCTGGGTGCAGAGTACTGCATTTCTCCTCTCATCACAACAGCTCAGGAATTGTGACATTTTGTGCTGGATTGGGTTCTAGGGATTTTAGGAGAGCAACAAAGTATGTTGGTTTAATAACAAGTAAACTTAGTACATCAAAAATCAGAGGTCTTGCTGTTTTTTTTCTCCTGTGCTAAGGAATTTGTGGGACACAGTAAGCTTGGTTCCTCTGTCTTTCAGAACGCAGCAGGAAGGAACTTTAATACACAGATTCTAAATTCATTATGGAAACTTGATATTTTTCTTCTGATGCAAATTGTCAAGACTGTCAGCATTTTTTAAAGTTCCTTTGTTGATGTTAATTTTTTCGAGTATTAATTTTTTTTTTCTGTAGCAGAGAAGGAATTGACATTCATTCAGTAGAGTTAAAGAAGATGGTGTAAAGTATTGATTTGTCCTTATCACCAAAGGTGGTAAGTCTTTATAGACTACTGTCACTTTACCACAGCCTGATACACAGATGACTTTTCTGTTGGCTGCTTATTTTACCTTGGTGATCCCCAAGAAACATGGCACCAAAAAAGTAGAGTTGCTCCTTGCAACAGGAAATAATTATACTTCTTTTTTTCTTTCTTTTTTATTATTTAATATTTTTAGTTTTCAGCATTGATTTCCACAAGATTTTGGATTACAAATTTTCTCCCCATTTCTACCCTCCCCTCCTCCAAGATGGCGTATATTCTGATTGCCCCATTCCCCAGTCAGCCCTCCCTTCTGAATAATTATACTTCTTAACCCGTTAAATTTACTTGAACTGAGTTATTTGGGCTTTTAGAAATGGACCATCCCCAGGTCCTAAGTCTCATGCACAGTTTTATACCAAATTAAATATATAATAGATTTTGATAGCTGTCATTTTCCCTGTAATCTGATAAGAGTTATTCAGGTGGGCCAAAGACCACATTTTAGAGACTTTCTGTTTTACAGAAGAGTTACAGGAAATTGCAAGGGAAAGTTGCCAGGATGAGTTTTCATTTTAAATAGCCTTTTAAAAAACCCACACTATATACACTATTTCATACTTGCATTAATGGGTTTGAATAGGTGGTACTCTTTGAACTGTGTTATAGAGTTGGTAGCATTTGTATTTGTGTTTCTAAAATCAAGCATTTTGAAGATGTTTTTTGTTTAATTCTCCTTGTAGAAAGATTACTGCACTCCTTGAAAAATCCCTAACTTCCAATCACATCTAGCTTGATATCAAACTGTTTAGAAATATGTGGAAGTTAAAGGGTATCCAGAGAAGACTCTGCAATTTCTAATTTAAGAATCTCTTTGTCTCAGAAAGATACACTGAGTAATCTGATTGAACTGAAAAAAAGTTCTGGGGCCATAAGGGGACTGCTCATTATGCAAACATTGTTAGTTTCCTCCTTTGGTGTCCATTGGCCCACTCAGCTGGGTTATCTCCATTCCTATCTTTAACAGTCTCTTCCTCCCTCTATTCATTTGGCTTGTGAATCCATATTGAATTCCTCATTGAAATGAAATTAGCCTCTAATAGTAGGCTGTTTTTTTCTAAGTACATAACCAAGTACTTTCCCTCCCCTAAAATTTCTTACCTCTTTAAAAGTTCTGATTCTATATAAGGATGCCTCAGTTTCTCCTATTCACTGTACACGTAAGAGTCAAACCTAATTTTTAAATTGAAAATATTTTTTCCCCTTTCATAATAAGGGTTTCCCCCCAAATCTTTTCCTTCAGTGCTACATCTTTTTTCCCCCCAAAGCTCCTCTTTGGGTTTGGAATGAAATGAAAAAGATAGCCTTGACCTTTTCCCATCCAATGCATACTTTCTTTTTTTATATTTGCATAAAATGTTTTTTTTCCTGGAGATTATAATCTGTACCATCTAACAAAAGAATGTTAGAATATTTCATCAAAGGTAAATAGACTATTAGTGTGTTTATAAACTAAGTTTATATACATCGAGAGTTATTTCTGTATTCCCAATTGTTAATAAAATCTAGAGAGAGCAGTTTTCCTCCAGAGGAAGAAAGCTTCAATGGAAGTTATTTATGTAAATACCAAAGACATCAATAGGAGAAAAGACTTCTTTATATTGTTAATGACATTTAGATTTTTTGTTTCCTGTCTCTTCTCTACTAGTTTTGTCATTCCTTCTCATTTGGCTTCAGATGTCTTTCTCCCTTTATCTTGAGACTTTCAGAGGGAATTGAAGGGAGCACAATTTTCTTTCTTTTTTTTTTTGGGGCTTTAATGATTTTCTTCCTCTTTGGGAAATCCAATGGATCCCTTTGGGTGGGGGGTAGGGAGTGGTTCTGACTATAAACTTAAAACTCAGGATTGAATTGTGAATAGTCCTATCCTGTAGAAAAATCCTTGATATAGTTACAGCAAATTGAAATTAGGATTGTAAGGGCAGGATCTCTGCCTAGTGTGTCACTAGTACTCAACCAATGTTCTGAGCATGATAATGAAGCCTGCTGCTTCTTGCCTTATGTCCAGATTGCATTTATTTTCTTAGTAGGCTGTTAATATTGTATGTACAACTGTTTTGGTTAAAATTTTCTTCATAATTCTGTCCTTATTCAATTCATAGAATCATAGATCTAGAACTGGAAGAGACTTCAGAAGCTACCTAGTCTACCCCTCTCATTTTATAGGCTCAAGGAGGTTAAGTGACTTGCCCAAGGTTACACTAATATTCAATGTTATAGGCAGGATTTGAACCCAAGCGCATTCCTCTCCAGAGCCATACTCTTTCTACTGCAGCAGGCAGGTTTGTAACTAATAAATTTCTATGTAAAAAGAGAACTATCCTTGTTTATTTGGGATTAAGTATTTTCAAATGTGACTATTATTAACCATAATCCTAAAGTCATATTCTTATAATAGTAATAATAATAGATGACATTTATGTAGTGTTTTAAAATGAACAAAAATGCTTCCCATGCATTATCGCATGGCAAACTAAACTTTATTCCTCCTAGGGGAGAACATTAGCTTTGGGCCAGGATTTCTGGCACCATTCATTCTCATACAAACTAAAACTTTGCACAAAACTGTGAGCTGATACTGTTTCCAAACCAGCTTTCAGATCACAGGATCAAAGAATACTGGGTTCACCCAAAGACTAGAAATGGCAGCATTTGACCCTAGACAGTCAACGCAATTCAACAGAAGTATTTTGGAAGAGGAGAAGGAGGAGGCCTGGAGTTAGGAAGAACTGAGTTTAAATCCAGCCTTTGGTATTTCCTAGCTGTGTGACCCTGGGCAAGTCACTTAACCCTGTATGCCTAGGTTCCCTCATCTATAAAATGAGCTGGAGAAGGAAATGGCAAACTGCTTCAGTATCTTTGCCAAGAAAATTCCAAATGGGGCTATGAGACATGACTGAAACATCTCAACAACTACAAAAGTAGTAGCAGTAGTGGTACTATGGTTGTTATTGGTGGCGATGGTGGTTTTATTATTATTAATAGCTAGTATTTATAAAACACTTTAAAGTTAGCAAAGCACAGTGCAAATATTATCGCATTTGATTCTCAAAACAGGCCTGTGAGGTAGGTATAATTGTTATCTTCATTTTACAGATAAGGAAACTGAGGCAGGCAGAAGTCGATGCTGATAACAATAATAACTGACATTTATATAGCGCCTACTATGCACCAGGCACTGTGCTAAGTGCTTTACAAATTGTATCTCATTTGATCCTGCACAGCAACCCTGGGAGGTCATTGCTGTTATTATTCCCATGTTACAGATGAGAAAACTGAGACAAACAGAGGTTACATGAATGACTTGGGGTCACAAAGCTAGTAAGCACGTTAGGCAGAATTTGAATTCATGTCCTCCTAACTCCAAGTCCCATGCTCAGTTGACTTCACGCCTACTGCATGCAAAAGCACCGTACTTTGTTGCCCCAGACAAACCATGTGAGAAGTAGTGTTACACAGTGATTAGAGCAATGGATTGGGAGTCAGAGAGTGCATGTTCAAATCTCACCTCTGCCTCTTTCCATCGGTGTAACCTTGGCTAAGTTGCTTAACCTCTCATGGGCTCAGCTTCCTGTAAACTATAACTGACGTGTGTGCTAGATGACCTCAAAAGACCTTTCTAAGGGTGTCTTTCTCATTGCACCTCTGTTTAAGACAACAACAGCAAAATTAATGAAGAGGACTAATTCTACCATGTCTGAATTTTCTTATTTGGGAGTGGGAGGTAGATATTGTGTTGATAATTTGGTTTTACATTTTATTTTACTCAAAGGAGTATTGGTTTTCCTTGACAGTTGCAGCCTGCACTTTCTGGATGTGAAAAAAAAACAAAAAACAAACAAAAAAGAAACCCTTTCACTGCAATAGCAATTAATAATATTGCAGCTATTTATGGAGCACCTATTACTATACAAGTAAGTCGTGGTATTATGTGCCATTCCAGAGCAGCTTGGTTTGTAAAATTGCCTAAACTGTGTACTTGTGAGAGGAGTCCCACTATCAAGTTTCCATCTGTCAGCTTGGTCAGAATATGAATGAATGAATAAGACATTTATGAAATACTCGGTAGATACTAGGCATTATGTTAAGGTATGGGGATACAAATAAAAAAGCAAGAAAGTACCCACCCTCAAGTGGCTGACAGTCAAATAAGGGGGAAAAAGACATATAGAAGAGGGACATTCTAGTCTAGGAATTCACAAAATGAATTGAGCGATAGGACAACGATAGTTTCTATTTGATTACTCTTCTCAGAGTTAGAAATGAAAGGCATTGGGGAGAGGGGGAAGAAAGATGTGAGAATGATTGAAGAAGAGCTGGGAAGATCTCTCACCAACCTGGAGCCCAGGGTCCTAAGGCAGGTGCTGAAGTGCAGCTGCCTTTCAAGGCAGAGAGAGACCTAGAAGGACGTTTTTGAGTGCAAAACTGAGATAAAGCATAATTAAAATTATGCAGACTCACAAACTGTTCTGATGAGATTTAAGTATTAACTTCCCCAAGGGAATATAACTGTAATTATAAATTGTTATAAATTACTGAATCCTGTTTTAAATTTTTCTGTCAGTTACAAACTTGTGGTTTGTATTTCTTTTGAGTGTAGCAAATAAATGCCTGCCCCATACTGGATTCGAATTGTAGATTGGATAGCTTTCTATTCCCCACTTTGGGACATCCTAAATATGAGCCAAAATCTAAGCCTGAAATAATTTTTTTCCTTGTCCTTAGCATTTATCATGTATCTCAGTCCATTCTGGACTTTAGTATTCTTGATATTTTCTCAAGAGCAAGCAACTTTAAAAAAAAAAAGTAATCTTAAGATATGGGTCCTTGATTCTATGTTCTCTCTCTATTTTTTTTTCCAAAATCAGTCTCTTTAGACATTCTCCTTCCCCACTTCCATTTCTTCTTTATTGGAGTCATTTGTGCTTCTTCATAGGAACCTAGCCCCCATGGAGGACACTCCTGTCAATCCCCTGCGGCAGGTGGTTGTGAAGCTGGAAAAGTGAATGAATAGGGGTTCTCTGATAAAAGGAGTAAGAACGGCCAAGTAGGTTCAAGGTTCCTCCAGGTGCCTTTTCTTCTCTGTCCGTGGCAGCATCCTTCTGTGGTGTCCCTCACCTAGAAGGGCAAGCCTTTTTGTGCCTCCTAGGTCTTCTTGTTTGTCTGTTTCTTTTTCAATAAGCACTTTGTTTCCAAGACCAGTCTTCCCCATTCTAAGGGCGTGTCCACTGAATATTTTTGTAACATCATAGGTTAAGAATTTAGAGGAACCCGAGAGGTCATACCTTCCAATTCCTTCATTTTATAGATGAGGCTCCTGGGGCCAGGCTGAAATGGCAGAACCAGGATTTGAACCCAGGTCTAGTTGTTACTTTTGACATTAACATCAGTGATGGGGCACAGTGAGTAGAGCACTGGCCCTGGAGTCAGGAGGACCTGAGTTCAAATCCGGACCTGGGTTCAAATCCTGCCTCGAGTTCAAATCCAGCCTCAGACACTTGACACACGTACTAGCTGTGTGACCTTGGGCAAGTCACTTAACCCCAATTGCCCTGCCAAAACAAAACAAAACAAAAAGACATTAATATCAGTGCTTATGGAAGATTTCTGCCTTAAACCCTAGAAGGATGGAAATGAGTATTTCTTTTTCTTAATTTTTTTCTTTTTTTTTTGCAGGGGGGAGGGCAGGGCAATTGGGGTTAAGTGACTTGCCCAAGGTCACACAGCTAGTAAGTGTGTCAAGTGTCTGAGGCCGGATTTGAACTCAGGTCCTTCTGACTTCAGGGCTGGTGCTCTACTCACTGCATCACCTAGCTGCCCCGAAATGAGTATTTGTTAACCATCTGTTATATGCCAGATCCTGTGCTGAGTGCTTTAAAACATTTGATCCCAACAACAACCCTGGAGGTGGGTGTTATTATTCTCCCTTTTTAGCAGATGAGCGAACTTGCCCAGGGTCACGCATGGTAAGCGTCAGAGGCTGGATTTGAGTTCACGTCTTCCTGATCCCAAGCCTAGTGTTCTATCCACTGAGCCACCTGACTACCTAGAAGGTCTGGCAGGAGTCGTGAGTGGCAGGAGGGAAAGGGGAGAATGGGGAGAGCAGCTACAGGGTCTTCAAGGAGGGAAAACCATAGCATATTGTTTATACCTCCTGATTCCACCATTGTCTTCCCACCCGCATTGCAGGAGGCAGCAGAAACGGACACTGGTCTCCTTAGGTCATTGTTTAAGGGAGTTGCCAGTAAAGCCTAGTCCTGAAGCTTTGCTACATGTCAGGCTAAGGTAGCATTTTTCATCATCAAAGAGGGAGGGGTCACCTTGGACTAGCCTGTTCCTTTGATGGGAAGAACTGAGTCTTTGCTGAGGAATTTCCATCAGTTCAAAGGAAAGTTCCTTGTGGTCTTTGGGAATCTGAACTGAAGACATGATACAACTGCCATGGTGCTGGCTTTACTTGAATATATTAATAAATTTTAGCAGCCACAAACCATCTAAGACTAGGGAGAGCAAATAATATTGGAGATTTTTAAAAATTGTATTTATGTTCTTTAAAAAAGTAATGCTGTCATTTCCTAAAACAACCTGGATCACTAAAATATCGTCATCTTGTAAGAGACCATCAGGGAAAGGCCTCATGGAGGAGGTGGTGTTTAAACTAGCTTTGAAGGATGGTAGGGATTTTAAGAGGCAGAGGGGAAGAAGGAGTACGGGGACAACCTGGACAAAGGCAGGGAGAATATCTTGTGTGAGGAACAGCAAGAAATCCAGCTTGGCTAGACTGTAAGGTACATGAAGAGAAATCATATATAATAAATAAGCCTGGGAAGATAGGCTGTAACCAGATCCTTAAGGGCTTTGAAATTGGGCTCTAGATCAATAAGAAGCCACTAAAGCTCTTTGGGGTGTGGGTGTGAGGAAGGGATGGGAGATGGTGGGGATTGCCAGTTAGATCTGTGCTTTAGGAAAGTCACTTTGGAAGAAGTATGGCGGATGGATTATGAAAGGAGAGAAACTTTAGGAAGGAAGATCAGTCAGGAGCCTGTTGTAATAGCTCGGGTAAGGGGCATCTAGGGTCTGAACTAATGTGGTAGCTACTGAAGAGAAGATGTAGAAATGAATGCCAGAGATGTAAAGGTAGAAGTGATATAACTTGGAAAGTGGATGAATCTGGTAGGTGAGGAATTAAGATGACTCTAAGGTTGCAAGCCTGGGTGACTGGGAGAATGGTACCTCTACATGAATGAAAGTTAATTTTTAAAAAAAATTTACAATTAACAAGCACTTATTTTTACTTCTTCATATTTTCTCTTGCTCAACTCCCAATTGAAAAAGAAAAATGAAGCCTTTGAAACAAAAAAACATAGTAAAGCAAGACAAATTCCTACTTTGGCCATGTACAAACATATATATCTCATTCTACATTGACTCTATCACCTGTCTATCAGGAAGTGGGTAGGATCTCTCATCATTAGACCTCTGAAATCATGGTTGGTAATTATATTGGTCAGAGTTCTTAAGTCTTAAAGTTATTTGGATTTATAATACTGTAGTTACTGTATAAATTGTTCTGATTCTACTCACTTTGTTCTGCATTAATTCATATGTCTTCCCAAGGTTCCTCTTTCATAATTTCTTATGGCACTATAATAATATTGTTATCAATAATAATAATAAATAAATTCATTTGCATATCATAATTTGAAGATAGATAGCTAGATAGGTAATACATTTGCTGAGTGCTTATTATATGCTAGGTACATAATAAGTATTTATTTATTTATTTGTTTGTTTGTTTGTTTATTTATTATATCATTTATACCTAAGTGGTATAAAGATAAACACAAGAAAAAGAAAGACAGTTCTTGCCCTCCAGGAGCTCACATTCTAATGAGGGAAGACAATATTACATAAAAGAAGAGATGAAAAGCAGGGGTCCTAGATGGTACTCATAGGGCAGAAGAAGATGGAAAAGTAGTCCAAATGGTCATGGACTGAGCTGGGTTGGAAGGAGAAATGGCTAATGTGGATATTTCCCCAAAAGAAGGTTTCAGGGAGGGACTTAGCAATCAGAGGAGAAGGTGATGAGAGAGGAGGGTGAGACACCCTTGTGGCAGAGGTGGAGAAGCAACCCAGAAAGTCACACAGACTGAGTCAGGTTTGAAGTTTTCTGTTTTTTGCCACTACAGAAAGAGCTGCTATAAATATTTTTGTACATATGAGTCCTTTTCTTCCTTTGGCTTCTTTTTTTTGGGTATATGTCTACTAGCAGTATTATTGAATCAAAGCACATATTTATAACTTATAATAAGTTGTAAAATTATATAATATGAATATTATAAATAAAATTATATAATAATAAGTTATAAAATTATAATAACTTATAACATGGGGGTATAGTTTCAAATTGCTTTCCAGATGGGCTAGACCAGTTTAAAGCTGCACCAATTAAATAGAATACTTGAAACAAGAAAGTTTGCAAGAGAGGTAGGTTTGGAAGGAGACATTAATAAATTCTTTTTTGGATATGTTGAGTTGGAGCTACTTGTGTGGCATCCAGTTTAAAATGTCCATTGGACATTTGGTGATATGGGACTGGATCTCGGGAGTGAAACCAAGGTTAGATGTATAAATCTGGGATTCATCTGCATAGAGATGATAATTGAGGTCAAACAGGAGCATTGTATTTGATAGTATATGCCTCATTTTGCACCTGTAGACCATCACCTCCAGGCAGAGAACAGGGAGTTAGGTTTCATCATTAGTTTTTTGGGGTCAAGGCTGGTCACAGCCTTCATCCAAGTTCTTATGTCTTTTAGTGTTCTTTCCTTCGTATATTAAGTTCCTTGTCTTTGGTGGTTCTTCTGTATCCACTCATCCAAGTCTTACCTTTCTCTGAATTCTTCCTCATCATTCTTATATGCCACAGTTTGTTCAGCTATTCCTCCCATTGATAGTTATCCATTTTTGCTACTATGAAATGCTGATATAACTATTTTATTACACAGGATATCCTAAAAGTCTTAGTGCAGCTTTAAGCTTTAATAGCTTAAACTT
The DNA here is from genome assembly GCF_011100635.1 of Trichosurus vulpecula. Lineage (NCBI taxonomy): Eukaryota > Metazoa > Chordata > Mammalia > Diprotodontia > Phalangeridae > Trichosurus > Trichosurus vulpecula. The sequence goes on from NC_050576.1 coordinate 372,260,482, forward strand.
AATTGAAAAATAAGTAGGTCTTTAAAATAAAATCTTTCATTTACCTCCTTGGGGTCATGATTGAGACATGTGAATCAAAGGGTATGCCCTTTAATATGCACATACACGCATATATACATGTATTATGCATATGTATGTGTGTGTGTGTGTGTGTGTGTGTGTGTATGTGTGTGTGTAGTGACCTTTCTGGCATAATTCCTATTGGAGATTTTCAAGGGAAGGCTAAGGAAAGAGATTAAAGATCAATTGTTAGGACAGTCTTCTGGTGAACTTAGCTGGCTTATTTGATATCCTGATTCAGCTGAATGATTGCCCCAAAGAGAGGATCACATGGCTTGGGTTTGATAATATAAGGAAGAGCAGGAAAGCCCCAAGCTTATTCTACTAGGAGTCAGCCAGAAACCTGTTACCCTTCTGGACTTCATGCAATGTGAATTTTTAGATCAAAACCTATGATTGTCTAACTTGGCAATTCAGACAGGAACCAACCTGCAGGGAGAACAGGTCAGGGGAATGAAACCTGCCAGGATGAAGGGCAACTGTTAGCAGGGGTAAGAGTCAATGTGCCTTTCCTAAGTGGGCCCCGACCCAAGAAAACACTAAGAATACTACTCCCTCCTTGCGTACGTACAAGTTGCAGACTAGCACATCACAAGTAGGATTGCCTTTTGAGCCTTTTCCGGGAACTCGGCTTCCCCTGTGGTGAGATTTAAGTGTTAAACAAACAAGAGCAGCAAGTGTTCTGCAAGGAGATCCAACTAAGAGAGAAAGGCTTTATCTGACCCTTGTGGTCACTAACTGGCCCTTCATTATCCTTCATCTCCTCCTATAATGGCCTCTCTAGAATTAATGGAGTCACTGAACTCGATAGTCACTATGGGCCCTTCCAACAGTCAACCACTCCTCTTAACTTTGGATATTCGAGGAGTAATCCAGAGGCCTAAAGTTTTGTTTGTTTTTATTTTTTAAATAAATGTTAACGGAATCACACAGTTTAAAAGTTCAAAGGCACCCCAGCAGCCCATAATGGGAAAGGAATCCAGAATATTATATACCCAACAAGTGGCCCAGCCTTCGCGTGAAGGCCTTCAGTGAGGGAGAACCTACCACCTCTAGAGACAGGCCATTCTACTTTCAGATAGCTCTTTTTGGGCAGTTTTTCCCCTAACAGCAAGCCCAAATTCCACCCATTGTTCCTGGTCTGTCCTTTGGGGCCAAAACAAGTCTAATAGCTTTTTCAACATGATAACATATCAGATACTTGCCATGTCCCCTCTCCTTCCTCTTCATGCCAAACATCCACATATCCTTTTAGCTGATCTTCAAGGCTCCATAAATAGAAAGTAACTGAACCAGGACTCAAATCCAGCCTGTCTGAATCCAAATCCAGGCCTCTTTTGGCACCAGCCAAAATGCTTCATCATTGAATAAGTATTTAGGGTCTTAGTATATGTGAAGCATTCTGCGAAGTGCTGGGGCCATTCAGAGTTTAAATAAGATGTGGTCTCTGCCCTCAGAGAGGTTGCACTCTAGAAGGAGTAGTTACAAATGGTTCATAGGATTATAGTTTCAGAGCTGGAAGGAATCGCCATAGACCATCAAATCCAACCCCCCCATTTTATCAATGAGGAAACTGGGCCACAAAGAGGTAAAATGAGCTGCACTGGGTCACATAGGTAATTAACTGTAGTTGACAGTTAATTACCTACATTACATTACCTACATACATTAATGAATTGCTAGAGGGAGAGAGAGAGAGAGAGAGAGAGAATCATAAAATCACAACATTTTATTAAACAGAAATAGAAAAGAACACAACCATTATCAAGACCATGGGTTCTTTACCTTTTAGGGGGTTCATGGAATATTTTGGCAGTCTGGTAAAGCCTATGGACTGCTTCTCCTAATAGCTAACATTTATACAGCGCTGATTATGTGCAAAGCACTGTTTTAAGTGCTTTATATGTATTATCTCATTTGATCCTAATAACTCTGGGAGCCATTATTATCCTCATTTTACAGGTGAGGAAACTGAGGCAGAGGTTAAGTGGCTTGCCCAGGGTGACATAGCTAATAAGTATCTGAGGCTGGATTTGAACTTGGCTCTTCCTGACTCCAGGCCCAGTGCTCCATCCCATGGGCCACCTAGCTGCCCTAATAATGTTTTTTTTTTCTAATGCATAAAATAAAATGTATAGAATGACCAATTACATTGAAAAAGTCATAAAAATATTTTTAAAAAAACCAGTTCATAGACATCCCCCCCCCCCAGGTTAAAAACCTCTCCTAGTCCAACTCATTTTCATTAGCATGCTAATGAATTGTCATCCAGCTTTTGATTAATTTACTTTTGAACAGGGTTAATTGTTAGAAAGTTTTCCATGATGGCAAGTTTACCTGGATGAAAGCTTTGTAGCTTCCACCCATTCTTCCTAGTTCCAAATGGAAGAAACCTAGTCCCACTACCATGAAGGATCTTCAGATACTTGAGACAAAATCTCTTCCAAGTCTTCCTTTCTCGTGCTAAATATCCCCACTTCTTCTGACTAATCCTCATATGGCATGGACTTAAGACCCTATACAAGATAAATCAGCTGAGGAAAAGGTAGCTAAGGCCCTCTCTATATTGATTACCCAGTATTTCTGGATTGAGAAACATCTTTCTTGATAGAACCTTTCCACCACAACATACTCCCCATCTTTATGCCTGCTTGTAATCTATGGCCAGTGAAGATAATATTTTCCTAGATCTCATTAGACTGTGGCATGTGGTCTTATATTTGGATGACATGCTGCTCTGTTTGCCACCCACAGAGGCTGATTTGATGTAGTTGGGTTCAGTCCAGCACCAGCCCACCCCTAGCCAAGAATGAGGAGCACTGGCCTATGGCCAACCTCTGTCTGCATTGTGGTCAGGCTGGAAACTACACCTGGTCCTGCTCTGCCCCTGGGAGAAACTTCCTAACCCTATTTTAGAGAGACCTAAGAAATTGGAGCTCCTTTGAAGTCTGGCTTCCTAGTAAGTAATATTTATTTATAGCCCTTGGTCCTCCTGAAGCAACCAGGGCATGATAGATATGGACACCCCAGGAAATATATTAACCATAACCCATTGTACATATAGGTATCTCATTCTGATAGAAGTCATGCTCAGTGGTAGAAGAAGCCATTGGATTAATGAGTATTTATGATTATCAAGAAGAACCATCATTATACGTGACAGGCAGCGGGTGGTACAGTATATAGAGTGCTGGACGCAGGAAGACCTGAGTTCAAATTTGGCCTCAGAAACTAGCCATATGATCCCAGGCAAGTCACTTAACTTCCATTTGCCTCAATTTCCTCAGCTGTAAAATGTGGATAATAGTAGCCCCTACCTCACAGCGTTGTGAGAATCAAATGAGATATTTGTAAAAATGCTTAGCGTGGTGCTATTCAAATGTTTATTGCTTTTTCTTCCTCTTGCCACGTTAATTGGTTATTCTGATTCCTTGTGGTGCTGAGGATGTAGTCGCTGAGCCAGCGAAATCTAGCAATTGCTTGGTGGTCTTAGACCACAGCTCTAGACTTCAGATCTTGTCTTGAGAAGCCACAGGAACCCTTGTACCTCTTGTACAGTCGTCCTCTCCCTGGTTTAAAAATGCCAGTTATCTTCAGGATGTTTTTAGCCAAGTCAAGGCAGATACATTGCCCCTAAATCTGAGCGATTGATCTTATATTTATATTGTATTTTGGTCAGGCAGATTTCCTTTTCTGAGAGAACCAGAAGTAACAGCCTTCATTAAGAAACAAACAAACAAAAAACCAACTGAATGAAGGCTTCAATGAGGGTTCTTTTAGAAGCCCCAGGCTACTTCACTTAGAACAGGCCTGCTCTTGGCCCACCAGCCGTACGTTGTGCAGGCCTGATTTAGAAGGGAGCTACACCTGTATAAAGACTGCATGATATTATATTCAACCACTAATACCCCTGTCTGATACCAGACCTTCTGGAGGTATATAACCTAGTCAGGATCTGAAAGAATAAAGAAGAACAACTCGCAATTCTGTTATGGTCAGTTTGGAGGTATGGTAATGCCATTTGGGCTAGGTAGTATACTGGCTGCCTTCTAATAACTCATGGGAAACGGGAAACATCACATGGCAACTCTGAGATCATAGGATTATATATTTGGATGCCATCCTCATCTATTCTCGTTTCTTAAAAAACATGCAAGTCAATTCCAAATGGCACTCCTGTTCTGAGAATACCCCCTCCACTTATAAATGCACTTACAGGTATCTAGATGAGGTTCTTGGGGCTTTTCATCCTCCCCTCTTGGGGAGACAAGGATAGTATAATGTTGCACTGACAGTTTCTCTCAGAGACATCCAAAAATTCCTAAAATTCAGCAGTACCACTTACCATCCATCTCAAGGTCACAGGGTCCTAGATTTAGAGCCTGAAGGGACCTTAGAAAATATCGACTTCAACCTCCTCATTTTATTGATAAGAAAATTAAGGCCCAAAGCACTCATGACTAGCTCCAAGTGATCTAGGTAGTAAGTGATAGAGTTTGAATCCAGGTCTTCCAAATCCAACATTCTTTCAGGTGTATCACAAACTTCCAAACACTTTCAAACACTAATTCCTACCTAACCACGGGTCCCTCCCCTGCATCTGTCTTCTGTTCAAGAACCAAGTCTTTCACTAGTCATCAGCAACCCAGTGGGCTTTCACGCTTTTTAAATTACACACTTTTTTTTTTGCAGGGGGGAAGGCAGGGCAATTGGGGTTAAGTGACTTGCCCAAGGTCACACAGCTAGTATCTGAGGATACATATCATTCCAGGGTCCTCTGAAATTGTCTCTTTCTTCATTTCTTATGGTGCAGTGATATTCCATTACAGTCATATACCATAATTTTGTTTTGCCTCCATACATGGGGTTTCCAGGTTTCCTTGAGTTTCCAGGTCTCTGTCACTACAAAAATTGCTGCTATAAATGTTTTTGCATATGTGGGTGCTTTTCCTTTTTCCTTGATCTCTTTAAGGTTTAAGACTTTCACATTTCCAGACTCACAGTTTAATTTCATTGTGGTACAAAGCACTGAGTCCAGAATTGTCCCTAGCTTGATGGGGAGACGGGGTGGTCATCCAGTTGTGTCCATGGGCCTACCTTTCCATGGTGGTATTAAGTTATACTGTTTAGAAGAGAGAAGTTTAGTGCATCATTAAAACTACAGTTCAGACTTAGCAACACTGTCCAAAGGGGACCATGAATCTCTGTTCATCATCACCACAGATCCCTGGAACTTTAAATATTTTAAGACAGTAAGCAATTAGTTCCAGGTCCTCTGGTCTGTTTTCTTCATTTACTTTAATTTTCAACGTCAGTATGTCCTCTGCTCACATAATTGCCGGGTCAAGGACATCTCCCCAAAAGTATACTATCACGCACAACCTAAAGAGATAGGAGCCAGAGAACTTCATTGCCATAAACCCTCAGGTAGACCATATGTATCCTTAGCCAGACCATGTATGTCCTCAGCTAGACTGTGTGTGTCCTCAGGTAGACCTTGTGTGTCTTCAGCTAGACCGTGTGTGTCCTTTCTTCAGCAGCAACAAAAAGATTCCTTCATCTAGGAGCCACAGAAGCCACGTATCAAGTACCCTGTTGGTCATAAGAAAGTGTGTCAGGTCTTACCTATATGTATTAACCTGTATGTATTGTTGTCCCACATCTATATCGTGATGCTTTGCCTTTGTGATATTTCAGCGAACTGGCCGTGTTGTCCCCTGAAACTTCTGGCGACCCCAAATGATGGAGTTCATCCAACAATGTGTAGCCGCACATAAACTTTGTGCTTCTGCCAAGGAAAAGATTGGCAGAGCAGAGGACCTTCTCTATCCCTTCCTCAAACTGAACAGATTTTGGACTGTCTCTCCATAGATATTATTTCGAATCTTCTTGGCCCCTGAGTACTATTGTACACTTTAATTTTCATGATGATGCATGGACTGAAGAATATGGTACCCTTCCTTCCCTACTGTGGCAGCCTTGCAACTCTAGCCATCACTTTTTCCAAAATAACTTTTGGCCCTATGCCCTCCCAGATCATATAATTTCAGAATGTGAATCTCAATTCATCTCCTATTTCTGGAAAATCCTTTCTTACTGTAAAGTTAAAAATGTACCTACCTGTCTTCTGGCCACTACTCAAAATCCAACAGGTAAGGAGAACATATGAACTAGACCCTGGAGCAATACCTCTGCTGTTATATAACTTATCTACAGTATAATTCTTCCCTACCACAGTCTTCACTTATAACAACACCATATGCTTCCCCAGCCAGAACCCTCCCATCTACGCTAACTATAGATTCTGCCTGCTTTACTTCCTGGCACTCACTCCTCTCACCACCATCCCAGCCAGAGATGATTATCTCATGGAGCTCAAGTTTCCCAAGATGACCTGCAAACACTCCTGCAATGATGAGCCAAGGCTGCCTACAAGAGAACAGATAAGTAAGAGGCCCCTGGGAAACTTGCAGGTGGGGAATCGAGTGGAGCTGTCTACCACATACCAGTGTTTGGATAAGCCTTCCAGGAAACTAGCAAATCTTTAGTCCCTTTTCTGTCCTGAAAATTATTTGTCCCATAATCTACAAATTCCAATTCCTTGATGGATGGAATCACTTCATGTTCCATAAGGTCCTTCTTTTTTTGTTAATAGATACAAATCTGAATCCATAAATACATCAACAGCACCGAGGAATTTAAGGTCAAGTTAATTCTGGACTTCTGGAGTATAGTAGAGATAGTTATGACAACTAGTGACCTGGAAGGGGTATAACCTAGAAGACTGGGCTCAGAAACTCAAGCTTTTCTCAAGCCTTTGGAACTCACTGCCCTGGATCAGTGTGTCAGTGAATCAGTCCTCACCTCAGCCATATATCTAGCTGGCCACAGACCATATTTCATTTCATGTGGTCATACCCAAGTACCCACGAGCCTCACCTGCCACTCAGACTGCTGCTCCTAATTTTATGTTTCTTGCTCAGGGAATGATAAAATCCATTTAGTGTTACCATTGCTCCTGGAAAGGATGGGACAAGCTTTATAGAACCTCTCCTAATCCTTGCAGCTGCCTAGACCAGGGGTTCTTTACCTGGTATCTGTTAACTTAAAAAAAATACTTTGATAACTGTATTTCAGTATATTTGGTTTTCTTTCTTATCATATGTAGTTTTATTTTATGCATCTAAAAACATCATTCTGAGAATGGGTCCATAGGTTCTACCACACTAGCAAAGTGACTGATGGCATAAAAAAGGTTAAGAACCCCTAATTTAGACCAAAGATTCCTTCTCTAGACATTACCTTCCAATATGTGTTTTATCTCCTCAGGGCTAGTAGAATGTAAGCTATTTGAAGACAAGGAAGTCTCACTTTTGTATTTCTGTCCCTAGAACCTAGTACATAATTGGCACATTAGCAGATATTTAATAAATGCTTTCTCAGTCCCCCACCTTTCACCCAGTTGCCAGTCTCTACCTCTCCAGGATTTCCATCGATTTTCTCTTTATATATCATACATGGACCTAGTTTTTTACATGTAGTCTGGTCTCCCTCATTAGAATGTGAGCTCCTTGAAAGCAGAGACTTTTTCCCCTTTCTCTATATTCCCAACACTTGTAACAGTGCCTGGTGTGTAGTTGGCACTGAATAAATCCTGTTGACTTTTTGTTTTTCATTTGTTTCATTTGTGTTCATTTCTTCACAATCCCTTTTGGGGTTTTCTTGGCAAAGATTCTGAAACCATTTGCCATTTCCTTCTCCAGCTCATTTTACAGATGAGGAACTGAGGCAAAGAGAGTTAAGTGATTTGCTCAGGGTCATAGAGCTAAGTAAGTGTCTGAGGCCAGATTTGAACTCATGAAGGTGAGTCTCCCTGATTCTGAGACCAGTGCTCTATGCCCTGTGCCACCTAGCTGCCCTCCCTGTTGGCATACTGACTGACTACTGCTGATTGATGTGCAGTCTAGTTTGTGAATTCCATCACTACTACCCTGTCAGAGATGAATGATGTGGTAGAAATACCCTTCCAAAATTCAAATTCTCTTCCTAGGGGAAATGTGGCCACAGAAAGGGAACCTGAGGACAGTCTACGTTTACTGACCCAAGGGGTAATCTGAATCTCTAAAAAAGGAAACTTTAACTTCAAAGACTTTACTAGAGAGACATCTTGCATGGAGGGTGACCTAGCTTAAGGAACCAGGTATAACATGCTGCAGTCTTTTAAAATCAAGTAGACTTTGCTTCAGAGGCATATAGATATAGACTTCAACCAAATAAAAGAGTTCATTTTCTTCAGTCCTATAATGGAGTAACAAGCTTCCTCTGGAGCCATCTACAATGCTGACGTTTGACAAGTATATTTCTACTTCTTCACTAGCTTGCTACTGGATCATCAGCCTCCTGTTTGCAGCAAGTAACCCCCAACTGTAGGCACTGCAGCCTGAGGCATGATCATCAGTCCGTTAGTCATTCAGTTAATCGGTTAGTTAATAAGCATTTATTAAGCACATGCTATGTGCCAGGCACCAGATACAAGGAAAGGCAGAAGACAGCCTTCCCTCAAGGAGCTCACAATCTATTGGGAGGAGACAACGTGAAAACGACTATGTACAAATTCGATGCAGGTGTGTGTATAAGTTTGAGATAATCGATAGAGAGAATATACTAAAGTTAAGGGGGATCAAGAAAGGCTTCTCATTGAAGATGGGATTTTAGTTGGGACTTGAAGGAGGCCAGAGAAACCAGGAAGCAGAGATGAGGAGGGTGAGCTTTCCAGGTATGAGGGACAGCCAATGGAAATGCCCAGAGTCGGGAGGTGGAATGTTTTACATGAAGAACCAGCAAGGAGGTCAGTGTTACTGGGTCACAGAATTTGTGGAAGGTGTAAAGTATAAGCCTGAAAAGGTAGGAGGCATCTAGGTTGTGAAGGGCACTGAATGTCAAACACAGGATTGTCTTATGGGCCATTAATATGTAGCCTTAGATTAAGCAAGTATGGTCCTAAATCCCCTTCATCTTCACTGCACTCTCTCCCTACCTATTTTATCAATAAAATATCTGCTGTTGGGAACCGGGGTACATATACAGTAGGAGGATTATTTAAGTATGGTAAATACACATTTTGGGGAACAGACTTTTCAAGTATCTTCAGATACATGTTTACATATAAATAATTGCTATGCCAATTACAAATTATTCTTGAGGTCCCAGAAGTCTCTCTATAAGGCAATACTTTATTGCACTAGTTCTAACTATTACAGGTACTTAAAATGAATAGGAATTGATCTGCCGAAAATATTCTTTAATGCAGACATACATTTTGGCCTTCTTTTATCTTTTCTATGTTAGTGACATTTCATTGTATATAACTGGAAAGGTAAGGCTTTTATCTTGTAGTAAACTAATATAGGCATATTCCAGCAATATAAAGAGAAAACTTAGATGAGGAATTTGACTAGGTTGGGTTTTATATGTCAAGTACTTAGGTGATGCCCAGCTTGGTATTGTGGCTATCCAAGTAGCTGGAACTGTTCTTGTATATTCACAGCTTCATGGTTTTATTTATTAATCTTTTAAAGAGACTCTAAACTTGAAAGAATCCATATTCCCTCTGTTAAAGGATCTTCCTATCCAAATTGAGAGCTGTGCATCTGGGGTATGGCTTAGGCTATGCAGTCATGCAGTAGCATTTGGCATTTGTTCTTCTATATGACCGTCTGTTCGATTTTCCTGCCTCAGTGGAACTGGAGGAATAATAAAGCTGTTATTATTCATCATTGGTCACCATTCTTGTCAGGGGTCTTTGACTGTCATTGAAAGAAAAGTAAAATGGCATACTTATTTTTGTCCTTGGAGAAACATTTAGCTATTAAGCCAAATGTCCTGTTAAGGACACTTTTTAAAGTGAGTCTTCTTTTTTTTCTCTTGAAGTATTCTTTTTCTTAATCTTCATTTGAATTTTATGCAAATCCCTAAAGGTTATTTACCTTGAGTCATAGGTAGATCTTTATATAATTTGTGTGTATGTGTGTTTTTTATGTATGTGTGTGTATGTGTGTGGTTGTTTTATGGTCTTGATGTATAGTATATCTACTAATGATACAGCCCTGTTTTTTTTTAACTCAGACCTATGAATAAATATAAGCCTACATAAGTCTAAGATCTGTGGAGCATAGAGATGCTTCTAGAGAGTTCAGGGCACAAAATAATAATATTAAAAATGAGGGAAGGGACCCCACCTAACTCATGGCATTAGAGAAATTCCTAGGCATCATTTTGGTAGCAAGCAGTTTGTCTTAAAGTGTCCCTCATTTCCTCAGTCTCTGAACTCTTCTTAACTTTTAGTGTTTCCTTTTCTAAAGCTTCCAGGTACCCGGTATTCTCATGCTCCAGAGTTACCTTATTCTCTCTACAATATCTTTCACAACTATTTCTTCATTTTTCTCCCACAGCCACCATCCTCATTACCCATAGTCTAGACCAGGGGTGGGGAACTCGCAGCCTCAAGGCTACTTGTGGCTTTCTAGGTCCTCAGGTGCAGCCTTTTGACTGAATCCAAGTTTTACAGAACAAATCCTTTTTAAAGGGGATTAGTTCTTTGAAATTTGGATTCAGTCAAATGGCCTCACCTGAGGACCTAGAAGGCCACATGTGGCCTCAGAGATGCAGGTTCCCCACCCCTGGTCTAGACTGTTGTAATAGTTCCCTAACTGGCCTTTTCCCTTTGCAGTCCTTCCTATTCATCACTGCCAGATCAGTCCCCAAGCATCTTTTGTGCACCTATTATCTACCAGGTGCCATACTAGGCACTATGGCTACAAAGGTGCAAATGATATTGTGTCCAGACTGGACCTTCTAATGCAGTGCTCTTATAATGGCTCTTCCTTATTCAGGAGCTTCTTGTTACCTTCTGAAGTTCAAAGTCCTCGATGACTTTGTCTCAACTTGCCTTATCTCCCTTCCCCTCCTCTATGCGCCAACCAAACTTGTCACTTGGAGGAGTCACTTCTTTCATTTGGAGTTTCTGTCTTTGCTGCTTGTCTGACTTTTCCAATGGGAAATATTCAAGGAAACACTCCATCTTTCATGCTGTAAGACTCTGTAAGACACGAAGCTATTGCCAAGAGATCTTCGTGTTGTAGTCTATAAGCATGTACTTGTAGATCCACTTCATCTTCAATGTGCTAAATATTAGTATGTAATATAGAAGCAGTATAATATAGGGGAGCGAGAGAGAGAGAGAGAGACAGAGAGACAGAGACAGAGACAGAGAGACAGAGACAGAGAGACAGAGATCGAGAGAGACAGAGATCGAGAGAGACAGAGATCGAGAGAGAGAGAGAGAGAGAGAGAGAGAGAGAGCATGAGCACCAAAAATGCCTAGGGTTAAGTCCTTGCTTTGACATAGACTGGCTGTATGACCCTTGGAAAGCCACTTAACCTCTCCGTGCTCTAGGCAACTTTCTAAGACTATCAGTTGCATATAATGTGCTGATCTGCCTTGACAAAAGGAATTTCTTCTTTAGGGAGTTCACTATACCAATGTCATAACTGGTGTGGTCCCTACCTTTCTTATAGTCACGTCTGTTTGAAGTTATAAGCTTCTTCCCTGCTAAAGAATGAGCATTTGCTAGCAGACCTATACTCTTGTCATTTCAATGTGTCAATGAACATCTGTTAGAATCCCCTAACCTAATTTTCCTTCACCAAAGATGATACCATTTTAAATTTGATTTCAAAAGGTTGTACTCCTATTTTCCCCTGCTTTCATTGCATATTCACCCTGAAATACTGTTCTAACAGGAAAGAAAGCTAAAGCTGACAGATCCTACTGGGCCCTTGATGGAGCTCATCCTCTGTAAAGTGTACAAATGCTGAGCAGTCTCTCCTTTTCCGAAGAAAGCAGTCTGATAACCTCATTTATGCTAAGGAAACTTATTGTATTGCCAAATCCTCTCAGGAGTATTTGCATTTTGAAAGACAACTCCACAGAATGAACCATAATGGCAGAATTTCAGATATCAGCAGGGGGAGAGATTCTGGAGTCAGGTCTTTCTGGAATTCCCCAAACCTTAGATTAATACCTACTATGCCATCATGTAAAGCCACAACATTGGCCTTTCCCAGGCTATAGATTGTCATTGCTGTGAGATGCCGCCTTATAATAGTTCAGTGGAATGAGCTAATAAAAATATTGTAGGCCCAAATGTTTTTAAAAGTCATTTAAAAGGTGATAATTGTTCTAATAATGTCTTTTCAGTCCCTACCCATTCTAAGGATATAACACTGGTGTAAGTTCAGATAGAGTCAGTCTAAGATCTTCCCAACAGAACAAATTAAATGATTAGATTGATATATTTATGTTATTATAAGTACTCCCAAATGCTGTTAAATGATTGTCTTTTGCTGTAGTATAGACAGAATCCAAGAACTGAATAACAGCTAGCAGCCCTAACCCTAATCTAACCTGAACTATGACTCTAACCCACCAATTCCTACATGTCTACCATGCTCATACCTTCTACCTCTTTTGCTTGTGGTATGCTTACCATTGGGAATGGAGGAAGTATACATTCTCTTGTAGCAGAAGGAAAAAAAAGATCATTATATGAAACCAGTAAGAAAAAGAAGCCTGGAGCAGAAGAAACCTGACTGAGTCTGAGGGAGAGAAGTCTAAGAGAAAAGGTGAGACAGAGGAGAAGGGTAGGGGTAAGGAGAAAGCAGAGTGAGTCAGAAAATGATAACAGAAAAAGTACACCCAAGTGGTTGAGTTGTAGAGGAATCCAGAAACAATAGTGGAGGCAGGAAATCAAATAATGGAAAGGGAAGAGAAGATGCCTGTTTAGGAGTATTGCCTTTGTCCAGGGTATTCCAGATAGCAGAAGACTCACATTGAGTCTTGATGGTCCATTAGTTGTCACTGCATCTTTAAAAAAGAAAAAAGAGGGCCAAAGGTCTATATATATATATATATATATATATATATATATATATATATATATATATATATATATACACACATATATACATATATATACACATATATATACATATATATACATATATATACACACACACATGTGTGTGTATACATATATACATATATGTATGTTTGTATTATATAAACATGCATAAATCTATGCATATCCTTGTGTGTGATATATACAGGTACATATATACATGTATTAGGTGTATATCATGTGTATATGTGTATTGTGTATACATATGTATATGCACATAGATAGATATAGATAGGTCTATCTATCTATACAACCATCTCACAATGGGAGTATATCACCTTAGGATGTTCTTACTTCCCTACTCTGGAGCATAGATTCTTATAGCTATAGTATAATTGGAGACTATGTTTTGGAAAAAAGGAAGGGAACTTGAAAGAAAAGCTATGGGAAAAGAATGGTTTAGGAAAAGGGAGGAAAAAGTTGGAGTAGATCAAAGTCAAAAGAAAGACCAAGGAAAAGATAATTGAGGATGTATTAGAATAGAAAAAGAACAAAGAAAATGGTGTGATGATAAAAATGCTCTAAGGGTACCACATGTTTAGAAGAAGTCAGCAGCTTCTCAGTTTTCTTTCCCAAAAGTACTTCTTCGTAGAAGGGAAGAGAGGGTTTAGGTTGGAGAAAGTAGATTAACACCAACCTTCATCATCTCAATACTTTATCTAAATTTTCCCATGATGCTCAGTCCCCTTATTTTTTCTGATATGTTCTGGGTAAATATAGCTTGAAATAAGACAAGCCAACTCCCCTTCCCCTGCCTCCCCCTTTCAGTCTTTTGGGGTCTAGGATGAGTGGAAAAATCACAATTTTTGTAATATTTTTATACAAGTGAAATTAGCTTAAAAGGAACATATGATCTTCAGGATTCATACCTAGGTCCTTGACACTCAATCAGCATCCTTTTCACTGTATCATTCCACCTTCAACTTGAGGATGGCCAGGCAAGAGGAAATTTGTGGGTTCAAAGGTCTTTTTTTTTAGAACCAATTAGGAGCACTCTCCTCCATCTCACACATCTTCTGTCTTAGTTAATCTCTATCCAACAGTAACAGCATATTGGTAACCCTCAAAGCTTGGGTCTTTTCCTGATTACCCTAGTGTTCTAGGTTCAGCTATCTAGGCCATCTTCTGGGGACATTTTAAAGCATCATGGACAGTTGGACAGAACTAGCTCTTGCTTCTTAAGTATCCAAAAGCATCACCCTTCAGGGTAACATTAGACCCTTTAGCCACACACCTAGGCCCAGGTTCTGTCAAGAAACCTACAGAATCACTGGAGGTTTTGTATGCTTTTCTGCTTGTCACTTATTTTTAAATGTCACTAGAGTAGTGGACAGCCATTGAAGCCACATAACAGTTTATGTTCAGCCTTTGCCGGCTTTGTGAGCTGCAATCTCAGCAAAAATTTTAGGTTGTGGTTTTTTTTTTCAGCATTCATAGAGCTTAATTACTCCTTATTTTGTTTGAAGACCTCACCACAATTAGAATATGGAGCCTAACTGGTGTCCTGCTCTTACCACTTCAACACTAAATGCCCATCTCACCCTCAGGAGCAGATGAAGAAACAGCAACAGCTGTGCATCTAACACCCAGCCCCTTCTCAAGGGCCATTGGGTACATGCAGAATTTACTTTTCTATGAGAACATAAGCCAGGAAGGTTCACAGTAGAGCACAGGACTTCTTAAGTGATAAAAAAAAAAAGTAGCATAATGGAATCATTTAACTGCTTCCCATTGCTTGATGTATGAAGGTGGACTGATGAGTGGGTTCCCATACCGTTTTGCTGGTGGTTTAATACACAGCATCATTACCAAGAGAAAAGACTAAAGAATTGCCTAGGACAGGACACTCAGCTCCCTTTCCCCCCCTCACTCCTGTTTTTAAGAAAAGCCTGTCTTTGATGAGATATAGCTGCAGGCTATGGTTTTACATTTTATGTCAGCTACCTTTGTCAGAGACTCCTTATTGATGCTGTACTCTGTTTTAATTCACACTTCTCTGCTAATCAATTACAGCGTTTATCCATTAATCAGGTATTCTGACAGGGTCAATAACTGCTTTTCGGGTTTTGTGAGCTTGCAGTCTTGTAAGTTATCCAGCAAGAAATAACATTTGGTAGCTTTAGTATAGAACACAGTATTATTTTCCCAGGCTGTTGAACTTAAGGGAGCAATAAACATCTAGTGGAGATTTTTCTTTTGTGTGTTTGAGATGGGATTTTCTCACTGAAAACTTTCATTGTTAGGGAGGCTCAACTTCATTAAAGTGTGCACAGGTGTGCCCCTCTTTAAGAAAACCCAACATGTGAAGATTCAGGCTTGCCAAAGAGAAAAAGTTGGAGGGTGATGATTCACATTACCAAAAAAGGATTCTTTTTAAATATTGAGTTTTCCTGGCGCACTTAATTGTTTCCAGATCATTAATTAATTGACAGAGAGTCTTGAAGGCAGGGACATTTACATTGAATGCATTAGGAATATTTGCCAATTGAAGATCAGTCAGAAGAAAAAGCATCTCAATAATTATGTCAGTGGAAAAATATGAATTGACTACATGTACGTGGGAATCACTTTAACTTTCCCCAAACAGATCCCTTGCATCACCTTTCTGTTTGTATGCCCATATAAGCATGCAAGAGTGTGTGTGTGTGTGTGTGTGTGTGTGTGTACGCGTGAGTGTGCACATCTGTGTACCTACAGGCCTATATAATTTATTATAACAGATTCAGATGTGGAAAATTGTCCCTGAAATGGAAGCTTTTCACTTTAGCAAGTTGTGTAGATAACAGAGGGGGCCACACTTAATTGGACAGTTACAGTTTTGGTGGTGAAGTTGCCGTCTCTAATGATGGTAACAGGTTTCAATTATCTTTTTTTTTATGACAGATGTACCAACATTTAATTGTTTTTTCGTCAAGTGTGGAAAGAAAAGCCACTTGTGTAGATTTTTCAATTCTTCGATGTGTCACTTAGCTGTCTGCGCCATTGTCTGAGCTCTTTTCTCTCATCCTTTTGGCAGCAATGAGTTGTGTCATTCCCTCATGATCAGCACTTTTGTTGTCTTTGTTTTTTGCTGTACCTCAGAAGTCCATCTTTTCTTTCATCTCCTTCCCATTCATGCATGAGGGAACAGTTGTGCTCTGTTGTGGGGATGTTCCACTGGATTTCAAACAGTAGGGTTTCTTTTTCTTCTCTTCTAAGTCATACAATGGGGCTGAATGTCTGTTGCAGAATGCACACACTAATATGCCAGGTTATTTGGTTTCTAAGAAGTCAATAAAAATGCTACATTTAGACTCAGTCCTTGGCTTGCTTTTTTTTTCCCCATTTGCCTTTCAGTCTTCAGTTATAAATCTGTTTGTTTGTTTCTCGTTGTAAAATGTAATCCGCCATATTAAATCTAAGCATATCATCAACAAACACTTAGGGAAAAATGTTACTGATGGTGCAGTATTTTCACACTAGCAGATTTGGCAGCCTGCATCCTCCCTGATAAGAGCCTGAAAACTGCCGCCAGAGCTAATTAATGGGAGCTATAACTGGGGGGGGGTGCGTAGAGAGATAGTGGGGGTGGGTGGGTTGGGATGTACTCCCGACTTGGTTTTGGCAAAACTTTCCTATTTCAAGAGACTAATACATTTCTGTGTTTAGGATTACACATCTCAGATTGTTTTAATCCAGCGTATTTTGTGTGACTCTTTTGGGGGGGGGGGGTTGGGGGGGGTCTTTAAGTGTGTGCTTAGCTATAAACACAGATTCAAAAGCCATCTCAGCAGCAAAAGGCTAAAGACATAAAAAGCTAGAGATGTCTTGAGACACTTTGTTCTCATATTCAGGGACAATCTTCAAAATCCTTCTTAATGAGGTCATAAAAGAAAAAAAATTGAACAAGTGGTACTTGTGTACCTCACTAGGGTGTGTCATCAGGGTCACTTGACACTAGGTTATCCTATTTAAAAAGGGATTGGAATAGTTCAATCAAGCATTGCATTAAGAGAGAGACTTTGATTAATTCCTTCTCTTTTCTATTGTGCCACAGATAATTTCAGTAAATTTGTGATACTTTCTTCATAGTCATCGCAAAGGCTTAAAGTTCTTGATGCTTTCATGCTGGGTATTAGTCTTTATCGGGCCTGTTTGGCTCTAGCAAAGAGGAGTGTATGCAGCAGACGGCTCTAATCTTTGACAAGCAAGGCCATTCTTTAAACATGACCGTTATCTCGGTTCTTGTCATAGAAGAGAAGAGGGTCTGTTACAGGTTGCATGCAGAAACAAAACTTGTATGTAAAAGGAAGGGAGCTCCAATTGTAGGTAAGAGACTGATTTATATGGGGGTTTACTTTTTTCAAGGTACAGACTTGCCTTTTATTTAGAAATTCAACTGCCTAAATGGCTTTTCTAGATGGAAGCCAGGAGGGGCAAGCCCAAGGAAGGGAAAAGTGAGTGCTAACAATATGCTCTTTCTTTGGTGCTTTTGGAAGATTAGTGCTGTTGTGGTTAAGATCAGGTAAGAAATTAAATTCTGACTATTACTCTTTTTCCTTTGTTACTACCGTTTTCTTGTTTGTTTAGTGGGGAGGAGATAAACATGTTGGAAAGCCTGAAAAAATTTATGTGTGTGCAAACTGAATGTGAGATTTTTAACTCCTTTTATTTTATTTAAATTTAAACTTGGGAAAAGTTTTTCTATGTGCCTCATTACATGCCTGGGAGCTTTTGGAAAATATGTGTGATGTTTACTTTGTTGTAGATCAAAGGCTTTATCAGGTGCATACGTATTAGATCTCATTTTAAATTTTGGTTTTGATAGCTGAAAATGGCTCTTAGGGAGCCACTGTGGTCATTGTGTAAATCCTGCTTAGTTTTGGGTTGACTCACTTGATACACCATAATGGTTCTTAGCGCTGTTATAGCCCTTGCGTTAATCCAGAAACTGCACATGCGCCTGAAGTAGGCAGGCTGAAAATCTCAACCAAAGAGGTTTTCCTTAGGGCATGCATAGACTCACTTTTCCAAAGGAAACTGTCTATTCTACAATGGAAAGCAATCTAGTTGGGTTTATTTTAATTAACTTAGACATCTGATTATTCTATTTAGGGGGCCAAACTAGTTCAAAATAACTCATCTTTGCATTCATAATCACATCTCGTATTTATTGCCATGGACTGCAAAAAATATGTGTTAGCCGATTATCGGGGTTGGTTGTTCCTTTAAAAGATAATTTGGATATGAGGTGATAAATGGGAGGCTTCTGACTTGGTCTTGTTTATTTAACAGCAATCTCTGGCATAGAAGACCCTAGCACTGAATATTATAACATTGCCATTAAAGTTATTGTGAAGTTCTACTAATGTTTGGAATTCTTAGCTTAGCTGGATGAAAGCAGTTTGTAAATTACGCACACACACACACATCAACCACCCTTGTCTTCCTAATAGATAAAAAAGACCAGAGTGAAGCATATAACATTTACATCTTGGCTTCATCTGATTATGCTGAAAGCGTCATACATTGACCAAAACAAAACCCCATTATAATGATAATGAATTTTTGGTTTGGTTTGATGTAGTCATCTTTTTTTCTCCCACAAATTTGAGTTTGTTGGAGAATTCAAATCTTAGACCTATGGAAAATATGGTAAAGGAAATTCATTGACCAAAAAACAGGCAGGCTCTGATTTGTCATTAGTTACTTTTCACGACTTGCTCTATGAAGCAGTTTTTCTGTTAAATACTATTTTTATTCTCAAGGTTAACATGGTAAATGTGGAAGAAGGTGATACCAACATTGTGCTGCTTCTCCATGGAGAACTCCACACCTTACTCCTTTAGGTGAAGGTGGGATCTTGCCCACTGCTGCTTCTTTTGTGCTGATATAGATTGAGTGCAGGTCCATCTTTTGGTCCCCAGGGCAGAGAATTGACTCTCCTTTGGTCCCTCCCTCCCCCAAGAGGGAGGCTTCTCCTAATCCTGTTACATTCCTAAGCCTGAGCACTTCCCCTCTTCTGAAATAAAATTGAGTGGCAATGTACTCCTTGTGAGCATAGGTACGGTTCCCAGTTGTGGAAGGATGTGCCTGATCATCCTAGAGATTCAGTAAGCAATAAATGAACTTGAATTCCAAACTCATGAGAGAGCTAGACTTGAGTAAACTATCCCATCCAAGTCCTCAAAAATAAGGCAAATGTTGCTTAATAAATCTTAAAAGATTTCAAGTAGTTTCTGTCTTTGTCTTTCTCTCTGCCTCCCTCCCATTCCTCTCCTCTTCTCCCACTCTCCCTCCCTCTTTATGTTTAAAGTATCTTTTATTTCCATTTTAACTGGGAACAACAATTTTTGGTCTTCTTTGCATCTAGGTAAGGAGGATAGTAATATTGTAGATCTGATTATACCTTTTTTATGTGACTTTTTGGATAGATGTTCCCAGATGCCCATTCAGTGTAAAATGGGTCCTTCTTAATACTTAATTTAAACACAGCAGGTATTTGAAACATACGTGACAGTAGCTCCCTTCTGCTTTGGAATGCTGGAAACAGATATCTTCCTGTATAATTGATTTCCCAAAGTACACTCAGGTCATAATATATCCAGAAGGGTCATTTACTATGAGAATCAATAAGTTCCCTTCCTCCTTCTAGGTCAGGAAGGAGCCATACGTTTTCTAGGAAATATTTCATATTCATCACACTTGAAACAAAAACGGACCTGAGCACTACAATTTGTATCTCTTTCCCTTGTCCTCATAAAAATGTGAGTTCCTAGAGGACAGGGCTTGTGTATTCGTGTTGTGTGGTGTATGCCTCTCACATTATGGATGAAGAGCAAATGTACTTCCTGATTTAGTTGGCAATCATAGCTTTGTGATCTTAGCCTTAAAAGGCCATACGCCGAAAAGGTCAATTGCTCAACCCTCCTTCAACAGCTTTTTAGATTATGCTTCTTTGTCATCCCTCTGCTTGGGTATTCCTTATGCTTCAGGAAGAGATGCTGGGAAGGGTGGTTGGCCCCAAGTGCAGCCCTCTTCAGTACTTTCTTTTTTTCATTCTCCCATCACCAGTATCGAGTAAGAAGGACTGAACCTTCTTGGATGCTCTGGCTGAGGCTAAACCGCTTCCGATGTTTAACAGGCCCAGGTCCTCAGAAGAGCTTTAGAAATGTGCATAAACCCCAGTGTGGGGAGGCCAAAGGGGGAGGGACAACCTCATCACTACCTATTAGACAGAGACCAAAGAAAGTGCAAGAGGCCATTTTAGTGGGACCAGAAATTTACTTTGACTGGCCACTGGTGAGACATTGAATTGATTCTTTTTTTTCCTCTCTTGGCAATTAGCAGAGCCTGATTTTTCTTCCATTAATAGTCCTTAAGGGAAAGAAAGCTCAGTGAACCTAGGCCTGGAAAACTCTGAATAGAGGTTTGTATCATTTTTATATAATACATAATCATCCATAGCATATTAATATAAATTAAAATGGTATACTTATTATGTAGTACATTATATAATTCATGTTATATATAAACATTAGCTAGCATGATAATGATTAGCTATCGCGAAACAGGCCTCTATTCAGAATTTTCCATGCCTAGCTTCATTGATATCTCTTTCCATTAGAAACATTGATAGAAGAAAATCAAGCTCTCCTAACGTTATTATTGACAGCAATCATCCTCCTCCTCCTTCTCCTCCTCCTCTTTATAACAATTGTTATTACAAACTTTAAATGGAGTTTTCCCCACACAAGCAAACTTAGGGGGGCACTAACTAAAGAGAAGTGATTGTTAGTAAACCAAGTTTTTCTTCAGAATTGTCTGAAGTCAAAACATGAACACAGGCAGTGGATTTCAAGGTGAAGCTACAGGAGCTCAGGAAACATGTCCTCTTGGTTCAGCAACCAGGGTCTCTCCCTTTGCTGCTTTTAATGTATTCCATTTAGAGATCCAGGTTTGCCTTTTAAAATTTGACTAGCGATTGTTGTAAAACTGATTGTCACAATGGTCTGCAAGTGAACTAACAATCTGGCAGGCCCAGCATGGGGCAAGGAGTTGCGTTAAATCGGCCTTAATAGGGGCAGAACCTAGCACCATGCTGGAAAGCTGCAGTGGTAACAATTGGGAGAATTGCTGAGAGCGTTTTGCATTATTGGCGGCCTTCCTCGTTAGTAAATTATCCAAGACAACAACATGAAGAACCTTTATTTCAGTTTCATATCTTCAGTGCAACCTGCACCAGGCCAGAGGAAAAGTCAGAGTGACTGTGGACCCCTTGCATTTTTTTTTCCTGACTGCCCACCCCCTAGCCACTAGAGAGAGGCCTGTGAGGTGGGAGGGGGAGGGGCCAGGGGAGAGCCTTTGGCACAGCACTCAGCATGGGGGTACTGATGTCACACTGGGTGCTAAAAACCCAGTGAGCTGCAAAGCAAACCAAGAGGGTTCTCTTAAAGAAATTATGGCGGCACTCGACAATAAATGCAGACAGAGTACAGACTTGAGTAGTCGCAGTAGGGAGGTACATTGAAACTATGACAGAAAAAGCTGCCTGACACACTGATGGAGGAATTTTTGGAACAGAAGAACTCTCCAATGGAAATAAATCCACAGCCTAAAGACTTTACTCATACTCCTAGGCTGACTTTAATGCTTAATTACATAACAAAACAAGAAACTCTCAATGACGAATAAGTTCACAGAGAGCTTCTTTAAAGGTTTCCCTGAAATAAAATTTTTAAAAAATTTTAAAGCAGGAAAGCCACTCAGATATACTGTGGTTTGGTTGTTCTTTTGTTAAAATATTGTGTTAACTAAATAGGCTGCAAGTGCTCAGCCATTATTTTAAAGAAAGAACTGGAGATGTCTAATATAAAGTAACATAAATTGGACATGGTCAAAACCGGACAAGCAGAATAGATAGAGGGCATAATGTCTGGAGGATTTTATTAAAAAGTAGTTTTTAAACAAATGAGACGCTCAATCCCCTGACTTTTAAAATAAGCCCAGGAGATGACAGAGCTGCTTTTGGCTGGAAGGCCTACTAAAGCATGTATGTTTGCCTCACAGCATTAAAATCCAGATAACTGCAATATTTCTTCAGAGGGACAGAAAGAATTGCGATTTGCTGGTCTGTGATAAATATTGCGATAAGCTCCATGCTGGCTTTATAGTATGCATCGCTACACAGGGTGCCAGTGAGAAGCACTGAGGCTGAGGGAGGCAGTGGCAGAACGGCATGTGTCTTAATATGGGAGCAGTGGAAAGGAAGGGATAAGATGAGGTGGGCAGCAAAACCAGGTGGTGTCTCTAAAAGAAAAAAAATCGGAAGCCAAAGTTATTATTTCTGATGCCTTTGTTTGCTCGATAAATATGCACAATTAGCAGTATGCCCAAAATCAAAATGGTTTTACTGGTTCTCCGAAACTGGTGCTGGTGCTGATCTCTCTCAATGAAAACTGTCATTTTATTGCTTCTCAGCTGGAAGTCTGAACTGATGACATAATTTGAAACACAGAAAAGGCAGTTCAGCTAGGTATAAATGCATAGGAAATACCAGACTTAAGACTCTTGTAATTAATTAGGATAGGTTCTGCTATTCCCTCTCCCCTCCACACACACACACACACTCCCACCCCCACCAATTTGGATCCTTCCATCCCTGTTGTAATATGCAAATACTTTGGTATTTTCCACATAGATTTGTAAATGTCATTAAGTACCTCATGGCATCTTTTTAAAAGTCATTTCCGTCCTTTGTACCAGGAGCTAGACTTCCTATGCTAGACTTCTTAAACTACTTCATTCAACAAAATGGTTAACTGATTTTTTTTTTTACCTCCAAAAACATCTTTTTGGGTAGTAGGAGTAGGATTTGTAACTTACAAAGTCAAAATATCACTAGTACCTAAGAGTATGATTGATTTTTTAATTTATAAAATCTTTTTTTAAAATGTGAAAACACGTTACTATTATATGAACAGCGATCTCATTACTTCTGCCCTACACTCCTGTCAGTCATCAAAGAACACCTAGAGAGTAGAGAAGACAGTGAGGTCCAAGATTTAGACTCTTCTTGGAAAGACTATTTTCCGCTTCTCTTTGGTAAGAAGACTTTATTTTCCATATCTCTTTGGTAAGAAGAGAAATGTCTAAGTGAATTGACAATATTTGCTCTTCTCTTTTTAAAATGTCTTCATGAAAACTAATTACTGATCAATAGCAGGCTAGAGAAGAAAGAAAATAAATATTTTCCTATTTTGCAGACCTGAAATCAGTCAGAGGTAATTTAAACCTTATCTCTAGAGACAGGAGATGTTCATATTTGATTCCAGGTGACAATTCAGGTCAGTATTTCTGTACTCCATTGATTAGTCTACCCTTTTTTTCTCTCAAGAAAGTAGCACTTGAAGGGCAATTAGGTGGTTCAGTGGATAGAGCACTGGCCCAGGAGTCACAAGGACCTGAGTTCAAATTTGATTTCAGACATTTAGTAGCAGTGTGACCCTGGGCAAGTCACTTAACCCCAATTATTTCCCCCTCAAAAAGAAAGAAATACTTGGTCTTTTTTTGTGATCATGTTTAGGGACGTAAATGTTCATCTTTACAGTTTTGTAATACTTTAGGATTCATGCCATAATGTAAGAGTGTATGCCATCAACTGAGGAGCTCATAAAATGAGTTATGTATCAGTAAGATAAAGCTGTACTGGGGGCTTCGTAGACAATTTATGATAAATGCTGAATAAATGGTATATGCGTTAATTTCATGTTGTTCAAAGTTAGCTTTGAACTCACAATATTTTTGCAAAAGAAAAGGCATAGGAAGAAACTTTATTCCCAGTAAAGTTGAAAGTTAGCTATGTCAGAGAAACTTCTGTCTTAATTGTCCCCACAGTTGCAAAACTCCAGTCTTAATTTGAACTTTTGAAACCCGACCCATTTTGTTTTATTGTTGAAATTCCTGCTTCTACTTCCTCCTTTTCCTCATTTGCTTGTTTCTTGTGCTTTTTATCTTATGGGCTACCAGTGTACAATATAATCGTTTTTAACTACTTCCTCATGGTCTGATTAGTCATCCAGGAACACTACTTCATTATCTTCATTATCGATGTGGCTAAATGGGCCTCCATCCCTTTAGCTGAAAGGTGAACTAATTTGGAACAATATGGTTTCTTCTCTTATAAAAGGAATAACTTACACTCCTTTGGGGGAGAGGAAAGAAAATGAATGCTTGCATTTATCTCAAAAGTTCAATCTGTGCTTGTATCACCATATTCTGTTTGCCACCAAGAGGAGGAATTTAATACACAATCCCCCATCAGCATTACCTAGAGTTCCCATTCATATAACAGGCCAGTGAAAACTTTATATGTAAAGTCCATTCTTTCCAGTTATTAGTGGACTACTTTACTCGCCTCCCCCCTCTCCCCATGTTTATTATTAACTGGGATGTAACCCAGAATCTCTTACCAGATGTTGTCATGCCATTTTTAAAGGGAAGAAGAAAATTATAATGAATGTTCTGAATGTATTCTACTTTTATTTTGTTCAGGCACAAACTGAATGAGGCAAAGAGGTTAAAATCTCTTCTTGTTCCATCTGAGTAAGCATGAAAAACTACAATCCTTAATCTTTTAAAAGAAAAATAACCCTCCTCTGTTTGTGGGATTTCTGATTCATTTCTTCTACCCTGCTCTCTCTCTCTGCATTTTTTTTTAGTCAAATACTGTCTGGACTTTTGTAAACCAATAACCTCTCTCCTCACCTCTTCTCAGTCTCCTCCCCCACCCCTACCCTATGACCACACAAAGAGTATAGAGCCCACAAAAGGAAAGGAGACTGGGTTTCTGGTGGGGTTTTTGTGTGTGTGTGTGTGTGTGTGTGTGTGTGTGTGTGTGTGTGTGTGTGTGTGTGTGTAAAAGAGGATACTAATATGCCTGGTATCATTAGATATGTAAAACTCATCTATCACTTTCCCAAAAATAAATTAATTGGGATTTGCAGAAGTGGGAAGGGACATGGGGAAGGAAAGATGTTGGGATTCTAAAAAGTTTGCATATGGAAACAAGTAGAAGAAAATTTGTTTGACTTCTATGGGTGTCAGAAAATTAAGTTTCCTTCACTATGGTAGTACTCAGTATGCCAAAGACTGGCTTTGATAGTAACGTTGCCCCTCCCAAGCTAACAAGGGAACACGGGTCACACAGGAAGGCGTGAAGATACGTGTAATTGTTGATATTTGTTCTTATGACTATGTCAGTAATGGTTCTGGAGTTTGGGAATCAGGAGGCTGGATTTTAATTTTAGCTCTCACTTTGACTCACCATGAATTTGGTCAAGCAATTTAACATCTCTGTGCCTCGGTTTCTCTGTGTGTGTATATATTTGTGTGTGTGTGTGTGTGTGTGTGTGTGTGTGTGTGTGTGAGAGAGAGAGAGAGAGAGAGAGAGAGAAAGAGAATGCCACTTATTTCATTCTGTAAAAGAGGGAAGAGCAAAGAGGTAATGTTAGCAAATTAACTAGTCCCTATTTTAACCACCAATTTTCTAAGTGGTTGTTCATTGGGACAATATTCTAAGTAGCTCTTCACCTCACTGCGCTCTTTCTACTTTTCTAATTATTTGTTTTTATTATTTATTTTGAAGACCAGGGCTTTCTGACAAATGTAGAGCTGAACTAATATTTTGCATGAAGTATTAACCTAAGAAATCCCAGAATGGACAGTTAAATGCGAAACTAGTTGTTTGTATGTTGTTAAATATGGAATTAAAAAAAACCCACAATATACCCTCCCTGTATTTCTAAGTGTCTATTTCCTGAATTTAGTCCATTTACTTAAAAAGCAGGTACCATTCTTTCATTCTGCATGGTACCCAGCATACTGTAGGTGCCTAATTAATGTTTATCTTGTAATTAATAACAAAAGATCATCTGGTTTTACCGATTTCATTTTGCATATTTGTAATTTTAAGGAGTAGAATCCTGTCTTGGCTTGACATGACATCATTTAATTACACATGATTTCTAGAGGTTTTTTCCTTTTCTTAACATGAGTATAACCTTTGAAGTAATAGTTATATTGACTTCAGAGAGTTTGTGTTATTGTTTGTCTAGCCCTGTGTTCAGGGATTTGCCAACGTATTTAAGATAAAATAAAATTTCATTTTGTTGTCCCTACATCACAACCTTTACAATTCAATCTTGGCCAACCAATATTAAACTAGAAATAGAAGGACCAAAGTTGTCTTTGTATTTTCCTCTCTTCTTGACAAAGGATAGTTTTTGCTAGATTTTAGTATGTGTGTGCTGTGGAATATAATGAATCATTATTCTGCAAATGACTAAAAATGTAATTTTCTGCAGCTTGTTCATTAGATGTGAGCTCCTTGAAAGGAAACTGTTAGGTTTTTTTTTGCCTTTGTGAAATCCCGGGGTTTAGCAACAGTGCCTGGCACATAGTGGGCATTTAATAGATGCTAATTGACTGACCAACTTCTAAGTTGTAAAGATTTTTCTGTTCATTAATGAGAAGATATAGAACCTACTGCGTGTTTTCTATAGTGCTTGTCTTTTTGGAACATAGATTTCCCTTTTAGGTTCATTGGATGAATGCAGTGAAGTATCTTTTACCATCTGCCTGTCTTCATATATGAAATACGTATGCGTGATTTAAAGTTTTCTACCAATTCTCTGAGCTTTACATTAGCTAGCAAAAGAAAGGGATCTTCTTATTCCAGGAGATGATAGAAGGAACAGGAGGAAAAAATAGATTCTTACAGAGCCCCAACTAGAAATAGTCAAGGTAGACAGCTACCTAGCATATTTATTACTTGTGCACTGAGGGACTTTTTTTAAACAAATAGACATTTTTTAATATCAGAAATTTCCATTCTCTGTGGCACATAAATTTTTATTTTTTAATAAAGCCTGTTCCACTGAAGGCTCAAATCAAAGTATCTGGTAGACAGTAACTTTCAAGAATATACATTTTTCAAAAGTAAGCAGGAAGAACATTGTTGGCTTTTCCCTCCACTTAATAGTATTTTATTTTTAAATTACATGTAAAGATAGTTTTCAACATTCACTTTTATAAGATTTTGAATTACAAAGTTTTTTTCTCCCTCCTTTCCTTTCCCCCTTTCCAAGATGGCAAGCAAGCTGATATAGGTTAGACATGTATAATCATGTCAAGCATATTTCCACATTAGTCATGTTATGAAAGAAGAATCAGAACAAAAGGGAAAAACCACAAGAAAGAAAAAAACCCCAAAGTAGAAATGGTATGCTTTGATTTGCATTCATATTCCGTAGTTCTTTCTCTAAATATGGATAGTACTTTCCATCATGAGTCTTTTGGAATTGTCTTGGATCTTTGCATTGCTGAGAAGAGCTAAGTCCATCATAGTTGATCATCACACAATATTGCTCTTACTGCGTACAATGTTCTCCTGCTCACTTTACTTGGCATCAGAGGAACACAGTTTTCAAACCCTGCTTAAGGTCCAGGGTTTGCAAACTGCCTCACCTGGCTCTCTCTAGCTCTGGCACCATGATAACTGATTTCTCTTGACAGCTCCGAATGATGTGGTGGCTTATCCAAGCTCATTTTTAATCTCCAGTGGGAAATAAAGTATCCAGCTTTGTGATCCTCTCACCATCCACATGTTATTTCCCCCTTCTCAGCAAGTCATAAGAAGCTAAAATGGTGCTCAAATCTGTCCGGGCCATCACCTCCCTTTTAGTCTAGGTGTTCTTAAACTTGGGTTTGTGGACTTGTTTTTAAAAAATTTATATTTTGATAATTCAAAATAAGTGGTTTCCTCCATATCTTATTTTATGCATTTAAAAACGTTATTCTGTGAAGTGGTCCATAGGCAAGAGCAGCCTGCCAAAGGGTTCCATGACACAGAAAAAGTTTAGAACCTCTTCTCTAGTGTCTCTCTCTTTTAACACAAAACAGAAGAATCTCACATAACTGAATTTGGTATGACACGGTCCCACAGAGGACTGGGACAGTGGAGACTACCTCAGAGCAGAGATACCTTCAAGTGTCTTGCCTACTGCCATGAAGAGAGAAAATATACTTGATATAGCTAAATACCAAAATGCCACCTAATTCTAATAGAGGAAGAGGGAAGACAGAGAAAAAAGGGAGAACTCATATATGGGGGACAGGTGGCAAAAGACAGGACAGGATTCTCAAACAAAGGCAACCAGGCCTATGATCTGAGGGCACAAAGATCAATTCTTCAAGATTATTATATGAAAGGCTGTTTTTTTTTTTCGTGTGTGTGTGTGTGTGTGTGTGTGTGTGTGTGTGTTGTAAGGAGTTACATGTGAACGGAATCCAGCTAGTACTAGAAGTTCAAGGCAATCGGAAATGAGCCACATAGTAATTGAGAATGAAGTTGAGGGCGAAATTTTTATTGTTAATCAAGAACTTAATTGCCTCTGGGACATTTTAAATAAGTGCCGTGCTGTACTTAAGGAGTGATGTTCTGCAAATAAGATGGCAAAATTTCTTTAATTAAACCATCATGGACATTCCCTGATTAAAATGTCTTGTCTTATATTAATATTTAGGCCTTAATGATTCATGTAGCAACTCCTTTATCAGAGATGAATTAAGGGCTGCTTAAAAGAACACAGGACTGAATGAAATTGATTAAAAATATTTCTAGGCTATCTTTAATGTTATTGTTTGGTTTGATTAGAGGTTTGGTTTTTTTTTTGGGGGGGGGTTATCCCTGGCATCTTCTCTACTTAGGTATCATATGAAGTGTTATTTTTAAGCCTCTAGAGGACAGATTTGATCAGAAATAAGAGCGTAAGAGGTGAAATCAAATCCAAATATTTTGAACAGAGTAGAGAGTGACTTCCAAAGGCTATCATTTGGATTAGTCCTTAAAATTAACCATCTAGAAAGTTGAAGTTGCTAAATGAGTAAGTCAGTTGGAAAATATTCGAGTACCCACCATGTTCAAGACACTGTGTTAGGCTAATAAGTATTCACTGATCTTAGCAAAGCTGAGCAAATCAGGTTCTTCTCCTCCTTAGTAGCATCCTACTATTGAAAGGGCCATTCAAGACCATTGAGTCCATCCACTTCATTCAGTAAATGAGGAACCTGGTCACACAGCTGATGAGTAGCAGAAGCAAGAATAGAAACAAAATCTTCCAATTCCCAGGTTCCTACCGTTTCCATGTTACCTTTTCTTACTTTTTAGAGCTTTCCCTTGGTTCTTGGATCTCTTTTGCAGTCAACAGAAGGGTTCTGTTTTGTTTTGAGAATAAGGAAATAAAAAAGAATGAAATGCTGACCAATTACATTAATAACATTTCCAAAATGTAGAGACTGCTCTCTGGTTCTCTAGGTAAAACTGTGTTTTCTATAATTATCTTTTCACTTGCAAAGTATCTAACAATTATTAGCAATTATTATGCAATCATAATTAATAATTAGTTAATATTAATGACAAATTAAGTGATGTAACAACATTTTGTGAATTGAATATACAAGAGAAAGGTTTTGAAGCTATTTCTTTACAGAAGAGAACCTGGGGGAAGGAATTCAAGAATTAACAGATTCTGTCTCCTTTTAAGTGAACAGGCAACACTTCTTCTGTCTGCTATCCTGCCACTACATATACTTCTATGGAAACCTTGAAAGTTTTTCTGCCATAGGAATTTAAAAAGCATTTAAAAAAATGGTTGCCTTCTTTGTATGTGGAAGAGCTATGTTATATGCAAACATTGGAAGATTCCATGCAAGAGTTAACACTATACATTTGATGGTGTCCCCAAATTAATACACCTACTGATTTTACTTTAGCTTTTTGTTACAGAATCTTATCTTAGTGAGAACCAGAACAATTTAGTTAAAGCACAGAAAGCATAACAAGGAAATACATAAAGAGCAAACACTGTCAACATACTCTTGGCTCCAAGCAAACCATCTCACCTCTGTCCAACTCCCTAGGGACCAATGTTTTTAATTCAGCTGGATCTCTACCCCAGGGGGCTTGATCCCAGGCCATGACCAATTTAGGGAAGCTGGAAGTGTTGGGATAACATCCGTTTAAAGGCATTTTTAAGCAAATGGTTTTTTTTAAAAGATATTTTACTGTTTATATTATCAGGTTATTTTTCACGAATCTTTGATATCAAATAAAAAATATATTTTTAAAAGATTTTCTTTGGCCTAGGGAAATAAAAACTCATCTTTGAAAACTCAAAGGTAGAATGCAAGGTTTTTATTTTAAACTTTGCCTGGTACTTTGCGTATTAGTAATCCTTTGGAACATATTTTGTGTTAGGAACCCTTCATTTTATTTACATATTCCCTGGGAAAGATGATAATCTCAAGAAAATTCCCTGTAGATCATTTGTCGGACTATTGATGGTAAACATAATTAGAACTACCTAGGTTCTGTTTGGTAAAGGTTCTCTGCCCCTAGCCCTTTGCTTGTACAATGTATTCTGATTATGCTTGAGTTCATATGCATTTGGAAGAAGTCATCATTAATGACTATGTGCTAGAATTACCACTTAACAAGCTGGAAACTCAGCATATAGATTCTGCAGCTCACAAACTGAGATTTTTTTTTGATTCCTAGACAGGTAGCCTGTAGACTCTTCCCAGAGGCTTTGGCTGCTTGGGACACAGATTGTAATCACAGTAATTAGCACTGAATTTTCAAGTCCTGTTCTCAGATCTTGACCTTGCAGCATCTAGCCATCGTGTACACAGCTGGATCAATGGCAGGAACTGAAGGAGCTCAGTTGTGGTCTGCTCCCTGTAACCTGTTACGGGCACTGCACTGGGGAACCAGAGGGGTGCGTTAGAGAAAAGGAGATGGGAAATGGGGTAATAAAAATATTTGCCAATGGGAATTTTAAAGAGAAGTGTAACTGAATACAGTAGAAAGGTTTTGCTTCTCTTCTAGAACCAGGACAAGTTATTTGTGTACCTTGGGTTTGAAAATGACACCCCAGTATGTTTGTAATTTGTGCCCTGGGTGTGTTATCATTGTCCTCCGAAGGTTTTGAAATTTCATTGTAATGTGGATCTTGGAGGCCTTCTGGTCCAATCCACACCTGAACAAAAAAAATTCTCTAAACAATATACCCAACTTAGCACATTAAAATACCCTTTATAGCCTAGAGAGTGGACTTTTCTGGCATTGCTATGTATATTTTGAAAGGTCACATTAAAAAATATCTTTCATTGGTCCTTCTGTGTATCATGTCCTAAGTTGATCTTGCCTACTCCCTAGTCTCAGATTCACAGCCCTCATAAATTATAGGTTTAGATTTGGAATCATTGGAATCTGCTTCTTATTTTGTAGATGAGGCCCAGAGTCATACAGGTAAGGATAAATGGGATTTGAACCTGAGGCCTTGGCTTCCGAATTCAGTATTCTTTCCACTGGGCCACACAGAGTCATATGCATTAGCATGCGCATCTCTGGCATTAGCTGTATTCTGGCTACCTTTCTAAAACTGTCAGATTCTCTCTTAAAAGTTTTTACTTCTTTCTTTTGGGCAGAATTCTTTTGCATTTCTTAATTTGACAGCTTCTGAACAAAAAGTTATGATAGGCGATATAGGAAGTTTTTTTGATGGCCACAAATAAATTGATATTTAGAAGCTTTTCCTTAGTATGACTTAATGATTCATTCTTGACCAAGTACTATTCACAGTATAGGTACCTGCTTGTGAAACAAATCATTTTCAAGGTTTGGCTTTATATTTCATGAGACATGAAATCAAATTCAGACCTTCCACAGGACATTTCCTGAGCAAATAGATAGTGTTGCCATTGAATACCTTCTTCAAATCTGAATCAGTCTGTAGTTTCACCAATACATCAGAGACCTATTTTTGCCTTGATACTGGTTCCAAGGAGCCTGACATCCCACTAATGCTAAAGGTGATAGATAAATAGATGTATGGGACATGTTAGAAGCATATAAAGTAAAAGTTGAAATGTTTTTACTGCTATGGCTCTGATTGTAATCCTATAACTTTTATATGTATCTTGTGTAAAGCAGCTTTTTTTTTTCTTCAAGATTTCAGATTTTACTAGCGTGACATTTTTAAAGACTGAGTAACTGAAAAATAGCAAGGAATTGACTTAACTTACAGAACATTTATTTCTTAATATAAACCATTTAAGCACAAAAATTATTCCCTAATAACATATAGTTGAAAAGACATGGTAAAATAAAAATTAGCAGGGAGGTGAAAGTATATTCAATTTTTTTTTCCTGTCCTATACTGATTTTTGATTTTTTTACTTATCTCAGGTTAACCTCTTCAGGGTTTTTGCATTTTAAATTCTATTCATTTATATTCATTTAATTGTATATAATATTAAAGTGCAGCTCTGCTATGCCATTGTAGGAACTTATTGTACAGTAGTTTTATGATTTCAGCATTATTATACCCAAATGGTTTTCTTTTCCAATTGCTTACCTGTCAGTTGGGATTATGTTTGATGTACAGCTAATCTGTGCCTTATCAAGTATGTACAGAATTTACTTTGAGGTGCCCTTTCCATGGGAAACTCACTTACATTTTTAATGGGCATCTATCCCTCCAGTATGAGGACATTAACATATAGTGTATGTATATATATGTATCTATAGTAATTTTAGAATTCTGTAGTTTTCTTCAAGGTAAGCGTTATATACTCTCCTCCATTCCATATTCTGTGACTCTTTAGAATTCTTTAGAATTTCAACAAGAAGGGAGGGCTTCGTTTTTTTTTCTTTTAAGACAGAAATTTAGTAGAATTTAGGCATGCATTTATTATTTTAACATTTAGTCTTACATCTGTTGAGAATTTGTGCTTTTACTTAAAAAGACTTTAGCCAAAAATTAAAACCATAGACTTCTGCCTGATTCCAACCTTCTGTTAGAAACAGCTCTGGCAGAGAGAATTGGGGTTTGCATTTTTAAAAAAAGCAAACAACAACAACAAGAAAGCCCCATAACATTAAAATGTTCATCACTGCAAAAGCCAAGCAAGAAATCAAAAGGCTTAGTTCCCTTAGGTAACATTGGATTCTGTTTTCAGCTATTTGATTAAATAAAACACGTTGTGGAAGTTTGCAATGAATCTCTAAAGCAAATCTTTTGCCTTTTATCAGTAATTGTGGATTTGGATGCATCATAAATTTACTCTGCATTTTCTTAGTAAGTTTGCTTTTCAGAAATACCATATTATGTATATCCCTACATTTCTACACAGTCTTTTTTTCCTCAATACCAGGAGTTGGGCTGGTGATTGCCTCCCCACCCCCTTCCTTTAAAGCTTCAGGGTTTTTTTCCTTTTCTATTTCTTTCTGTTCCTTATATTTTCATTTCTCTTTTAGATGAGAGTTGTAGGATTTTAGTCACATCAGACTTTCCTTCTCTTTTCTTTTGCCTTACAATAAGCACTGGGAGAAAGACTTTTTTTCTTTTTTTGCATATTCTTC
This sequence comes from Trichosurus vulpecula, assembly GCF_011100635.1. Classification (NCBI taxonomy): domain Eukaryota; kingdom Metazoa; phylum Chordata; class Mammalia; order Diprotodontia; family Phalangeridae; genus Trichosurus; species Trichosurus vulpecula. The sequence continues at coordinate 372,294,025 of NC_050576.1, forward strand.
CCTTTCCTCCAAGAGATTTTGTTGCTGACCAAATTTAAAACACTACAGTATTTAGAATCCCTGTAGTGCCATTTTAAGTATTTGGATCTGTAAAGTGCCCCCAAGCAATAACTACCTGAATTGCTTTTAATTACACAATATAGCTACATCATTTTACTTAAGATTCTTTTTGATTGATGCAGTAAGGCAATTGTAACCATGGATGATGGGATTAAGTGCCTCTTGAAGTGACTTTAGCTTCTTGTGGGAACAAAGAGAAAGAAGAGAACACTTAGTCCCTTTTTGACTGAGCCGGCCTTTTTTTTTTTTCCACTCGCCGTATAAAGAAATACAATTAACAAACATTATCCCCAGAGGTAAATTGAAATGTACATGCAGACAAGAACTGCTCTTGCCTGCAATTAGACATATATGATCTGAGGTATTTTGGCCATTCATTAGTGCTAATTGTTTGAGAAAGAAGCCTAGCACAAATGATTAAAATGTTAGCGCCATAACTGGGATTATTAGGGTGTGTGATAAAATGCATACTCTGCAGCTGTACCAATGAAACTCTTTGGGAAGGGGCTCTGATTAGACAAATGCTTGGTTTGGCTCTGTTGTGAGCTGTTAGTGTTTGTACAAGGCCTGCTGGTGTTTATAACAAACAACTTATATCTTTCTTTCTTAATTAGTGGGAATTACTATGCAAATGTTGGTGTTTTGTAATTTAATATCCTTATCCTTTTATTGTGCCTTTGGGTTGCTATTTCAGGTCAACTACGCCTGTGATGGGAATCAGGACAAACAACACTGGCTTAGCCACTTAGTTCCTTTTGCCCCAAATTCTTAAAAAGTTGAAGGCAGTGAAGAGCTGAAGGAGATGAAAGTTTGCTGCTTTGTTTGTTTTTTGGATAAAAGGTCACAGGTCTCCTCTGGGCCACAGTTAAAAGGGAAGCCCCCTTGAACCCCTGGTTCAATGTTACCTGGCTTCGAAAACAATGTTCTTTGCTTCTAGGCCTAAACTTTCTCTTGTTAATTCTGGAAAGCCTGAATTGGTCTAGAAAAGCCATGATTACAAGTTAACATTCTGCTAGGTACTTGCCACTGAAGTTGCTGGATTTGGGATACTATAAAAGCAGGAAAAAAAACGGTGTGAACCTGTTGAGTCTTGTGGTCAGTTCCACTAGACCTTTTAATGATGGGAGCTATGTTTACCAGGTGAATGAAACCAGAAAGGATGTGAATGGCAAAAAAGGGGAAGTGTGAAGGGGACCGATCTAGATCGTGAATGGGCCTAGTTATAAAATTCACAGGATGTCAGATTTACAAGAGACTTAAGAGGTCATCTGATCTCATAGATAACCTGAAAAGGAATCTCCCACCTGTCATCTCCATCAATAAATAATAATATGAAGGAGTACTTATTTCCTCTCCACCTTCCCATCCCTTTTCCAGTTTTGGACAGCTCCCTGTGAAATATAAATATAAGGAATATGGTTTAGCAAGGAAAGATGTGACTTCCTGAACAAAAATTTTAAAAAGAGAGAGAAATAAATGAAAGAGGGAAAGGGAAGAAGGAAAGAAGAGAAAGAGGCAAAGTGTCAGTGAGACATATATGGGGAAACATATCCAACAAACAAAACACTGAACTATTTCATTGTCCAGTTTGGTACTGGGACCGCAGGTCGCTTTATATCTCCGTGTCTTCCTACCCTCAACCTGTACTTCTTCAGCTTCCATCGATTCAATCGTCCATTTGTAGATTATTCATTTGAGGATGAGAGGATTACCCTCAGCATTTTTTAAACCCAAGGCTGCTTGCTACCCTCACTGTGCCTCAGTTGGTAAAAAGAAATATTAGCCTAACGGAACAATCTGCTAAGAAAACAATTCACTTCAAAGCCAAATAGAAATGATAGTTTTATTATTGAACTATCCATTCTACATTATCCCTCCCTTAGCATGGATAATTGAGAGTCTGGCTACAGTGGAATAATAAGTAGTGAGTAAACCTCAGTATGGAATAATTTTAATCAAAATGCTAGCTCCCTGAAAACAAATTGTGGGGAAGAGCTTGTCTTTTGATATCCTGACTTCCTTCAGTTTTCAGCAGAATTGAGGTTAGACTATGTGATGTGACATGTTTCTTTAACCAAAAGCCAAGTTAATATTTGCACAGGAGATGAAAGAATTTTGTTTAGAGGTGAAAATAAAGGTAAAAGAAACAGTTTCTCACTTCTGAGATTTGTTTTTCCACCTACTTGGTGAGAAACAAACAAACTAAGGCTGTGTTGCCTTGCATTAAAACACTGAACTAAATCAAACTTTTAAAATTAAAAGTAAGTCCTTCAAAGTCTGAATAACTTATTATTAGACTTAAGTAGATATTGTCGAGAGATAGTGCCTGCAGCATAGTTTTTTCTGTTAGAAAAAAATTCTCCTGACCATATCCATATGTTTAGTTTTCATTTTCATCACACTTAGCTATGAATAATTAAGAAAAAGGAAAAAAAACAACAATCTTAGTCTTATTGTAGGTCCCACACAATCAAAGACACACACGTGATTCATGATCACAGCTTGTATTCACAGCTTTCGTGTGTGTGGTGTGGGTCTGGCAATTAGACTGAGAATGTGTTTTTTCTAAAAATTATTCAGTGCTAGAGAGATCAATATTAAAACAAAAACGTAAATCTGAATAATTCAATGCACTACAGCTAGAAAAATAGCAGAATTGCAAGCAGTGTCAATTTTGGCCTAAAAGATAGCTAAGGCTTTTGCTTTAGTTTGGAGGATTTGTATGGGTTCCCAGGGGAAAAAAAAAGATGTACCATTAATCCACATCATTTTCACATCAGCTGTCAAGAAACACTAAAATGCTGGGACAACTGCTTTCTAAAAGTTGTAAAGGTCTTTTTCTGGAAGGAAAAAACATGTGGCAGCTATTATTTCAAATAAAGATAGCCACTCATGAGCTGTGCTAATTTCATATATTTAGCATTTTTCCAGTTATCTTGGGAAGAGCTGTGTAAAAGAATCTCTGGCCACATCTGTCGAGTTGACATTCTTCTTTCATGACCTGTTAGGAAGCTGACAGAGAATTGATCTTTCTAGTTCAGATGGGCTCAGTCACTGCTAAGTCTATGAACAATTCAATAAATGATCAGCTGAGTTTTAAAGTGTTATATTAGAGAGAAGTAATGCTGATGGAATCCTCAAAGGAAGAGGCTGAGTGGACATGGCTGGCATTCCTGTGCTCATTTTGTTTCCCACATTAAGTTCATTGGTTATATAGCAAATCCCCTTATATGTAAATGTATGTACACATATACCATATATACATAATGCATATATAACCATTTGCATGTTAGATCTTTTTTGTAAGAATTCTACATAGAAATTTGAGGTCATTATCACTTAATTTTGCTTTCTAGATTAGCTATAAAGATGTCAATGGATAGTCCCTCCTGGAAATATGTGATGTGTCATCTGTTATACTCTGAGTTTCAGGGTCTAAAAACGTAAAAATGGTTTGTAAAGGCAAAAGTCAGTTTATTTGGTGGTTTAATTAGAGTTGGCCAAAGGCTCCAGTAAAATGTGCCTGACACCTGGCTGCTGCTTCCTATTCTGGGATTACCCTTTAATATCTATCAATTCTTTCTAGGAAGATAGGGAAAAAGCAAGTCATCTTAGAATTACCTCTCAGACACTTTACAGTTAGCTATTAATGGATAGCATTCTTTGGTTTCTTTGTATCTGCAGAAGCCATGAGTAGAAGCCATCCAAGAAACAGAATAGATGCTAATCACATTGTCCTCTCATACGTGTTCAATGAAGGAGTGCAGGTTTTCCTGTTGACCTTAGTGTCACACTAGGAAGAAAAAAAATCCCTCCAGTCTTCAGATAAACCTCTGCTCCTCCTCCTTCTCCCACCAAATGTCCAGCAGGAAAGTGGGATTAAGGAGAATACCCACTAGCAGCCACATGTTCTATTATCATTCCCACTTCAACACAAAACAAGGAGCTTTGCAGAAAAAAGATCCCTTTCTCCTCTCCTTTCCCCTCCCCCAATTTTCTTTTTCCACCTTCTCACCCTCCTTTATTAAGCTTGTACTCCCTCCTGTAGCTGTTCCTTTCCTCCTTCCTCATCCTTTTCCCTTCTCTTCTGCTGCTGCCCCTCCTACTCCCCTTACCCCCTTAGCTTTTCCCTCTTTGATTCATCACCCCTACCCCCCACCTGTTTCCATTCAGGGCTTCTTTTCATCCTCTCCTATCTTCTCATCCTTACCGTCTCCATCTTATACCTGGAGTCAGGAAGGCCTGAATTCATATCCAACCTCAGACACTTACTAGCTGCATGACCCTGGATAAGTCACATAACCTGTGTGTGCCTCAGTTCCCCCAATGAGGATAACAGCATCACTCTCACAAGGTTGTGAGCATCAGATGGGATAATATTTGTAATATCATGCTTAGCACAGTGCCTAGGACATGGTATTATATAAATGCTTATTCCTTACATTCCCCTTTATCCATTCTTCAAGTTTTCCCTTTAAAGAAGTTTCTGGTATACCCCCAGATGTGCCATGTGTTGAAATGACTCGCCATATTTTATGGGCATACTTTAAGTTTTTGTAGCCCTAAATTTATTTGTAAGGACTTTTAGTATGGAAGGTACCTCTTGGTTTCATTTTCCTGTTGATTAAGTGCTATTAAGAGTTACCATAGACTTACTTCAGGTGATGATAATGTTCTCTGTTACTAAATCTTATCACCTAAGTTCCGCATAACTATGGAGAGAAAGCTTTAATTCCATTCGACATTTTGTTAATGATTCAGTGTCAGCTTGGAAGGAGGTCTCCAGTTTAGTGCCCTTGGGATCCATGGTGCACCTGAAAGCCAGAGCCTTGTCTTCAGATTGACTCTAATTCTTTACTTTTTCTTCCTCCGTCCCTCCTCAGAGGTGAACCCATCACAGAACTCATTCACAGGTGTGAATCTATCTTGAAATATCCTTTCTTATTGCAAAATTGTCATTTTTAAATCTCAAATGTTGATGTTAATTGAAGCATTGCTTGACTTGCTTCAAGAAAGAATTTGCACTGGGCATAGATTACCTTAACATCTTCTAAAGCAGATTGTGTGGGTATGTATATGTTTACCACACGCAACTGTCATGTGGTAAACTGTCTTCTTGGCCAGTGAGAAAATGCATAGCCTCTCCATTGCTTTTGTAGCCATGGAAAACTCCACCCTTGCTGGATGACTCAGTTACCATAGTAACTGAAGTATAGCTATTCAAATGGGAATACAAAGGAACTGGCACTCAAAAATTTAGAAAAGGAAGACAGTTATTTGGTCTAAATTAAAGTAAATCATATTAGAAGGCATGATTGGGAATCCTTAGTCATGAGTTCTATGTCAGTTGTTGTTCAGTCATTTTTAGTGGTGTCTGACTCTTTGTCACCCCATTTGGGGTTTTCTTGGCAAAAGATACTGGAATGATTTACCATTCCTTCTCCAGCTCATTTTACAGATAAGGAAACTGAGTCGAATAGGGTTGACTTGCCCAGAGTCATGCTGTTAGTGTCTGAGGACAGATTTGAACTCAAATCTTCTTGATTGTAGGCCTGGCACAGCCACCTAGCTGCCTTATGTCAATATATGGTATATTTTGGAAAACTACTTGTGGAACTCTTTCAAAAGATTGATATCTTCATATCACCTCCATTTCCATAAATATTGCCACCCATTTCCCTACCTATAGAGCCATCCCTTGTAGTAAAGAATAGGGGGTGGGTGGGAAACACCTCAGTACGACTAATCAGTACATTGGTTGAATATGACAGTATATAAAATTTTCTGCACCTATAGTCCTTCATCTCTGCTATAGAGGGAGGGAGATGCATTCTCATCTCTTTTGGAGGGACTGTTTCTGAGTATTATAATTGCATAGTGTTCAGCTATTTTGTGGAATTTTCTTTTGGTCACTGTACATATTATTTTCTGGTTTTGTTTATTTCATTTTACATCAGTTTGTATGTCTTCCCATATTTTTCTCTATTTTTATATTCATTATTCTTCTCATAGGACAGTAATAGTTCCATTCATGTATCACAATCTGTTTAGTTATTCCCAATTGATGGACATCTACTTTGTGTGTAACTCACTCATAGATCTACTCCAGTGACTAAGACTTGCCATTCTAATTCCAATCCATGATGTATCTGCCCTGGAGTTCTATGTCTGACAGTGTCACCAAGGGACCTTTGGAGGAAGGATCTGGCTGCTTCCATGACAGCCTGAGGGGTTAAAAGTATAGCCCCAAAGTGAATAGCATCATAGGATCAATTAGTCAGTCAATCAATAAACATTTATTAAGCACTGGGGATAAAAAAAATGGTAAAAGAAAGTTCTTCCTCTCAAAGAGTTCAGAGCCTGATTATGGGGAGACAAAACACAAACAAATATGTACAAACAAAATATATACTGGATAAAATGGAAATAGTCAACAGAGGAAGGCACTAGCATGAAGGGGAATCAGGAAAGTCTTCTTGTAGAAGGTGGAAATTTAGCTAGGACTTGAAGGGAGCCAGGAGGCAGAGATGAGGAGGAGAACATTCCAGGCACAGGAGATAGCCAGTGGAAAATGCCTAGAGTCTGGAGAGGTCTTGTCTGGTTGGATCACAGAGTACATGGAGGAGGGGGCAGTGTAAGACACAAGAAGACTGGAAAGGTGGAGGGTCAGACCTAGGAAGATAGATGGGAGGGTACAAAAATTAATTTTATCCACTTAATAATTTTGCCAAAGCATATTTATTTTAACTGTTTTCTATGGCTACTGGAAAATGTTGGGTTTGGTTTTTGAAATCATACTTTCAGTAGCTGCAGGAGCTACAGATTTACATCTAATGCTGCATTAGTCTTTTTTGTTATTTTCTACCTCCTGTATTTTCTACACTAATAATGTAATTTTAAGCCTTCCACTATTAACAGTTCATTTTATTCCCAGGGTTTTCTATATAAATAGTTTATAAGACAAGATTTGGCAAAAAGCAGTTTGTATGGGAATTCTGTTTGCAATTAAGCTGTACAAATATCCAATAATAATAATAATTTTGCCTGAGGACAATTACTCCTAAGAGTATTTTGAAGATAATAAAATGTGTTCAGAAAGTACTCAGGACTAATTTTAGGGGAAAAGCAGGAGACTTTGAAGGAAGTGATGAGTGAGGCTAGATTTTAATATTTAGAGATCCATGATTATATTGGGGTATTTCCTTTGCTGACAGAACAACCTAAGTTTTCCTGACTCCAGATCAAGTGCCACATTTCCTTTCATGGTTATAGGATCCATAGGACCATAGTTTTAGAACTGGGAGGGATCTTAGAATCTGTCAATTTAAGTTCACACAGATAGGAAGTATCTGAAGCAGGATTTGAACCCAGGTCTTTTGGATTCCAGGTCTAGCACTCTATCCACTAATATAGTATTCCATTGTGTGTGTGTGTGTGTGTGTGTGTGTGTGTGTGTGTGTGGATGTGTGTATGTATGTATAATATATGATATTTAAAATGTAGGAGGCTCCCAGGTGAAATTCTATTAGCACAAGTTGGTATCTTCTCTGTAACTTATGGTCCTTGAGAATTGTCTAGAGGCGGGGTATTAAACAAAGTCCAAAATGATTCTGAGTGCAGCCTGAACCAGATTAAAATGTGATTGGGAAATGTTTAACAAAATAAATAAAAATACAATAAGTTTCAACTAGATAATTAGATATTAATTAATTGGATAAATAAATAGATAATATTACATTTTAAAATGAAGTCAATATGTGGCCCTCAGGGAGTCTTATATACAGATTAGTGGCCCCCATTTCCATTTGAGTTTAACAACACTAGTCTGTAGAATGTTGAGAGGTTAAATGACTTGCCCAGGGTCACACACAGCTAATAGATCTTAGAGGTCTTAAACCCAGGTCATTCTGACTTCAAGGCCTATTCCTTATCCACTACTCCACAATCAGCATTGTCCATTTCTCTCTACCCTCTTTTTTATCTCCCCTTTACTGATTGTCTTTCCATTTTGGAATATAAACTCCTTGAGGGCACAAGACTATCTTGTTTGCTTATATTGTATCCCTGGCACTTAGCACAACACCTGGAACATAATGATGCTTACTAAATGATTTATCTGTCTCCTCATCTATCTCGTCTCTCAGTCTACCTATCTATCCATCTGTCTTATCTGACTGTCTCTGTATATCTATTTCATCTATCTTCTTTATCCATCTCTCAACTATCTATCCATCCATCCAATTTATCTTATCTCTCTGTTCACCTCTCTATCATATCTATATGTATATCTTATCTTATATATGTCCTATTTATCTCATCCATCTTACCTACCTACCCATTTATCCTATCTCCATCTATCTTATCTATCTTCCTATCTCATCTACCTTTCTCCATCTGTGTATCTTCTCTATTCATCTGTCTTATCTATCTATCCATCTCTCTAATTTATCTTATCTTTCTAGTCATATCTCTAGCCATCTATATTGTCTCTCTGTCAATATATACTATGTAGTCCTCTATCTCATCTATTCCCATCCATTTTATCTATTTATCCATCCATCCATCCATCCATCTATCCATCCATCTCCATGCACGCGCGCGCACACACACACACACACACGCACACGCCATGATCAGTATTATTTCCATACTACTGCATCTCCTCTCTTCTCCCCAGTGTAACTCCAAGTGGGTGATTGCTCTACTCTCAGACACCTGAGCTCTACAGGAAGCTCCTTAGCCTTTCTTAATTTGGAGGGAATACAGCCATGTGTATGGTTCAGCAGGGTGAGCGTCCATCAGACGCTGAATGACGAGTGGTAGTGGTGTTACATACTGCAAAACTCAACACATGGCCATCCATAGTCACACACAACAAAGCTGAACCAGCATACCTGCAACCAGTAGTTTTTGCACTTGGATTTTATACCATGAAACAAGCACCAAAAAATGTGGCTAAAGCAAGTGGCAAGAAAGGCACCTCCATCTTTTGGAGAAAACAGAGATGAGAGAAATGATTTTTTCTTTCTTGTATTAATAAGTAATTATTGTATTGAGAACAGGATTTTTCCCCTTTTCTACTTCCTCATCCATAAATCAACCAGTGTAGGAAATCTTTCTAAAAGACTTATCAAGCTAGGATGGCTGAGATCTTATCAAAGACAGTGAATGAAATTCTAACTTTGGGTTAATGGGTGCATTCCTGCTCATTGTGTTTGCTCAGACAGGTCTGGGAAAATGTGGATCCTTCCTTTTGTCAGACAGGTGATATGGAAATTGATAAGTCTCTTTGACCAAGATTTGGGTGATCCAAGTCACGGACCCCAAGACCCTCACTGTAATATAGCCCAGCCTCTCGTTGTAATATTCATTTTCTTATTAATTGTTAAACCAATCAGAGTTGATTGCCATCCTCGGGAACAGTTGCTCTTCCAAGGACATATAAACTGTGAGCCCACTTCCATGAAGGGTCTTTGGTCTGAGAGAAAGACGGCCAAATGACCATCCTTTTATTAAAATGCTGGAATTATTAATATAATGATAAACAACCAGAAATTATTTCTCTGAAACCTTTTTAAATGGTACAGAGGAATCCTGCACTAGGCTACCATGAGACTGCTGATAAGGAAGTAGGCCTACTTCCCTCTCCATCTCCAACGAATTGGTCCATTTGGTAGCTTCTTCTTGAAGCGAATTATCCTTGATAACTAGGTGCTAAGATCAACGGTTTATTTACATTTAGCATCCAAGAAGCCTGATTAGTGGCTTCCCCTTGCAATACATTGACAGATACTTTTGGGGAGGGCTAAAAGAAAGCCTGAATCCAGCCCTGCTCACTTTGTGAACACCATCCCTGTACTTACACATTTTTCGCCACCACCTTGTACCTATCATCTTGTACTTGGCAGGGGGTGGTCAGTTCTTCTGTATATTTCAGTCTCCTCCACAATGAGACACAGGATGGCATAGTACATAAAGAGTTGGCTTTAGAGGCAAGAAAACCAAGGTTCAAGTCTCACTTCTGACCCATGAGGGCTCTGTGACCCTGGGTGAGACCCTTAACCTCTCAGTGCTCTAAGCAACTCTTTAAACCTATAAGTTGCAAATGAAGTGCCAGACTGCATTAGTAGAGGAAGCTTGGTAATCTAGGAATCCCTTATACCAGTGAAATCACAGATCCAATCCCCATCCTGTATTCCCATAAATACCAAAGGACAATACTCAGCCCTTTCTCAGGAACAAAAACTCTTGTTTTCATATGCTTACAGCCTCTAATGAGTCACTTAATGATGAGTACCTAATCATCAGTTAAATAGCTTTAGAACAGAATGGTTAATAGAGGCACAATCTAGTAAATTGCTGATCTGTTATCAACCAGTTAAATATTATTATAATTATTATTTTCAGTTAACATTTCATCTAAAAGTTATTTCTTTAAATGTGATTTTAAAAGATCTGTAAAATCTTGACTGTGATTTTTTACACCCAGAGTGCCATAGATAAGCCTGAGGTGCCATGGAGTGTGGCAGAAAGAACCTTCTATATAGAGCATTCAGGTTTAATTTAGGCCCTGGGTTTGAATTCCACCAGGCTGCCTCAGAATCCCTTTACTTCCCAGGTTTTTCATTTTTATATAGTTTAAAAGGAAGGAGTTGGACTAGCTGACCTTTAAGGTTCTTTCTAGCTCTGATTTCGGGGATTCTCAGTTAGCAGCAAAATGATTCATTTGACAGGAATCTTCTTTACAGCCAAACCTATGACATTAAGTGAGATAGAACTATTTCACTGATGATGCTAGGAAAATGGGCTTAGCGAAGGAAGAAAAGAGATGAGGAAGGGAAGAGTGTGGGCAAACACCAGGAGGAAGGGTCCCCTTTCAGCTGACAGGACCCATAGACCCGACAGAGGGCATCTAAACTACAGAGAGGACCCACCATAAGGCTACCAGATATTTTTTCCCCCCAGATAATCCAAAGACCTTGTTTTGCATATTGTTTGAATAAATTTACATGCTGAATACCAAGAGGCCCTAACTTCAAATATGTAAGATAAAATAAAATAAGTTATTTCTTGCCACCTACTGCAATTGTATTCAAACCAAATATTGAGGGCTGTACACAAGTGACACATAGAACAGATTTTTAAACAGCCGGAGGCGGGGGAAGGAACCGAGAGTGAGGCTTGGCTCAGAGCTTCCCTCTCCCTCCACCCCAGTCTTTTCATGACTGGGTTCATCTTAAGTGTTACTCAACTTATTTTCTTAACTCAACCACCTGTTCTTTGGAGCTTCCACCAACTACTGACCTCACCCCTACTTGGAAAGAATCTCAGAAGCCACACTCAACAAATAGTCATGTAGCCCCCATTTGCAAACCTTTAGTGAGCAGGAGCCAACTGCTTCCTAGGCATTGTACTTTGGTATTGCTCTGATCAATGAGGAAGTGTTTCTTTACTTTAAGCCTCAATCTTTCCACCTATAATATGCTTTCCCTTTGAGCCGAAAAGAATGGTAGACTCCTTCTACCACATGACAGGTCTTGAGATACTTAAAACAGCTGTCTTGTCCCTCCTAAGTTTTATATTCTTAAGGCTAATCATCCCTTTGTACTTAAATTGATTGGTGTATGAATGAATGAATGAATGGAAAGAACTACTGATTATGCACTTATTGTTTGCTAGGGATACAAAAAACATTCGGCTGTGTTAGATGCCCCTCCCCATTTCCTGTCATCTCCAAATTTGGTTTGATAAATATACTAGATATACTTTCACCTAAGTAATTGATAATAATGTTAAATGCACAAAGTTATTAGGAGGGTATCTGTCTTGTTCTCTGGGCATTGATATACTTGGTATAGATCTTTGTTCACCCATGCCTCCCTTGTGCAAAATCCCTTTGTAACCTATTCCTTTGATCCCATGTCTAGATCCCTAGGTCACTGGTGTCTAACTCAAATAGAAATGGATCCTTGTGGGGCTATATATTGGCTTGTTTTGTTGTTGTTCAGGCCTGACCTACTTAACGTGAAATCCTTGGGGTTTTTTTTGACAAAGATACTAAACTAGTTTGCCATTTCCTTCTCCAGTGTGTCACCATTTTACAGATGAGGAACTGAGACAAATAGGGGTTAAAATTTAACCTGGGGAACCTGTGACCTTGAGGCCACATATGGCCTTCTAGGTCCTTGGGTGCGGCCTTTTGACTGAATTCGAGTTTTACAGAACAAATCCTTTTATTAAGGAAATTTGTTCTGTGAAGTTTGGATTCAATCAAAGAGCTGCACTTGAGGACCTAGAAGGCAGCATGTGGCCTTGAGGCCACAGGTTCCCCACCCCTGGGTAAAATGATTTGCCTAGGGTTACACAGCTAGTAAATGTCTGAGGCCAGATTTGAACTCACATCTTCCTGACTGTAGGGCCAATGCCCTATCTGTTGTACCACCTAGCTGCCCTCATATTGACATAGAAAACCACAAATTAACATTATCTATGTCATATTATATTTTTGAATTTATGTTATTAAACATCTCTGAATTACAGTTTACTCTGAGTTGGGTGGTCAGGAGTTTTGCAACCTGAGTTTGACACCTCTGCCCTAAGTCACTGTGAAAAACCTTCCTCTGACTTAAAGTCATGCTGTTAATGACTATACTCGTCCTTTGGCTTTTTCAAAATCCACCTTACTGTATAATCATCTAAATTATAACTTTCTATCTCGTGTACAAGGATAGGAAGAGACCGTTGAAGGCTTTACTGGAAGTTACGCATATAGTGTTCACGGTATTCCCCTGATCTACCAGTCTAATTTCCCTGTCAGAATGGTTAGCTGGGCATCAACCCAGCAATCAACAAAGCAATTGAAGTGTTACTTATTCCCTTTGATTTTTTTGTTTGTTTGATTTAAATCTTTATTTTTTTATATAAGTGCTTTTTTTCTTTATAGCACAGTCGTTTCTACTTATATACCTTTCTTCTCCCTAAAAAGTGGGGGAGGATAAAAACGTTTTTTACCTTTAACAAAGATATAAAAAGAAAAAAATATTCAGAAAAACAACCAGCACTTCTACTGTGTCTGGTAGCACCTGCAAAATTCAACACTTCTGCAACAAACTCTAGAATTTTACCAGGAATTAAAGCAAACCCCTAGACAGGTGGCTAGGTGGCATTGTAGACAGAGTGCTGGGCCTAGAGTCAGGAAAATCCAAGTTAAAACCTGGCCTCAGACACTTATTAGCTGCGTGACCCTGGGCAAGTCACTTAACCCTGTTTGCCTCAGTTTCCCCATCTGTACAATGAGCTGGAAAAAGAAGTGGCAAACCACTCCAGTATCTTTGCCAAGAATACTCCAAAAAGTGTCACAAAGAGTTGAATAGGACTGAAAAAAACATCTCAACAAACAGTACTGACTTTTGCAGACTCTGTCCTCTTCTTTTTTACTTTTTAAATTAAAATCAAGAGGCTTTTTCTTTCTTAAGTGCTGACTTTTCCTCTTCGTTTTAATTGTGAAAAGATTTGACACCCACAGTAATTATACTGTACAATTCTTTAAATAACCTGAGATGTGGTTCATCTCCATTGAACTCATTGAGTGGCCACTCATTGGTAGCTAAATGGGCTGTCCAGTCTTGGACTTTGGCCCTTATTTTTTTTGTCTATCTTCTTTCTTTGTGGAGTCGATCAACAAGCATTTGTTAAACTCTTGGTAAATATCAGGAATGAAGTGGTGTGAGTTATTTAGATAGAAACAAAGTTACTCCTGCTCTCAGGGACAGTAAGTCTTTGGAGAAGGCAATATGTGCATATAAAAACATTTAAGAGCATATGTATACAAAATAACTTTGTATTTATTTTTGTAAATGTTTTGTATATGCTTTAACTTGGGAAAATTGGGAGGGGGCATTAGCAGCTGGATTAGGAGAGGCTTCTTGTGGGGCTTCAGCTGAGCTTGGAGGGAAACTGGAAATTCTAACAAGCGGATATGGAAAGGGAGTACATTCTAAGCAAGGGAGAGAGTACAAAGACGGGTAGGGGGAAAAAGATGGAGGGCTTTGTGTGAGGAATAGAGAGAGGGCCAACTTGGCTGGATTGTAGAGTGAGTGAAAGGAAGTACTTATCCCTTTCATATGACTTTCCCCACTGAAGTTTTGATTTACTGTGGGTTGGCATAAGAAATTGAATGGGAATTTTGGGAGAGTTTTGTGGAAGCCAAAGATGACACAGAGCCTATGACCAAATATTCAACCCTGATTTCACTATAATAAGGTACTGTAAACACCCCATAAAAGAAAAATAAAAAATTCAGATTCCTTCTCTGGTATAAAGGGAGGGCCAAAAAATTTTACATGGATTTTCCAGATCACCCCACCCCTAATCCTCCTTGATGTGGAAGAGATAACTATAGTGTGTGACAAGTCTGGAAAGGTAAATTGGATTGATCTCCTGATCGCAGACTTGTCTTCAAACTGATGTCCATATGTACAAACTCCTAGAGGATCACATCCCTGGCCTTGATCACAATGCCCAGACATTGATTCTCAAAATCAGCAGAGTTAGACTTCTCTTCTCCCTGAGATTATCAGCCTAAAAACAAAGTCCATGATGCAGCAGAGAATAGAGGAATTAAATCAGGGATGTCACATAGCCAAGAAAACACCTGGAAAATTCCCTCTTTCCTTGGGAGCAGACTTGGCAGAGGGAAAATGCCCAGCCCTGCTCTTTGGGAGAAAACAAAACTCTTTTCTACCATGAACTTGGGAATGTAAGAAATGTCACAGAAGAGAACACTCAATTCCTATCTAACGGCCTCAGTGATATTACCCTGGTCTGCTCCCTCCTGCCATCAAATATGGTTGCTTCCGTATGAAGTAATAGCCTGTATGAATTCTCCTAAGTTGACTTGGAAGGGACTAAATTTTCATTTCATTTCTGGCAGGTCATATATGATAGGAATGCCTAGGGCTTAGCTCCTAAGTAATATGTGACCAGCAGCCTACATTTATAAAGCATCCACTGTGTTCCAAGCATGGTATTAGGTTTTGTAGGAGGATTAGTGGCCCAAGTCATCAATTGACTGATCTCCTTGATGGTTCTTTCCAGGAGAGAAAAGCTTAATATGAGGAGTCACAAAGTTGCCAAAAATATTATGCAGAAACTCTTTATTTCACAGCTTCTACTCTGAACAGCTTTCTTTGGTTTACTATCAGAACTGCAATTAAGAGTATTTTCATCAGAACAAAAAAACGAGGATGGGGTTGGGAGGGTGATCATGTTGAGAGGAATCAGTAATTGGTTTCACTGGGTGGTAGTCCAGTCTAGCGAGGGACTTAAGGCAAGGTGCAGGGACTTTGGTATAAGGATATCTTCTCATTAGGTAGATATGCCTTAATGCAGCACCTCTCCTGCCCACCCCCTCTCCTTGACCTGGGGCCACACTCTACTAGCCAGGCTAGACATAAACTTGGTCATCCATCAGATATTTATGATGATTTTGAAACAGCTGGACCACATTGTGGCATATTGTCCATTATGCCCAGCAGATCACTGCTTCCAGTTCCTATGCCTAAGTCCAAAGAAGACTCCAGTCTTGTCTTTGAGAAGTTGTACTCTAGCCAGGGAAGGGGAACCTGTGAAAAAGTCTTAAGAACACAAATAAAAACATAGGATAGTCCTTTGGAGTAACACTGGGTTTGGGGGGGGGAGGTTAATAAAAGACTTTGGGGAGAGACTGGGAAGAAACCTATAGCTTGACAAAGAGAAGAGAAGATGGGAATAGGGAGCTGGACTCAGGATCAGGATTATCTGGATTCATATCCTGTGTCAGAGACTTACTAGTCATGTTTCTAAACAGATCAAATAACCTCTCTGTGCCTCAGTTTCCTCATCTGCAAAAAAGGTTGGGGTAGGAGTAAATGGTCTCTAAGGTGTCTTCTGGCTCTAAATCTATGATTACATGATTAGAGTTAAGGAAAAAGATATTTACAAAGAAACTGAAGAAAAGAATGCATTATGGCATTCATTTCAATCAAGCATTTATTAAATGCTTATTAAGTACAAGGAACCATGCTTAGTGTTGGGAACACAAATTAAACACAAAACAAACCAGTTCCTGCCCTTAAGAAGTTTATGTTCTGCTTGAGTGGAAGTACAGAGCATGTACAGAATTGTGTGGAGTACAAGGTAGGAAGTGATGGGGACAGAGAGATCCAACAAAGCATTCTAGAATTGTAGGAGGAGAGAGAGAACACTACTAGCTTAGGGGATGGGAGGAAAAGTACAGGAGGACGTGCTGCCTGAGCTGAACTTGGAAGAAATCTAAGGAACCTGAAAGAAGGAGAGAAGGGAGTAAATGATTTACTTGATTGTAACAGTATCTTTGTAGGAGGTGGGCAACAAAAAAATTAGGTTGATGAGATAGTGGGAGATGGGAGTGTGCTGGTAAATGTTTAACAACTGACTGTCCAAGAGGAAAAAAATATATGTTCAACATATTTAAGTTTAATCTGCACCATTTACATTTCTCTACCATTTTCTTAAATATAGACTATCATCAGAGTCAAGTCCCTATTTGTAACATTTGGCAATTTCTTAAGTATATACATACATACATATATATGTACATATATGTGTGTGTATATATATATATGTATGTGTATATATATATATATATATATATCTTGTATGTGTACATAGTTGTTTTTATACTTTCTCCCTCATTAGAATGTGAGCTTGTTGAGGATAGGACTATGTTTTTGCTTCTCTTTTTATCCCCAGTCTTTAGCAGTGTTCCTGGCATATAATAAGTGCTTAATAAATACTTGGAGTCATGAAACACCTCTCCTGTACATTTGATATGTGACCTTGGACAAGCCACTTCATTGTTTAATTGCTGATAATTGCTGATTTTGCCTTTTCCACTTGGGAAAAGAGACTTTTGGCTGGGAAAATACTGTCAAAAACTCCTTTAGTTAAAACTGCCACCCTTTGAAGAAATCAAGATGATTTATTTTCTAGTTTCTTTTTTCTTAGCATCACAGGATTATATTGTTATTTAATGTGTTTTGTAGCACCAATTTCTTCCTTATAATACTCTTTGCACTATACACTAGTACTGAAAACAATGTTTTTTCCTTAAAAAGCACACTAGCAATAAAAATCATAATATTGTGATTTAAGCTTTACACACCACTGACGCATATTATTTATTACATTTGAGCCTCTGGGGTAGTAAATATTAATATTATTATCCTCATTTTACATATAAGAGTACTGATCTCTGAGAAAAGAAGTACTTCCCCAAGGTCATATACCTGGTAGAGGTGTGTCCAAACTCCAAATGAAGTGCTCTATTTATCAAATCAGACTAAACAGAAGTCACACTATCTAGCCTGCATCATTTTTTTTAAAGGATTGTGTATGCTCTTATTTTTTTAACTCCAGTTTAATCAATTTGAGTCGACATCTTCTTACTTGCTTATTCCTGTCATTTTTCTTAATTTTCATTGATCTTTGCCACCAATAGAGTCACCCATGATTTCTGTTTTACTTTTATTTAAAGGAAGATTTAACTTCTTAAAGTGAATTAGACATAATTTGGAACTTCAGCTCAAAATTTTCTCTTGCAGGAAGCTCTCTCTGGCAGTGGATGTTTGCAAGATTGGTTATTGTTCTTCGGTTAATCACAAATATACTCCCAGGAGGGCAGTGCTGTGTGTTCCTGGAAATGATGAAAAGAAAATACAGAAAGTACCATCACTCAATGTAGACTGTGCAGTGTTAGACTGTGAAGATGGTGTGGCTATGAACAAAAAGGTAATGTTAGTATAATTTCTTGTTGGGAAAAAGGTGGGGAGGGGAAATATATATAAATCTGTTTTCTGTTGCCAGCATTTTATACTTTTTCTATTCCTGCACTTCTCTGTCTCCTCCCCACTTTCCCCCCCACAACTTACTCACATTTTGCTGATTTCTAATTTTTTTCTATTTGAAAGCTGGTTCTCAGAAAGGTTCAAGAATTTATGCAGGGAGAAATAGTTAGCCTTTAATCAATTAATTTTGTCCCCAGAAGTTGATGTAGTCACAGAAAGCAAAGGGTAGATAACATAGGTAATGATGTATTAATGTGTTAATGAGGCATTTAACTATAAATATGGTTACCTTGTGTCCCCTTACAAAATACAAAAACGTTTTTCTCCAATTTAATTGGAAGAAGATCTTAGGATTGGCTGACTGAAAATTGTCTGCAACCTTGGAAGCCATTAAGAAGCTAAGACTCCCAGGCCTGGAGTTAGTCAACATAATTTGAGAGAATTAATGCCATGAACTTTATGGAATATAAGCACTTCACTTATAGGGGCAGAAGGGAAGGAGAGGAAGGGGATTTTTACTTCCTGTCCCACAATCCATGGCATCTAATAGCAGAATTACTCATCCAGGTTTATAGGGGTAATTTTTTGGTGCACACTTTTCTTACTGTCCTATTTTAGTAAATACCTTTGCTTTGAGCTAATTGTGTCTGTGGTCTGATTGTTAAAGGGGAGATATGCTTTTAAGAGCTCAGACCACAGGATATCCTAGAACATGAAGAAGTAGTCACCTCCCTGGGGACCCAGCTTGTAAACCTGAGCATGCCAAGTTGGGAGGATGTAGCTAGAAGGTTACTACATATATTTATCTTTTCTCTTAAAAGGGGAAATTCAATAGCATGTTAGGTGCTGATGTTGTCTTTCTATGTATATATACTTTTATTCTGCTAAATATGCTCCATGTGTTAGTTTTAGGATTTAAATTCAGTACTTTCAGATTCTGGAGCAAACTTTAGGGTCACAGTGCAATGGAAAAAAGTACTAGGGTGAATCTAGGAGATTTAGGTTCTACGCCCTGCTCTGGCACCAACATATTGTGTAACCTCGACAAATCACTTGTACCCTCTGGACTTTGGTTTTCTCATCTGTGAAATGAAAGCGTTGGAGTATATAATTCCTAAGGTCCCTTTCTGCTCTAAAATTAGATGATTCTAAAAACTTATGTATCTCAACATGTTGAGAAGGTGTTTGAAGTATCTTCATTCCTCCTAGAAAATAAAATTGGGAAATCACAACTCTAGGAACAGAATCAAATATTACCTTTGATTGGGCATTTAAACAAAACTAATTTTCCTATTTAATAAAGACAAGTTATTTAGGCCCTTACTACCCTCAATAATATTCTCATGGTGTAGCATAAATAGTACTCATAGTATTACAATAGTCTCAGTGGTATTTGATTTAAATGAGAAATTAACTCCAGAAAGAATATTTAAAAGAGAGTAATTTGTGCACCAGGAGAACCAGGAGGCTTACATGTAGGTGTCTCTTCAGACTTTCAGCCTTGAGGAGTTCTCTATTGTTTAAAAGTTGAGTTTTTTGACAATACAACATTTGAACAAAACATACTCTAGAAAAGGCATCGAAAACGCTAGTTTTCTTCCTCTTTACTGTGGGTATTATGTGTATATCTATGTTTATATATGTGTGTATATATGTATATTGTATAAGTGATATATGTTAAAATACAAAATTTATTTATATATGTAAGTATATATTTAGTATGGAGGATCTAGTCAAGATCACCATAGAATTCCACTATTTATTCATTGTTTGTGGCAGATATTGACACATAAACTGTAATTATATATATATATATACATATATATGCTATATATGTGCAATATATAATCTATAATTATATATAATATATACATGCAATATATAAACTGCACTTATATATTTATGTTTATAAATACATGTTAAATTATATATAAAACTTATGTACATAAATTATGTTATCTTTATCAAATATATAAGTATGTATAAATTACCATACTAATTATATATATACAAGCATACACACATATGTACACAGAGATAGTACCTATGTAAATATGTGTATACTGTATGTATGTATGTTTATCTATAGTTATATTTGCATGTCTAGAGATATCTATATATCTCTAGGTATTTGGGGCAGCAAGGTGCCTCAGCAGACAGAATGCTGGACTTGAAAAAAGGAAGAACGGAGTTCAAATCCTACCTCAGACACTTAGTAGGTGTGTGGCCCTGGGCAAGTCAATTAGTCTCTGGGACTTGATCTCCACTTCTGTAAAGTGAGGACATTAACAGCATCTGCCTCCCATTGTTGTGAGAATTTGGTGTGTGAACCTTAAAGATCTATATCAATGATAACTGACCATCATATCTAGGCATACCTTTGTCCAGATCTCGGATTGCATCAGCGGAGGGAACTCCCCAGGGAACAAAATCACTTTACTGATGCCCTTGAGGTCTTAGAGGGCTAAATGGGGCACTGAGAAGTTGTGACCCTTCCCCTGCCAACACACACCTACTTCTTATTACACCTATAAAACTATTCCAACTCTTATATGTGTAATTATGATCAGAGGCTTTTTCCAGCCTTCCCTACAGAGCTACTCTACACTCCCCACTCCAGATACTTTCCCTGAATTAGTTTCTGTTTACATTTACTGAATCTTTGTGACCCCATTTGGGGTTTTCTTGGCAAAGATACTGGAGTGGTTTGCCATTTCCTTCTCCAGGAAGAGATGAGGAAACTGACACAAACAGGGTTAAATGACTTGCCCAGGGTCACACAGCTAGTAAGTGTCTGAGGCCAGAGCTGAACTCCAGGAAATGAGACTTCCTGACTCCAGAACCAGCACTCTACCCACTGTGCCACCTAGCTGCCCACCCAGCATATAGTAAGTGTTTAATAAATGTTTATTGGTTGCATTTACTCATCTGGAAGTTCCCTATATCAAGGAAATCACAGGTCTAGTCTTTATCATTATATAACAAATATGAGAAGAAATGAACCATATCTAAAATAGCATTCTTGTTATAAATAAAACCTGAAGATATAAAGAAGGGTGGTTTACGGTACTTCTTGGAGAGCCAAATGAAGTAATTGGGAGAGTTGGTTTTATCATGGGCCTAAGAGCATTAATTTTGTGGAACACTTGGTTATCTTATCTTAGAGAGCTCATGATGAATCTGTCAGAGGACCACCAAAACGATTGTAGCTTACGTGTCAATATCTGCTGTAAAAGATGAATAAATAAAGGGATTATATGAAAATCTTGACTAGATCTTCCATACTAAATTAACATATACCTTAATGCTCAATATAAAGGCTGGGCAAAATTGGGAGAATGGCAAAAAAAAATTTGGAAAACATAATTTGAGCCTTTAAAATAACAAAATCCTTACATCTATATATTGTAAATTCTTTAAGAAGGTACTGGACATAGTGAACACTGAATATCACCTCCCCACCAAAAAATATACTAACAGTTATATATTGATAGGAAATGACTGGTTATATCAGTTATATACTAACTGATAGGAAATGACTCATTACAAACATCAAAATAATTTCAGAATCAATTGTGTGTGGTCAGATAATTGACTTGTTAGAACAAAACTAAAAATTAACATGAAATCAGGAGAAAAGATAAAGATGAGAAGAGACTACATGTAATTATGACTCCTACGTGAGCCATTTCAACATGCTGTTAATGTTGAAAAATGGGAACTAGAAGCTCAAAAAGTGTTTATTAAGTACCCATTAGGTTCAGTTGTCACAAAGAGATAAAAATTAAACATTCTCCAGCTTTAGAGAGATTACATGATAAGCATAGATAAGGGACCACCAAAACAATGGAGGAAAGGAGAAACACACACATTAATGCAAATATGTCTACGTATATATATACACACACACACACACACATATACATATACACACACACACACACACACATATACATATACATATATATATATATATATTAGTAAATGCAAAATAGATCTAAGGTAAATACAAAGTATATACAAGGTAAATACAGAGTATTCAGGGGGATATTAGGAACTTTCATGGATCAGGACAGACCTTATGTTGTAGGTGGCAATTAAACTGAGCTTTGAAAGGAGCAAGAGATTCTAAAATGTAAAGATAAGGAAGAAAATAATTGAGAAAGGAATACCAGTAATGAAACTATTATAGTAGTCCAGGGAGAAGGAAATGATAATCTGAAGTATGATGATGGCTATGTGGATGGTGATAGAGGGATGATGAACTATGATGAATACAATGACTATTTACGATTCTCGAGGCCTAATAATGAAACATTCTATCCATTACAGAGATATGATGAATTTAAGGTTCAGAATGAGCCATCTGTATTTTTGTATACATCAGCTAAAGGAATTTGTTCTACTTGATTATGAATATTTGTTAAGAAATTTGTTGATTCTTTTTAATGAGAGGTGTTGGAGGGAGAGAAAATAGTTTTCTGTTACTTTTTTTCCACAGAGAGGTGAGGGGTGAAAGGATACAAATGTGAAATGTTGCATATACTTTCAGATGAAATCATTGTATTATTGATTTTACGTTACTATTTTATCTTGTTAAAAGAGACTTCTCCTAAAGTGGCAATAATCTGTAAATGTTTGTAACAAAAAACCAAAACATGTTAATGAAACTTTGAAAATTAAAGATATGGAGATATAGGGAAGGAAGGATGTGAGAGATGTGGGATAAAATCAACTCTTGTTGACAGATTGACAAATGGTTGTTTTTGAAGGGGTGAGAAAGAGTGAAGAGTTGAGGATGTCTTCCAGGTGTTGAAATTGGGTGGCAGAAAGGATGGTGGTGCCTTCAGCAGTAATAGAGAAATTGGAAAGAGGGATGGATTTGGGTAGGGGATGGGGTGAAAAGAATAAGTTCTGTCCTAGGCATGCTGAATTTGAGATATATTATGGAACATTCAGTGGAAAATGTCTAGTAGGCAGTTGGCAATATGAGAATGGAGCTCAGGAGAGGTTCTAGGGCTGGTTATATAGATCTGAGAGCCATTTGCATAGGGATTAGAATTAAACGCATGGGAACAGATGAAATATAGAGAAAGAGGGTATAGAGAAAGAAAAGGACTAAGGGCCCAGGACACAGGGCCCATGTATATCCACAGTTAGGATTTGGGACATGATAATAATCTTCCGCAAAGAAGCCTGAGGAGTAAACCAACAGGTTGAAGAAAGCCAAGGGAGAATAATGTCACTAAAACCCAAAGAAAAGGGAGTATCCAAGAGGAGGTGGTCAACAGTGAATGCTACTTACAGAACGGTTAAAAAAAAGCATTAGGACTGAGGAAAGGCCAATGGATTTGGCAATTTAGAAACCAGTGGCAACACTGGAGAAAGCAGTTTCAGTTGAGTGATGAGGTCAAAATTCAGAGTGTAAGGATCTGAGAAGACTATAGGAGAAGAGCCAAAGTAGTGAAGACAATGTGGTTTTTCAAGGAGTTTGATTATGAAAGAAAAGAGAAATGTAGGATGACCATTGGAAGGAATGGTAGAGTCAAGAAAAATTTCTTTGTATATGGGAGAAACCTGGTCAGGTTTATAGGGAAAAGAGAATGACCCAGTAGATAAGGAGAGATTGAAAATTAGAGAGTAGGGGCTTATTTGGAAGGCAAAGTAATATAGACTCTACAAAGAGTCAGGAAAAGTCAGTAGATATGGTCAAATACATTTAGAGTAAATGTGCTGGAGGTAACACAATTTTAATTGATTTTCATAATATCTTGAAGAAGGAATGATTTTTTTTTATCTTGTAGGCCTTTATTAATCCTCTGCTTGTCATAAATACATGCCTTTCTTTAATGATTCTAAAGGAATGAGAAAGATCATTAACATTATTAACAGCCCCCAAAAAGGTGACTAAGAAGACAACCATAACAACAGATCCATGTTCTAACTTTCTAATCTCTTTATGATTATTTTATTATTGTGATTTATGATTATTCTTTATGAGAATGGTATGCGGTCAAAGTTATCTTTTATGAAAATATGAAAAGGATTTTTCAAAAAGGTTTTTTTCCAAAAAAGGTTTTCCCAGAGAAGGCTCTCTAACAAGTCACATACAATTGAGAAGCCCAAAGAAAATAAGATTTTTATTGTTAATTAAACATATTCATTGTTAGTTGTGTTGTTTATTATTTTTGAAATTTAACTCAATGGAGCAAGCTGCATCCTTGAAAACTCTTTTTCAACAAGATTTCTCCTAATGCATGTGTCAAATAATACAAGATTCTCAAGTAGATGCAACTACATGGATAACTTGATTCAAGGATCTTCTGATTATCAGTATTAAGGCATTGAACAGGAAGACATAGGCTCACCAAAAATCTCACCAGGGCGGGCCATCAGCTCACTAAGTAGATCCTCTATGGATGTTTCATAGAAAGATTTAGAAAAGAATCGCCTAGAATGAGAAACTGTGGATTGGTTGCAATCTATACTGATAGAGGGCATACTGCAATAATGAAGTGATGTCTTCATCAATAGTCCATCAGCCAACAAACATTTATTAAGTGTATGCTGTGTGTCAGGCTTTGGACTAGATTTTGGGAATGCAAAGACAGAAGTGTTGTACTCCCCTTCTCTCAAGTAGTTTGCATTCTACTAGAGAGAAATATTTATAAGCATGTACAGAATAAATACAAATAAATACTGGATGCTTAAATGCATGGTGGTTAGGGAGGGAAGGGACTAGTAGAAGAATCAGGAAAGACTTCAGGTAGAAAGTGTTGCTTGAGTTGCATCATAAAGGAAGAGACATATTCTACGGGATTCTATTGCATCAAAATATCAAAGTATGGCAACACATTCTGAGGTGTTAGAGAGACCATTGGATTTGAAGTCAGACACCTGGGTCTGATTCCTGGCTCTGCTCTTTAGTGCTCTTTGACCTTGAGAAAGTAACTCAACCTTTGTAGGCTTCAGTTTCTTCATTTCAAAACTGAAGACTTTGGAGGAGATAAAGTCCCCTCTAGCTCCTACTTATCCTGCATATTATTGCATATATCTTCCGTGTAATGTGTATCACCTACAGAAACCATAAAGAAGCCTATAAATATAATAATACTACAGCCTTCCCAAGTAAGTTTGTGAAAAACCTTCTTCCATTTTTTTCTGTCATTCCCCTTTCATGGTCAAATGGTGAGATCTCTATGATCAGAGATTGTCTTAGTCACTACTTGCAGAGCCTCATGAGAAATAAATTGAACTAATTAAACCTGATTTTACAGTGAATTGCTTGAAATCCAGGTAGGGCTCAGAGTTTAAGAGTGGGGTAGGGAGAGGAAGAACAGAAGTTCAAGAAGATTATAGCCAGATGACCCCAGATTTGTGCCCCCAAACCCCTCCTAATCTCACATTCCTTCCCACATATTTCTGAAACGTAACAGCAGGGTCTAATATGGGTTCAAATCCCACTTCAGATATGTTATAGCTGTGTAACCCTAGGCAAATCACTTAATTTCTCTGAGTCCCAGTGTTGTCATCTGTAAAATGTTACCATTTTGTAATAATTATTTTATAATAATGTCAATAACTTACTGCGTTGTTGTGAGGCTCACGTGAAATAGTGAATAACTATAAGGAGCTTTGAAAATGCTACAGCATGTAAATGTTTATAAGTTATTATTATTATGATGATGATGATGCACCCACTCCTGAATAACTCTAGAGAGTAGAATTAAACAGGCTGGTGGATTTGAGACCAGAGTCCAAGTGTTTGGAGACTAACTTATTTGTGTTGAGTCTGCACAATCATTGCATAATAGAGGGTTTCAAATGTGGTATTTTCTCTTTCTCTCTTAAAAAACTAAACAAGCATTTGTTTGGTGTCTGAGATTAAGGGACCTCTTAGTTTTTAAGAAACATCTTTGAAGGCATTCATTTTGTCAGTTCTATTCCCTAAAAGTAAAGGCTTTCAGAAGTCAATGTGAATGTCTGTCTCAGAAGTTGCATTGCGTTTAGATGTTTTTAAAAATATGGACATCCCATCAGTTTTCAGATGCCTTGTCACCTTTGAGCAGGAATGTTTAAAATTAATAAAATCTAGCCCAAATTTAGTGTAGTAGATTGATCAGAAGACTGAGCCATGGATTTCGTAAAAAAAAAAAAATTTCAAATATTTGACCCTGAGTTGCTGAAAAAAAAATAACAAGAAAGTATTCCTCTTATTTCATGGTCAGAAAAAGCACTGAATACCATAGGATTACAGATTTAGGGCTAAAAGGGACCTTAAAAGTCACAAGTACAAAGGGGCAGAGCCAAGATGGCAGCTGGAAAGCAGGGACTTGCTTGAGCTCCCACCCAGGTCCCTCCAAACACCTATAAAAATGGCTTTGAACAAATTCTAGAACTGCAGAACCCACAAAATAGCACAGGGAAGCAGGGCTTCAGCCCAGGACAGCCTGGATGGTCACTGGGTAAGGTCTATTGCACGGACCTGGGAGCAGAGTGGAGCAGAGCCCACCACGGGCTGCTCGGACCAACCAGACCAGAAGCCGGGTAGAAAGGGCCCTAGAGCCCTGAACCAGTAAGCTGTGGCAGTTACCAGACTTCTCAACCCACAAACACCAAAGACAACAGAGAAGGTTAGTGGGAAAAGCTGCTGGGACAGAGTGAAAGGAGTTCCTGGTTCAGCCACCACCCTGGGGGCAGCAGAGGTGGTGCAGCCACAGAACTACAGCTGCAGTTGCTTCAGGCCCTAGGCCCACCTGGTGGGAGGAATTAAGTGGTGGATCTGAGCAGGAGTGTAGAGCCAGCTTAGATCTGAGTCAGGTCCAGGTTGGTGGTTCTTGGGAGAGGAGTAGCACTGGTGTGGCAGAGCTTGCTGTATAGAAATAGCTCTGAAAACAACAGTGCAGCCCCTCAAGCTTGGGACAAAGTACTCTATACTCTACAAGGAGTAATACCCCAACGAAAAACTCAAGGGTAAAGTAAGTTGGCTGGGAATGTGGCCAGGCAGTGAAGACAGACTCAGATTCAGACTCAGACTTTGGAATCTTTCTTTGGTGACAAAGAAGACCAAAACATACAACCAGAAGAAGTCAACAAAGTCAAAGAGCCTACATCAGAAGCCTCCAAGAAAAATATGAATTGGTCTCAGGCCATGGAAGAGCTCAAAAAGGATTTGGAAAAGCAAGTTAGAAAAGTAGAGGAAAAATTGAGAAGAGAAATGAGAGTGATGAGAGAAAACCATGAAAAACAAGTCAATGATTGGCTAAAGGAGACCCCAAAAAATGCTGAAGAAAATAACACCTTAAAAATAGACTAACTCAAATGGCAAAAGAGCTCCAAAAAGCCAATGAGGAGAAGAATGTCTTGAAAGGCAGAATTAGCCAAATGGAAAAGGAGGTCCAAAAGACCACTGAAGAAAATACTATCTTAAAATTAGATTTAGATTAGATTAGATTAGATTAGAGCAAGTGGAAGCTAGTGACTTGATGAGAAATCAAGATATTATAAAACCAAAGGAATGAAAAAATGGAAGACAATGTGAAATATCTCATTGGAAAAACCACTGACCTGGAAAATAGATCCAGGAGAGATAATTTAAAAATTATTGGACTACCTGAAAGTTATGATCAAAAGAAGAGCTTAGATATCATTTTTCAAGAAATTATCAAGGAGAACTGCCCTGATGTTCTAGAGCCAGAGGGTAAAACAGAGATTGAAAGAATCCACCAATCACCTCCTGACAAAGATCCCAAAAAGGAAACTCCTAGGAATATTGTCGCCAAATTCCAGAGCTCCCAGATCAAGGAGAAAATATTGCAAGCAGCCAGAAAAAAACAATTTGAGTATTGTGGAAACACAATCAGAATAACACAAGATCTAGCAGCATCTACATTAAGGGATCGAAGTACTTGGAATATGATATTCATATTCAGCCAGTGGAGCTAGGATTAAAACCAAGAATCACCTGCCCAGCAAAACTGAGTATAATGATCCAAGGCAAAATATGGATTTTCAATAAAATAGAGGACTTTCAAGCTTTCTCAGTGAAAAGACCAGAGCTGAATAGAAAATTTGACTTTCAAACACAAGAATCAAGAGAAGCATGAAAAGGTAAACAAGAAAGAGAAATCTTAAGGGACTTACTAAAATTGAACTGTTTTGTTTACATTCCTACATGGAAAGATGATGTGTATAATTCATGAGACCTCAGTATTAGGGTAGCTGAAGGAAATATACATGTATATATAGACAGAGGGCACAGGGTGAGTTGAATATGAAGGGGTGATATCTAAAAAAATAAAACCAAATTAAGGGATGAGAGAGGAATATATTGAGAGAGGGAGAAAGGGAGAGAGAGAATGGGGTAAATTATCTTGCATAAAAGTGGCAAGAAAAAACATTTCTGTTGGACGGGAAGAGGGGGCAGGTGAGGGGGAATGAATGAATCTTGCTCTCATTGGAATTGACCTGAGGAGGGAATAACATACACACTCAATTGGGTATCTTACCCCACAGGAAAGAAGGAGGAAGGAGATAAAAAAAGGCGGGACGATAGAAGGAAGGGCAGATAGGAGGAGGAGGTAATAAAAAACAAACACTTTTGAAAAGCGACAGGGTCAAGGGAGAAAATTGAATAGAGTGCGGCAGGATAGGAAGGAGCAAAATGTAGTTAGTCTTTCACAACATGAGGGGGAGGGAAGAGGGGAGACAATTTGGAACTCAAAGTTTTAAAAACAGATGTTCAAAAAAAAGTTTTTTCATGCAACTAGGAAATAAGATATACAGGCAATGGGGCATAGAAATCTATCTTGCCCTACAAGAAAGTAAGGGAAAAGGGGTTTGAGGGGGGAGTGGGGTGACAGAAGGGAGGGCTGACTGGGGAACAGGGCAACTAGGATATATGCCATCTTGGAGTGGGGGGAGGGTAGAAATGGGGAGAAAATGTGTAATTCAAACTCTTGTGAAAATCAGTGCTGAAAACTAAAAATATTAAATAAATAAATAAATAATCCAAAAAAAAAAGTCACAAGTCCAAACCCTTCTTTTTATAGATGGGGAAACACAGGTCACACAGCTCATAGCTAGGTCACACAGCTAGTAAGTGTTGAGGCAGAATTCAAACCCAGGTCTTCCGAACTTTAAGTCTAGCATTCTAGCCATTATATCACATTGCCCCTGGGGCCTTTGGAACATAAGACTTCTGAGTTCACTTGAAGGAAATAAAGAAATGGAAGTGGGAAGATTAGGGACTCTATACTTTTAAATGAAATCTTGATAGCGCACATGTAATTTTATGACTCTCTTGGCCTTTTTTCCTATTTGAACACTGGTTAAAACCATCAGATGATAAGAAGTAAGGTTGTTGTTGGTGTTGTGTTTGTCCTTCATTCTCGAAGAGGACCGTGACATCAGGGAAATGATGACATGATGTACAGTTGACTTTGATTTGAGTGAGGGAGGGCTGTGCAGGGTCACCAGCCTCGCTTCCTCCTCCAGAACTACCTCTGTCCAGTGACCAGATATTCACCGGGACGACTGGAGATGGCCCAGGATGCTTTAGGTATCAAATGACTAAGTGAGCTATCAAAGCAGTGTTGAAAAATAGGACACCCTCTGCTCTGGCTAAGAAAAAGGAAGAGTGCTAGGAGGCCTCATGGTACAGTGGAAGGAACACTGGATTTGAAGTCAGAAGACCTAGATTCAGATTCTAGCTCTGCCGTGTACTACCAGTGTGATATCTGGCAAGTCAGTCGACCTCTCCAAATCTCAGTTTCTTCATCCGTAAAATGAAGGAGTTGGAGATGACATCTCAGGTCCCTCCAAGATCTAGATGTATGATTCTCTAAACTAAAGGAGAGTGAGGGACTTACAGAGATGAGATGTATAATTGGGATTGTAATTAACAGTTAAATAGCAAGAAGCCACCAGTGGAAGTTGTTTCCTTGGTGTTCAACACTCAGGTAGATGTCCTGTGCCAGGCCTGCCCTTTCTCCCCAAGAAAGCCCTTGAACCATTTGGCAGATTTATTGAAGGGGCTGACACTCTGCCAGCCAAAGATTTTTTTTTAATCAGTACCACCATCTGCTCCTAGGGTTTTTCCAGCTTTCCTACTGGAAAAATTCCCATAGAATTTCATAAGATGAGAATTCAACCCATTCTTTTGGCTTTCAGCATCCAAGATCTAACTAGGTTTTCCAGGGAGTGATTACATATTTGCTTTATGTTTTTTTCATGCTTTCAAAAACATGCTGAAAATATATTCAGCTAAATTAAGCAAGTATTTATGGAGTGCCTAGTTTGTGGGGATACAAGTTTCACAAAACAATTCAATAACAATACAGAGACGGCATAGGATGACATATTACATACAGTCAGCACTTGTGAGAGGAAACTGGTTTAAGTTAATCCAGCTGGGTGGGTTTATGAGCAGAAGAATCATTAAACATAAGCTCCTTGAGGGAAGACTGTTTCACTTTTGTCTTTGTATTCCCAGTGAGGAGCCTAGGACACAGTAAAAACTTAACAAATATGTATTCAACAGAATTGAAGTATTGAATTATTCATTCATTCAGCAAGCATTTATTAAGTATGTATTATGTATATAGAGCACTGCAGAAGACCCTGGTGGGGGAGTGGAGGATGGAAAGTTTAAATAAGACAGTTCTGTTCCTCCTGGAGCTTACAGACTATGAAGGGAAATATAATGCATACATACATAAATATAATGCAAAATAATAATGATAAATGCATAAAAAGTTTTAAGAAAAGTGTTATGTGAGATTTGAGAGGGGAGACATCATTTTTGATTTGGGAGGACAGAGAAGGAGGTAACATTTCAATTAAGCTTCAAAGAACAGGTAGAAACCAAGAGATGAAGAGATGGAAGGAAGACAGTTCACGCTCAGGGAGCTTCATGAGCACACGCATAGAGACAAGAAATCCTAGGAAGTGTTTAGAGGACAGTGAACTCTCAAACTACTACACTGTCTGTAAATCTAAATGACAAATGTCACAGCTAGGTTGAGTAGTATAGACCAGCAATTCTCAAAGGGTGGTAGGTTCCATGCAGTCAAAACTGTTTTCATTATAACACCAAGATGTTTTAATTTCTAATACAGTAAATATTGATAGATAAAACCCACTTAAACAAAAGCTCGTGGGTACTGTTATTTGCCCTTTGTTTTCAGAGGACCAATGACATTACAGGGCGATGTCTTCACATGTGTGTGAATTGGATTTAAGTGAGGTGGAGTAGCACAAAATCGTCAGCTTTACTCTCTCTTCCTGAGTCATTAAAGTCCAGTGGCAAAACAAAGGTCAAGACAACTGGCAGTGGCCCAGGATGCAGTATGCTTCATGGTTTTTACAAATATAAAAGGCTCTTGATACCAAAAAGTTGGAGAACTGCCTGATAGGCAAGGGGTGTTAAAGAAAAAAAAGTCAGTGAGGGCAGTGGTAATTTGGGAAAGTGTCATACAAGAATGAAAAGGATTTCAGTAGATAAAAGGGAGAGTGCAAGATAAGGGGGACAAGTTGATCCAAACCAAGAGGAAGGAATCAATGTAGTTTTTTATGGAGACAGTAAGGCAAAGTCTGACCAAAGTAGAGAATCTATACTGTTGTCACTAAATGAATAAATGAACAAATGAATAAAAACATTTATTAAACGATTATGCTAAGCACTGGACTAAGCTCTGGGGATACAAACAGGAAAATATGACAGTCCCTGCCCCCATGGAGCATCTTCTAATAGTGGGAGATAATATATATATAGGAAAGTCCAAGGCAGCTGCTAATGTATCTTCTTTAGTGTCATTTCCATTAATAAAACCATTGTTTCTAATATTGAACCATCTGAAAGAACTAAGGACTTTGTTTGAAATAACTTTCCTTTCTGGACCTTCAGTAGCAGCTCTTGCTGCTGAGGAGGTGAGCACTGTAGCACCTGTAGAGGCTGCTCCTGGGTTTTGTCCCCAAAATGGTTACTTCCTTGAATGATGGCTTCTGGGATGGGACTGGAAGCAGGGGCAGTGGTCCGGTTTGTGGGGGAAAATGCAGTGCTATTGTCAAAGCTCTTAGATCATGAGAGGATCATGGTTGGTGTTCCCCAAGGGGTGTTGGTGATGTTGGTTTTGTAGACAATGAGCATGTCTTTAACTCAGGTTTAACACAGATGAGCATCACTGCAGCAGTAAGTGAATCGTTGAATGTTACATTTGCCTCTAATGAAAGACTTGGCTCTTGAGTAAAAATGACTTAGAAGGGATAACCATTATTTCTGTACTATATACTGTGTTCTTCTGTACTGTGTTCAGACTTACACATTGCTTGACTTTAGGAGGCAACCATAACCACATCCTTGTGCTAGGGTAGGATATGGGGAAATGGCACCAGGAAGTCAATGTGCGTACCTGACTTCTGCTAAACCAGTTGCTAAGATGATTCTGAAGATCACCTGGTAGGATAAGATACCAGACACTGAGGTCCTTACTTGAACTAAATTGTGAAGCTTTCAAACTCTGCTTCATAACATGCAACTCCAATGGGCTGGCCTTGTTATTCGAATGCAAAATGTATGCTTGCCAAAAAGACTATTTTGTGGAGAACTCACATAGGGCAAGCATTCATATGCTGATCAGAAGAAGCGATATAAGGACACTCTAAAGGTCTCTCTTAAGAACTTTGGAATTGTGTGACATGGGAGACACTGGCACAGGACCACTCAGCATGGCGTGCCTACATCAGAAAAGGTGCTATGCTCTATGAGCAAAGCAGAATTGAAACAGCTGTTACAGTTTCCTGGCATCATGCTGGTATACTGTCCAGTTTCACAGGCATACAATAATGAGGTTAGCACAGGTTCTGTAGACCTTCAGTTTGGTAGTCAGTCTCTCCCATACTTTCCTTTGGAGCCTCCCAGACACTGAGCTTGGTGTGGCCATGCATGTGTCAACCTCATTATCAATGTGTACATACCTGGAAAGTATACTACCAAGGTAAGTGAACTTATCCACAGCATTCAAACCTTCTCCATTTGCTATAACCGATGGTTCCACGTATGGATTGTATGGTGCTGGCTGGTAGAGCACCTGTGTTTTCTTGGTGTTAATTGTTAGGCCAAAATTAACACAAGCAGCAGAGAATTGATCCATACTTTGTTGCATTTTGCATACTTTGTTGATTTTCTGTTTGCAAATTGTGCACTCAATGCCGCCTCTGAAGCTGAGACAAATCTATAGCATTTCTGTATATTACAAAAAATAAGTCCTTGCAGGAAAAGACAAAAAGAGAAATTTCATTCAAAATAACTACAGTGTCTAAAACATTTGGAGTTCTACCAAAACACACACTGGAACTGTATGAATAAAACTATAAAGCACTCTTTATAGACATAAAAACAGACCTAAGAAGTTGGTAAAATAGTAATTCCTCATTACTAGGCTGTGCCATTATAATAAAAATGACAGTACTGCCTAGTTTTCTTTACTTATCCAGCGCTGTATCATCACCAAACTACAAAAGCTAGAAACTACAGAGCTAGAAAAAAAATAATGAAATTCATCTGGAAGAAGAAAAGGTCAAAAATCTCTGGACAATTTTTTTTAATTGGAAAGAAGGGGTACTTAACAATATCAGTTCTCATGCCATGCTACAAATCAGTAATGATAAAAACTATTTGGCACTGATTAAAAATAGAGATCAATTAATGAAATCAATTAGGCATACAGCATGCAGAATAAACTTATCAGAGCAGCTCAGTTTTTGATAAACCCAAGGACTTCAGTTCCTGGAAAACTCCTCACAAAACTGAAAGTAGTTTGGCAGAAGTTAGGTGTATATCAGTGTCTCATACCACATAGCAAGATAAGCTTCAAAGAAATATATAACTTGGATATAAAAGGTCACTCATAAACAAATTAGAAGAATAAGGAAAAAATTAACTTTTTAATCTATTAATATGAGAAGAATTCTTATTCAAACAAGGGACAGAAAGGATCACAGAAAATTAAATAAGCAATTTTGCCATGCATAAAATTAAAAGGTTTTCTACAAATAAGACTAATGCAATTAAATTTAGAAGGGAAGCAGTTCAAACTAGGGAAAAATGTTTGCAGAAAGCTTCTGATAAAGGTCTAATATCCAAGATATATAGAGAACTGATTTAAATTTATAAGCATCAAAACCATTCCCCAAACGATGTATGAATAGGAAGTTTTCAAAGGAAGAAACCTAAGCTTTCAAGAAGAATGTAAAAATGTTCAAAATCAATAATCATTAGGAAAATACAAATTAAAATAACACTGAGATACCTCATGTATATCAGACTGACAAAGTTCACAAAAAAGTAAAACTTGTTGGATGGGCAGTGGGAAAACAGGAACACTAATTCACTGTTGGAGCTGTGAATTGATCTAGCCATTCTGAAAAACAATTTGAAACTGTCCCCAAAAAGTCACTAAACTGCGTGTACCCATTGACTTGGTGACACTACCTCAAACAAATCAAAGAGAAAAAGGACTCAAATGTACAAAAATGTTTGTACAAGTTCTTTTCATTTTAGCAAAGAACTGGAAACAAAAAGGAGTAGATAACTGAGGAATAGATAAACTGTCTTCTACGAATGTAATTGAATATCATTTTACTGGTAGAAATTATGAAATGGATAGATTCAGAGAAATCCAGGAAGACATGTTTGATCTAAAGCAGAATGTAGTGAGCAGAACCAGAAGAATAATTTGTTACAGTCAGAACAACATTGGAAAGACAACTTTGAAAGGCTTAAGAACTCAGAACAATGCAATAACCATTCAATGAATCAATCCCTGGCTCTCTTCTAGGCTCAGTTCAAGTACCATCTTTTTCAAAAAGCCTTTCCAGATTAATTTGTTAACAGTTCCCTCTCCCATCACTGTGAATTTATCTATTTATTTAATTTTTTAAAAAAATTTTTGTTTTTAGTTTGCAACATTCACTTCCACAAGCTTTTGAGTTCTAAATCTTCTCCCCCTCCCTTCCACCCTCCTTCCCCAAGATGGTGGGCAATCTGATATGGGCTCTACATATACATTCACGTTAAACATATTTTTGCATTAGTCATGTTGCAAAGAATTATAACCAATGGAATGAACCACGAGAAAGAAGAAACAAAACAAAACAAAAAAGAGCAAATGGTTTGCTTCGATCTGCATTCAGACTCTGTAATTCTTTCTCTAGACGTGGATACCATTTTCCATCATGAGCCTTTTGGCATTGTCTTAGAACCTGGTATTGCTGAGAAGAGCTAAGTCTATCAAAGTTAGTCATAGCACAATGTGGCTGTAATTGTATACAATGTCCTGGTTCTGCTCCCCTGTGAATTTATTTTGATATCTTTTTTCATTTACTTAACTTGTTATATGCAATTCCCCTCCCCCCATTCTCCCATCTCCACTCCCCAAGCTTCCTGAGAATAGGGATTGTCTCATTTTTGCATTTGTATCCCCAGGTAGTGACTGCTGAGGTATTCAGGATGGATTGGTTAGGGGCCGACTTGGCAGAATCCATTAATAAGTAGTCCAGTTTCCTAGTAGAAATAGAAACTTTGATATGATTAACATAATCTAACTAGCCTCTAATAGGTTAGACTGCTAGTCTCTGTTAAAACCTTCTTTTAAGAGCCTACCTTCTCACCCCAGAACCCTCCACAGCATTTTTCTTTATATTTGACCTCACTTGTGAGGACTTGATAAAGATTAGGGGGAGAGGAGAGCTTTATCTATCTTGACTCTCAGTCCAGTTAAATTTCCATACTAGTTTAGGACCCCTATGCAGACAGATTTTGAGAAAAGACCTTTTTAAGTACAGAGAAAATTTTGATTCAGGGCTTAAAATCTTAATCTTAACACACACACACACACACACACACACACACACACACACAAATTTTCATTGAACTTAGAGATTGAATTAAATAATAGTTTGTTTTAAAAATGCACCTTTGTTGCATTAACAGTAAATTTAAAATGAAATAAGAATAATGTCTCTGAGTTTTATAAAAAACAATTAATTGTTTGACAATGATTTAAAAATTACCATGATTGGTCTTTAAAACCAGATTCAAGCATTCCTCTGCATTAAGGTAGGTCACATCTATCAGGGTAAAGATGAACCATGTACAATACAGAACTAAATCTAAAATACTATAGGTCCTGCTTCCTAGGAGCTTACCATTTAAAATGTAAATAGAGCAAGACCAGGTCCTAAACAAAAATTTGACGGATTCCCTCTACCCCTTTTCAGAACCTCATATTCCTTGATCAGTTCCAACTCCTTAACTTCAGACATTGAATAAACCTTGTTCGGCCCAATGTTTCACCTTTCCCCCCATTTTAGGGCCCTACTTAAAGACCATCCACCCCAGGCAACACTCCATGTTCCAGATCTTTTCTACTCACCTTCCAGTAAATAAATACATGCTCCAGTAACCCATTCTCTTGGGGTCTGGCTCATGGTGGTTGTAACGATGTGTTTCTTCTCTTTGGAGACATTTGCATTTAAGCAATGTCCTTTTAGACACCCAACTAGTTACCTCAAAGGGTAACTCCTTTGGTGGTTAGGGGGTGATATTTTGGGGGTGAGACCCAACAAACAAGAAAGAACAGCAAGAAGGCCAGTGTTTCTGGCTAGGTCAAAGAAGAGGAAAGAGGAAATTTCTTTTTTTAAGTTTTGCTGTTCCAGTTTTTTTTTTAACTTTTCCCGTCAGCTATCGATTTCTTCAGGCATAGAAGGAACATAAATAAGCTACTGTGTAACTCTGCCACAGAAAAAGAACACTTCTTTATCCAAGCCTTCCTACAGATATCTTGGGCAGGGCAGGGAGCATGTGCCAGAAGTTGCTTCTAAAAAGATCTCACTAGATCTTTGCCTCTGGAGAAGCTGGGGTGAAATTTATCTTTCTCCAGCTGCTTTTGTTCAGTCATTTTTCAGTTATGTCCCCATTTGGGAGTTTTCTTGGCAAAGATACTGGACTGGTTTGACGTTTCCTTCTCTAGCTCACTTTACACATGAGGAAACTGAGGCAAACAGGGTTAAGTGACTTGCCCAAGGTCACATAGTATACATCTGAGACCAGATTTGAACTCAGGAAGATGAGTCTTAACTGATTTCAGGCCCAGAACTCTATCCACTGTACTACCTAGCTGCCCCCATCTCTAACTACAAAGTAATAGATATTTACTTTGTATTTCTCTCTAGGTTATTTTATATTTTGAATGGGGAGAGAAAAGAAAAGGGAGAATAAGGATAAGACACAGAATTGTGGAAGAAGATTGGGGATTGGGGAGAAAGAAAGAATTAAGCTAAAAATGTATCTGTGTGTCAAAGTAACACACTAACAGGCACTAAAAAAATCATGCACAGAGACCTATTTTTCAAGTAAAACCCTGAATATGACACATTTAAAATGATGTTCCATCCTGGGCAGCAGGAGCAGGAAAGCTGCCAAGAATGTCAGACAATAGTAGAGCTCAGCAGAGAGCACCTGGGAGGATGCAGAGGATTAGAGCAGGAGCCCCTTCCCCAACCACCTGCTCTGACTCCGTAATGGAACAGGAGTTGCCAGGGAGCTAGATGAAGCCACTAGCTTCCTGTCATGAAAGCAAAGAGCATTCCTAGTATTTGGCACCCCAAACAATAGCTCCTAATTCTGTAGGACTAAGCAGTCCCTTGAGACCAGGGCACGTTCTTTGATGTTCTTGAACCATAGTCCTTTGCCTTCTTTGTCTTCACACAAATCCTCCCTCAAGGAGGAAATGGCAAGGTAGATGTGGAGAGATGAGAGTGTGAGGGGCATGGGGTATGTGTAGGGTTGGAGGAGGTGTTAAAGGCAGTTGCCAGGAGGAGAGTAAACCATAACTATGGTCCAAACCGCTCTAGAATTTTCACGACCACTTTGATGACTGCAATGTTGGCTTCACTCAAGGGTGGGGAACCTTCAGTCTTGAGGCCACATATGGCATTCTAGGTCCTTGCATGCAGCCCTTTGACTGAATCTGACTTTTACAGAACAAATCTTTTTATTAAGGAGATTTGTTCTGTGAAGTTTGGATTCACTCAAAGGGCTGCATGCAAGGACCTAGAATGCCATATGTGGCCTCAAGACTGAAGGTTCCCCACCCCTGGAACTCCTTCATTACCCAAGTTTTAGACTAACTCCAGAAGGGCCTAATGTGCTATGGTCCATGGTGTCATGAAGAACCAGCACAAGTGAATGAATGAACATAACAACAACCTTGAATAAGTTTTATGTGACCAATAATTCATTTATCAACTCCTGAAATAAATCAATCAACAAACATTTATTAAGCACTCACTACGTATCTGTAATGGCAGGTAAAATGGGACTTTTCACCATTCTTTGTTTGAATGAGACAGGTACAGTGGGATCTTTTTTTGTCTTAGAGTGTCTCTCAGCACTAAGACAAAGGAGAGTCATTGAATTGTACATGATGTGGTGCTGGTGGTTGGAGCTTTCCATACTCTTGGTGTTAGAGATTTCTCACACTCTAAATGGTGAGCCTCAAGTGCCGCAGGGCCCTGAGACCAGTATATAAGATCCCAGGTTGGCATTTGACTTTTGGGGGTACACTCATTGAAAGTATATGGGTGACTAGACTCTGGGCAAGCAGTTGAACCCGCCCCCTGGCTTTGTAACCCAGACAGATAGATGGTGGTGCTTCTCTGGTAACTATGAATTATGATTTGAATCAGACAAGGTCTGTCTATTGATGTTTGTAATTTCTGTTTGTATTTGCCTTGAAGTTCAGAGGGGTGATCTTTTCTCCCTGAACTAAGTGAATGATATATGTATGTTTGATTAAACTGAGATTATTAACCCCTTAAAGTTGCTTTCCTAAGAAAAGCAGATCAAAGAATATGTGTTAGCAGCCTTCTCCTTGTTGGTCTTGTGTTGGTCTTCCAACCCCACAACAGCTGCTAGCCACATTGTTGCTACAGTACCACACGCTGTGCTAAGTGCTAGAAGAAAAAGCTTCCCTTGTCTGGAACCCTCTCTCTCCTCTGCTCCAAATGCTGACCTCCCTGGCTTCCTTGAATTCCCAACTAAAATCCTACCTTCTATGGAAAATCTTCCTCAACCCCTCTTAATTCCAGTGCTTTCCTTCTATTATTTCCTATTTATTGTGCACAGAGCTTGCTTTGTATATATTTGTTTGCATGTTGTCTCCCTCCATTAGATTGTAAATTCCTTGAGGGCAGGGACCGTCTTCTACCTCTTTTTGTATCCCCAGTGCTTGGCACAGTACCTGGTACACAGTAGGTACTTAATAAGCATTTATTGAATGGATGAATGGCCTCATGGTATTTGACTTGACTTGGAATCAGGAAGATTTGAAAGTGAGAAAGACCATTCCGAACCCATTTCTGACACATACTAGAACAGTGGGCAAGTCCTTCATCTCTCTGGACTTCAATATTTCATCTATAAAATGGAAATAATATATCTACTGCCTACTTCATAGGGTTGTTGTGAAGCTCAAAATGAAGTCATTCAATTGAATAAGCATCTGTTATGTACCAGGCACGATGCTAAGTGCTCAAAATACAAAGAAAAGAATGAAAATCTCTGTCCTCAAGGGGCTTATTCTACTGGGGTTATTTTTAGATATAGATATGTATATACACACATATATCTATTGTTACATATTATATTATCTAAGTATTATATCATATATTATATAATTAGTATATTATTACATACATTATGTTTTATATGTTTACATATTACATATACACACAGATATCACAGTGTATGGGTATAAAGAGGGTGATATTTATATATGTATGTTTATATGTATACATAATATATGTGCATCATATATGATATCCATATGTCATGCATTCATGCATGTATGTACATATATAATATTTTTGCAAACTTTAAATTACTGTGTAAATTCCAGTTGTTGTTATTGTGAGCTATTCAGTAAGACTCTACCATCACAAGGATCCTAACTTGGGCACTTGCCTGCATGTATCTGCTTTTCTCCTATCCCCTCATCACCCAGACCCTGACTCATGACAACCTGATAAAATTTTGAGAAATTTAGCTCTGCCACATACACCCTAGCAAAAATCAAAAGAAGATTGCAGATGAAACACTACAAAACAAACAAACACCCCAGGAGTAAGAGTTCTCATCCAATCCAGAACCACAAAATAAAAAAGATGATCAGAAGCTGACAGTGGCTAGGAAAAGGGTTTCACCAGAAAAGCCAACCCAAACCCAGACCTGAAACTTATGAGCTCAGAGAGAAGTATCATACTAGGGGAAAATAAAAGTAAACAGGAAAAAATACCCATAAAGGTGAGGAAGAAATACTCTGAAGAATCCACCAGTCACCTCCTAAAAGAAACACCCAAATGAAAACTTTCAGAAATACCATAGTTAAAATCTAGAGCCTCTAAGTCAAAGAAAAAATACTACAAGCAACCAGAAATAGTTCAGGTAATGTAGAATCATGGTCAGGATCACACAAGATTAAGCAGTTATCATTATAAAGGAGCAGAGAGAATGGAATACAATATTCCCAAAGGCAAAAGATAAAAGCAACAAAAAATAACTTAACCAGCAAAAATGAGTATAATTTTCTAGGAAAAAAGGATTTTTTTTTGGAAATGGAAGACTTCCAAGCATTCCTGATGAAAAGACCTGAGCTGAATAGAAACCTTGAACTACTACAAACACTCATCAGCAACAACAACAAAAAGAATAAATCAATAAAGTGGTCATGTAGGCAACAAAGGTAGAAAGGCAAGAAGTTTGAAAATCTCAACTAAAAACAAAAATAACAAAATTCAAAACCCACACAGAAACAAAATTAAAAAAAAATTTTGAGCTGACAAAAGTAGAATCTAGTTTTTAGGGGGAAACTAATAAGAGATAAGCTATTAGCTAGTTTGACTGAAAAAGAGAGCAAAACAAAAAGCCAAAAACAAAAAAAGGTGGATTTACAACAAATGAAGAAGAAATGAAAAGGATTACTAGAAAATATTTTGCCAAGTTATATGCCAACAAAAAAATGGATATTTGCAAAATATTAAATACCCAGATTAACAGATCCTAAAGTGGATAATTTAAATAACTCAGTTTCAGAAAAATAATTGAACAAACCTATCAATCAATAAACATTTATCAAACACCTGCTACGTGCTGGGTACTGTGCCAAGTGCTAGGGATACAAAAAGAAGCAAAAGACAGTTGCTAATATCAAAAAGGGTTACAATCGAATGGGCACACAGCATGCAAACACATATATGAAGCAAATCATATACAGGATAAATAGGAAATAATTAAAAGAAGGAAGACACTGGAATTAAGAGAAGCTGGGCAAGGCTTCTTGTAGAAGGTGGGATTTTAATTGGGACTTAAAGGAAGCCAGGGAGGTCAGTAGTCAAAATGGAGGAAGGAGAGCATTACCAACAGGCATGAAGGACAGCCAGAGAAAATGCCCGAAGCTAAGAGATGGAATGTCTTCTTAATGGAACAGCCAGGAGGCCAGTGCCACTGGATTGAAGAATACATATTGGGGAGTAAGGTATAAGAAGACTGGAGGGTAGGAGGAGGCTAGGTTATAAAGGGCTTTGAATGCCAAACACAGCATTTTGTATGGAGGCAATAGGAAGCCACTAGAGTTTACTCAGTAGGGGAGTGACATGATCAGACCTGTATTTTAGGAAAATCACTTTAGCAGCCCAATAGAGAATGGATCGGAGTGGGGAGAGACTTGAGGCAGGCTGACCCACCAGCAGGCTCTTATTGCAATAATCCTGGGATGAGGTGATGAGGGCCTACACTAGAATGGTCGTAGTGTCAGAGGAGAGGAGGAGGCATACAGGAGAGATGTTGCAAAGGTGAAATCAATAGGCTTTGGCAGAAACTTGGATATACGGGAGGTAAGAGATAGTGAAGAACCCAGGATAACTCCTAAACTGCCAAGCTTCAGGGACTAGGAGAATGATCTTGCCTTTTGCTGTAATAGGGAACGTAGAAGGGGGAGAATTTAGGGGGAAAGATAATGAGTTCAGTTTGGATATACTGAATTTAAGATACCTACTGGACATCAAGTTCAAGAGAAAAAACAACAACACAGGACTAGATAGATTTTCAATTAAATTCTATTAAACACTCAGAGAATAATCAATTCCATTATTACATAAATTGTTTGCAAAAGTAGGGAAAGAGAGATTCTACCAAATTCCTTTTATGAGGTAAATATGGCCCTGATAGCTAAACTCAGGAGACATAAATTAGAGAAAGAAAACTGTAGACCACAAGAATCTCTGATGAATATTGACACAACAATATTAGAAAACAGTCCACAATGACATAATAAAAATT
This sequence comes from Trichosurus vulpecula, assembly GCF_011100635.1. Lineage (NCBI taxonomy): Eukaryota > Metazoa > Chordata > Mammalia > Diprotodontia > Phalangeridae > Trichosurus > Trichosurus vulpecula. Next base: position 372,336,346 of record NC_050576.1, read on the forward strand.
TTATATATCACAGTGAAGCTAGATTTATACCAGGAATGCAATGAATTCAATATTAGGAAAAGTATAAAGAAAATATATATTAGATCGATACCAAATAGTAAAAATTACTTGATTATGTCAGTAGCTACAGAAAGCTTTTGACAGAATACAATAGGCATTACTATTAATGCATAAGTAAATTATTATTAAACATAAGTAAATGAACCTTTCTTTGGGAGAATGTCTTTTTAAACTAAGGATAAGAGAAAAGTTCTTAATCAAAAAATAGTCCCACAGAAGAGAAGTTTTGATTACATAAAATTGAAAAGTTTTTAATAAGTTAAACCAATGCAAATAAAATTAGAAGGGAAGCAGTTCACTGGGGAAGAATCTTTGCTGCAAATTTCTCTGATAAAAATCTGATATTCAGGTTATATAGAGAATTAATTCAAATATAAAAGAAAAAGAGGCATTCCCCAATAGATGAATGCCCAAAGGATACGAAAAGGCATCACCATCTCCCCAGTCACCCAGGTGCACAACCTAGGTGTCTTCCTTGCCTTCTAACTCTCACCCCCAACCCCACCTCCATATCCAATCTAATGCCAAGTAATGTCAATTTTACCTTTCTTCCTTTTCTGTCATACACCACCTTCTCTCCTCTGACACTGCCATCACCCTGGTAGAAGCCCTTATCACCACAAACACGGACTATTATACAGTAGTCTTCTGGTTGGTTTTCTTGCCCCTAGTCTCTTCCCACTCCAGTCTATCATACACTCGGCTATCAAATTAATCCTCCTAAAGCCTAGGTCTGATCACGTCATGCTTCCCACTCCTATTGAATAAACTCCAGCGGCTCCCTGTCTCCAAGATTCAATATAAAATCTTCTGGCATCCAAAACCCTTTATATCTTGGCCACCTCCCACATTTTATTCATCTCAGATATTCTGTGAGCGTTGACACCGGCCTCCTTGCCCTTCCTCTCAATCTTCTGACTGGGGATTTTCGCCAGCTGAAATTCTTGCCTCCTTGATCTCTGCCAGCCTCCCAGCTTCCTTCAAGTCCCAGATAACATCCTAGTTTCCACAGGTGGCCTCTCCTGCCTAGTGCTAGTGTATTTCTTCTATTAATTGGTCCCAATTTATCCTGTATATATATCTCATGTGTACATAGTTGTTTTCATATTGTTTTCCCCATTAGACTTGTGAGCAGAGACTTCTTTTTGCTTTTCTTTGTATCCCTAGTGCTTAGCACAGTGCTTGGCATAAAGTATTTGCCTAATAAATTCTTGTTGATTCACTAAATAAGCACAATAGGATCTTATATTTTTTAATGTCAACCGGACCGGAACCGGTCTCTAACTAGGCCAGAGCTGAACAAAGCAGGCTAGACAGGAGAGTCAGGAATCAAACAGAAGTTTAATTAAATTCAGAATGAGGAAAAAAAGGTTTACAAACAAGGGCGTACGTGCCAGAGTCCCGTCCCTAGTAGGGGGGGCCCGAGGCAGTGTGGGGAGATCTCAATACTTATACCTATGGTTGCACAGCGAGCTGTAGCCCTGAGAACAGCAACAATGTGACAAGAGGCTTCATGACTGGAATGTAGGTACTACAGGTGCTTGTCCAAGCTCAGAGACCACCTGATGCTGTTATGAAATAATTTTGGGATTTTGCTGTGGCTGAGATCATACAGAGGGTGAGCACAAAGGATTGTTGTTATGCCAAGCTCAGGGCGTAGCCTGCTGGCTGGGCCTTAACTCTGGAAAACAGGGTGTCTCCTAATATCTTGACACTAGATATTGCGATATGGTAAAGATGTAGTACATTGTTGAATAGTGTTGGGAAAGCTTGCTTGTACTTTACTAATATCATCCTTGAGAATGCTCTCAGTTTTTGCAATGTAAAAACTTGGTCCAGTCCAGAAGCTTTTCCCTCGGGGTCTATGATGTTGTATAAGGGTGGTTTCACTATCCTTAATGGAGAAAGCATTTTGTTGAAATAGTTTTTGCAAATCTTTTCCATTTTTCTTCTCTTTGCAGTCCTTTTTCTATTTTTATCTTTGAAAATTCTTGGCATGCCTTTGCTTATTATCTGAATATCTTGCCAAGCTTTTTAAAATCTGGTTTTACCCTGTAATGCTTCTCTCCACTTACTAAAATGATACTATTCATAATCATTCATCATCCTTCCAAAAAGAAAAGACTTTTTAAAAAAGAAAAATCTCATAATGCCATCATCTAAATGATTAATTTATATTTAATCATGCATAAATGCCAGGATTATTGTATTATAATAAGGACCAAAGTCACTTGCCTTTGACCCTGTTCATTTTTTAGTTATTCTGTAATGTCTATGATGAACCCACAAACATATGTTCCTTTCTTATTTCCCATTTTACTCTGCCTCACATATGTGCCCTAACAAGCATACATACGTTTATGCCTGTCTGTACTTCACACATATGCCCATTATCTGCATTCGTATATCCATTTGGTTAAATTCTAACTTCCTTAGTGCTGCCCCTTTTGTGGAAATAAATGAGTAGAGTAGCTAGGTGTATTCCCCCACAGGGAGAAAGCTAACTCATGCACAAAGAATGATTAAATATGTACAGGAGCATGGGGAGCTAACTTCTCTTCAATAGGTATGTGAAATTAGGATGGGAAGGCTTCTCTCCCAGGTGTCTTGCCTTTATTAAAAGACTTTGGAGCTTGGGAGATTGCTTCAATAGGAATTGGGGTATCCATGAGCCTTTTTGGTACAGTGTGGAAAGCTGAACTATGCTTGGGAACTCTGCAAGATCTTTTTGATCCTTAAAGGTTCAGATATGGATAGGTTTTTATAAAAGTAGTAAAGTGTTTTCAGTCCTTTATTATTCCCTCCATCACCCTAGATAACCTTTCCTTCCACAGTGGTAATGGTGAAAAATAAAAGTTTTTTTTTTTGTTCCCATTGTCTTATTCTTCAAACTAACCTTCTTCTTAATGCAGTGATTCAGATATCTACATTAAGGTCACGATAGTCAGCAATTTCCATTTAATAAGCTCAACAAAGTCCTTTAAGTAAAAAATGCAGACTTTAAATTGCCAGTTATTCCTTTTCCTACGATTCATAAGTATCCAATTAAGTGTGACTTGAGTATGATATACGGTAGGATATAACTCACAACTGAAAGAACAGTGTCTAGGCACTGAAACAGATCTTAGCACCTCTGCTTAAACTGAAATTTTATTTTATTTTGAATCCAACTTATATGAAATGAACCAGGGGAACTAAACACAAAAGTGGAAATCATAGTTGTTTCCATTGAAATTCATGTTGAATTAGTTTAAGGAAGCCTTATTAAATTGACTTGGTCCAAATTTAAATACCAATTAAAGTCTCTTACCAGTATCATGTATCAATCCCCAGGTGATCTTCATAACATAAATACTGATCCTTTCAATGTTTCATAGCTTAGATCTATGACTAATATACAAAACATTTAGAAATACAACAGAAATAGCTGAGGAAAAAAACACCGTGAAATCTTACAGAGCTATACTTCTTGAAAACAAAGAGCAATTATTTTCTATCCAAGTTTCACTGTTTCAAGTGGCAGTAGTTCATAGCAGTTAATAATGAAATATTAAATTATTATTAATAAAGAAGTGATGTACATGGCAAAGTATACTTGAATGTTTTGATTGGTAGGATAATTAAGAAAGTAAATATTACTAATGCTATTTGTCTCCAACAGTGTTTGAATATTGTTTTTTCTTGTAAACTAGCTCCTTCTCATTAAAGAACTGTAATTTAGGATAGAAGAAGCTCTCTCCTAAACTCCAGTCCCGTATTACCAACTACCTTCTGGGCATCTTTACCTGGATATCCAGTAGGAATCTCCAACTCAGCATGTCCAAAATGGAATTCATTATAGTTCCTTCCGAAATCTGTCCCTCTCTCAAACTTCTTTTTTTTATTAAAGGTACCACTCATCCTTCCATTCACCCAGGTTCAAAACTTTTGAGTCACCTATGCCTCTGAACCCTCATGTCCAGTTACCAACACTCTTTGACCCTGCAACCACAGTATCTCTCACATCTATCCCATTTTGTTCAGTCATACAGCTTCTACCTTAGTTAAGCCCTCTTACCTGGACTATTACAATAACCTCCTAATTGGTCTCCAGTCAGTATCTTTTTTAACATTTAATTTTTATTTTATTTCTCAATTCCATGTAAACACATTTTTAACATTTGTTTTTTTAAAAATTTGAGTTCCGGGAATATCCATATGTATATATATATATATGTATATATATGTTTATGTATATATATAAGTGAATGTGTATGTGTGTATATATCTATGTGTATATGTATGTATGTGTATATATATCCATATGTGTTTATGTGTATATATATATATATGTAAAAGAGAGAGAGCAGACACAGGGTGAGTTGAAGATGAAGGGAAGATATCTAAAAGAAATAAAATGAAATTAAGGGATGAAAGAGTAACATACTGAGAGAGGGAGATAGGGAGAGATAGAATGGGGTGGATTATCTCGCATAAAGGTAGCAAGAGGAAGCAGTTCTATGGGAGGAGGGGAGAGGGCAGGTGAAGGGGGAATGAGTGAACCTTGCTCTCATCAGATTTGGCCTGAGGGGGAATACCATACATACTCAGTTGGGTATCTTACCCCACAGGAAAGAAGAGGGAGGAAGATAAAAAAAAATAAAAGGCGGGGGGATGATGGAGGGGAGGGCAGATGGGGGTGGAGGTAATCAAAACAAACACTTTGGAAAGGGGACAGGGTCAAGGGAGAAAATTCAATAAAGCGGGATGGGTTGGGAAGGAGCAAAATGTAGTTAGCCTTTCACAACATGAGTATTGTGGAAGGGTTATACATAATAATACATGTGTGGCCTAGGTTGAATTGCTCAACTTCTTAGGGAGGGTGGGTGGGAAGGGAAGAGGGAAGAGAATTTGGAACTCAAAGTTTTAAAATCAGATGTTCAAAAACAAAAAAAGTTTTTGTATGCAACTAAAAAATAAGATACACAGGCAATGGGGCGTAGAAATTTATCTTGCCCTACAAGAAAGAAAGGGAAAAGGGGATGAGAGGGGAGGAGGGTTATAGAGGGGAGGGCTGACTGGGGAACAGGGCAACCAGAATATAAGCCATCTTGGAGTGGGGGGGAGGGTAGAAATGGGGAGAAAATTTGTAATTCAAAATGTTGTGAAAATCAATGCTGAAAACCAAATATGTTAAATAAATAAATTGCATTTAAAAAAAAAATTTGAGTTCCAAATTCTCTCCCTCACTCCTTGAGAAAGCAAGCAATTTGCTATAGATTTTATATATATATATATATATGCAGTCATGCAAAACATTTCCATAGCAGCCATGTTGCAAAAGGAAATGTAGACATAAAGGGTTTTTTTAAATGTGTGCTTCAATCAGCATTCAGACTCCATCAGTTCTTTCTCTAGAGGTAGAATTGTTTTGTATCATTATATTGCTGAGAGTAGCTGTCATTCACAGTTGTTTATCATACAGTATTGCTGTTACTGTATCCAAGGTTCTTTTGGTTCTGCTCCCTTCACTTTGCATCAGTTCATGCAAGTCTTCCCAGGTTTTTTTTAAAGTATCCTGCTCATCATTTCTTATAATACAATTATATTCCATCACTATCATATACTACAACTTGATTAGCCATTCCCCAATTGATAGGCATCCCCTCAATTTCCAATTCTTTTCCACCACAAAAAGAATTGCCATAAATATTTTTGTGTATATAGGTCCTTTTCCTTTTTCTTTGATCTTTTGAGGTATAGACCTGGAGTGGTATTACTGAGTCAAAGGGTAGGTACACGGTTTTATAGCCCTTTGGGCATAGTTCCAAATTGCTCTCCAGAAAGCTTAGATCATTCACAACTCCACCAATAGTGCATTAGTGTCCCAATTTTTCTACTTCCCCTCCAATATTTGTCATTTTCCTTTTCTGTCATATTAGCCAATCAGATAGGTCTGAGGTGGTACTTCAGAGTTGCTTTAATTTGCATTTCTGTAATCAGTAGTGATTTAGAGCATTTTTTCATGACTATAGATACTTTTGATTTATAAAATGGAACATAGAACATTGAAAGGATCAGTATTTATCAGGTGAAAACTCCCTATTCATATCCTTTGACCATTTATTATTTATTGGGGAATGAAAGCCAAAAAAAGTCTCTAGTCTCAAGGAGCTCACAGCCTAATAAGGGCGACAACATGAAAACTACACTGTACAAACAAGGTATAAACAGGATAAATTGGAGACAATCAACAGAGGGAAGACACTAAGACACTAATTAAGAGAAATCACAAAATGCTTAATGTACAAAGCAGGATGTTAGCTGGGACTTGAAGGAAGCAAGGGAGACCAGGAAGCAGAGAGGAGGAGGGAGAGAATTCCAAGCATGGGGACAGCTAATGAAAATGCCCAGTGTAAGAAGATGGAATGTCTTATGTACTACAAGGAGGCTGGTGTCAATGGATCATAGTATGTAGAATTCAGTAAAGTATACGAAGACTGAAAGGTAGAAGGGGACCAAGTTACAAATAGATTTGAACGCCAGACAGAGGATTTTATATTTGATCCTGGAAATGATAGCAAGTCACTGGAGTTTACTGAACAGATGGTCAACATGGTAAGACCAGGGCTTTGGGAAGTACAGTGGAAGATGGGCCAGAGTAAGGAGAGACTTGGGGCAAGGATATCAACCCAAAGGCTATGACAATAATGGAGGTACGAGGTGATGAGAGCCTGCTCTAGGGTAGTGGGGAGGAGGAGAAAAGGAAGGCATATATGGGAGAGGTTACAAAGGTGATATCAGCAGAACTTGGTCATAGATTTGATGTGGAGGATAAGAAAGAATGTGGAGTTGAGGAAGTCTCCTAGATTGTAAGCCTAGGTGACTGGGTGGATAGTAGTACCCTCAACAGTAATAGGGAAATTTGAAAGGGTGGAGGACTTTGAGAGGGGAAGATGAGTTCAGTTTTGACATGTTGAATTTAAGATGACTACAGGACATCCAGTTTGAGATGTCTAATAGATGAGTACAGGCCAGAAAAGAAGTTATGGCTGGATAGGTTGATCTGAGGATGATGAGCATAGAGATGATAATCAAATCCATGGGAGCTGATGAGATCACCACATGATAAATATAGGGGGAGAAGGGAAGAATGTCAGAGACAGTGCCCTAAGTGACATTCATGGTAAGTCGACATGACCTGGATGAAGATCAGCATAGGGGAATGAGAAGGAGCAGTCAAATTGGTAGAAGAACCAGGAGAGAATAGTGTCAAAAAATCTAGAAAAAACAGAGTATCGAGGAAGACAGAGTGATTGACAGTATCAAAGGCTACAGAGAATTCAAGAAGGATGATGGTTGAGAAAAGGGCATTTGATTTGGCAATTAAGAGATCACTGGTAACTTTGGAGGGAGAAGAAAGGAAATGGAGACATTGACTATAGATGGCCTTCTCTAGGAGTGTAGCCATAAATGGGAGGAAGGATTGGATAGAAAGATAGCTAGGGGGAATGGGTAGATCATGTGAGGGTTTTTCAAGAATAGTGGAGACATAAGAGTGTTTGTAGACAATAAGGAAACAACCCGTAGACAGAGAAACTTGTAGAGATGATAAAGAGGGTAGTGTGCTGGAGAAGATGAATTAAAACAGAATCCTGTGCATTTAGAGAGGTTAACCTTGGCAAAGAGAAAGACAACCTCTTCATGTAAGACAAAGATGAAAAAGGAGAATTGTGGTGGAAGGCATCTGAGTGAAGTAAGATGATGAGGAAAAGATATGAGGGAGCTCAGTTTTTCTCAGTGAAATATGAGGCAAGGTTCTCAGCTGAAAGGGCTGGGAAGAGGAGCCATGAGAGATTTGAAGAGGGATGAAAAGTTTTGGGAAAGGCCCTATAGCGAGTAGGAGAGTAAATCTATTAGGAAGACATAAGAACATTACCTTTGACACACTGAGGGCCCACTGATTATGTAAATATAAATTTGTAGTGGATCAGCTTTGTTCAGCAGTACATGAGTAAGGGTAAAGACAAAGGTTGATAGGGGGAGTAGTCAAAGGCCGAGGTTTGGCAGGGCAAGATGGAGCAAAGGATTAGATAAAGGGGTACAACGTAGAGTTGAATTGGTTCACCAAAGGGTGAAGGGAGATGGAGAAGGGAGAAGAATGTATCCAGTTCAAGGGTGATGACCTGGGAAAGAACTGAGGAGAGGAGGAATTAGAGGTCACTGTGAGGGTAAAGGTCAGGGTTTGGGGTTACAAGGTAGAGGGAGAAGTGGAACAATAGATTGATGGAATGGATAAGGGAATTTCAGGGTTCATGAATATGGAAGTAGAACACTGGTGGGCAATGAGTTACCACCATCCCTGTGTGAAGCTGAGGTGGAGTGGAGGAGTAGGAAACAAGTACATTGAAGAACCTAGAGGTTAGGGTACTTGAAGGAGACTCAATATGTATACTGAAACAATTTTGAATACATAAAATTAAAAAGATTTTGTACACACAATATCAATGCAGCTAAAATTGAGAGAAGTGAGAAATCAGTGAAAAATCTTTACATTAAGTTTCTCTGAGAAAGGTCTTATTTCTAAGCTGTATAAGGAACTGATTCAAATTCATAAGAATAAGAGTCATTCCCTAACTGATAAATAGTCAAAGGATACGAATGGGCATATTCATAAGAAGAAATCCAACATATCCATAGCCATATAAAAAAGTGTTCTAAATTACTAATTAATAGAGAAATGCAGATTAAAACAAGTCTGAGAAAATACCCCACACTTATCAGATTAGCAAAGTTGACAAAAAAGGAAAATAACCACTACTAGAGGGGTTGTAGAAAAACAAGTAAATTGATGCAATATTGGCAGAGCTTTTAACTAGTCTAGCCATTCTAGAAAGCAGTTTGGAACTATGCCCCAAAAACTATTAAACTGTGCATGCCCTTTGAACCACCAATATCACTACTAGTTCTATATCCCAAAGAGATGAAAGAAAGAGGAAAAGAGCCCATATGTATGAAAATATTTATAGCAGCTCTTTTATTTTTATATTTGAATCTTTGTGGTGTTTATTATAAGTTGAGAATATTTTTCCTTTTTCTTTTTAGTTTTCCTAAAAATATTTTGTTTCAATCAGCCAAGATCCACCTTCTCTGTCTTATTCCAATCTCTTTCCTCAATTAACTTAAGAAAAACAAAACAAATTAGAAATATGTATAGTCAATCAAAACAAATTTCTACATTGTCCACGACCAAAAAATTTCTTTTGGTCTTATTCTTCATTCTGAGTTCTTCACATCTCTCAGGAGATGGGTAGCATGTTTCATCATTAGTCCTCTGGAATCCTGGTTGGTTTTTAACATTAAATATTGAGTATTCCATCACATTTATCTATCATAACTTATACATCCATTCCCCCAAATTATGGTCACCCTCTCAGATTCCCAATTTTATACCTCAAAAAGAGCTATTAATATTTTTGTATAACCTTAGAGTTTGGTTTGCTTAGTACTAATCCCTCCCTCAATCTAACTTCTGTTTAATTTGCCTTTCCTTCTTGCCTTTCCCCATTATTTCTCTATTGAGTGAAATGTATTTCTGTACTTAATTGTTTATGTATGTGTGTGTGTGTATGGGTATTCTTTCTTCTTTTGACCAGTTCAGATGAAAGTGAGCTTCAAGTGTCAGTTGCTCCCCTCACCTCCTCCTCCTTATTTGTATACCCTTATTGGGAGATAATTTTCCCTAAACCTTCCTTTTCCATCAATGTATTCCTCTTCCCCTCTCTTTCCATTCTTTTCTTAGGATCAACAAGACTTAACAGAAACACTCCCAGGCCTTGTCTAATTTAAATTCCCTGTATGAACTAAGATTCAGAGTTCAGAGGGGACACATGTATCATCTTCCCATATTTGAATGTGGGCCGTTTATCCTTGTTTAGTGCTTTATCATCGTTCATTGATGTTTACCTTTTTATGTTTCTCTTCACTCCTGTGTTTGAACTTAAGAGTTTCTCTGCAGCTCCTGATTTCATCAGGAATTCTTGGAACTTCTTGCTTTCATTTAAAGGTCTATTTTCCCCCTGTAGCATTATACTTAGTTTTGCTGGGTAAGCTATTCTTGACTATAAGCCTATATCTTTTGCCTTCTAGAATATTGTATTCCACATTCTCTGCTTCTTTGTAGTGTCAGCTACTAAATTCTGTGTAATTCTGACTATAGCTCTTCAGTATTTGGATTCTTTCTGGCTGCTTGCAGCATTTTTTTCTTTCACTTAGAAGCTCGGGACTTTGGCTATAATATTCCTGAGGACTTTTCATTTTGGAGTTTGTTTGTTTTTTCCAGTTAATGACTAGTGGATTTTCTATTTCTACTTTGTCCTGTACTTCTAAGAAATCTGGGCAGTTTTCTTTTAAGATTTCTTGAAATATAATGTCTCGGCTCTTTTTTGGTCATTTGTTTTTGCTGTGAGACATCGTACATTTTTTTGTATTTTTTCAGATTTTTGACTTTATTTGAATATTTCTTGATGCTTCTTTGGCTTCTATTTGGACCATTCTAATTTCCAGAGAGTTTGTTTCTTGTTCAATTTCTTGTTCCAAGTTGTTAATTCCCTTTTCCAATTCTCTCTTCCATAGTTCTCATTTGTTTTCTCATTTTTTCCTTAAGAGTTCTCATTCCATTTATAACAACATTTTAAACTTTTTTTCAACTCTTGCTTCATCTCTTCCAGGAATTCTAGTTTAGTTGGTTTACAAGCTATGTTTTTATCTGAGGCCTTGCTTGTAGATGTTTTGGAGTTATTCTCTTCTTCTAGGTTTGTGTCTTGGTTGTCCCTACCACCATAATAGCTCATTATGGTAGGATTCTTTTTTTGTTTGCTCATTCTTCTAGCCTACTTCTTGACTTCAAATTTTGTCAGGACTAGCTTCTGTCACACTTTTGGAAGGTAGGTCTGGACTGATCCTGTTGCTGCTTTCTTGGGTATCAAGTGTTGTGTTATTCTAGGATCCCAGGGACAATTTGGGGACCTGCAAACTTTCAGTTCTTCCAAGGTGGTCTGATCCAGGGCAAAATCTTATTGCTGCCTGCTTTGGTCTGAGCTTTACAAGTTCCTAACCTGAATTTGGAATAGTGCAAGAATAGACTGCTGGTGGACTTGGTCTATATCAGCCATCTGGAAAGCTCTATTGGTTCAGAGTGGTAGAATTGTAGGTTCCCCTGTGCTCTGGGATGCCTGCCATAGTGATTCCTTTACAGGCTAGGCTAGATTCTAGTAGAGAGATTCTGCTCTGGTCCTGGGGTCTGAACCACACCTCTTTTGCTATTGCTAGTTTCTAAAGCCTCCTGGGGTACCCTGCTTAAGGCCTTCCTGCCAGGGAACACCATTCCCCTGGACAGGTTCCCTTCTTAGTCCTCCTGGGATATGTGACCCTGAACTGGGTAATGGGTGACAAAGCTGTCAATTTGCACCTATTCTTGTTGTAGATCCCATATAGGTCTAATCGTGCTCCTTATGAGTCTGGGAGCATTTCTTGTCCTGGTACATAGCCTCTTCCTGAGTGCTTGGTGTTCTTTTGGCCTAATCCCATCCCCAGTACCTGTAGACCTCCCTGCCTATCTCCCTATGTGGAGCTTGGCTGAATAAATGATTCATTGTGACTTTTTCTGGATTTCCCCATCAAGATGTGGTCTGGTGCACTTTCTAGATCTGTTTGGAGGAGTTTGTGGCAGAGAGCTCAAAGAACTGCTTTCTACACCTCTGCCATCTTGGCTCTGGCCCCCTATAGTAAGCTCTTTTTATGGTGGCAAAAAATTAGAACCTCATGGGATATCCATCAACAGGAAAATGGTTGAACAAGTTTTGGTATATGTGTGTAATAGAATTCTACTGTGCTATAAGAAATGATGAAAGGCATGATTTTAGAAAAATCTGGGAAGATTTGTATGAAATGACGAAAAGCAAAGTGAGGAAGAATCAGAACAATGCATACAGTTGTATAAATTATACAACAATACTATAAAGACAAAAAATTAAAATACTTAAGAATTCAGACCAACACAGTGAAACAAACCATGATTCCAGAGGACTAGTGATGAAACATATTGTTTACTTCCAGATAGACAGGTGATAGATTCAGAGTGCAGATTGAAGTTTTTCCTCCTTTCTTTTTTAAAAAACATGGCTAATGCAAGAATTTGTTTTGCTAAACTATATATATTTGTAATGGATTTTGTTTTTCTTCCTTTCTCAACGGGCAAGAAAAGGTAAGATGAGAGAGCATTCAGACTGAATAGAAAATAAAATTTAATTTTTTTAATTATTGAAGTCCTCTAGTATGAAGGCAGGAATTGGGGAGGAAAGACTGTGAGCCAGGCACTAGTCACTGAAGAAAGGAGATTATCCTCAGAGTTTGTAGATACCAACTACGAGAATCTTGATTGGTTAGTTAGTATTAATTAAGTGAGGAGGAGAGGTTAATGATGAAGGGAGAGGAAGAGCTTAGTAGTGGTTGTGGAGAGCAAGGAATACTTCAATTCTCCCACACCTTGACCAGTGAGTTGGGAGTTGAGTGACAGCATAACCAGTGCTAGAAAGGTTGGCCAAGGAAGCTATATGACATAAAGTACCATCCAAAATCTAAGTGACAGTTAAGATATGCAATTTCTTTAATAAAAAAAATTCAAGTAATCCCCAGATTAAAGAGGTCCACAGTGCAGTAAAAGCAATCCACAATTTTTTTAAAAAGCAGCCGTAGAGTAGACAAAGGCAATCTACAAGGAAGTTAGTTCCCTGTGGTCTAAGGAACACCCTGAAAGAGCCTTAGAATTGTCTTATATGCCTTGCTCAAAGACTCCACACCTGAATCTGAGTTCAGTCTACTTGCAAGCAAAGGTGGCTCAAACTTCTCCAGGTATCGTACAGAACATCTTAGCTCAAAATAGCCCCAGTTGTTGAAAGAGTGTGGGGATTAATTCAAGCCATCCCAGTTATGCTAACATCCTAGCCCCTGGTTGGAGACATCTCACGGATTCATTTAATACTTTGAGAGTACTGCCCTAAGGTCTCAATTTATTAATCACTCACTCTCACTGCATTACTAGCCTGTCTTCTTTTCTAGTTATCTATCTTTGTTGATGTCTTCACCATTTTTATGCACAAGTCGTCTTTTAAAATAGGCTGCAGCTCACTTATTTCCATCATTGCCCTTTAGGTCACCTACAATTCTATGGCTAGGTGTCTCCAATCTACCTTTCAGAACATCATATATTTCCCTCCTTCATGGACTCTGTTGTCCAGCCAAAATGGACTTGCATTTCGTCAGACATGACATTCCTTCTCCTTTCTCCACAACTTTAAAGAGTTGTCTATCTTTTCCTGGAATACACTCCTTCCTCATTTCAGCCTCTTATAATTCCTCTCTTTTTTCAAAGCCCAATCCAAATGCCTCTTTCAGCAGGAGACTATACCTGGTCTCCCTGGATGCTGGTGCCTCCTTCCCATCATTACCTTGTATCTGCTGTTTACACATCGTTTCACCTGATAGAATGTAAGACAATAAATGGCCAACGGGGTGCCATCTTCATTGGCAGAGGAAGTTCCCTCCTCTGAGAGTTCTATAGCAGTGAAATCACAGGTCTAGTCCCTATCTCTATTTCATTTAATAATCTCATTTCTCCGCTGGGCTATTTTAAGAACCTCCTACCCAATATCTGTGCAGTTCTCTTCTGTTCTCTAATTCATCCTTAGCATGGCTGCCAAAATAATCTTCCTAATGAACTATGTCACTCCCTTGTTTCAAATCCTTCAGTGGCTCCCTATTACCCATGAGATAAAATTCAAACTCCTTAGCCTTGCATATCAGGCTTGTTAGGTTTGTCTCCAGCTTACCTTTCCTATCTTATTTCATGTTACTCTTCTTTACACATGTTGTAGTTCCACTAGAATAGGCTAATACCTTGTTCTAATCCTGCCATCTCAAGCCTCTCTCTATTCAAACAGACTCTCCTCCATATGTGGAATGCACTGTCTTCTCTTTGCTTGTTGAAATCTTCCTCTTCCTTCAAGACTCAGGTGCCCCATCTTCCATGAAACCTTCCCTTAATCTCTTCCAATCTCCCTCATTAACAGAAAATCTAATCTTTCACCTCAGATGTTCCTAGAGTACATTGTCTGGATCTATCTTTTGTCCTATTTTCCTTTGCATTGTACTTATTTGCTGTATATGTCATATTACCTTAATAGACTATAACTTCTTGACAGCAGGGACTACCATTTTTGCATCCCAGCATCTAGTACAATAAGAACATAGGTTCTTAATGAATAATTTTTTAATGAATTAACCTCTTTAAGTCTAATTGTTATTTAGTTGTTTTAGTTGTGTCTGACTCTTCATTACCCCATTTGGGGTTTTCTTGGCCAAGATAAGGAAGTGGTTTGCCTTTCCTTCTCCAGCTTATTTTACAGATGAGGAAACTGAGGCAAACAGGATTAAGTGACTTTCCCAGGGTCATACAGCTAGTAAGTGTCTAAGGCTGTGTTTGAACTCATAAACATGAATCTTCCTGATTCTAGGCTCAACATTCTATCCACCATGCCACCTAACTGTCCCCTTAAGTCTAATAACCTTGATCAGTCTTTATCTTCCTTGACCTTTCTGTAGCATTTGGCATTTTTGACCCCTTCCCTCCTTCTTGATATTCTCTTCCCTCTTGGCTTTTAAAGATACTCTTCTGTGTTTCTTCCTATTTCTCTGATGGTTTCTTCTTTGTTTTCTTCACTAGTTCCTCATCCTCTCCACGACTCCTTAAGGTGAGTGCTCCCCAAGGATCTGTCATTGGGTCCTCTTCCCATCTCTCTCTATTCTCTTTCCCTTGACTTTATTACGTCTGTGCAGCTGGTTCCTAAATATCTACGTCCAGTCTTGATTTCTCCTCTGAGCTCTAGACTCTTTAGCCACCTCCAGAATAGATCCACCAAGATGTCCCACTGGCACCTCAAACTCAACATGCTCAAAACACAGCTTATTATTTTTCCCCATTCTCACTCTTTCTTCAGACTTGACTAAGTCTGTTTGTAGTGGCATCTTTCACCCAGTCTCTCATGTTCAAAACCTTAGGGGTTACCTTTGACTCTTCTCTCTCCCTTTCCCTTTCTATCTAATTAGTTTCTAAATCCTATTGATTCTTCCTCGCTATCATATCTGTCATCTCTACCTTACTTTTTATGTCCACTACCACCATCCTAGCACAGGATCTCATTACCACCAGCCTGGACTATTGCAATAGCTTCTCAATGGGTTTTTACCACTTTCTCCCCCTCTCTAATTCACCCTTCAAACTGCTGCCACAATAATCTTCCAAATTATGAAAAGACCTGTTCATGTTTTCCTACTTCAGAATCTTCAATAGCACCCTGTTACCTACTGAGTAAAGTGAAAATTCCTTTGCAAGGTGTTCAAAGACCTCCACAATTGGACACCACCCTATTTTTTCTTGCCTTATCTCATATTGCTCCCATCTGTGCCTGCTGTGCTTCAGCCAAACTTACCTATTCTTAGTCTCCCAAAAAACCCTGGGCTCTTTTTCCTCTGTTCCTTGGCTCATACTGTTCCTCTGCCCAGAATTTTGTCCCTCCCACCCTTCATCTGCTGAAATTCTACTCATCCTCTAAAGCCCAACTCAAATATCACTTCCTCTGTGAAGCCTTCTCTGATAACCCATCAGTAAATGACTTTCTAATCAGACCTTATATAGTGCTTTCTTTGCTAACTCTCTCATTCATTTATCCTATTATAGTTATGCCTCTTGGTGTCTTACCCCCTTCACTACCATTATCTCTATAAACAGAGGGGACAAGTTCTCTAAACTTTTTAACTTCCCTGTCATCTGACTCAATGATATGTATACGTTGGATATTTAATAAATGTTTGTTGAATGGAAGAATGTTGAATAGTGTTCAAGAAAGGGATTATCCAGATGATCTAATCCAGAGCCTACGAAGACAATGCACATAAACCGTGTGGCATAAAGTTATTAAACTCAACGAGGAAACAGACAGGGAGGGTTAAGAGGGAAGAGATAATATGGAAAGGGAAGAGTCACAAGCAGAAAAAAATCTTGATCCTAGAAAAAGATATTAAGAAGGAAAAGAAAAAAGAAAACCAAGAAGCAAGAATCTAATGAATCCAGATGAGACCCCCCTATTTCCAGCACTGTGAGGTTTCTGGTGGAGACCATGCCATCTGGGAAGCTGTTGCAGCAGCGGGGTGGTTCACTAGTTCCTCTTCCCCTTCCCATCTCCTTCCAAAGGTGGGATAGCTTTTATGGCATGGACACATATTTAAGAGAAGGCCATAACAGAGGCAGAAGTGGCAGTATAACAGTTAAGTTATTGGTGTGGCACATGGGGACCATTGGACTGGTACTGAGAGCAACTACATCAGCCCCAACAGGCTGGTGGAAAATAATGATCAATCAATCAAAGGGCTGGCATCTTTTTTGATCCTGACATAAACACCCCGCCACAGAGAACATTTCCATATAGACAACAGAACACAGAAAGAGGATTCTATATGAAACCATGAATCTTCATTTCATACGACTTACAATCCTGTTTGTGAGCCCCCTGAACTTTCTTCTGTTCCCTTCTGTGAATTAAAAAAAATGTTTAAATGGCCCTCTTTTTTTTCCTGTACCATTAAAATTAACTCTCCCTCTATCCCTACTCTTCCCCCAATTGTAAAAAGGGGGGAATCTCGTAGTAAGAAGCATAGTCAAGCCATAGTGGCCATTTGCAAAAATGCACATCAATTCTGTCAGGAGGTGGGTAACATGCTTATAGATCATCTGGAAATGTGGTTGGTCATTTTGTTGGTTAGAGTTATTCAGTTTTTCAACATGATTGTTGCCCTTGTATAAATTGTCCTCTTGGTCTGGCTCACTTCAGTCTACAGCAGTTTATAGTAACCAGGATTCCTTGAAAACATTTCTTGCCATTTCTTATGTTGCACTAATATTCCAATACATTGTTACATATGGCAGTGTTTGTTTAATCATTTCCCATTTGATGGGCAACTCTCATTAGATTCTTGTTTCTGGTTTTCTTTTTTTCTTTTTCCTTCTTAATATCTTTCTCTAGGACCAAGATTTTTTTCTGCTTGTGACTCTTTCCTTTCCATATTATCTCTTCCCTCTTAACCCTCCCTGTCTGTTTCCTCATTGAATTTAATAACTTTATGCCACATGGGTTACATGTATATGTGTGTTCAACCCCCTTAGTCCATATCAGATAAGGGTGAGGTATACTTGATGCCTACTCCCCCACCCCTTGCTACATGTTTGTATTCTTTGTGTGTGTTTGTCTGTCTATCTGTCTCTCTCTCTGTGTCTCTATCTCTGTCTGTCTCTGTCTGTCTCTCTCATACACACACAGACACACACACACACACACACACACACAGTCAGTTATGGAAAATAGCAAGTTCCAGCTCCTTTCTGCAATGGTATATTCTTCTTACCACCCTTTTTCTTTACCGTCTTCAAAACTTTAGAATTAGCACCATTCTACCTTCATCCTTTGTTTTCTTATTTAATATTCTCGATGCCTTTTGAAGACATTAGGGTTCTTCTCCCTCTATTAGAATGTTAGCACTACATCGTCATATAGCGTTTTCCAATTCTTCAAATGAATTTACAAGTCTTTCTGGACTTTTTCTTGTGTTGCATTTCAGAGTTCTTACTCAGCTCTGGTCTTTTCATCAGAAATACTTGAAGTCTTTTATTCCATTAAAGATTCATTTTTTTTTCTCTTGTAGGATGATATTCAGGTTTTTCTTAAAAGTTTTTATTGATTTTTTTGCATCATCATAATTTCCCCCAGTTTCCTTTCCCTTCCCCCTCTTCCTCCCAGATAACCATTCCATATGACAAATAATATGTTTTAAAGACAAAAAGAAAAAGAAGAGGAAAATAATAGCACAGCTGATCAATTGATAAGAAAAAGTGCTACATTCAACACCTGTGAACATCCCAGCCTCACAAAGAGGTGGGTTAGGGGTGTCTTCTTATATATTTCCATTTGAATTATGTTTGGTCTATGTAGTTTTATTATATTCATTTTTGATTTTTTTGGTGTGTGATTGTTTTTTCCATTTATTGTGGATATTATTTTCTTGGCTCTGCTTACTTCACTTTTGGATGATATTCAGCTTTGCAGGGAAAGTTATTCTTAGTTGTAAACCTTTTTGAATACTTTTAGTAGAAGCTGCTAGGTCATCTGTGATCCTGACTGTAGCTCCTTAGTGTTTGAACTGCTTCTTTCGGGATGTTTGTAATATTTTTTCTTTGACATGGGAGCTCTGGATTTTTTACTGTGACCTTTCTGGGACTTTTCCTTTGGGGGTTTCTTTGACTTTGCCCTCTGGTTCTAATCTATCTGAGCAGTTTTCATATGATTTAAAAATATATATAGTGTCTAAGTGTGGGGTTGTTTTTTTATTGAAGGTTTCAGGGCATCCAGTGATTTTTTAAATTGTCTCTCCTTTACCTCCTTTCCAGGTCAGTTTTTATATCAAATATATTCCACTTTTTTCTATTTTTCCAATCTTTTTATTTTATGCTAATATTTCTTACTGTTTCATAGTGTCATTGATTTCTGTTTGTTATATTTCAGTTTGTGGGGAGTCCATTTCTTGGGTAAGGTTTATTACTTTCTCATCTAAGAGCTATTTTCTTTCTGATTCTTTCCATAAGAGCTTTTTTTTTCTTTCATTTTTTTCATCTCCTGTTTCATTTCTTCTAGGTAATCTAGATGCTTTCTGAAGGCTCATTTTTTTCTTTTGAGTCTCTGTTTACACTTGTGAATCACTTCCTCCTTTGGGGGGATTTCTAGATCTGCAATAATGTGTTATACTGGCTAGTCTTGTCTTTGGTTTACTTACCTTTCCAGCTTTGGTTTCTGAATTGAAGCTTTGTGCTCAGACCAGACTCTTCCACCTGCTGCATTTTTGGGTGGAGTTGTTGGTCCTGTTTGGTCTCACCCTGGGTCACCTTGATTCCTGTACTGACTTCTTCCTGAGGTTAGATACCTCTGAATCTTTGAAGTTCAGGGCACTGGATCTGCAGAGCCCTCTATGGACTCTCAGGATAGATTGGTAGGGATCTCAGGACCCCTAGGTACCTAAGCTTGTCCTGGTTACAACACTGATGTACCACACTGGTCACTGCTGTTCCTAGAGTTTTGAAGGTCCCTTCCCCTCCCCAGGACTTTCTTGCCTGAGTTCTTACTGCCTCCAGACCCAGAACCCTACAGTCTACATGTGTATCTGGACTATCTCTCATTGCTGTGGGAGGTTGCTGGTTTATTTGTCTGCACTGGTATCAGCTCTGGATCCCTTTTCTAAGGCCCACAGGCTCCTTGGTGATGTTTTATGCAGTTCTAGACTGTAGTTTCTCATTGGATTTTTTTTATTACTGTCATCCACTCTAGGACAAATTTTAGGTTTTTGCTGGAACAGGTATGTGGCAGCTAAGTGTTCTTCATCCATTTAGGCAGCTTCATTGGCTAGAAGTCTCCAGCAAGCATGTGTTAATCACCGCATTATGTGCCAGGCATTGTGTTAGTGCTCCCAGTAGCTTATGTCCTATGGAGACAGCATATACATGTAGATATATACAAAATAGATACAAAGTCGTGTGGGGCACGTGAAGCTATAGAGATTAGGAAATGACTCGTGCAGAAGATGGTATTTGAGGTGAGCCCTGAAGATAATTCAGGATTCTAAAAGGCTGAGGTGAAGAGGGAGTACATTCCAGGCTTAAGGGACAGCAAAGCCTGAAGATGGAAGATGGAGTATCATGTATGAGGAATAGAAAGAAAGCAAGGTTAGGTGAATCAGAGATCATGGGAAGGGAAATAATATGTGGTAAGGCTGGAAAGGTTGATTGGGACCAGACTGTGAAGAATTGTAAATGGCAGACAGAGAACAATGATGCAGAAACCCGTGAAGAAAACAATGACTGGAGAAATAACTCCAGAAGAAAGATCATCTTACCTATATAATAACAGTATTGTAAAGACAAACAACTTTGGAACAAGCAACCACAGTTGCAGTAGACCAGTGATCGTGTGTGCTGTACACCTGCTGAAAGAGAGGGGATGGACTCAAGATTAAGAGCAAGATGTGGATTTTTGAACATGGGCATTTTGGGAATTTCCTGAGTATGCATATTTGTCACAAGGGCCAAGGGAGGGAGGAGAAAGAAGATAATAAATGCTTTTTAGTTGAAAAAAATTAAAAGGAAAAATCATTTCCAGTTGGGATGGATGTCAAAGATAATTGAGAAAGAAGAAGAAAATGGAGACGGAAAAATCACAGAGGGTGACAGATTTCAGTTTGTAGATGAATCGTTACAGTTCTTTTTTGTGGGTTTGGGATACTGAAGCTTAATCTCCTAAATAAATCTCAACTTTACATGTGGACTGTGAGTCATTGGCCCAAACCTTTTAAGAACTCCCTCTATAATTCTGGCTAATTTCACAACTATAGCAGTCATCTGGTAAGTGAATCCAAACTACAGCTCCTCTAATTCTCATAGATCAAACCAAAATAAATGGAAGATGGCAAAGGACTGGGCAGATGAGGTAGCACTGGTGTCCAGCCTCTGGTGTTATTCTTGATGCTGCCAGCCACCCAGTACCCACAGGTAAAGATGGTTGGACTTCAGCCATGTTCTTTAGAGGCTTGTCAGAAAAGCACTCCCCTACTCCAGCCAGCTGTGACCCATTTAGGTGAAGAATTAGATATGCTACTAAATTTACAGACTCCTATAAAAAAAAGGAACATGGACATCTCAGAACCTCTGATCCAAAACAAGAAAGTGGCCCAAGGGAAGAATGTTTCTGCAAAACTCTGTGACTGAAGAAAGGCACTTGGAATATGAACAATTACCAAGTACATCCAACAATATTACAGAGGCAGAGCCTTCAGACTGACATGAATTCCTAAAGAAAAACAAATGCCTGAAGAATTGTGGCTGCTCTGTTACTTGTGGGGAAGTGGGGGAGTTAAAGGGCAAGGCTCAAGAAGACCTATTTATAAGCTTACCCCAAGTCGGTGGTCCAACATGCTTACCAAAGTAGTCCTACCAAATATTTCAGAAAATATTTGGCATAATAAATGAAAGAAGCACATTCCGATCAGTCTTTTTTTAAACCTACAATTCTAATAACCTAACTTCCCCAAATATGTGGTATATAGTCCCCTACACCCTGTATTCCTCATCTGCCAGTAGTAAGATCCAGGTTCCAATTAGTCCCCTGTTTTGTTGTTGCTGACAATATATGTTGATTAACAGTATAGACCTAGCTGCCATTAGGAAAAACAAAATCATAAATTCTGGTTAAAAAGTATTTTTAAAAAAGAAACTAAGCTTTCCTGTTATTTAATAAATGGATTAACATGGATGCTCCCACTAGGTACATATGCCAATCACATATCATGTGTAGTATGTAAGGTATCCTGAGGGAATAGTGGGAATTCCATGACTCAGAAAAAGGCTGACAGTGGAAAAGACTGATATTCTTTTCCTTTCAGCATTTTTTCAGACATATTCCCATATTGTAAAGTGTTAAAGCAAGATGTGAAAAAGCAATGAAATATATTTATTCACATTGCTCTCACTAAAGATATTATTATGGACAGTATTCTTATTATCAATGGATAATTTTATGATAATATATTTAGTAGGTATAAAGGATTTTTGGATCATTACAAATAAGTGATATTTTTAAAATATTGTTTATTTCATCTTTATCTTTAGAGGTTGCTAGATGGCCTAGTGGAGAGTGCTGGGCTTAAAGTTGGGAAGACATTAGTGTGAATTTTGCCTTCCTAGCTGTGTGACTGTAGGCAAGTCACTTAACTTCCCTGATCCTCAGTCTCCTCATCTATAAAGTGGGGATAATAATAATAGCACATACTTTACGGGGTTGTTACCAAGATCAAATGAGATAATATATGTAAGCCACTTTGCAAACTTTTAAAGTATTAGCTATAATCTCAACTTTTAAAATTTTCACATTTTATAATGTATACAATATTAGTAGTACTTTATGTAAAATAAATATACAATTTTCAGGGTCCATGCTCGAAAGTTTTTGGTGTGAGGTAGGGGTATGCACTCAAAAAAATTCGGAGACCATTGATCAGGTTTAATGCTCCTTTACATTCCTTTTATATAAAGGACTTTTCTTACAACAGCCTTGTGAGTTAGATCATGTTTTATTATTTCCATTTTATAGGTCAATCAGCAAGCATTTATGAAGTACCTATTATGTGTCAGATACTGTGCTAGGCACAGAGGATACCGGTGCAAAAGTTGACAGTTTCTGTCCTCAAGGGCTACTACTACAAGGGGGCAGGGGGTATATGATTTAGAATATGAGGCTCAAAATGGGGAAGTGACTTGTCCAAGATAACTAGAAGAGTCAGGATTTGAACCCTGGTCTCCTGACTCTTAGGTCTAGAACTCGTTTCACGACATTACTCTGCCCCCTGATGATGACTAGTTCATACTGTCTATTTTTAGGGTTATGAGTGGGTGTTAATAAGTAGCTCTCAGACTACTAGAATCTCTAGTACAATATGAGAGAGATTACTTTATGGATTGTTATCCTTTTCCAAGCCTATATTCTTTAAGGAATATATAAGAGGATAAATATGATTCTGAAAAAGGATCCTATAAAAGGGAAGTTGATTTTAAATCATAGCATGAAGGAAAAAAACCCAACACCCCAGAAACGGGTGAAAATCAGACTTTGCTCACTTTTCTTTTTGTCTCTACTTCACACTAGGCTCATACCTCTTTTCCCAAACTAATATCTGATTCTCCCTGCCTTCGCCTAGTAGGTGCAAAGAGAGCCCTGATAGAATTTTCTCCATCTGTTTCTAATGCCCTCCCTCCACCATTTCTGGCCCTGTATTTTCACTTCTGGTCTGGCCCTAGTATAGTGTATTGCTTGGTGGCTTACAGATGAGAGAGAAATCTGAAAATTCAGTTGTAGCAGAGTTTGGCAAAGATGAGATTTGGCTCTTGTAGCTGCTACAGATGAACAAGTAATTGCATATCAAGGTTGGAGCCAGCAGGGTCTGCAACAAGCTCTCTTTTCTGCCTTTCCCTCTTCTGTCTCTCTCAGGGATAGAATGCATATGCATTACAGCAACCGCCTGCCTGTCTTCTCTGTCTCTGTATCTCTCTCTCTCCATACACACATACGATGATTAATAATAATATTGGCCAAAAGAAAATTGTTGTCTAGTAAGCTTAAAGAGAATACTATCAAATTAGCAAGACTTCACCAAATTATGATTTTTTTCACCTTAGGCGTCCTTCCCCAGCTGTGACTTCACCTTTACACCTGTGGTATCTGTGGGATCTATTCCATGCTCTTGGATTGAGGGAAACTATCATTTTGGGGAGAGAAGTCTAGGAGATTTTAAGGATCTCACTAGAAAGACACGCAAGGCATTGAAATTGGTACAGAGGCAAGTATGGAGTTTGGGGGCACTTCCTTTGGACTTTTTCAACTTTAAGATACTTTCAATAGGAATACCTCAGTTATTAAAATGAGAGCCTTGATTGATCCAAATAATGGCCTCTTTTCTTTGCTTCACTTTGGGTGAATAGCGAGCCCAGGGTCCTTAAGCCCCATTTTAAGAGAGCACAAGCCATAATCATTTTAACATATTACTTTGCTTACAGCTAAATTCCTAATGATGGAATAGAGAATTTTACCTACTTACTGATTCATTTTTGTTTAATCATGTGCTCATTTATGTGAATGGTTCTTGCTTGTACAAACTTCACATTTAAAGCCACAAAAAAAAGACTACCCCTACCTCCCCCAATTTTTTTTAAACCAAAACCTTTCCTAGCAACCCACAGCTGAGTTCTTGGAGGAAGTGGCCTATTTTGACAGCCTCCTTTAGTACATATATTCCCCATGCTTGTTTACTGCCAACATATTTCACATGTATTTGTGGACATGTGTAACGTGCCTGTGTGACTTGCAAACACCCATACATTATTACAATAATAATTGGGTTTTGATGCTACTGAAACCCAGTACTACAAAGCTGCCAGCATTTCCTTTTGGCTACCAGTATCAGGCAGGAAAATTATAGTCTAACTGTCTTCCTGTTTATTGATAAACAAAGTGGCCAGCCTAGCAATGGGGCCCGATTAGCAGTTTGCACCCTTTGTGAAAGGATAAACAGAGTCCTACTGTTTTCTGTGTTTGACTACAATTTGCATCTTTAAAGAGGTTCGACTGCCCTGAGATTCATGTTTCAACTTCTGAATGCCTGGATATTCTTTGATATGTTACATATCAGCCTTCTAGTTTCCCTTCCCTTCATCTTGAAACAATATTTGCCAGAGGAGCTCTGTTCCCATCTGGCCAACCATAAGCTTCCCATAGTCACCTGTCTAGAAGGGGAGGGGGCAAAGGCGGTGAGATTCCATCCTGTTTTTAACCACACTCTCAGTTTCTGCATTCCCAGAAGGCCCTTTAATGCTGATCCGACTCCATTTTTGACAAGGGAGGAGCGCTGGAATGGATAGCCCTGGGCTAAAAAGAGAATCCACTTTCCCTTTTCCTCTTAGTTGCATGATGATTATTTATCCACCTTCCACTCCACCCCCCCTTCCCAAATCACTCCCCCAAGAGCTGTCTCACCCTTTTTTTAACAGCTAAGTGATTTACAGTAATGGACAGAGATTCATTCCATAAAGCAAACTGGCGTAGTATTCAAAAAGAAATTGTATCTCGGGCCCTGAATGTTTCTGCTACCTAATTGGGTTATCAAACTCAGTGGTAGAATACCAAATAGTAGACTGACTCATTGCTCTCTGATGGGTTGTTTTTAGGACTAACCCTATAATTATTCTCAAATGGAAAAAAAAAAATGTGGATCATTTTAAGTTAAATTTGCATGATGTAAAAAGGGAGCCTTAATACATGTAAACATGGATTAATCTATTTAAATAAACTTTCCCCATAATCCTTACAATATGTAAACAACATTTGATCTGCCTTAGAGATATTGCATGATTGGGCTCAAGAGACGCCATTTATCCTACTGAACAATTTCCTTTTATAACTTCAAAGGGAATTTTATATATTTATAGGAGGTAGCAGGGTGTTAAGTGTAGCTAGACATAAATTGTACCTCTACTATTTAGTTAGTACCAATAGGGATTAAATTAGATTTTATAGCTGTTAGTAGAAGTCTATTTTGTAGCTAACAAGTGGGATTTTTAAATCCTGGAAAGCATAATCCTATTATAAAGCTGGCAGCTGAATTAACATTATCTAGGAAGCGAGTCTTCACGGATTAGCATTTTTTACATTAACAAAGAAAATCAAATACTATGGGGTTATTAGGCATGTTTCCCAAAAGTGGGAAGGGAGGATTGTGAATTCAAGACAAGATAAATGACATAAAATATTGGAGCTTAGAATTACCTATTATACATTATATATTCACACACACACACACACACACACACACACACACACACACCCTCAGTTACATATGAAGAACACCAGATACTAGAAAGGAAAACCTAAATATAGAGTTTTCTAGAATACAGATTACATGCTCAGGTTTAAAAAAATCAGTGGAAATTGATTGTTTATGTGTCCATCCTCATTTTTACATAATTTGTATAATAACGGTTTGTTCCCAATTCCCTAATGTAGTTACCAGAGATCAGAATGAACTGGGGCAGGGGGGGGGGGTGGGGAAGTGGGGAGGTGGAGAGCAGGGGAAAAAAGTTTATGAAACGATATGAGTGGAAATCAAAAAGGCAAATAAAAGTAAACCTACTTTCAAAATACTGTATTTCAGAAATATGGACAAAATGGTGCCTGCGCTCTTTATGCCACTGAAACTAGCTAAATAAGATTAGTGAAAAATTAAAATCCTCCTTATATACTGACCCCGTTATACAAAAAAGTTATAAATAACTATTTTTCTTTGAAATTGGCAGCTCTTTCATAATTAGTTTTAGATTATAGAATCATGAGATCTTAGAACTGGAAGGGAGTTTAGTGACTAGAGAATGAAATGTGTAATTACCAAATGGTAACCCATTGCTATTACACTGCTTTTCAGTGAAAATTGGAATAGCAAAATTTGTATTAGAGGATATTTATTCTCTCTCTCTCTCTTTCTCTCTCTCTCTCTCTCTCTCTTTGTCTCTCTCTCTCTCTCTCTCCCCCTCTCCCTCTCTTCCTCTTTCATCTCTCCTCTCTCTGTCTCTCTCTCATCTCTCTTTCACCTCTCTCTCTATCCCTTTCTTTCATCTCTCTTTCATCTCTCTCTCTCTCTCTCTCTCTCTCTCTCTCTCTCTCTCTCTCTCTCTCTCTCTCTCTTTCATCTCTCTTTCACCTCTCTCTCTATCTCTCTCACTCTCTTTCATCTCTCTTTCACCTCTCTCTCACACACACACTCTCTCTCTTTCATCTCTCTTTCACCTCTCTCTCACACACACACTCTCTCTTTCATCTCTCTTTCACCTCTCTCTCTCTCCCTCCCTTCCCCCCCACACACCCCAAAACACACTCTCAGCATGCTTTTTTATTTTTAAAGAAGAATCTTCTTTAAGTCTTAGAGATTGGTTATCATTGGTGCTGATGAAGGTTATTATTAGAGCTATGCAGAATTTGCCAGTTTTCATTTGCTTGGATATCATTGTAGCAGATAATCACATGGATATCAATTGCTTGCATATCATTATGTTAGATAATTGCATGGGCATCACTCACATGTGCATCTTGGGGTAAATAATCACATGGGAATCAATCCCATATATATCTGGGTTGGTAATTGCATTAGTAGCAGTGATGGGTGTGTCCTCAGAGTAGATAATCACATGGATATCATTCACATAGGTATCAAGGTAGATAATCCTGTGCATATTAATTGCATGTACTAATGTGGATAATTACATGGGTATCAATCATGACCAACCCTGGGTTTTCTGGAGGTGATTTATATAGGAATAGATTGTGTTTGCCTGGAGGTTGTGGAAATAACAGCTAGAATTCACCTTGTATGTATACCAATAAGGGTAATTGGGAAAGCCCCTTTGCCCAAAAGATACTTCCTGAGATTACTCAATTACTTTTGAAATTCTTCTATTAGAAATTAATTCCTTTGGCTTAGCCTTTGTCCCCTGTTAAAATGAAAATGTCTCTAGAAGGTATAACATTAAATCTTAGCAGTCATTTATATTATAGTGTAAATAAATTTAATTCATTCTCTGAAAACAAGTTTTGAAAGGGGATGAGGAGTGGGAGTCTGAGGGCACTGGGCACCTATAGTGAGGTAGCACCACTGAGAATCTAGAAGGGAAAAGGGGTGTAGAAAAGGTAGGCTGAAGGTCTGGATGGTAAATATTACCCATGATAAACATTCATTATTTTGGTCCAGTTAGTGACAGATTTATCTTTTTCCTAAATGTATCTTTGAGTTGCTTGCCAATTCTTTTAACCCTGAAATTTAAACACAGAATTTAAACTCATGTTGTCAAGATTACTTTTTAAGAGTCTATACCAAAATGTTTTTTCTTCCATTTTTCCCAGTGGTTCATGTTTTTCTTTCAAAATATTTATTAAGTATCCATGTGTGCTTGAACCACGCACTTGTGAAAAGTGCAGTAATAAGTCACTACCAGAATCACTGAGAAGTTTGCTTACACAAAGAATATGCATGCCTGTGTAGGGAAACCTACATGTTCTAGAAGGAGTTAGTAGAAAACAGCTATTACTTACTTCTGCTTAAGTAGATGCAATGACTTTTTATCTATCCAAATGCTATTTCTGATCATTGTTTACTGATCTGGAAACAGCCAGGAGATTTCAAAAAAGAGATAGCTAGAAAGAATATATTCCAGGAAGAATGATATTGCTGTCCTGGACAGAATTTATATGCTTTGTTTACACACTTCCATGTGGTAAGCAGCTGGTTCCTGTTTTGGACAATTGTTTTGTATTCTTTCTATGGATATCATCATTGTACTGCATATGCTGATGTTTGAAATCATCCTTTTCCACAATCAAACTATAGCCAATGCTTGCTTTCTCTGGTAGTAAGGAATAAGTAGAACATAAAAGCTGAGGTGGCTAGGTGGCGTAGTGAGTAGAGAGAGCACCAGCCCTGGAATCAGGAGGACCTGAGTTCAAATTTGCCCTTAGACACTTGACACACTTACTAACTGTGTGACCTTGGGCAGGTCACTTAATCCCAATTGCTCTGCCTTTCCCCCTCCAAAAACAAAGCAAAGAACATAAAAGCTACAAACAATACCGAGTCAACCAGTGATTTCAGAATTTCTCTTCCACCCAGCTTTTTAGCAGAATGGTTCAAAGGTAACAAAATGACATCACTTGAGATTTTCTCACTCTCATCTTCTGCCCAAACTCTAACGCAGGGATTCTTGCCCTTGAGGTCCAATGAACTTAGGCCCTCAGTAGGTTCACTAACTAACATTGAGGGGGAGGGGGGATGGCATCTCTGTTTTCACTAAACTTTGTTTTACTTTGTTAATCCTATGTCTTTAATTTTATTCATTTAAAAACATTTTTTTTCCTCTGAGAAGTTGTCCATGACACAAAGAATTTTAAGAACTCCAGCTTGTAGGAAGCCTAATAGAAAATGAGATAGGAAAAAGAGAATAAGCATCTATTTAGCATCTCCTGTGTGTCAGGCACTATGCTAAGTGCTTTACAAATATTATCTCATTCGATCCTCACAATAACCTTGTGAAGTAGGTGTTGTTATCATCCCCGTTTTGCAATTGAGGAAACTGAAGAGGGACTTGCTCAGGGTCTACATAAGTAGTAAGTGTCTGAGGCTAGATTTGAACTCAGGTCTTCCTGACTCGACACAGCACTCTATCTATCCACTGTGACACCTAGCTACCTCCTAGAGATAAAAAAAACAAAGGAGAAAAGAATTTCTCAGATTATTCACAGGCTCCCAAAGAACTGAAATTTGACAGAAGTTTTAATACCTTTCATCAGTAACGGCAACAACAATAATACATACACAGATAGAAGTGTCTCAAAAGTCTCAGTTTAGTTTTAAGCTTTAATAGCTTAAAATCTGACTGAGATTTTTGGAGTACCTTGTATAATACTTGAAGGTTGTGAAGGGCTTTTATCACAACAGCCCTGTGAGGTAGGCAGTACAAGTGTGTGTTACCCTCATTTTACAGGTGAGGAGATCTAGACTCAGAGGAGTGAAGTAATTTGTGAACGATGACACAGTAAGTATAGGAGATAGGAGTCAAACCCGGGTCTCCTAATTTCAGTCCTAGTGTTCCGACTACTGCACTAGGCTGCCTACCAAAGGTACATGTCCTTACCTAGTGTTGGTAGCAATCAGCATAGGGTAAGATGTTGAACTGATTAACTCCTGTCTGCCAGATGTTGTAAGGAGTCAAGAGTCCTAGTTTTTCTGTGAAAATTGTACACAGATCAATCAATTGAAAAGAACATTTCTCAAGTACTTACTATGTGTCAAGTAGTGTGCTAAATTCTAGGAATACATAAATATAAGCAAGCAAGACAATCCTTTCTCTCAAGGACCTTACGTTTTAATGGGAGAGGAAGACACATAGATGGGGAGCTTGAAAGTTGGAGGGGAATAACATGTGTAAGGAAACATGGCATGGAGATGATCAAGAAGTAACATGGAGGCCTAATCCTGGGCAAGATAAGGCGAAAGCCCACTTAGCAGAGTCTGGCCTCCCAGGGGCAAAGGAATTCAAAAAGGCCTTCGTAGTCTAGAATAGGAAGATAAAGCCAGCAATATGAAAAGGAAGAGATGATGTGAAGTCTTGCATTTAGACATTTTTAAAAAATCACTTGTAAGCATGGGAGAAACCTGGTTTCACCTAAGTTTATATGGTTTAAAACAGGTCCTAATAATTCATTTAATAAATTGTCATCAAGCTTAGTAAAAATAAAACTTTTTTAAAGGGTAATACAATATTAGAAGTATAGTAGAAGTTACTACCAGCATTCCTTCTAGTACTAACTGAAGTATAGGCATCTAGATTTAAGGAAGCTAATGGTCTTGCACTATGCATTGGTTGTACTATTCCTAGATATTATGTTCAGTTTTGGAAATCAGACTTTGAGAGGTACTGACAAACTAGTTTGACCTATGGCCACAGGGATCCATGGCACAGACTCTGATTCATCCTCAGGGTCCTGACTTGAAAGAAAGGGAGAGATCAGGCTTCTCATTTCTCCCTGGCTTATTGCCCCCCACCCTAGAATAAAGCTCTGAGGAAATCCCTGAAACATAATTCAAATATGGCTCAAGACTAGAGTTTCCCCAAAACGTAGGCAATAGGATCCCTTCCAAAATGGTACTCGATGTACATTATGGGTATCAAGTATATAACAAGTGTTTCTTTCTTCCACCCCAGAAAGTGCTTAAGATGCGAAAGATTCGTAGTATCAACAAATACAGAAATATAAAGCAACCCAAGTAGCACATGACACTCCCCCAAAAGTTGAAGGCATTTTGTTGGACTCCTAAAGAGGTATTTCACTTTCACCTCACACTTGGACTATCGGAGCTACTCCTAAGATCCAAATGTCCTTTTGAATGAGGCAATGACTTGGCCATTGTTTAGTTGATCAGCTACAGGAAGATATGAGTGGTCATCTCCTCTGAGGAGCTCTCCTCCCTCTGGTTAGTTAGCTGCCAATTCTAGAATTCACAACCTAGCCACCAATGCCCCAAATACCAATTTTACAGGTTGTCAGTCATTTTCTATGCCCTGGGAAGAAAGGAGAAAGCAGAAGGTAGTAGCCAGAAACTCAGACTCACCTAGGCAAGCCCATGCTCCCATTGCCACGTGCTTGTAGTTGCCATTGCATTGAGAGGTGAGAGGAATCCTCCCTCTCCCTCTCTGACTAGAGATCCAAAGGAGAAGAAGCTCGCTCACCAAGAGAGTAACCTCCAAAGAGATTCAGCTGAAGGATCAACTTTTATAGACTACTGAAGGAGAACATTCCTTCACAACAGTTTGTCCCTCATGATATTTTCAGTAGCCAGTTATCTCTGGTGACTGCCTCCTTCACATGGACTCACAGGGCCCAATCAGGACTTGCTATGTCATGCAAGCAATGCATACATCCCTCAGCAAGGGGCTAAGGGCCATGTCTCTTAGCTCCATGGAAAGTGTCATAGTTCAGCAGTTCAGGGAGTTCCTCTGATCCCTGTCACTACACTGGAAGCCTTCAAAGGAAGACGACCAGGCTAATAAAGATCTGGAAATAATGTCACATGAAGAACATCTGAGAGAACTGGAACTACTTATAACCTGTAGGAGTGAAGATCATGAGAGGGCTTGATAAATGCTTTCAAATATTTGACCAACTAGGATGTGAAAGGGGGATTCTACTTATTTTCTATTCTGTCAGATGACAGAATCAGGAATAATAGATGGAAGTTACAGTGAAGCACAAAGTGTTGAGTTAATAATCTAAGAAAGGACTTTTCTAATGATTAGAGCTGGCCAATGATCAGATTGGCTGGTATGTAAGATAATGAGCTCCTTAACCCTGAAACTGATCAAATGAAGCTGTCACCACCCATCAAGGATGATGTAGAGGAGATTTCTGTTGAGGAGAAAGGGAGAGTTGCATTGGGCGACCTCTTAAGGTTCCATGATGGATAGAACATCTGTTATGTGCCAGGCACGGTGCTAAGTGCTTTACAAAGAATAATCTTTACAAACATATTCTTATTTGAGCCTCACAACATTTGAGGAAACTGAGGCAGACAGCAGACAGATTTGTGCCCAGGGTTACACAGCTAATAAGCTTCTGAAGCTAGATTTGAACTCTATCCACAGAATCACCTAGCTGCCTCTAATGACCTAAAATTGAGTACCTGTTTAATTACAGCCATGGCCATTAGCAATTTATAGTCAGTAGGGCTTTCCTACCACATGGAAACTTTCTATGGGCTCCAAAAATTCTATCTTTCATCCATATATCCTGCTGGCCATTTTGTTCTCTTTTCCTCACCCATTCTATCTCCCTAGGGCTGACCTGGCCACCACAGATCAATTTCACCTGTTACCCTTCAAAGCTGGTTTCATGTTACCCTCAAGTTATCTTCAAGACAGGCCCCAGGTGTTTAGGCAGAATAAGTGGACAAGGGCACCTGTGTAGTGATGTTAGGGGCACCGAAAGGCTCTTCTACCCCCAAACATCTGCCTTTCTTTCCTGTTGTAGTTCTGGAAAACCCAATCATTGAGTCATCCCTTTGGGTTTACACTTTGCCTCTAGAAAAGCCCTTTTAAAAAGTACACATACAGTTATCATACATGAGTGATGCAACATATTAACTTACTTCACAGGATTGTTGTGAGGTTCAAATGAGATTATATTTGTAAACCACTTAGCACAGTGCCTGGCACATAATAGATGCTAAGTAAATGCTTATTCCATCCATCCATCCATCATAAAACCTTAAGAGGTCATCCAATCTAACTCTCCCCCCCCAGAAATCTCCTCTACAGCATCCTTGATGGGGCATCACTCAACTTCTTCTGAACATTTCCAGGGTCAGGGAGCTCATTATCTTACATGCCAGCCAGTTTGATCATTGGCCAGCTCTAACAGCTTTTTGTTTTAGCAAAACCAGATTGGTAAATTATGTTGGGGGATTTGGAGGAAGAAATAGTACAGTTCATGAGGCCCTACTTGTAGGGTAGGAGAAGGAGAGAGGAGGAAAAGCATTTATATAGCACCTACTATATGCCAGGCACCATGCTAAGTACTTTTTACAGATATTATCTTAATTATAGGAAGAAAATTGCCAGTAAAAAGAATACCACCTTCAAAGATGACACAGTTGAAAAAATTCACAATTAGACTCATGGCTAACCCTGTTCACCATTGTAACAATAATAATAATAATCACATATAATGATGATGTTGGTGATGATAACTAGCATTTTCATAGTGTCTTAAGGTTTGCAAAACTCTTGACAAATATGTTATTTGATCCTCACAATAACCCTGGAAGGTAGGTGCCTGTTGTTATTTCCATTTTAATGTCATTATAGGTTAAATCATACCTAGACCCTTTGGTGTAGGCAGAATAATCCAGACTCCTTTTTGCATACACAATTATCAATAATTTTGTTTGCTTCCTTTGTCGAGTTGCCTTTATCTTTTGTTAAAGTAGGAATGTTGTGGGTTTTAAAGGCCTTGACTCTTGGTTGCATCCAATTAAATCTTGTAATTGAAACTGCCTAATTCACAGGGTTGTTTTGAGCACTAAAATGAGATAAATGAATGTGAAAGTTCCATAAAAATGGGAGCAATTATTATAATAATTTTATTGATATACCATGGTTCTTGTTCTGGCGATTTTTATGCTCACACGGGCCCTGATTCCTGCATTAAGTATTATTTTGACTTCTGTTAGGACATGGTTTAGCAGAAGCCATTCTAGACTGGAAATGCTTCAAGAGTAGACGCAATTATTTCCTTTATAATTCCCTATGATGCCTAAGTCTGTGTTCTTTACACAGTGGGCACTTGATAAATGATGTTTACTGACTGGCTGTCCCTAAAGCAAAATTTTTCTTCTATGAGACAGCCCTTCCCTTCAGAAAAACAAACCAGCAGAACATCCCCCACCATGCCGTTGGCCTAAGATCTTGTCCCTGAAGTCCAACAATGTTTCATTCTGTACAATAACACCAGCTATTTCAAGCTTTCATATTGGTTACCTGGAATCAGGGCAAGATAGGCATGCTACAGCTAATGAGCTGAATCCCAAGGCACTTTTGTAAGCGTTGCTAAGGATATTACTTTTCTCTGGGACAGAACATGGATCTTTAAACTTAATTCCTCCCTTTTGGTCCATTGCCTCCTGTTTCAGAAAGGATCCTGAAGGGAAGTAAGGAAAAGCTGGAGGCTACTCTCAAAAGACTGGAGATACTTGGCTTTCTTGCTGTTGCCGATGAGCTGTTGTCAGCAATTATGAGCTTCCTTCTAGGGGCCTAATGGCTGAGACCACAGGTATTGAGATTATTTCCATTGCATGCAAGTGAAATTCCCTGCTGGCTTTCCTTTGGCCTTTGCATGCTGTTTTCATTGGCAATATCCAAGTTCACCAAGATTTTTCTTGGCTTTTTCTTCACCAACATCAAAACACAGAAAGATAGTTCCAGTGTACCCACTTGAGGGAGCCAGTAGGGAATTCAAGACAGAGATTTGAGATGTGTGTAGCCTTCTTAAAAGTGGCAACCCCTGCAGAATTGTTCAGGTTAGGTCTCTTCCCAATGAAAGTTAAAATTGGATTTCCTACCCAAATAGTGAGCTCAGAGACTATTAAAAAAACAGCTCAATATAGGTTATGCAGATGATGGACATTTCAACTCTTGATAAAACTTGGATAGCAGAGTTGTCTTCCAGTATAGATACTTTCTAGTGTCTAAAATTTATACTACATAGCATTTCTGGAAGTACTAAGCCAGAGACTCCCTAAATAAGTAGACGCATCTGCATGTTCTATATAGGAATTGACAGTTGCCCAGTAAGACCTATATTGAGATAAAATAAGTGAACGCCTTTAGGAGAGCATTCTCAGAAGTCATGCATGGCTTTAGATCTCTATAAAAGAATATTGCTTCTGATTTCCTGAAACTGGGATGAAGTCATAGAGAACATACGTATAAGCTTTGGTGACCTACGTCAGTGGATCTTGGTCAGGATACACTAAAACTGTAATAATGAATCCTTCAATTCATAAATATTCACAGAAGAATGTTAATAAAAGTAAATGTTATTATGGTCATTATAGGAACTAAGTTGATGAGAAAGAGAGAGAGGGAGGGAGAGAGAGAAGAGAGAAGAGAAGAGAGAGGAGAGAGAGAGAGATAGAGAGTAGAGAGCGAGAGAGAGAGGAGAGAGAGAGAGACAGAGAGAGAGAGAGAGAGAGAGGAGAGAGAGAAAGGGAGGGAGGGAGGGAAGGGAACCAAATTACTAAGATCAGAACTGAGAGGAAATTCACAAAGAGTTGAGAAGAATTAAATAAAATTATCAGAAATAACTATTCAATTATATGCCAACAAACTGAAAATTTAAATTAAATGGGTGAATAGATACAAAAAATATTAAATTATCCAACTGGATAATTTAACTGGAAATGAAAGCTTATGGCAGCCCAGGCTTAGGAAGAGAAATTGAGTAAATCATAAATGAACTCCCCAAGAAAAACATTCCTGGCCTAAATGGATTTGCAAATGAATTCTACTTAACATTAAAAAGTATCCCTGTTACATACATTGTTCTTGAAAACAGAGAAAGAAGAAACTCTACCAAGCTCCTTCTAAGAGATGAATGTGCCAAAACCAATAAGAGACAATTTTAAATAAAATATTAAGAAAAGAATTATAGCAATATATCCAAAAAGTGATTACTTGTGACCAAATTGAATTTAACTAGAATATAACAAAGGAAAATTTAGCATAATTAATCATAGTAGTAACAAAAGCAATAAATTATGTAAGTACATTGACAGATGCATAAAAAGACTGACAAAATATAGTACTCATTTAGGTTGAAAATGTTTAAAAAGCATAGGAATAAAAGTGATAAAAATGATGACATGATAGAAATAATTTGTCTAAAAGCTAGACCCAGCATTATGTATTATTTAACACAATAGTAGAAACCCTAGCAATATTTATAAACCAAGAAAAAGTAATTAAAGGAGTAAGCATAGACAAAGTGAAGGAAAAAATATCTCTGTGGACAATAAGATGGGTTGCTGTTTTGGGGTTTTTTTTAATAGTATTTTATTTTTTCCCCAATTACATATAAAGAAAATTTTTGATATTCACTTTTATAAGATTTTGAGTTACAAATTTTTTTCTTCCCTCCTTCCATCCCTTTCCCCCCTCCCCAAGACAGCAAGCAATCTGATGTAGGTTATATATGTACAATCATATTAAACCTATTTCCACATTAGTCATGTTGTGACAGAAGAATCAAAACAAAAGGGAAAAAGTAAGAGAAAGAAAGAAAAAGGTGAAAATAGTATGCTTCGATGGGCATTCAGACTCCATAGTTCTTTCTCTGGATGTGGATGGAAAACATCATGAGTCTTTCAGAATTGTCTTAGATCATTGTAGTGTTGAGAAGAGCCAAGTCTATCAAAGTTGGTCATCACACAATGTTGCTGTTACTGTGTACAATGTTCTGGTTCTGCTCACTTCACTCAGCATCAGTTCATGCAAATCTTTCCAGGTTTTTCTGAAATCTGTCTTCATTTCTTATGGCACATTAGTATTCCATTACTTTCATATTGTTTTTTTTAAAAGAAAACTCTAGCAAATCAACCAAAAAACATCAGTTAAGACAACTAACAGCTTCAATAATATAGCAAGATATAAAACTAACCCATAAAAAAACCATCAGTATTTCTGTATCTTACTAACAAAAGCCAGGAGGAAGAGACAGAAGTAAAGATAACATTTAAAGTAACAAGATGTGATAAATGCATGAGTCCATATGCCAAAGTGAACATAGAATTTCTAGGGATGTGTTAGACTGGTTTACCTCCAAGGTCTCTTCCAACTCTGAGATTGGGCGATTCTGGAAATCTGACTACAAAACAATTTTCATATAAATCAGGGATGACCTAAGGAACTAGAGAGATATTCAGCATTCATGGCTGGGCAACATGAACATAATAAAAAATGATGATGCTACCCAACTTAGTCTGCAGGTTTTGTGTCATAACACCCAAATTACTGAGGTAGTACTTTATAGAATTAAACAAAATTCTGTATAATAAGAATGAAAGGTCAAGAATATCATGAAAAAAATGGGAAAAGTAAAAACAAAGAAGATTTTCTGTTAACAGATCTCAAATTATAATGCAAAACAGCAATTATCAAAACTGTCTGGTATAAGATTTTTAAAAGATTATGGGAGCATTATGTTCATAGTCTTGAAAGCTAGAAACAATCATTTTTGCTTTCTTGATCTTTTCCACATTAAACCTGATCCATAGTTTTTTCCTAAATTATTGTTCTCATTCTTATCTTGCTAGCCCTATCACCTTTTCTTTTCAGAAACTGAGCTAAGAGAGGCTTCTGGACACTGTACTCTCTCTAATTGAGAAGATGAGTTATTCATATTGAAGGGTAAAGCTCATAGATAAAAGACACAGAATTTCATGTCCTTCCTATATCTCCTTCAAAAATATTTTCCTGGTATTATAGAAGGAATGGATTCCTGAAGATCCTTTTTAATACAGTCTTTTCCAAATAAGATCTGGCTTTTCTGTATGCTTAATGGAGAAAATCCAACTCATTCTCAGAGATACAGGTAGTTCAAGCCTGTGCCAACATGAAGAATTTCAGGAACTGATGAATTTTATTTTTAAGAGGTATATACAAACACTGAAATGCTGTGGAGCAAGGGGCCTTTTGGAGACAATCCACTTCCTATACCAATCCCTCTAAAAAGACACCTAACTCCAGGAAAGCAAGAATCCCTGAAGAGATTCAGAGTCAAGATTCATCCGGAAGCCAGCCAAGCAAGGTTGTATTTATGGGACCCCCTCCCAGCAGCCATTCTAGAAAACAATCACAACAGATGAAAATCCTGCTGAGGTACAGGGAACCCGATTTGGAAACCACAGAGTTGAGTGCCCCTTATTCAGGTAAGAAGTGTGTCCCTGGGAGACCAAAAATGCATGTCAATATGCCAGAGTTGGAAGGGGCTGAAAAAAATCTTTGTGGTCACTTGGGAAAGGAGCCCTCTCTCTCAGCCAGGCAGTGCTAATAAAACTGGACAGTGCCATGGTGCTGGGATGGATAAGCAGTGTGGGAGACAGATTTCCTCCAAAATCAATGTCCCTGTTAACTTGGGCAGAAGAGAATCTGACAGCTCTGGAAACCTGCCCACATGACCAGAAAGAAATAGGAGAAGCTGTTGGAACCAGAAGACTCTGTTCTCCCAAGAAAACAAGAGCTTACGTACTTGATGGAGACTTGGAGGGAAATGCTGAAGCACACAGGCAATTGTATGGCCCTAGTGGGTTCAGCAGCCAACTCAAGTTGGGAGTTTTGTGACCCAAACTGCAGCTCATTTCCTAAAAATCTAAGAAATTTATAAGACAGTCAGCCTTGGAATTCCAAGGAAGGTCCTGGTTATGGTATAGAGACCATTCCAAATTGTCCAAAGTATGTGACTTGGAAATCAACTAGGATTATAAGGCTCCAAATAACCAGAAGTTCTCCTCATACGATTCTCGTGAAAATTATATCCTTAAAATGATCATCCTTTTGATTGCCAGAAAAATTGCAATATGTCTTAGAACACAGAATTTGAATAATGCAGAGATTTTTTTTGATCTCATATTTCTAAGTGCTTTCCTCTGTAGTGTAAGTGCACTCTTAACTTTTGTAAATCCTTGTTGCTTTTATGGATTTTTTAAGGTTTTTTAACTGTATTTTCATAATGATAATTTTATTCATTAATTCCACTAATTCTTTTTTCACTTGTCTTAGTTCTCACTTAATTTCCTCTTCTGATTTTCTACTTTCTTCAAGATCTTCTTTTATTTGGTCTTGTGGTTTGCTTAGCATTGCCACTTCT
Organism: Trichosurus vulpecula; assembly: GCF_011100635.1. Taxonomy (NCBI): domain Eukaryota; kingdom Metazoa; phylum Chordata; class Mammalia; order Diprotodontia; family Phalangeridae; genus Trichosurus; species Trichosurus vulpecula. Next base: position 372,375,105 of record NC_050576.1, read on the forward strand.
TACTTAATTTCTTTCAACGTGTCCCTTGGGATGTCTTATGTGTTCCTACCCTCCCCTTGCCCAGCACCTCCGTTGCTTCTGGTACTTTAGCTGATTCAGTATTCTTTACTATGTTTTATTTGCATTAGTATGCCTCTCTGCTTTGTCCAATTTTTTTTTTTTAAAATATTTTGGTTTTTTGTTATTTCTTTGCATGTCTTTAAAACTGTTTCCCTTCTCTTTGCCACTTCTCTATGGGGTATGTAAGGATCCCAGCTCCCTTCCATCTTCTGATTCTAATATCCTGGATTTGTTGATAAGAAATGAGCAACAGCAGCTGATTTATATAGCACATTAAAATTTGAAAAGTTTTTCATGTGGATTTTCTCATTTGAGCTTCTCAGTTACTCTGTGAAATAGGTACTACAGGTACATATGAGGAAACTGAGGCCCAAAAAGGGGCCCTTAGCCATGCAACTAGTAAGTATCAGGGACTGAATTTTAATTCAGGTCTTAACAACTCCAAGACTAACATTCTATCTACTACAACTTTGTTTATGGAATACCTACCTTGTATAGTGTGCTATACTGAGCATATATAAGAATTTTAATCTACCAGACTTTCAAAGACTGATGAATAAAGTGCCTCCTACAATGCTTATTCTATAAGTATATAATCAAATCAGAATTTTAGAACTGGATTATTGAATATTGGCAATTCATTTCTTTATCATGGCTCCCTGAGCAACAGGATGGTATTACCAAGACAGCAAGGTGGCTCAGTGGCAAGAGTGTAGGGCTTAGAGTCAGGAAGTCGTGAGCTCAAAGCCCACCTCACATACTAGCTGTGTGACCCTTGGCAAGCCATTTAACCCCTATGATTCAGTTTATTTATCTGTAAAATAGGGATGATAATAAGAACACCAACCTTTGAAGATTGTTATGAGAATCAAATGAGGTAATACTGGTAAAGCAATTTGCAGACTTTGAAGCACTATATAAATGTTAGCTATCATCACTATTATGACTGTCTTTACTATTGGTATTGTTGTTGTTGTTATTAAAAGAGTGTTGGGCTGAAAGTCAGTAGACTAGGATCATTCTATTCAACAAAAATGTATTAAGCACCCAAGACTCTGTGCTAGGTAGATTGTGGGAATACAAAGACAAATGCAAAACAGTCTCATCCCTCAAGGAGGGATCATTCTATTGAAATGATACAATTACATAGACAATCAGAGAGAATATTGATAACTGGTAGAAATCAGGGAAGGCTTAGGGGCAGCTAGATGGAGCAGTGAGTAGAGCACCAGCCCTGGAGTCAGGAGGACCTGAGTTCAAATCTGGCCTCAGACACTTGACACACTAGCTGTGTGACCTTGGGCAAGTCACTTAGCCCCAAATGCCCTGCCCTCCCCTCCAAAAAAAAAAGTTAAAAAAAGAGATTAGGAAAGACTTCATGGAAGAAGTAGCAATGAAACTAAACTTTGAAGGAAGACAGGAATCCTTAGAGAATAGAGGGAGACTTGAAGAAGGAGTGCATCCCATTAATGACAGATGGCTTGTGCAAATACTCAGAGGAAGGAGATCAGATACTGAGTCTTGGGAACAACTAGCAATTCAGTTCAATTGAAACACACAGGACATGAAAGAAAGTACACTGAAATGAGGTAAGAAAAGAAGGCTGGAGCCAAATTGAGCTTAAATGTCAGACCAAGTTTGTCCTATGGGGAATAGAGACCTATATATGAATTTTGAGCAAAGAGATGACATGGTCAAACTTATGCATTATTTTGGAAGCTGTGTAGATGATAGAGGAGAGACTTGAATTTGATAGACCAATTAGGTAGTTATTATAGTCATTTAGGCAAGTTAGGCTTCAGCAATATGTGAACTGAGAATTACCAGAAGAACAGGCTGCTTTACGAAGAGGCAGAGGAACTAGAGACCAAATTGTCAACATTCCCTGGATTATGGAGAAAGCAAGGGAGTTCCAGAAGAAGATCTACTTCTGCTGCACTGACGACATTAAATTCTTTGACTGTGTAGATCACAACAAAATGTGGCAAGTCCTCAAAGAGATGGGAGTACCAGATCATCTTACTGTCTCCTGAGGAACCTGTATGTGGGCCAAGAAGTAACAGTTAGACTCAAAATGAGTATGGCAAAGTTAGAAATTGTTACCTTTTTTATTTAATTTATATGCAGAATATATCATGCAAAATTCCAGGCTGGATGAATCAAAATCCAGAATTCAGGTGGCTGAGAGAAATATCAACAATTTCAGATATGCAGATGATATCACTCTAATGACAGAAAGTGAAGAGGAATTAAGAAACCTCTTGATGAGGATGAAAGAGGAGAGTGTAAAAGCTAGCTTAAAGCTCAACATCAAAAAAAAATAAGATTTTGGCAACTAGGCCTATCACTTCCTGGCAAATAGAAGGAGAAGAAAAGGAAGCAGTGCTGATCTTATATTCTTGGGCCCAAAGATCACTGCAGATGATGATTGTAGCCATGAAATTAAAATACATGTGCTTATTGAAAAGAAAGCTATGGTAAATCTGGACAGCATATTAAAAAGTAGAGACATCAGCTTGCCGACAAAGGCCATATAGTCAAAGCTATGATTTTTCCAGTAGCAATGTATGGCTGTGAGAGTTGGACTATAAGGAAAGCTGAGCACCACAGAATCAACACTTTTGAATAATTGTGGTGCTATAGAAGACTTTTGAGAGTCTCTTGGACAGCAAGGAGAAATTAGTCAATACTTAAAGAAATTAATTCAGGCTATTTGCTGAAAGGTCAAATACTGAAGGTGAAGCTTAAAGACTTTGGCCACATAATTAGAAGATGGGGCTCATTGGAAAAGACCATGATGGTGGGAAAAATTGAAGGTGAAAGAAAAAGAGGATGGCAGAGGATGAGATGGATAGATAGTGTCATGGAAACAACGAACATGAACTTGGACTTTGTGGGATCGTAGAGGATGGAAGGACCTGGTGTGCCATGGTCCATGGGGTCACAAAGAGTAAGACACAACTGAATGACTGAGCAGCAAACAAGAGGTAATGAGGCTTGATGTAATGATATCCATGGAACCCAATGAAGAATAATATTCAGGTGGAAGTGTTAGGTTGCAGAGAGTTTAGAAGAAAATTAGGAATTAGTAAAATGTGTTGAATTTAGCCGTTGAGATAGATAGATGAGAATCTTGGAAAGAGCAGTTTTAGGAGAGTGGTAGGACCAGAAGCATTACTGTAAGGGGCTGAGAAATGATTGAGTGTTGAGGAAGAAGTCTTCACGATAGACAACTTTTTCTAACAGTCTCTTAAATGAAAGGGAGAAATAATATAGGATGATAGTATGAAGCTAAAGTGAAGAACTGGGAGTATTTGTAAGCAGCATGGAAGGAACCAATAGAAAGAGAGACACTGAAGATGAGAGAAGGGAGGGAATAATCTGTCTCTGAGACAAGATCCTGGGGGTATAGGATCAAGGGCACAAACAAAAGAAGTTAACATTAGAAAGGAAAAGGGTCACCTCGTCCTTTAAGGCTGGAGTAATAGAGCAGAGAGTGGGAGAAGATATATGACTTTTGACTATAGATTCATACTGTTCATATATGTAATAATATAGGTGTGTATTATTTTATTTTTTATTATTTTATTTTTTATTATTAACATACGTATATATTCCTATATATATTATATATATTCATGCTGTATGGCCTTGATTTTCTTAGTAAAAGGTGATTCATCTATTGACAGAGAAGGGTTTTGAAGAAGAGTTAGTGTTTGAGAAGAGAGGAAAGGGTTTTGAATAGTCACCGAGAGGAGCATGATAGAGAAATCAAGGAAGAGTTAAAAGATTGGTATGCAACAATGAGGACTCAGTTGTGATTTGATTACATGAATTTTTGATGAATATAATAAGCACGGTTATCAGCATGGGCTGCCACATGGCACAGAGTTAAGGACTGGCAGGACAGGTAGACATTGCATAGGCAGTCAGACAAGGCAGAGGGTTTAAGGATAGAGGACAGTGCATGGCTGAAGTGATCAACTACAGAATCAACATTCAGAAGGGAGGAAAGTGAAGATACAGTAGGAGTGATGGAGTATGAGAACAGAGAAGAATAGAGGGACTAGAGATCACAGTGGAAATTAATAGTTTTAGAAGGAGTGAGGCAAAGGAGGGATGGAAGAATAAGCTTGTGATTAGGAAATGCAAGAGACCTTTCCCAGTCCTCCTCCCTGACTACTGCTCACTTGTTTTACCTCTGAGATTTCTTTCCATATATACTATATGCATCTTGTACACATATCCTTATCTGTACATTGTCTTCCCCATCAGAGTATGAATGCTCTGAGGACAGGGACTGCTTTTACTTTCTTTATATCACCAATGCTTAGAAAACTTCCTGGCACATTAAGTACTTAATAAATCCTTGCTGAGTGACTAATTTCAGATACATTTATGTTTATTATAATTATACAATATATAATATATTATATCTGACAATATATAATAGATTATAATTATAATTCAGACACAAAGGTGATACATTTATAGGAAATGTATGACCAAGGTATGACTAAGACAATATAATGTGGCGCTTCTGAGAAATATCATCCTAGAGAAGCTTCATTCAAGCACATTGGTCAACTGGGATCAGTGAATCATGTTGCCTGTTGAGGAATTAACTCTTGTAGAGCCAAATGTAGTTGAGTGATCGATAAACACAGCTGTACCATACAGTGCCAGTGCTGGCAGTGAGTGTATTTGAGAGAGGTTTCTATTGTGCCAAAGCAGTGACATTGCATTCTGCTGGAAATCTATTTGGCTCAGTTTCATGCATACCTAGCAGATTTACCAGATTGTGAAAATGAATGTTTTCCATGCATGTGGCTGATTTTTGCATGCATCTGTTCACTCATCTAAACCTTAGTTACATGCTGCTATACAAATGAAAGGCTATAATTTCTTCTTTTTGAATCAGGAGTGTTAGATGTACCATGATTTCTGTTCTAGAATCCTGCACTGAAATCACAAAACCACTTGTCTTACTATTGTCTCAGGCAAAAAAAAAAGAAAGGAAGAAAAAAAAGTGATAGGGCTACATTTTCTCCTCGGTTTGCATCTAGTACTGACCTTAATGGGAGTTGTGTGTCTGAGAACTTGCCTCTCTGAATGTAAATATCTAGTAGGATTTAAACATGAATATTTAACTCTGTCATTTTCTTCTGACATTAATAAGCCTTTGCTGATTTGTCACAGTCTTCCATTTTAGATGATGGTGCTTTCTGCAAGTGTCAATGGTCAAGTGCAAGCATAATAATACCTGGCATTTATACAGCACTTTGTGTTTCTGGATGGCTTTTATAATCCTTAATTAGTCAAACCACAAATCATTTCTGCTAAGTACATTAGTGTTGTAATTCCTGCTTCGTAATTGTGAAAAATAGCTCTAAAAAGGTATAAGTGACTTGCCCAAGGTCACAGTGCAGTGAGTCAGAAAGGGAGCTGGGAGTTAGAGTACATCAATCATGACTCCTCCACTTGCGATTAACCCCCAAAGCAAGTTCATCTCTCTGGAATGCTTAAGTAGAGGGTAAAGAGAAAATGAGAAAACATGTACATGTGATCACATTAATGCCCCCTCTGTCAGACTTCCAGCAAACTCAACCAATAATAATAAACTTGAAAAGAAGCCAGAAAGAAGCTCTCTAGCAAGCAAAACAGTGATCTTAAACCTTATATATGGGGTAGCTGGGTGGTGCAGTGGATAAAACACCAGCCCTGGAGTCAGGAGGATGTGAATTCAAATGTGGCCTCAGATACTTACTAGCTGTGTGTCCCTGGGCAAGTCACTTAACCCCAATTGCCTCCCCCCCACAAAAAAAGAAAGAAGGAAGAAAGGTACCTTACGTTATAATGTACATAATAAATGTAGGTGTTTAGGAACTTTATGGTTCATCATTTCATTAATTTGTTGCTTTGCTGTGGTGAGAAGATTACTCTTCCAGCAGACCTGACTCAAACTTCCTTTCCTTCAAGGAAGTCTTGAAATCCTGCCGCCTACCACTAGAGAACTCTTGCTGCCTTCCTTTGTAAAATGATATAAAAAGGAGCATAATTAATAACTTGGATGCAATAGTCAAGATCCAAAAAAAGGATCTTGATTTGAATGAACTGATGTTATCAACAGGATGGTAAAGACAAAGCAAGCTGAAAAATTAGGAACTCTGACCAGCATATTGAGCAGCCCCAATTCCAGATGACTAATGACCTCCTAGGAGGTAAAGAACTTAGAGTACAGAATGACACATACATATTTTTGCACTGACCAATGTTGAAATTTGTTTTTCTTGACTTTACGTATTTGTAACAAGGTATTTGTTTTTCTTTCATTTTCATTTGGGATGGAAGGAAGAAAAGTCTGCTTTTTTCTAGTTGAAAAAAATAAAATACAGTTTTTTTTCAAGATTTTGAAAAGCTAGAATACTGAACTGTATCTAAGAAGATGAAATTTAATAGAGATAGATGCCAAGTTCTACGCTTGGATTCTAAAAATCAACTGTATAAGGGTAGAAGTGGGGAGATCAGATGCGACTAAGCAACAGTTTGTAGTCAGTCAGTAAATATTTATTAAACACCTATTGCCAGGCACTATATAGTAAGCTCCGGAGATACAAAGATGAAAAAGAAAGACAATCCCTGCCATCAGGTAGCTCCCAATCTAATGGGAAAAGACAAGACACAAAATGAACCTAAAAAGACAGATGGGAAGAAGAAGGTACCTGGTGGAGGGACATGATGGAGTCCAGTCCAAAGGAATGAAGGCAGGTGGGAAATGAGGAGATGGCCGACCTGGGAGAGCCCTCTTTACATGGAGGATTTGGGAGGAAGACTCATCTTTGAGAGTTCAAATCTGGCCTCAGACAGTTACTAGCTGGTGTCATGAAGAGTCAGACATGACTGAAAAAATGACTCAACAAAAAACTTGGAGTTCTTTGCTCCACTCTTCAATCAAAAGGTTGTTTGAAAAAGATACGGGGTTTTTATAGTTTTCAAGCTTAAAATCATACCCCCCAAAATTATTTTTAAGCTCTACTGAGAGGAAACAAAGTGTCTAAGATATGTTACATCCTGGTCAGGTTTTTGCTCAGTCATCCCAGTCATGTCCAACTCTTCATGACCTCATGGACCTCTATCCTTCTCTGATGGTAGACAGGTTAAGTGACTTGCCCAGGGTCACACAGCTGACATTTCTGATGTTGTATTTGTGCTTGGGTCTTTTTGACTACTGTCCACTGTGCCACCCAGCTGCCTTCACTGGCCATATCGCATCTACCATATTGCATGGTTCCATTTGGAAGGACATTGCCAAACTAGAACACAAACTGGAGGACTGGCTGAAGCAACTGGAGGATGATAACTCTCTTGGGGAATTTTAAGGATTATCCTGTGTAAGGATTAGACCCATTTAGTTTGTCCTCAGAGAAGAGAACAAGGAGCAGTGGACAGAAATTGAAGAAGGGCAGATTTAGACTTGATGTAAAGAAAATCTTCCTGACAATTCCAGCTATCCATAAGTTAGATGAGCTGCTTTAGAAGATATTGAATTCCCAGTAGTAGAAGTTCTCAAGTGACCAGTTGTCAAAGATATTGTATTAGAGAGTCTTGTTCAGGCATAGACTGGACTAGTTGACTTCTAGTGTTCCTTCCAATTCTGAGATTCTATGATTCTGAATTGTTTTGCCTGTCCATATAAGAGGAGCCTTCTTACTCTGTTGTACTTTCCTTTTTAAAAAAAATTAAATTATTTTCAATGAACATTTATTTTCTCTCCCATTCACTTCCTCCCCACCAAGAAAAAGAAAAAAAGGAGAAAACTCTCATAACAAATAGTATAGTCAAAACAGAATAAATTCCTGTATTGGGCGTGTCCAAAAATGTATATGTCATTCTGCATCTTGGTTCCATTACCTATTCGGTCTCTACTGTTCATTGTGACTTTTAGAAATACATGTGGAAGAGTGATTCCATTTTTGCTTGGCTCTAGAAGGCAGAACCATAACCAATGGGTGAACATCATAAGGAGATGCATTTTAGATCAACATAATGAAAAGTTTCCTAACAGTTAAAACTGTAAAAATTTGAACAGGTTGCCTTGGAAGGAAGTCAGTTCCTCACTAACAGAGGTATTTAAACAGAAGTTGTATGTAACCTATCAAGAATATTGTAGAGAGGATTATTATTGCAGATGGGATATTGTTGAACTAGATGACTCTGATCTTCTAAGAGTCTACATATGAGGAGTATTGATGAATAATTGTTTTGGTGTAGCAGTCTTGAATAATTTATCTTGCCAAAAATAGCAGATTAGAGGGGAATACTGCTGGAAGTGAGGGGTATTGACTACCATAAGAAGTAACAAACATGGGTTGAACACATACCAGTTACCCAGTCTGAGTTCCATTTCACTCTTAAGATTCTGTGGTTCTATGATTCTTATTCCTTTCCAAGTCAGTAGAATGTTAGCCCCTTGACAGTAGAGTCTGCTATTCATTTAGTCTTTATATCCTAAGCACAGTGTTTCCAAGTAGTATACACTTTTTAAAATGCCAAACACTGAAGTAGATTGTTAGATTTCTGCTTGCCCATAAAGGAATCTTGTCTGAAACTGAGAGAAAAGAAAAAGGAGCTGGAAAAAAGAACTATAAAAACACAGCAGTTTGGGAGAACATAGCATAGGGGCAAAGAGCTCTACTGAAGCCACTGAAGGCAGTATTTTAAAAGATTATCATAATTTATGTTCATAATGATAAATTCATTCAACCTATATTTATCAAGTACTTACATGTGCAAGGGACTGTGACAGGCATTGTGAAGTAACAAGAGAGGTATAAAAAATGTTCCCTATCCTCCTGCAGTTTACAATCTGATAGATGACCTTGAGTCTTAATATAAGGTTAAGCTATGCTAAGTATATTCTAGACCAGCAGTTCTTAAACTTTTTGGTTGCAGGACCTCTTTGTACTCTTAAAAATTATTGAGTACTCCCCAAAGAGCTTTTGTTTATGTGGGTTATGTCTTTTGAAATTTACCATATTAGAAATGAAAACAGCATTATTATGAAAATAGCTTTGAGCCCCCAGACCCCCTGACAAGTGTGCAGAGTCCCCACTGTTCTAAACTAAAAAAAGTACAGAATATACTTTAGGAAATTTTCTTCAAAAATTATTAAAATTACTAAAAATTTTAGCACTTCACTTCCATGGAAAATCCCCATATATAAAAAAGCCTAATTTCCTGATAATAGCAGATAGAGGTATACCAAATATGTTTATAACATTTTCTTACTCTTTCCACTGGCCTTTCCCAGTGACCCTTACTTAATGCAGTATATAACATAAGAGAGTGGAGGGATCACTGAAGTTAAAGTCAAAAGATCTGAGGTTGGAATCCCAGCTCTAACATCTAACGGTGGTGTGACCTTTGGCAAATCAATTCACCTTTCTTGAGCTTCAGTTTCCTGATCTATAAAATAAAGATAGTAATATTTACTAATGCTATTCCATGTATTAGAATGTCTCTCCTCCTCTTTTTTAGATGTTGGCTTCCTACCATCATTAAAAACCCTAAATGCAACCCTCTTCATAAAATCTTCCTTGTTTCCCTCAGTCAGTAACAAAATTCCCCCTTCGTATCTCATAAATTGCTTTGTTTTAGTTTTCTAAAGCAGTTTGTCATAAATGTGTAGCACCCCCCTCTGGGCAACTTTCACCAATAGGTTGGATCACCAGTGGGGTAACGCTACCTCAGATTTTAAGGATAACCCTGTGAACAACTACTACTAACACTGTGGTTCATGAGCCCATACCACTGTGCTTCCCTTTAACAATTAGCCAGTAAATTCACTTAGCTTTTAGAAAAGGTATATATTCAAATGGCATAGTAAGAACAGTAGCTTCAAAACATTTCCCCCTAAAACCTGGAGCTTACTGTCCTACAAACATGCTCAGGGTTAGGGGGTATAGACAGGAACTTAAAGTATAATGATAGTGCAGCATACATGTGACCAAGGCAACTTACAACTCTGGAACCCATTAGATAGTTGGCTTAGTTGGATTTGCTTTTCAGAGGGCTGAATAAGTCAGTTTTATGCTGGGCTGAGCTGGACTCTATTTGCTGGACAGCCTTGAATCATTCTTTGATGGGCAACTACAGTCTCTGGGTATTTCCAGCCTCTGGCTAAGTTGGCAGCTGACTGTTCTCTTTTCAACAGAAGTGATGTTGTACTCTTTCAGCTATAGTAGTAACTTCTCCAGAGAGTGGCAGAAACCTCTTATAACAACAATGTTACTTGCAGCTACTGTGGCTGTGTAAGGCCAGTAACACCAGCACACAGGAGGGCTGCTAGCACAGGTTCTTTGATCTGCTTTTCTAAGGAAAACAACTTTAAGAGGTTAACAGTCTTACTTTAATTAAACATACATATATCATTTACTTAGCTCAGGGGAAAAAGTCAGCACCCTGAATTTGAGGGCAATACAAACAGAAATTACAAACAGAGAAAATATAAACAGAGCAAATAACACAAATCAACAGACAGGCTTCTAGCTGTCTAACCAAAGCTATACATACATAGTTACCAGAGAGAGAAGCACCAACATCTGGGTTTTCAAAGCAGGGGCGGGGGGGTGGTGCTTAACAGCTACCCAGAGTCTCCACACCAACACTCTTCTAATGAGTGGGCCCCAAACAAAATGCTAACCTCAGAATATATATACCCTTCTTTAGGGTCAGAGTGCTTCACACACCTCAAAGGTTTCACACCTCTCCTGACCTAACAAGCAAAACAGCATGAGCCTTCCTACAAAACAAAGGCAAGACTCAATCAAAGGCATTTGATTGCCCCAGTGCTGAGAAGCACTCCAAAACAAAAGATAACAAAAAGGCCCACTTTGCTTGCCCTTTCACCTCTCCTTTTTGAGTCCCTCAAGGCTTCAGCTCTGAGGTTTGTCACTTGCAGACAGGAAGTAGGAGAGATCTAGCCTTTCCCATTCAACAGTTCTTCATAAGTCAGATTCTCTCTATAGAGAATCGTACTCTTATGTACACCTATCCACCTCTAAGATCTCTCAGGATCTTGTAGAAATGAGGTGGGTCGGAGGTATGGAGGTAGCCTATGCCCAGGGTCAAGTTCATTGTCTTTGCTAAATTTTCACATGCAGTTGAGCTATTCAAGGGATTTTAGACCCCTTCCAAAGTATGCAATGCTTCCTTTACATAGGAAATAATTTCCCCTTACATTTAATATCTTTGTCTTTGCCCCTAAGGACCTTCAACTTTATTGACATCTAAATGGAGTCCATCCTTTCACACTGTTGAATATTATAGCCATTTATGTATGTATCGGTTTCTTCTATTAGACTATAGGCTCCATGAGGGCGGGGACATGTCTTAAATTTTTACATACATCATTGTGCATACAGTAGGTGCTTAATGTTCAATGAAATGGATTGAATTAAATGAAATTGAAAATTTATATCACTTATGCCCTGAGGAAAAATTTTGCAGATTTTAAAATACTCACTATATAAAGGTATGAATTGTTCATGATTTTAATATAAAACCTGAAAATAGAGCAAATTGGTTGTTTGAGGCTGTTAAGTAAGGTAGTATGTTAGAGTACAAAAAGCACTGCATTAGTAATCAGACCTCAGGGGCAGCTGAGGTGGTACAGTGGCTAGAGTACCAGGACCAGAGTCAGAAAGATCTCAGTTCCAATCTGGCTTTAGATACCTTCTAGCTGTATGACCCTGGGCAAGTTGCTCAACATCGGTTTTCTTTGTTTTTCTCATCTGTAAAATGGAACTTACCTCTCAGGGTGGTTGTTAGGATCAGACGAGATAATAATTATAAAACACTTAGCACAGTGCCTGGCACATAGTAAGCACTATAGGAATGTTACTTTTATTACTGCTGTCATCGTTATTAGCTGTACAACCTCCAATTTGAGAAAAAATTGAAGGCAAAAGGAGAAGGGTATGGAGGAGGATAAGATGGATAGAGAGTGTTTTGGAAGCAACAAACATAAGTTTGGACTGACTTTGGTAGATAGAGGAGGATAGAGGGCTTGGCATGCTATGGTCCCTGGGGTCACAGAGAGTCAGACATGACTGAACAACTGAACAACAAAAGTTTACAACCACAGGCAAGAAATTTAAACTTTAAGCCTCAATTTCCTCATCTGTATAATGGGCGTAATCATATTATACTAGCTTAGGAGAAGCCAATGAGATCACGCGTGTGGAAGTGCTTTGTTGAATTCAAGTGCGATACAGATGGTAGATATTATTCTAATTATTAGCCTTGAAAAGCTAAAAACCTCAGACACATCAGCACTAGAAAAGATCACAGGATGTTGACATGGAAGGAACATTTGAGATCACTTTGACCAACCCCCTCATTTTAGAGATAAGGAAATGGAGGTCCAGAAAAGCAAAGCGACTTGCCTGTGGTCACACAGTAGGGCCAGAGTTTGAACCTGGGACTTTGACGCCATTCTCCCTAGCAGTTTCCCTATGGTTTTTCTGTGTCTCTGTGACACCATGTTGCATTGCTTGACTTGCTACGGATTGAATTCTACATTACTTACAGTAATCCATTCTCTGATCGTTTTGTTGTCCTTGTTACTGATTCATTGAAAGAGTTCTCCAGTCACCCGGACTTAATATGTCTTATCTACAAGGAAAAAAAAATTTCAGTCCTGCTCGACTCTTTGTGACCCCATTTGGGGTTTTCTCGGCAAAGACACTGAAGTGGTTTGCCATGTCCTTCTCGAGCTCATTTTACAGATGAGGAAACTGAGGCAAACAGGGTTAAGTGACTTGCCTAGCTTCACACAGCAAGGAAAAATAGAGAAGAAACGAGAAAAGAAAGAACCATAACTAAGCATCATCCCATTCCCCCTACTCCTCACCCCAGCCATTCAGAACTTGTCATACTGTATATCCTTGATTTGGTTACAGTCTTGGTGATAGTTAACAAAATGTTTTCCTTACCACTGTTGCATAGTGCTGTTGCATAGGTACTGGACCTATTATTTTTTTTCTTTTTGTAAATAATATTTTAATTTTTTCAATTACATGTAAAGATAGGTTTTCAACAGTCATTTTATATAAGATTTTGAGTTCCAAATTTTTCTCTTTCTCTCCACCTCTTCTCCCCCTCTCCCCAAGAGAGCAAGCAATACAGTATAGGTTATACATATGCAATCATGCACAGAACCTATTCTTAATCCCATTTTATAGATGAGAAAACTAAGCCCCAGAGAGGTGAAGTGATTGGCATGACTCATGTCTGAGCTAGGGGTAGAATTCAGGTCATCTGATACCAAGTTGAATACTCTGCCATCTATTCTACACCATTCTGTCTCCACCACACCACCATAGAAAGAGGGAAAGCCAGAGTCCTCCTTGGGAAGCAAAAACATACATGCAGAAACATATGGTGCAGCTTAAATGGAAAGAACTTTCATAGTATGAGCTATAGCTAGGAATCCATAAGCCTGTTATAAGATGCTATTCTTCAGCTTTCTCCTTACAGGCATACCCAGCTACTACCTAAACAAGAAATACCTTTTGTTGACAGACTGACTAGAGCTCAAGGTGACCTAGCCTTACCCATTACTCATTCTGCCCAGCCCTGAGTAGGGGGGATTTCGTGGCCGGTACATGCTCCCATGTGATTTTTTTAAAGAGATCTGAGATGTCAGGGGAAGGAAGCTAACCTTCCAACAATAACACAGGAACGAGAGGTAGAAAACGTTTTATCATGCAAGAAGGAAGACTTCCAGCTTTTGAAAAAGTCCTATGGAGGTCAGATCTATTTAACTTGCAGACAGTGTCTCTGCTCCTTTCCTTCTGGCTCCTTTCCTGGACTGGGCTGAGAAACTGATGAAAGCCGGATGGTGCTATTAAAAATGTCCCAAGAGGGCACTTGGCAGGTGCATCATGGGTGAACTCTGACCATAGAGAATTGCTCAGGACCATAGGAGCCATATTGCCAGGGAGGAGTTATGGTCTCAAAGATCTTAGCAGAACAAGAAAGGCCACCATAAGATTTCACAGAGGAAGAAAATTATTTTCATAGGTAAGTCAAAGTTTCTTTCTGTGGTCAAAATTCTTGTCCACTGAGTTCCTCTGTTTCCTACCCTGGCCCTCTACACATTCAAATCTCTCCTGCAAGTCTCAAGGCTGCATCCTCGGGCTATTAGAAATTGATTTGATATCTGCTTTTTGTGAAACATTTGTCATGGCGTCACCGAGTTAGATTGTAAGATTTCGTATCATCATGTTTCTGCTTTTCAGATCCCTTTTCCACGTATTACCTCGAGGGGCAGCATCACACAATGGATAGCGTATTGATCTTAGAACCTGGAGACCTGGGCTCCAGTTGACTCATTGATAAAAGAGTTAGAATAGTAATAATTATTATAGTACCTACTCCACAGAGTTGTTACGAAGAAAGTTGCTTGTGAACCTTAAAGCACGAGGTTAATGTGAGTTCTTACCTTATTTGAGGTTCACGAAAGACAGCATCATCACTCTCATTTTACAGACGAGGAAACTGAGTCCGTGATAAGCTAAGTGATTTGCCCAGTGTCACACAGGGAGTCAGTAGTGAAGCTAAGACGGGAAGGTAGGTCTCCTGCCCCCTTATCCTGCCTTTCTATATAATAGCGCCCTGGTGCGAAACTATGGGATAAGTTTTTGACAGACGTCAACAACTTCAAAGGAAAGAAATAGTACAATAAGCCATATTTCACTAGTTCCTGAGCTATAAGTGGGGGATATTCTCCCCAAAATGGGGAATGTAGTATATGGAAGGGCCTAAACTAGATACCGAGAGAGATATAAAATTAAAGCAGACATCCTTCCTCCCCTCTGAGAGCTCACAATCTGGTAGGGAAGCTAAGACATTATACACCAAAAATTCTAAAAAACAGCCTACTTTTATATGAAAAGAGTGTTACCCTTAAGGGTCACAATAGACCTGGATTTAAAACCCACCTCTAACACTTAACTAAGTGTGTGACCATTGTAGATCATGTAACCTGTCAGAGTCTCAGTTTCTTCATCCATGAAATGGGGATGAATACTGGAGTACACATTTCACAGAATGTTTTTCAAACCTTGAAGTTTTATATATGTCAGCTCATTATTATTATTGAAGTTTATTATTATATTATATTATTATTATAGATTATAGTAACATAATATATATGTTATATATTATAATATAACAATGTGCTATAGATTATAATATATTATTTTTATACATTATTGAAGTTTCCAAAATTCCATGAAGCAGTGATCACCTCCAGCTAGAAGAGGCTCCAGAACATCAGTGGTATTTGTTCTGGGCCTTGAGGGATGGGTAGGATTTCAGGAATGAAGATGACAGGCAGAGAAAAGCATTCCAAGCCTAGGGGATGGTGGGAGCAAGGATGTAGAAACGGATGGCAAAGAATCTAGCATTCATCCAAGCTACCGGATAGGATTCTGCAAGTCTCGAGTAGAGCCAGTATGAGCATAACTTCCAAACCGCTTAACTTAAAGCCAGGCCTCTCAGGAGAATCTAGACCCAAAAATATTTGACCCACGTGAGGAGCAGATCTTTGTCTCCCTAGGTACTGTAGGCAAACCACAAAGTCATATTTTTACTGTTTTGCTCATTTCTGAAACTGACTCTCCAAGTATTGAGGCTTAAAGTTAACTGCTTGTTGACCTCTTATTGAAGGCCTTTAAATAATCATATATACCCCTGTGTCAGGAAATCTAAGGGATGGGGGCCCATGAGGATGGGCCTAAAGAAAGATAAATACAGAAACTCTTTTCTAGACCATTTTCCAAGGGAATTGGTGGAAAAAGGGGGAAAGAGAGAGAATGTGGGACATACTGCAGATAAGATTTTACACAGAATGCTCTAAAAATCTTATTCAGTTTTGAGTCTCTGTATAAAATTTTATTTTATAATATCATTAAGCTTTCCTGGTTTAAAACTGCACTACGACTTTCGGAGGGAAGCCTGTCTTCTTTTAGTCTCTTGATAATGGGATATCGCCTAAAAGTGGGAGAGGGTGAACAAAATAAGTGTGATGAAGGTTTATTATATATGCCAGGGGGCACTGTGGTACAATCTTAATGATTCTGTCCCTCCTGAGTTCCTGGTAGTGTTGGGTTAATTTTGAGTTTCTGTAGTTACATGCTCCATTGATTTCCAGAATGGGATTTTGAGCAAGGTAATTTTCTGCAGCAATAAAGTAAAGGCAGGTGAAGAGTGCCTCCCTTACCTACTGAAAGATAGCCGCTGCCACAGGTTCTTGTAGTTTTTGTGGGCATTCTGTCCTTTTCCAGACAAGACAGACCACTGATTACAGAAAGAAGTTCCTGTTGACAGAATATGGATGAATTTCTGCTAAATATTTACCTCCCAGGTCACTTTTTAAAAGTGTTACTTAAGAAGGATGCTGGACTGCCATCTTTATAATGCTGTGTGGGTATAAGGCCTCTTCTTCATGGATATATATAATTGTTGTT
Source organism: Trichosurus vulpecula (assembly GCF_011100635.1). Lineage (NCBI taxonomy): Eukaryota > Metazoa > Chordata > Mammalia > Diprotodontia > Phalangeridae > Trichosurus > Trichosurus vulpecula. The sequence continues at coordinate 372,391,700 of NC_050576.1, forward strand.
CAAGTCATTTCAGTAATGTCCAACTTTTCATGACCGCGTTTGGGATTTTCTTGGCAAAGATAAGATACTGGAGCAGTTTGCCATTTCCTTCTCTAGCTTTTTTTACAAATGAGGAAACTGAGGCAAACAGAGTTAAGCGATTTGCCCAGGGTCACTAGTAAGTGTCTGAGGTCATATTTGAACTCAAGTCTTCTTGATTCCAGGCCTTGTGTTCTATCCACTGTGCCACCTGTCTGCCTAAAGTAAATATACATATGTACACACATGTGTATATATATATATATATATATATATATATATACACATACATACAGGGGTGTGCTGGAGCCAGTTCAAACTAGCTCATGAGGGCTGATTGTTAAATTTCCACTGTGAGGATTTGTATCTCAGAAATCTGCAAACACTGCAAATCAGGGCTAGATTTATTATTTTGGTGATTGTCTAGACTTAAGAAAGTGATGGAGAAAAATGTTAATAATACAGATTAAACTTAAAAGTGTGTTGTTCACATTTTTTCCCCAGAGAGTTAACATTCACCGGGAGAAAGACGGGGGGTGGGGGAGACAGAGACAGAGAGAGAGGGAGACAGAGAGACAGAGAGAGACAGAGAGAGAAAGACACAGAGAGAGAAAAAAAAGAAGAGGGGAGAGAGAAGAAAGAGGAGGAGAAAAAGAAGGAGGAGGAAGAAGAAGAGGGAGGGAAGAAGAAAGAGGAAAAGGAGAAAGAGGAGAGACAGAAAGAAGGAAGAGGAGAAGGAGGAAGAAGAGAAGAAGGAGAAGGAGAAGAACAAGGAGAAGGAGGAGGAGGAAGAGAAGAAGAAAGAGGAGGAGGAGGAGGAGGAAGAGGAGGAGGAGGAGGAGGAGAGATACAGAGATTAAATTAGGAGTAGGGGAAGAACATTAATGGCTGGGGCATCAGAAAAGCCCTCATATAGGAAATAAAGCTTCAGCTGAATCTTAAGGGGCCTTAGAAGTTCCAAAAGGAAGAAGTAGGTAAACACTTGAACACTAGGCTAGAAGTTAGGAGATATGGATATCTATATATTACATACATATATATAATGGCAATATATAATTGTAAAAATTTTTGCTATTATTATTATCTAGATATGTGGCAGGTAGGTGGTACAATGGATAGAATATTAGAAGTCAGGAAGACCTGAGTTCAAATCCAGCCTCAGATACTTACTGGCTCTGTGACCCTGGGCCAGTCACTTGATCTCTGTTTGCCTCAGTTTCTTCAACTGTAAATCAGACATAATAACAGCACCCACCCCCTAGAGTTGTTGTGAGGATTAAATGAGATCACATTTGTAAAGAGGTTACTTATCACAATGCATGACACATAGTAGGTACTTTCTAAATGTAGCTATCATTATTGCGGTTATTAAGATATTCCATCTCAATGTTTTTTCTTCTGTCCTTACTTACACATACTGACTTTGTGACTTTGGGCAAGTTACTTAACCCGTAAGAGCCCTAAGCAACTGTCTAAGATTGTCAGGTTTCCTAGAAGTTATGGATCTTTATTGGGAGGAGGAATTCTTCACCAGAAGCTCTCCACATCTATGAAATCACAGGTCTAGTAAAAAAGCAGGGAGGGGATTGCATTTTAGAAAGCCATACCTACCAGTAGATAAACTAAAATACAGTAGGTAAACACAATGACAGTGTGTGTTTAAAATGTGGTATGGATAGAAATATTTAGAAAAGGAAAAAGCATGCAGACCAAAAGTATTCCTGTGGTGCCTTGCTTTGAGGAAATCTAAACATCTGAAACAGATGTGCTGAATTTCATGAGACAAGTGCCCTACCCCCTTCATGACCACCCCCCACCCCTACTGTTATTGTACTGACTTGGTTTAGTGGTGCTCTGTTTAAGCCAACAGAAAACCCAGACCCATGATACGACAGCCACTTATTTCAATGTAATTCAACAAGCATTTATTGAGTGCTTATATACAGTGCATATATATATAGTGCACTATAATACAGTGCAAAACACTGTATTAGGCTCTGGGGATATGAAGATAAAAATCTAAAGTCAGTTTCTGTAGGCTAAGGGATGGGAGGGGTGAAAATGGAAGTTGTAAAAAGAGTAGAAGACACAATCCTTTCTCTCAGAGAACAGATAATCTAGTTGGACAGAAAAAACACACAGATAAAACCATTACATAATAATGATAACCACATATGAAAAGCATAATATACATGTGCTTTGAGGCATTTTACTAATATTGGCTATGAATCTGAGTTGACCCAGTCTCTCACTGGGTCACCCTTTGCACAAATGATATGTATGCACAAAACAACAAGGGTACAAATCTGTGACCATGGAACAAAAGAACTAATTAGCCCATTCATTAATCAAACCCATGACCCCTTCCTCATTAGTACTATCATCTAACTTTCTGAACAAGTAATTACTTAAGTATTAAGGAATTAGGCATATAGACCATAAGCACAGGTCCAGGTTGGCACCAATGGCGCCCAAGGAACCCTACTTCAAATGGAATTCCCATCCCTACCCTAAGTAAGATTTGATCTTGGACTTAACCTCACTACTTGGGGATACTTCTGAGTGGAGATGATTGGGGCTGGTGCAGACCATCTAGGGCTACTATTCCAGACTGGAGATGGCTCCTCACTCCTTACCAGATTTCTTCGTACATTCCCAGAGCTTTATGGGTAGAGAGATGGGAAGAAATTTTTCAAAATGAACTTGGCCTTACTGAGGCTTTCCAAACATTGAACACTTACACTTACATTAGGAGAAGATGAGCTAAGCCTAGCTAACTTAAGACAAGCATCTTGATAGTACTCATTACCCAGATGTCTTGTTCTTTGAATTTGGATGTTCTCATACTTTGGGTTTTTGGGGGCAGGCAATTGGGGTTAAGTGACTTGCCCAAGGTCACACAGCTAGTACGTGTCAAGTGTCTGAGGCCGGATTTGGACTCAGGTCCTCTTGACTCCAGGTGCTACTCACTGCACCACCTCTGCTTGATACAGTGATTGAGAGTACTATATGAAGTACTGTTTTCTTGTAAAGGACGAGAATAACATTTCTGCTCTTGAGCTATAAGTCGTCGTTGTTGTATCCTTAGTAACTTGCAAACTAATTCTTTTGTCCACTTCCTTGAGTTTGGCTTTACTTACCATTTCACCTGGACCTATCTCTCTGGAAATGATAACTCCTCGCATAGCTGTGTTTTGCATCATAGATGTTATTAAGCTTTGTTATCATCTGCTCTCTCCCTCCCTCCCTCCCTCTCTCTCTCTCTTCAAAACAAATACAGAGTAAATGAGCTATTTTTTTCCTGGCAAGTAAAATAGTTAATAGATGGGAAAGTATGTTTTAGGGAAGATTGTTTATTAAGCACACCTCTGCTGCTAAGATGCTAAAACCCAATTAAATTGCATTATCCCTGCTCCCTTGTACATTCCCTCTCCCTATTTTTCTTCCTATATTTCTCCCCCTTTCATTCTTTCTCTCTTTTATTTTTCTCTGTGTTAGTTTTCTCACAAAACTGCCTTCCCTCCTTAGCAGTCTTTTGCCCCTGAATCTCTCATTTCATCAGGTTATGCTTGACTGAGAAGGTCAGAACTGCTAGGCAGAAATGTTTAGTCTAAAGCTTGCTATGACCTTGGTTGAAGGAGCCAATGATCAATTAAAAAACAGCTAAGAATCATATCTTGATTGTTTGTTAGTATATATGTTTTTACTTTAAAAGACAAATTCGTTTTCCTTCAGACCCCAGAGATGTTAGTTTTGCAAAAGCTTCATGTGGCATGACCTCCAGTCATCTCACCATTCTGGACAGCCTACCCTGGATATACCTCACCTTGTTAATTATCTTCCTAAAATGTCTATCATACAGCTTAACAGAATGCTACAGAAACTATCTCACTGAGGCAGAGTATTATAGAACTATAACCTGGCTGGATACCACAGTTCTGGCAATGCAACTAAAGTTCACATTAGCTGTTTGGGCTGCATCAATTAATACAGGTTTTCTAGGGTTTCTCTGAAGCCTTCCTTTTTGTCATTTCTACTGTGATGTTTAAAAAGTTCAAGAGACATAGTTTCTGAGTAATTAATAATTTTATTAATAATGCTAGCATATTATTAATAAAAGGGTCAGTGACACTCTCGAATGCCAGAGATTCCTCATGGAACCCACTCAGTGCTTATAAACCCTTGGAAGGGTGGGTGTTCCTGAGCATGCCAGTCAACTCTGATTGCTTAATAAGTAATGAGAGAATGAATATTATAATGAAAGGTGGGCCTATTCTAATGACAGGCTAGATGATATGACCTGATTATGTCATTTATAGTTATCCCTTCCACATCAAGACTTTCCCCATCATAGTTTTGATATATCACAGGTTGGCATAAGAAATTCAATAAGAACTTTTTAGGAGTTTTGCAGAAGCTGCAGATGACAAGCAAAGGCCAGCAGACAACACAGAAAAAGTTTAGAAATTCAAAATATATACATATTTGTATAGTATTACATAATATCAACCCACATTTTACAATAAGGTACTACAAATACCCTATAAAAGAAAAAGAAAAAAATTCAGACTTCTTCTCTGGTATGAAGGGAGGGCCAAAAAATTACATGTGGATTTTCAGATCATATGGCACAAGCTCCTAACATCCCCCTGCCCACCCCACCTCCCCCAGTGTGGAAGGGATAACAGTACTTCCAAATCACACCCAGCCTTGGTCAATATAGACAATTAGACAATTTAGACATCCCTCACCCAACCCAGTGGGCTGGGAGCTTCACCTTACATTAAATTCCTGGTAAGGTTGGGTGGGGTAGTAATACCTAGATTAAGGAGAATGTTAATCCTCTCTACTCCCATCAGTCCTGTACTTCAGAGGCTGAGCCTTGAAATGAAGACTTTAGAAAAAGGGGGAAAACTCTAGATTTCCCTAAATCATTGGTTATTAATAACTATTTTTCTCACTTCTAGCACAGTAGTATTCCATTTTATTCATATACCATCACCTATATGAAAAAATGCTCCAAATTACTAATTAGAAAAGTACAAATTAAAGCAATGCTGAGGTTCTACCTCACATTCTTCAGGAGAAGAGTTCTGTCCCCAATTCCAGCTCTCCTCAGGTCTTCTGTGGTCTTCAGCCTCAGCTCTGCATCCTCCATGTGGCATCTGTGGCCTGGATTCTATGGCACAGGCATGAGGGTTTGCTCTAGAGCTGACTGATATTGAGGCTTCCCAAGACAAACACTCCTAGACAGCTTTGCACACACACTTTATCCTATGAGATGTTTCTATCAACTGCTCAAAATTTGGTAGGACTTATCGTGGGTGAATGTCATCTGGATGCCACATCATCACCTTCTTCCAGGCTGACATGATCAGCTTCTCCAGGCTGTACTGCTCTTCTCTATGTCCTTGTCTCTTTAGTCAAGCATTCACAATTACAGGGTCAGCAGGCTCTCCCTTTTGAATTGAATGGTAGGCTTAACATAGGAAGAAAACACTCACCGCAGTATTCCACCCACCCACACCAAATTGTCTTTCTAGTTTTTGCAAATAGGTTTGTCATTTTTAGGCCATATGCAAAGACAGCCCTCTGCATACATTTTGTTCATCTTTTAAAATCAGAAGCCAGACAATTCCATAGTGATTCTGCCACCTTTTTTACCCATACTTCCTATGTTTGTTCCCCGTCAGGATATGGTACTTTCCCAGAGAAGATTCCAAACTCAGGCTTCAACTGTCCCTTTACTTACCCACGAGCAATGCTTCTCAGCTTCATAACCACTCACCCTTCCAGTCTTCTTACACCTTTCTCTCCACCACATACTCTTCAATCCAGGGACAGTGACCTTGCTGTTCCACCAACAAGACATTCCCTCTAGGCTCCAGGCATTTTTTCTGGCTGTTCCCAGGTTGGGACTTCCTTCAAGTCCTAACTAAAATCCCTCCTTCTACAGGAAGTCTTTTCCAGTCTCTCTTAATTCTGGTGCCTTTTCTCAGTTGATTTTTTTCCTCTTTATCCTGCATACAGCTTGTTTGTATATATTTACTTACTTAGTGTCTCCTCTATTAGATTGTGAGGTCCTTGAGGGAAGGAACTGTCTTTTACGTCTTTTTGAATCCCTAGCACTTAGTACAGTGCCTAGCACATATTTGGTGCTTAATAAATACTCATTGACTGGTCTGATCCTTGCCTTACCCACAGATAGAATAGCTTTCTAACAGAGAAGACTTCATTCCTATACAAGGCTATTATTCCTGCTTTACGCTGTCTCTCAATCTATCTTCTGAGATACTTTTTTTCTTCAGAAATGCTATAGATTTCCTGGATATCTCCTCCTCCCTTAGTGATTTTACAAGCTAATTCTCAGGTCTTTTCACCTACTATAATGGTACCAAGAACTTTTGAGAGATCTAACAAATATGACAATTTGCAAAAGTACTTCTCTAGCAGTCTTTCTTGGTCTGACTTTGAAGAGAACTATCTTACAGTTCCCTGAGTTCTGAATAGTTCATTCCAACAATCTTATATCACTAGTTTTAATGTCACTAGAGTTTATACCTAATATCAAAAGACCTCTATGATCCTCCATACCCTTGAATGACAGTGAACATGATATTCCAGAGCCTCTATATTTTCAGTCGATTGCTACATAATGAGAGTATTTAAGCTACTAATACGCTAACTTGAAGCATAAAATATGCATGAGATTTTTAGCATTCATAGTATTTACGAACACCATAAATGCAATGCACATTTTCCTACTTAATTTTTGTCCAGCTCATTGTCTATCCAAAGCACTATTCTGAGCTTATACACATCTATCTGTATACTAACCCAGTAGTTTGCTTATCTAGCTGTACTTCACAGTGTGGATAATTTGCTCTTTTCATCCACTTTGTTTTTCTGGTATGGGTGGTTAGATTGGTCCCTTAAAATAACTGTGAAGGTTCATTTATTCATTCAACAAATGTTAGGTTAAGTACTGGGTATGATATAAAGTTTAGATAAAACTGAGATAAAACAGAGTCTTTGCCTTTGTTGAATGTGCATACTAGTAAGGAAATGACATGAGAGTTGATTATTATAATTCACATCTATTGTTAGTGCATTAGACAGCTACAAAAATAAGTACTACATGAGCTCAGAAAGGGAAGATTGTTACTGACTGAGGGATAAGGAAAGGCTTCTCGCAGGAGGTGGCATGTGAATGGAGTTTTTTTTAAATGGGTAGAAAATCAATAAAGAGGGAGAGGAGAAACATTCTGGGAACAGGAGAAAATGTGAACAAAAACACACAAGTGGCACATTTGAGAAGAAGAGCAGAAAAAGAAAACAGCAAACAAATTTGGCTGGAGTGTAGACTCAATCAATCAATAGGCATTTATTAGGTGCTTACTATGTGTCAGGCACTGACCTAGTTCCTGGGCATACAAATAGAAGAAAATGAAGCAATCATTATGAGCTTGGATAGTAATATGAAATGAGGCTGAAAGTCAGGGTGGCGTCAGATTGTGGAAGACTTTAAATGCCTATCAGAGAAGCTTAAACTTTAGTTGGCATACGATAAGGAGCTAAAGATTTTTTGAGGAAAGGAGTAATAGAACTGGGTCTCTGGGTACAAAAAATTATTCTGTATGGAGTAATTAAAGAAGAGACTTGAGACAATATGAGATGATTTATTGCTTATTGCTTTTGAAATAATCTAGGCAGACATTAATGAGGTCTTTAATCATAGTGATAGTTGTAAAAGTCGAGGAGAAAGGGCAAATACAAATGGTTTCAAATCACCAAGAATTGATAACTGATTAGATATGAAGTAAATAGAAGAAAGAAGAGTCAAAGTTTTTGACACAGGAGACTGAATAAATGGTGGCATCACAGAAATAGTGATAGGGGAGTTTGTTTAGGGGAAAGATAATAATCTCCATTCTAGAAATATTGAGTTTAAAGAACACCTCCTGAAAGCAACTAGAGAGGAAGGTCTGGAGCTCAGAAGAGAGAGATCAGAACTAGAGATACTAATATGAGAGTCATCTGCATAGCTGAAGCTATGGGAGTAAATGAAAGAGAGGAGGGTCATGAAGAGAACCTACATGAAGAGAGTGGTAAGAGGATGAAATTAGAGAACCAGGAGGAAAACCTAGAGAATGAGGTATCTCCAAAGATAAAAAAAATTATTCAGTAGGAGGGAGTAGTCAACTATGTCAAAAGTACCAAAGAGTTAAAGGAAGATAAGAGCAGAAAAAAAGACTATTGGATCTAGCAATTCAGAAATCATTAGTGCCCTTTAAGAAGAAATTTCATTAGAATGGTGATGGTAGGATTAGTTGTACCAAAGGGGTTGGTGATTTTATTTGGGGGGGGAGGGTAGGTGATTCTTGGTTTTAATCCTAGCTCCTTTGACCTCTGGAATATCATATTCCAAGCCTTTTGATCCCTTAATGTAGAAGCTGCTAGATCTTGTTATTCTGTGCTATCCTGATTGTGTTTCCACAATACTCAAATTGTTTCTTTCTGGCTGCTTGCAATATTTTCTCCTTGACCTGGGAACTCTGGAATTTGGCTACAGTATTCCTAGGAGTTTTCTTTCTGGGATCTTTCTCAAGAGGCAATCATTGGAGTCTTTCAATTTCTATTTTACCCTCTGGTTCTAGAATATCAGGGCAGTTTTCCTTGATAATTTCTTGAAAGATGAGGTCTAGGCTCTTTTTTTGATCATGACTTTTAGGTAGTCCAATAATTTTAAAATTATTTCTCTTAAATTTATTCTCCAGGTCAGTGGTTTTTCCAGTAAGATATTTCACATTGTCTTCCATTTTTTCATTCTTTTGGTTCTGTTTTATAATTTCTTGATTTCTCACAAAGTCACTAGCTTCCACTTGCTCCATTCTAATTTTTAAGGTATTATTTTCTTTAGTGATCTTTTGGACCTCCTTTTCCATTTGGCTAATTCTGCTTTTTAAGGCATTCTTCTCCTCATTGGCTTTTGGAGCTCTTTGCCCTTTGGGTTAGTCTATTTTTTAAGGTGTTATTTTCTTCAGTATTTTCTGGGTCTCCTTTAGCAAGCTGTTGACTCATTTTTCATGATTTTCTTGCATCACTCTCATTTCTCTTCCCACTTTTTCCTCTACTTTTCTTACTTGATTTTCCAAATCCTTTTTGAGCTCTTCCATGGCTTGAGACCAATTCATGTTTTTCTTGGAGGCTTTTGATGTAGAATCTTTGACTTTGTTGTCTTCTTTTGGCTGTATGTTTTGATCTTCTTTGTCACCAAAGTAATATTCTATAGTCTGATTCCTTTTATGCTGTCTGTTCATTTTCCCAGCCAATTACTTGACTTTTGAACTCTTTGTCAGGGTATGACTACTTCCAGAGTGGAGAGTACTCTGTCCCAAGCTTCAGGGGTTTTGTGCTTCTGTTTTCAGAGCTAATTCTATTCTGAGGTGGTATGATACTCCTCTCCTGGCCTGTGCTCTGGTCTGTGAGTATAAGCACTCGTTTCTGCCATGTAACTACCAGGAGGACTCCTTCCCCACCGCCACCAAAAGCTCTGCAACACTAGCACTCCTCCTCCCCCAAGAACTGCCAACCAAGACTGTGACCTATATCCAAGCAGGGCAAAGCAAGAGAACCCTGCCTCAGAGCCAGCAAAGAGATCCCTACTCTCCTGCTCTGATCAGCTGCTTAATTCCCCCCACCGTCTGTGGTCCTGGAGCTCTGGAAGCAGCCACCACTGCTGCTGCTGCTGCTGTTGCCACCACCACTCTGCCACCCTGGGGCTGGGGCCGGACTGTGTCCTTCTCTCATCCAGGTCCAACAGAGTTTTCCCACTGACCTGCTAAGTTGTCTTTGATGTTTGTGGGTTGGGAAGTCTGGAAACTGCCACAGCTCAGAGATTCAGGGCCCTCAAACATTTTTAATCATCTCAGCAGTGAATGGGAGAAAAGAGATAGAATGTTACTTGAGTAGACTTAAATTGTCAAGAAAAAAATTTATTCAGTTTGGCCACAACTGAGTAATGTTATTCAAATGTGAAGGAGCTAGTAAGAAAAAAGAAACTGAAAATACATGAAAGAAGAGGGTGATTGCTAGAGAAATATGCTAGAGAAGGTTGGAGGGAAGGTATCTTAGTGAGGAAAAGGGGTACCATTTATTATATGACTAACAGAAAGGACATCATGTTGAAAAGTTTTGAGAGATGGAGAATGGAGACGATGCAATTAGTATAGTGTCATCTTCAGTCAGTCTGCCAGCCAGCTAGTATTTATTGAGTGCTTACTACATGCCAAGAGCTGTGCTGATCCCTGAGGATACAAAGAAAGGCAAAAAAAGTGCCTTCTCTCAAGAAGTTTTTCAAAAACTTCACCAAAGATGAGAAATATTTCTTTTCTTTGGACTCTGCACAAGACATTTTCCATAACAGCAACAAATACCTTAGGTGAGCATATGTCTCACACAATGGGATCCTTTATTTTCTACACTTCTCAGTTGTGTGTCTATAAAGATACAGTCTTCTGGATGAAATCATCTTTGAAAGTCTGCCAGACCCTATCTTAAGGGATTTTTTTTTAAAGACGGCCTCTATTATGCATGTGAATCATTTACCCAAGATTTCATAGCACTGAAAAAAACAAGTTATATGAATTCATAAGCTGCTATTTTATCAATCACCTTTTTTTTGGAGGGGAGGGAACTAAAAGCACCATTTGTGATCTTTTTCCTTCTTTTCATATTTTCCTTTCTTTGAAGTTTCTTAAAAATGGATCCCTGAGTGGCTTTTTTTTTTTGCAATTGCTTCCAGCATGGATTTCTTCTGTATATATTTAGTCAGATCCAGCCGCTATTCCTGACTTTATCTTGCTATTACCACTTCCTTATGCAGAACATGAGATTACTAAGGTGGACAAGTTCAAATATGGTAGTTCCATTCTCATCACTAATAAGAACAGATTGCTGTAGAAACTCTGGCAGATTAGTTCCATTTCACATCTGTTTGTTATCTTTCTGGTTTCATTGACAAAAGTTCTAAGGATGACCTGGTGTGGCTAGAAGTCATGCCAGTCTCTCTTCATTATTTTTCCTCATTTTATTAGATGATATTTCTCATAATCTTGCAACCTTCTTTTTCATAATATCTTCCAAGTGAGCTTATACTCCGAATTAGTATTGCCCTTGGGTGTTATATTCTTCTGTTCAGCAAAGGGGTTAAGTCTTTTTTGGCTGAATCACTTTCTGAGCTGTCTCAGCCTCCATAATGGAGTCATTATTTTGCATCGGTTAAACTTTTCTAAGAAATTATTAGAGCCAGAGTCATTGTCTTCAATTTTGTCCACTTCCCTTATTTTGGAGTCAATTTGTTTAAACACATGTCAACACTATGGGTGTAGAAAGTAACAAAGCTGAAAATAACAGGCTGAGTCAGTACCATGGGAAAAGACAATCTGACTCTCTCAGCTACTATGATGAGGCCTTCCTGATAAATTCAGCACTGTATCTCCAAAAACAATTGTTTGAGACTGTCCTGTCAAGCTTAAGGTGAGTTTAAGAACCCTAGATATAACAGATCAAGTTGTAGCTGTTATTACCACACGCAGACTCTTTTTCTCATTTTTATACTTTCTTCTAATTTTTTTATTGACTTTGAACTTTACTTGTTACTTACTTGGACAATTGATTCTGAAATAACTTCTATGTTTAATCCCCTTGTTTTCTTATCTGTTAAGATTATGGTCAATTTCTTTCTCACTTTTTTTTTTGGTAATGTCATCTAGTGCCTAATTAGCATGGTCAGCTATGCCATTACTGTTGCTTGGCATTCCTGTTAGTCCTCTTCTAACCCACTCAGTCAATCAGTCAACAAGCATTTAGTAATGCCCACTATGTGCCAGGTTCCACTGTAGGCAATGAGGATACAATATCAGGGGTAAAACAGTCCCTGCCCTTATGGAGCTTACAATCTAACTAAGGGTGACAACGTATCTATTTATGTACAAGGTAGTTTTGGAGGGAAGGCATCAGAAAAGACTTGCCATCAAAATTTGCCTTTAAATACAGCCTTGAAGGAAACTAAGGATTTGAAAAGGTAGAGATCGGTAGGGAGGGAACTCCAGATTTAGGGTACAATCAATGCAAAAGCAAAGATATAAGACATGAAGTATTTTGTATCCGAAACAGCAAGATAGCCAGTTTGGCCAGACTGCAGAGCTCTCAAAGAGGAGCAATATATAATAAGCTTAGAGAATTAAGTTGGGGTTACTTTTCCCTGGGAGCTCACATGGTACTTTCAAAAATCACCTTTCCTGAAGTTAAATAGCACAGATTTATAGTGGTCAGAATCACTTTTTGGGTTCACACCACTATCCAATAATATTTAACATCTTTGGATGAGGGTACAGGGAATTGCCTAGTGTGATTAGCAAGGCAAGAGTGACAGAAAATCAAGAAGGATGAAAGAGTCAGTCAATAAAATGGCTAACCATTGAAAGCAAATTTGATAGGGAAGCAAGCAAAGTCAAAATGGCAGTGATAGGCTAGAAGCATTAAAAGGGGCAGGGAGGATCTTACTGGGGGGTGGGATGCAGTAGGATGGAAAGGGAGGAATTTCATATTTCATTATCTTGAGAAGGGAACAGTTTTGAATAATGAGGAAACTCTAAAGCACAACTATGTTGCTGAGTAGCTGAAGCAGATTGAAGATGGAGGAAGTCATCAGAATCTTAGAGGCGGAGGACTTGTGACAACCAGCATGTTAGAATAACCACCAATGTAGATATTAAAGTTCATGAAATTTATCCCAGGAGATGAAGTGGTGAAGAACCAGGTGTTGACATTTTTGAGGAATGTAGGCTTTTATGTTGGTTTTTATGGCTAGTAGAGAATTGTAATGAAGATAGAGGGTTATATAATTTGAAGCCATAAATTAAACAGGATGAGAGATTGTTGAATCCTCACCAAGGATCAGTGGTCTGGAAAGGACAATAATGAAAGGGATTACACTAACCCAAGAATCTAGAAAAGGAGATAGAGTGGGCTAGTAAGTGTTTGAAGAAACATTTTTCTTTGGAAAACAATGGCATGTCCTCAAAGAAAAGCCAATTCACACTAGAAGGTTGAAGGAACCTTGGATCGAAGAATTGGTGACACTAAGCACACAGTGAAGGGGTTAGGAGAGGAATAGACATAGATGAATTGAGCCTAAGGGAGGAGGGAAAGAGCGGGGGGAGGGGCGGGGGGAGAGATGGAGAGAGAGAGGGGGGAGAGAGAGAGAGAGAGAGAGAGAGAGAGAGAGAGAGAGAGAGAGAGAGAGAGAGAGAGAGAGAGAGAGATGGGTTCACATCATTATCCAATAATATTTAGCCTCTTTGGATGAGGGACACAGTGAAGTGGTTAGGAGAGGAATAGATATGGATGAATTGAGCCAAGGAGCGGGGTGGGGCGGTGGGGGGAGAGAGAGTACTGAATCAGGTAGGTATGAGGTAATTAGAGGAGGTAATGGGGGAAGGGATGTGTTTCAGTGAGACAGAATTTCCATTAAGACAATGAGCTTGAACAAAAGTCCTATCTAGTCAACAAAGATTTATTAGGATCTTATTATGTGTCTAGCTCTGTGCTAAACACTGGAAAAACAAATACTAGAGAAAAAAAAAAGACAGTCCCTGACCTCTAGAAGCTCACATTCTAATGGGGAAAGACAATACATAAAAAAGAAGCTGATAGGGAAAGAGGAAAAGGAACCCTCATGGAAACCTGGTGATGAAGTCTAAAGAATCAGAAGCATCCCGTGCTTCTGAGAAGAATGGGAGAAGAACGAAGGATGTTAGCCTCGACCCTTCCTCACAATGAAGATTCTGGGAGAAATCACCAATACAGAAGAGAACCACAGGAGTGCAGGGACAATCCAAGGTGGTAAGACCACTGAAGGAGCTTCCGGGGGGGGGAGGGCAGCTGAGGAAAAGTGGCAAAATATAGAGTCAGAAGTAGAGCCAGGAGAAGAATGAAGGAAAGGAATGTCTTATAGTATAATAGAAGTAACATCCCTAAAGTATTTTCCTATTTTTAAAAAAGGTTTTAATTTCAGGGTTAACCCTGAAACTCTTAAAGCAGATTATGAACCACAAATATGTCACATCAGATTACTTAAACCTGATTAGTACCTGTCTAACTTGACAGAATTTGGGTTGGGTGAGTTTTTAGGCACAGATATAAAGTTTTTTTTTCAATCAGTAAATGTCGGCTTTATTATTGAGGCTTAGAAATATTACATTAGAACTTCCCCAAGTGAAGCAGAATTTCATTTAATGTTTCTCTTAAAAGACACGAGTTTATGTTTAACTTTTTAAGCAAATAAGTTTGAGGGAAACTTGAGAGTCAGATTTTCAATCCAACATGCTTCTAAATTCACATCTTAAAATGAGCCTGGACATTGCAACATACATTCAAACTTTGCATTTCTACAGTTTTAAGGCCTTGATTTTAATGAACACAATTTCTGTATTTCATTTCAGTAGGTAGAATTAACTTTTCCTCATGAACCAGAAATGCCCAACTATTAATGATCTCCCCAGAGTTTTCTTTTTTTCTCTTTCCTTTTTTTCTTGTCATTTTTCCCTTATTTTTTGATTTATTTTTAGTTTTAAACATTCACTTTTATAAGATTTTGAGTTCCAAATTTTTTTCCCCTCCTTCCCTTCCCCCCCTCCCAAGATGACAAGCAATCTGATATAGGTTATACATGTGCAATTACGTAAAATATATTTCCATATTAGTCATGTTGTAAAAGAAGAAACAGAACAAAAGGAAAAAAAAACATGAAAAAAGTGAAAATAGTATGCTTTGATATGCATTCAGATTCCATCAGTTCTTTCTCTAGATGTGGATAGCATTTTCTGTCATGAGTCTTTTGGATTGTCTTGGATCATTGTATTGCTGAGAAGAATTAAGTCAATCATAGTTGATCCTCGAATAGTATTACTATTGTACTGTGTATAACGTTCTCCTGCTTGTGCTCACTTCCCTCAGTATCAGTTCATGTAAGTCCTTCCAGGGTTTTCCAAAATCTACCTGCTCATCATTTCTTATAGAACAATAGTATTCCAGTACATTCATATACCACAATTTGTTCAGCCATTCCCCAATTGATGGGCATCCCTTCAATTTCCAATTCTTGGCCACCACAAAAAGAACTGCTATAAATATTTTTGTACATGTGGGTCCTTTTCCCTTTTTTATGATCTCTTTGGGTTACAGACCTAGTAATGGTACTACTGGATCAAAGGGAATAAACAGTTTTATAGCCCTTTGTGCGTAATTCCAAATTGCTCTCCAGAATGGTTGGAACACTTCACAACTCCACCAACGATGCATTCATGTTCCAATTTTCTCACATCTTCTCCAGCATTTATCATTTTCCTATTTTGTCATATTAGGTATGATGTGGTTGTTTTAATTTACATTTCTCTAAATAATAGTGATTTAGAGCATTTTTGTATGACTATGGATAGCTTTAATTTCTTCATCTGAAAACTGCCTTTTCATATCCTTTGACCATTTACCAATTGGGGAATGACTTGTATTCTTATAAATTTGACTCAGTTCCATATATATTTTTAGAAATGAGGCCTTTTTCAGAGATGCTGGCTATAAAAATTGTTTCCCAATTTTCTGCTTCCCTTTTAATCTTGGTTGCATTGGCTTTGTTTGTGCAAAAACTTTTTAATTGAATGTAATCGAAATTATCCATCTTACATTTAATAATGTTCTCTATCTCTTGTTTGGTTATAAATTCTTCCCTTCTCCATAAATCTGACAGGTAAACTATTCTTTACTCTCCTAATTTGCTTATGGTACCCCCTTTATGTCTAAATCATGTACCCATTTTGACCTTATCTTGGTATACTGTGTAAGATGTTGGTCTATGCCTAGTTTTTGCCATACTCTTTTCCAGTTTTTCCGGAAGTTTTTGGTAGATAGTGAGTTCTTATTCCAGAAGCTGAAGTCTTTGGGTTTATCAAACAGCAGATTACTATAGTCATTGACTACTTTTTCTTGTGTACCTTACCTATTCCACTGATCCACCACTCTATTTCTCAGCTAGTACCATGTATTTTTGATGACTGCTCCTTTATAATACAGTTTTAGATCTGGTATGGTGAGGCCACATCTCCTTGCATTTCTTTTCATCAATTCCCTTGATGTTCTGGACCTTTTGTTCTTCCAGATGAATTTTGTTATTATTTTTTCTAGCTCTATAAAATCATTTTTGGTATGGTAAAGGCACCGAATAAGTAAATTTATTTAGATAGAATTGTCATGTTTATTATATTAGCTTGGCCTCCACATGAGCAACTAATATTTTTCCAATTATTTAGATCTGACTTTATTTGTGTGAAAAGTGTTTTGTAATTGTATTCATATAGTTCCTAGGTTTGTCTTGGCAGATAGAATCGCAGATATTTTATATTGTCTACAGTTACTTTAAATGGAATTTCTCTTTCTATCTCTTGCTACTGGGCTTTGTTAGTAATATATAGAAATACCAATGCTTTATGTGGGTTTATTTTATATCTTGCAACTTTGCTAAAGTTGTTAATTATTTCAAGTAGTTTTTCACATATTTAAAATTTTAAATAATCTTACCACCTGTGGGGTGACATGTGCCTTTTCAATTTTCTATGAAAGTGCCAAGACTGAGTGTGTTCCATACTGGCATATTGATCACTGTTTCATTTCCCCCTCCTAGAACTTTGCCCTGTAATCTGACTTGGATAGATGTGGAATTGAGGTAATATGCTTGTCCCTCGGGGGAAGAATAAGCACCTGGCGCCACTGGACAGAGGTGTCTCTTAACTAACAGTAGCCCTCCTCTGTGGCCCAATCAATGGTCTCCAAAGGAGCTCCTCAGCCAGAAACATGGTCTCCAGGATGGAGCGTGCATGCAAAGCCAGGAAAAATCCCCAGCCTGTCACAGGACCCCATACATGGGCCATCATCCCTCCAGCCAAAAGAAACTGGACAGGACACCCCCTTGGAGCCTGTCATTGCTTTTCATTAATCAGCCAGAGGGGCAGCTATTGAATGACTGCAGGCACTCACTTCCACCCCCCACTAACTGCTTCTACCCACTCTTAGTTTCTGCCACCTGGGGAGCAGCAAACTAGGACCAGGGAAATCAAAGCCTGGGGCTTCTGCATGGTCGTGCAAAGCATTGCCATTAGGCAAGTTTCTGAAATATTTATGTATACACAATACCGGAGTTGGCTTCCGTGACTCTTCTCTCCTTGCTGGCTCCCCTGTCTCCCTTGCTAGAGGCCATAGCATGCAAGGAATTCTTTACCTTGCCAATAAAAGCCTGGGTAGTGTTTTGGAGGGTGCTGTTCAATGCCTCCTAAGAGACAGTTCACACATGACTCACCTATTCTCCAGGTGTTAGGAAGGAGGGGGATAAAGAGGGAAATCTGACTTAACAGAGCAACCCCAAAGATAATTATCTCTCATCCAAGAATAAGAAGCAATCTTTTCAGCATATTTTTAGAAGCAAGCATCTGGGACCACCACCATGTTCTTCATTTATAGACAATAATAATAATAATAATAATAATAATAATAATAGTCAAGCAGTCATATTTTAATTCCAACACACGTGAAAGGCAAAACAAATACTGTTGGGGCATCTCACTTTGTTCCATCCCAGGACAGTCTGGATAAACACGACGTGTGCTCGTTTGGATAGATAGTAGGACTTGTGATCACAAAGCTTCATGTTTCCTCATTATTCATGCCCTTTACAAGGAATATTTTAAGCCAAGGGAATGGTACTATTGTATCTTAGGAATCTTTTTTATACTTACAAAGAAAAACTGTGCAAATATACAAAGTCTAACCATCGTGGTCAACAGGTTTCAGCCAATGTGCATGCCTTTCAAACAGCATTTGTGAGGGGTCAGGTAAGGCTGAACACCCCGCTTCCAACAACTTGGCCTAGAAGAGTAGCAGATGGCCCTTTGGGCACAGCTCTGCTCTCCTACCCCAAACTTAAGGCTTCGGTCAGCCAACTTCCTCATCAATCACATTTTACCCTCATGCGAATTATTTTTAAATACTTGAAAATGGTATCATTTTCCTACTTACAAATTATTTGGGTGTATCTCGAAGCTAATTAGGAGGGAAATGTCCTGTTTTTGTGAAAAAGCACCATTTTGACTTTTAAAAATCAAGATGTTCCCAGTGGGGAGCAGGGTCATATCATTGCCAGTGTTAGCTATTGCTCTCATGCATTCCAGATCGAAAATATCAAAGGAAGAGCAATATGGGTGTGTGTGTGTGCATGTGTGTGTGTGTGTGTGTGTGTGCATGCGTGCACTTGTGTGATCTTGTGTGTGTTCATATTCATGTACGCAGAGGAAGAGAGAGTGTTTTACATGGAAAAGGTAAATAGAAATCCACATAGATATCTATAATGCTCAGAATTAGGATTTTTCTGTAGATGGAAAAAAACCACTTTTCTCTTTGCTATTTTCTTTCTAGCAGCTAGTTATTAGTTATTTCACAACAAACATGGCAAACTGGGAGGGCTGCAGAGGTGCCAGGCACCATCACGGTGTCCAAAAATTGGCTTTGTACATATGCTAAATTAGAGATTGGCTGGAAGAAGCAGTTCACAAATCCTGTGTTGGCAGTGTTTGCCTCATGAAGGAAGAAGAGAGGGCAGGAGCCCAAGGGACCTGCCCAGTTGCTATCAGTCCTGCAACATGTTCCATAAAGCAGTCCTAAAATGAGATCCACAGCCCACTTTAAAAACAAACCCCAAATCGCTTTCAGATAGCCTATACTAAGTCTAAACTCCAGTGACACAGTTGTCATCTGTCTCACAGGAGGTAGAGGACTGAGCCGACTGGAAGCTTTGTTGTTTCTCACAGAGGATCCAATCTAGTCCCTCTCCATGATTAGAATATTGCTCCACTCAAGGAATTGGGAGCCCACATGGACCAAAAGCTTTCTCTTTCTGTAACTGAGAAATAAGCGAACTGCCTTTATAGTTCTGATCCTCTTATTAAAGAATTAACACAGGGAAGAAACATGTTAGACAGCAGGAGCAGATCTTTCTATGCCAAAAGAATCCACCATCTGGGTCCTTTTCTCTCAATGCATTTCAACCAGAAAGCTCCTCTCATTTTATCAGGAATTAGTCCATGGATTTACTGTCCTAAGCTATGTAAACATGTTGGCTTATGAACAATGAAGGGCTTTATTTAAAATAGCTATTTTTTTCTGTCACTTTTTTTGCAGTCTGCTTTAATTATATTTGAGAGGGGAGAAGGGGGAAGAGGGAACTACAGAATCTAAGAATTGGGAAGGGCCCGAGAGGCCATCTAATTTCTAATCCAACTTGTCTGAACAGCACCCAACTTTATAATACATCCCTAATAATTGCTTGTCCAGCCTCTGCCTGAAGATTTCCAATGAAGAGAAACCCATCACTTTCTAACACAGCTCATTCCGTTTTTTGGTCAGCTCTAATTGTCAGCAAATCTCTCAGAAATGTCCAACCATTGCTCCTAGTTTTGACTTCTGCAGCCACAGAAAAAGTCCTTTACATATTTAGAAAGTACCGTGCCTCCTCACCACCTCCTGCCAAAGTTTTCCCCAGGCAAAACATCCCTACTTACTTTAACTTAACCCTTGTATGGCATGTTCTTCGTTCATCTCACCATGGTGGGTTATTTCTTTTGGACTTGCTCCAACTTGTCTACGCCTTTCCTAAAATGCAGTTCTCAGAATTAAACATGACACTCCAGATGTGGCCTGATCAGGGAAGAGTATAACAGAACTATCGCATACTTCATTTTGGACATTATGCTTCTCTCTTAATGCAGCCTTGGATATAGTTTCATTCTTGTTTTTGTATCAGTAGTACCTAGCACAGTGCCTGGCACATACTAAGGACTGAATTTGCCTTTTTCTTTTTTAGTCACTGTTTATCACACTGAGACAGCTGGGTAACACAGTGGGTACAGTGCTGGGCCAGGAGTCAGGAAAACTTGGGTTCAAATCTGGTCTCAGACACTTAACTAGCTCTGTGGCCTTGGGAAAGTCACTTAATCTTTGCCTCAGTTTCCTCTACTGTAAAATAGTGATGATAATTGTCCCTGCCCCACAGGGTTGTTATGAGGATCAAGTGTTGTAAAAAGTGCTTAGCACAGTGCCTGGCACATAGTAGGCACTATATAAATGTTTATTCCCCTCCCCTCTAAAACCCCTAGATCTTTTCACGGGAACTGCTGTTGAGCCACATTTCCCCCTATGCTTGAGAACTTCATCTTTTTGAATACAAGTGTAAAATTTTCATATTTGTCCCTGTCATGTTTCATCCTATTAGATGCTAGCCTGTTGAGTTCTTTTTGATTTCTAATATGTCAACTATCTCTTTAAGCTTACTATTATCTGCAAACTTGACATGCATACCACCTATTAATAAATCCAAGTTATCGATAAAAATATTGAACCACCCCAGAGGGCTTAACTAGATGAGACTCTCTAAATTGCTATCAACTCATTACTATTCTTTAGGTTTGATCATTCCAGCAGTTCCAAATCTGCCTAATTCTACAATCATCTAAGAGCCCATCTGTCTCCATCTTATCTATAAGCATAGAGTGAGATTTTTGTCAAATGCTTGGCTGAAATCTAAGTATGTCAGGTTTACAACATTCTCCTGATCAGTTGGTCAGGTTACCCAAGTGAAAGGAAGGAAGGAAGGAAGGAAGGAAGGAAAAGAAAGGAAGAAGGAAGAGAAAGAAGGAAAGAAAAAAGGAAGAAACAAAGAAGGAAAAAGAAAAGAAAGAAAGAAAGAAATGTGGTCCCCTTGTCCCACTGGCTAGTTCCTTTCTGGGGCTGCCATTTGAAGGATGGGCCCAGAGCTGCCATGCTTTATTCCCCTCCCAGCTGTGCTTCTGACTCAAAGGACTTCACTACCAAGCTCCCAACAGAATACTCCTTATTGGCCCTCTTCCTTCCTTTTATGTGTCATTTCCCTCTATTAGAATATAATTTCCCTGAAGGGAGCAGAGATTTATCTTTTTTTGGCTTCTTTTTGTATCCCTAGTGCTTAGCTCAATGCCTAGCACCTAATAAGCTCTTAATAAAAGCCTATCTACATACCAGGTGAGGTTCAGCCTACCCTGTGCTTGATGAAGCCACGTTGGCTTTTAGTAATCATTGCTTCCCTTTCTAAATGCTCTCAGACTATTCGCATGTTCTAGAATTTTACCCAGAACAGAAGTCAAGGTGAACAGTTCATAGTTTGCAGACTTGGTAGAAGCGAGATGATTTCTAACCATCTCCTCTTTTATTTTGAGTTTCCTTTCCCTAATCATTTTTTGTTCTGTCATTTTCAGCAGCATTTTTCTTGGAAGACAAAGCAGAGACAGAAGTTGAGTGGTGCAGCCTCATCTTTGCCATTCCTTATCATCATGTTATCCATACTGGGTAACAATTCAGTGGGGGATGGGGACACCATTATTGCTAACCTTTGTCTCCCCTCCATCACCAACCCCAAATGAGAGAAACAAAACCTTATTGCAGATACTCAAATTCACATAAAACCGATCGACACATTGGTCATGTCCAAAAATATTTATCTCTTTTCTGAGCAGCAGTTCTATACCTTCTTTGAGCTTCCTTTTCCCCAAAGCATGGAAGGAAGGGAAGGGAGGGGAAGGAAAGGGAAAGGAAAAGATTGGAAGGGAAAAACTTTTGGCTGTCCTTCCCATTCATTGCCAGACTCAGTTCAATGTAAGCTTTAACGCTACTCAATTTTATGGGACCATGCTATCCTTATTTACCTGCCTTTATTTCCATTTTGCAAAACATCTTTTTAGAATCTGATTTTGTTAATGAATTTTCTGTATATCTACAATAGTCTCTCTCTTTGTGTCTGTCTGTCTCTCTATCTGTTTTTGAGGTAATCAGGGTGAAGTGGTTTGCCCAGGGTCACACAGCTATTAAGTGTCTGAGGCTGGATTTGCTACCTAGTATGCCCCTCCATTATAGCCTCTTTTAACCAGGGGTTCTTAACCTTTTTTTGTGTCTTGGACCCGCTTTAGCAATCTGGTGACACCTTTTTTCACAATAATCTTTTAAATGCATAAAATACATAGGAATGCAAAGGAAGTCAATTATGTTAAATAGTTTTCAAAATATTTAAAAAGCGTGTTCATGAACATTATGAACCCCTTAAAGAAAAACATCTTTTGCTTTCTCAGTCCTTTCTAGTTACCCTCCTTTGGGCAGAACACCCATTTTGATGGCTGAAATCTACCTAGTTAAATTGGGGTTTACTGGCTAGGTTTCTTTCTCAAAGACCAAGCCTTAAACCCAATTCACTCTGGATCTCATGGAGACAACAGTAAGTCCTTGCCAAGTAGCACTTAATGGTTATTTTTGGGCCCTCCTGGCTCTGAGTGAGTATAAATAGTAACTGTTTCTCTTTTGGCCTGCAAACCTGAGGGGTCTTCTCCTCCCTATTTGATTTTTTTTTATTATTAAAGGGACCATTCCTTGACTCACTTTTTAAAGAGGCCAATTCACTGAATGAGCATTACCTCACTCAAAGTGAGAACCTGGAAGAAGCTTAGCTTAAAAGAAGCTAAGTTGTGAAAGACATGACAAACAAAGCATTTAAGTAAATTAAGTCAGTTCATGGCACATAATAGGCACTTAATAAATATTGATTGATTGATTATTGATTGATACTATTGGAAAGCCTTTCCACACTGAGAGTTCCTCTCCTTCAACATTCTTGTCATTTCTACTTCAGCATGCAGTTTGCCCTTGTTGATCAGTCAGGTCCAGAATATCAGTTCCTTCATGTTGCTTCCCTCACTTTTTGAAGTTTGAAATTCAGGCAAGTCACAGATTTGTCAGATACTCTACTTTTAGCAGAAAATGTGTGCCAGTAAGTGCCTGTGTAGTTGAAATACCCTTTCTTTACAATATCATGCATCCGTATTTGGTTGGAGATCTGCTTCCCCAGCTCCTCATCCAGTTCCTTCTTCTGTCTAGGTGATCTGTAGTATAATTGAATTAACAGCATTGCTTCTGTTTCTATGCCTGTTTATCTTCTCGCAAATGCTTACTAGGAGGTTTCTCCCCTCAGGCCCATTCATTCCTTCAACAAGTACTTATTAAGCACCTTCTGCATGCGAGGCACAGTATTTCCATTTCTCATATAAGTGTATATTCCTAATATACAATAGGATAGTCTACCACCCCATTTTTATCTATTCTGTTCCTTCTGAGTAATGTTATACAAATTCTAGTAATAAATCTCATCCTATCAAATCCCACCAAGGATACCTACAAGGCCAAATTTGATTCCTTACATTAATATCTCTTAATTTGCCCTCTTTATTACCCATGCTTGGTACATTTGTATGTTATACACCTCAGAGTCAATAGGTTTCATCATTGTTTTTCTTCTATATTAGAAGCCGACTTCAACTCCAAGTTCAGCCCTCCATCCACTACACTTTGTACTCTGTTGTTGTTGTGTCTGACTCTTCAAGACCCCGTTTGGGATTTTCTTGGTAGAGATACTGGAATGTTTTGCAATTTCCTTCTCCAGCTCATTTTAAAGATGAGGAAACTGAAGCAAACAGGGTTAAGTGACTTGCCCAGGGTCACACAGCTAGTAAGTGTCTGAGGCCAGATTTTAACTCAGATCTTCCTGACTCCAGGCTCAGTTCTCTGTCCACTGAGCCACTTAGCTTCAGTTTCTAGGAGCAGACTTATTCTGTGCTTTTGACACATAATAGCTTGTATGACCATGGGCAAGTCATTTAAACTTTCTGAGACTAAGGCCATTCTAAGACTTACTCTAAAACTTACTAAGATATAGAACAACAAGGGTAGAAGGAGTTCCTAGACCCTATTTCCTATTGGTTTCAGTTGGGAGGGATCTCTTTTATCCTAAGACTTTTATCCTAATAATACTTCAATGGATTTGTGATCTCACTGATGTAGGTATACCTCCAGTGGCTCAGAAAGGAACCTGTCCCTGCCTTCTCATTTTGTACAACTCTTATCCATGTCCTCCAGTAATTCTTTATGGTGGTCCATAGGGGTCCTCACATGCAGGAGACTTTCCTCTCGATCTCTTGACATTTATGTGGGTACCAGTGGAGGGCATGAGTTCTTCCTCCATCTGTCATCTCTAGCTCTCACTACGTGGCCAGCTTTCCACACATCTCTTTCACCATCTATTTTATGGTACGTTGTTTGCCCAGTTCATCATTGCTAATAGGCTGCAGCCCGTTTAAACACAGCCTCTGAGTTTCCATTGCTTTTTTGCTTATTAATAATTCTGATCCCTCAGAGATTGTAATATTCTATGATTTTTGGCCCATCCGCATTTCTTATACTACTATTCATGGTAACAATGACTCTGATACCTCCCCATCTTCCTTGGTTTCAGCTCCCTACCAGATCCACATACGTAATATTTCACACAACAGCACAAGACTGTCAATAAGTTCTGCTGTTTTATTGTAAAATTATCAAACAGAAGAATATCTCTTCTGCTAGCCAGAATTTATTGGCCTATTCTCCAAGCTCTGTTACAGTATATTTTTTGATACTGATTTTCCAATATATTCTTGGTCTTGAATTTCTAACATAATATTAATCAATTTGCTGGCTGACAATTGGTAGCTGCCAAAGCAGAATCTTAGCAGAAATGCTGAACTTACCGATTTCTCTGTTAGATCTTTTAAAAAAAAAGATATTTTATTGATGCTTTTTTTTACATTACTGTCACTACCCAGTGATCTCACTATTCCAACCTTCTGTCAAGGGGAGGGAAGCCTGCCAAGGAGAGCTTTCAAAATAATAGCACATGATATTCTTCTTTTTTGTTTATTTCCATTGTCCATTCAAACCACTTGGGTAACCTTGCGTTGCTGAGCAACTTCTATTAAGAAAAGTGTTGAAAGCTGTTACACCTTATTGGTCTTGAATAGTCTTTCAATCTCTGTGGTTCCAACCCTATGGAACTGTGCCATTTCTTCAAATTCAGTAAACCTGTAAAAGTGCCTAGTCACTGTGACACATTCCAAGGGATGCAGTGATGAAGAAGACACAGTTCTTGACTTAAAGAGCTAGCAAACTATTTGGGAAGATAAGACAGGTATAGAAGGGAAAAAATGTTGTAATACACAAAATAATTGCATAGGAGAGGTACAAAGTATTAAAAATTCCAACGGACACATTTCTTCTGGCACATGGGAAAGCTATATGGAATAAACAGGGATAGGGACTATACCTAGGGCTTCATTGGTATGGAGAACTCCCATGTGAAGAAACTTTCTCCACCAATTCAAATCAGCACCTTCCCTGCAATTTATAATCTTAGAAGCATTAAGACTATATTAAGATAATGATGAGAGGCTAAGTGAATTGTCCATGGTCATACAACCAAAATGTAGCAGAGGCAACATTTGAACCCAGTCTTTCTGGCTTTGAGGCCAGCTCTCTATTGCCTCTTTTAAAAAAAAATTCTATAGGTTTTTTTTCATAACATAGTATAATAAAAAAGATGATTACACAGGAAAATGTAGATCTATTATGTACAACTTGCTTATTCCTTTTAAATATATAAAAGTTATCATGTAAATTTTTTTTCTTTTTTTTCTTTCCTCCTTCCCCCCACCCTAGAGATGGCTACCATTATACACAAATATATATATATATATGTATATATATATATATAATATGTATACATATATGTATATACACACACGTGTGTATATATGTGTATGTATAGATGTAAAATTATTCTATGTATCCATTCTTTTTCTGAATGCAGATAACATCTTTCTTCATATTTCCTTTATAGTTAATTTGGGTATTTATAATAGTCAGAATGACTTATTTCCTCAAAGTCTTTCTTAAAACAATATTGCTGTTACTGTATACAATGTTCTCTTGGTTCTGCTCATTTCGCTCTTCATTATTTCATGCAAAACTTTCCATGTTTTTCTAAGATCTTTGAGCTCATCATTTCTTATAGCACAGTAGAATTCCATTACAATTATATACCATAACTAGATGGCCTCTTATAGAAAACAGCACCCTTAAATGTAGCTGACATTTCTATAGTGCTCTAATGTAAGCAAAGGACTTGATGTGCATTTTCTGTTTTGAACCTCACTGGAGTCCTTTAAGGAGCTAAGTTTTATTGTAGATGGAGGAGGCTGAGGTTCAGAGGGGTTAAGGGGCACGTGGTCACACACACCAGTCTAATTCAGGTTTCTGCTGGATCCAAGTCATGAGATTTCTCCTATGCCATGGTGTGTGTGTGTGTGTGTGTGTGTGTGTGTGTGTGTGTGTGTGTGGCCAGTTGACTTGACTTTCGTCCTGCCACTGGATTTTGATGAGTCTGAAGGAGAGAGTGAGGCTAATAATGACTTTGCGCAACTCTGCCTCACTTAAATCCAATTCATGCACAAGTCAAGACATCATCCTGTAATGTCACTGATCCTCTTCAAAAATGAAGGATGAACAACAAGCGTGTAAAAGTCAGTAGCTGTAGTGTAGAATGTGTGAAAGAGTAGCAGGGAAAAAAATCCTATCTTCTATAAGAAACCTTTCCCAATCCCCATTCATGCTAATGCCTTCCCTTATAGCTTAAAAATATATATTAAAATATATATTAATATATTATATGATATATGTGTGTAATACATAATGTTAAAATATATTATATTATATATATATAAGATAAATATTTTTAAAAATACCATCTTCTACAAGAGTAGCAGGAGATAAGACTGAAAAATAAGTTGATTCCAAGCTGAAGAGGTTGGACCTTGTTTGATAGGCAATAGGGAGCCTTTGAAGGTTTTTGAGTAGGCTAGTAACATGATTGTGTACTAGGAAGATTATTCAGAGAGTGTGTAAGATGGGTTAGAAGGGTGGGGAGAGGAATTAGATTTAAAGATACCAGTGGGGAGGCTGTTGCAGTAGCTACCAAGTCATAGATAATGAGGGTTTGAATTAAGGTCTTAGGAGAAATTGCCCCTTTGTTCCACTCTCTATATTTCGTTACCCTTCAAAAATAGTATCATTCAATCTTCTCTGTTGCTTTACTGCTACTTTTTCTTTGTAATCATGGAAAATCGCTTCTTGAACTAGATACGAGTTGGGCTAATGTTCTTAGAGGTGATAGAGGAACTGGGAAGTACTAGAGGAGAAAATGTTTACCTCCCAGAGACTTTCCTTTAAGCCACCTATCTGGGAACATATTCCTCAAAAGGGCAGAGCCCATTAACCATCATCATTATCCCAATCTTAACTGCGAGTTAGTTTAAGGACAAATTCTTTTATTCTTCTTAGTCATGGAGTGGGAGTAAAATTTTAATAAAGGCCCCATTTTGCTGAATAAAATGAACTGGTATAAATTGGAATTTTTGCTTTTGCTGTCAAGTTTTGCCAGTGCATTAAAGAAAAAAAAAACCCAAGTAATTCCATTTTAATGGAAAAGTTTATTAAACCTCATAAAAGTGGCATAAATGACTTTATTAAATAGTTCACATTTGTCTGTTCTATTAGTTATTAACTACATGAAAGGAATATATGATTAAATAATTCCAAATTTGTCCCCAACTTTAGAATTATTGTGTTGCACCATTTTACATAATGGGCTACAATAGTCACAGGATTCCATGCCAGAATGGTGAACCCAGTTTCACCCCAGCTCTTGGAAGAGAACAGGCTCAAGTGCATGTGGGCCCCAGCAGCGTAGCCAGCAGGGGGAAACACAATTACCTCCTAACACTCAGACTAAATTTTAACACTCCCCCCAAACTCCCACCCTCCCCCTACACATGGGCACTCTGCCCTGTAACAGCCCCTATACGTTGTATGGCAGGAAGGGCTGCCCTAGTACTTGCTAGAAGCAACTCCTATGTACAGGAAGGTATGGGGACCTTCCTCTTAGGAATTATAGGTGAGGTCAAGGGCCATGTGAGGGCAGAGAGGAACCAAAGGATTTGTAAAGAAGGACGTCTTCTCACTAGCACTCTGTTGCAGCTCAGGAAAGACTTGAAAAAGAAGGGAGTCCATGCATTCTGTGTTGTGTTCGAATTGCAGAAGGGATTTGCTAAAGAATCACCAAAAGAATCCAGAGGGGTTGCTCTTGCTACTGATAATAATGAATGAATTCTGAGGACTGAACAAATCTGGGAGAACTCAGAGTAGGGTTATCTCATCCCTTGCTTAGAGAGATGAAGATACCAGCCTGAGCAAGTTCATTTCATTCTAGGGGACAATGTTGAATAGTAGAAAGCCGAGGAAGCATTTATTAAGCACCTACTATGTGCCAGGCACTGTGTTAAGCACTTAACAAATATTATCTCATTTGAAAGAATAGTGACCAGAAGGTCAAGAGAACTAGCTACCAATCCTAGCTCTGCTATTAAGTAGCTCTATGAATTTGGGTGAATCACTCAGCCTCTCTGCACCATTCATCAAATTATGAGATGATCTAGGTGGCCCAGGACAGGGTTTCTTAATGGGTTTTGTGTTTGGCCCTCTGTCAGAGCCTGTGGATGAGTTCCCAGGATGTGTTTTTAAATGTACAAAATATGATATATAGGATTATAAAGGAAACCAATTATATTGAAATACAATTAATTAGAAAAGAAATTCATGGACCCCTAGGTTAACCACCTTTGGCCTAGAGCGTCTCTTCCAGTTTTAATATTCTATGTTTCTATTATAGTATAACTTTAAGTGAAATTTCTCCCCTCTGAATTCAAAGAACACATGAGAAGGAGAGTTTAAGTTTTGGAAGTCTAGATGCTTCATAAATGGTTGGGAACTTGAAGATTACAGGTAGTTTTAGCCCTGAAAGTTTTAAATATATTTTCATACACTGGAAAATCAACTTGATTTGAACATTACATTTCATATAACAACAGAATAAGAAGTAAACTCAGGTGTGCTCTGATCGAGTCCTCCACAACATACCCAATAAAGTAGCCATCCAGCTTCTGTCTGTATATGGAGATTGGGCAATTCATGAGGCAGACTGGCTCCAGCAACCTCTATTATTAGAAAGTTCTTCCTCTTAGGAAGTCCAGATCTCTTCTAACTTCTCTTGCTTCTTGCCCCCTAGGCAAGGGCAGTCTGATCCTTCTTCTTTGTGACAACCCTTCAGGTATTTGAAGACCATTATCATGTTCCCCCAAATCTTCTTTTCTCCAAGATAAACTGGGTACAAACTGATGCTAACATAACATGATTTTGAGTCTTCTGAGTGGAGAGAGGGCTGGACATGGAGTCAGGAAGACCTGAGTTCAGATCCTTCCATGGTCACTCACTAGCTGTATGACCCTGGGCAAGTCACTTACTGCTCTGTGCTTCAGTTTATGAGGATAACAATAGTACCTACCTTCCATGGTTGTTGTGAGGATAAAATGAGATGATATTTGTAAAGTACTTTGTGAATACTAAACCACGATATAAATGTTAGCTAATGCTAACTAGACGCTAATGCTTCTAAAACGAGTGCTTACAAATGGATGCAGTTCAATTGATATGATCTGACCATGGCAAGAGAAAGAGGAGCTATTCCTTTTCTGTTTCTGGATATGATATTTATCTTTTTTCTTGGGTATTTTCTTTTTTTAATAGTATTTTATTTTTTTCAATTACATGTAAAGATAGTTTTAACATTCATTTTTTACAAGATTTTGAGTTCCAGATTTTTCTCCCTCCATCCTTCTCCTCCCCCTTGCCCAACAGTCTTATATGGGGTATACATGTGCAATCATGTTAAATATATTTCCACATTAATCATATTGTGAAAGAAGAAACAGAACAAAGGCGAAAACCACAAAAAAGTGGAAATAATATGCTTCATATTTTATTTTCTTTGAGGGTTTTTTTTTGGTCTATGTTTTCTTTTACAACATCACTGTTATGAAAATATTTTGCATGAGTACACATGTATAACCTACATTAAATTGCTTGCCTTTTCGATGAGGGGTGGTGGGGAGAGAGGAAGGGAGAGAATTTGGAACTCAAATTTTTAGAAATGAATGTTAAAAATTGTTTTTACATGTAACTGGAGGAAAATAAAATACTAAACAAAATTTTTTAAAAAGAAAGAAAATAGTATGCTTCCATCTGTATTCAGGTTCCGTAGTTCTTTCTCTGGATATGGATAGCATTTTCCATCGTGCATCTTTTCTTCCTTCTGTTCCCTGATCTGATATTGGAGAGAGAGAGAGAGAGAGAGAGAGAGAGAGAGAGAGAGAGAGAGAGAGAGAGGGAGGGAGGGAGGGAGAGGGAGAGGGAGAGGGAGAGGGAGAGGGAGAAGAAGAAGAAGGGGGTGGAGGAGAAATGGTGGCAAAAGGGGAATCTTTCTAGGTAGCATGGTGGATAGGGTGCAGTCAGAGAGACCTAAGTTCAAATCTTGCTATATGACTCTGGGCAAACCACGTAACCTGTCTGTGCCTCAGTTTCCTCATCTCTACAATGGGAGAGCTATACTCAGTAGCCTCTAAGGTCCCTTCCAGCTCTAAATCTATGATCCTACAATATTCCCTCTTTACAGGAAATATGGCCCAAAATAGCGTAAATAACAAACATAAAAATATTAGGGAAAAAATACCAATTCAGTTTACTTCTTGCTTGTAATTCTAACCACATTTCCTTAGGACCTCTTCTACTTCTTGGGTTAGATTGTCAAACGAATAGCCAGAGC
The DNA here is from genome assembly GCF_011100635.1 of Trichosurus vulpecula. Classification (NCBI taxonomy): domain Eukaryota; kingdom Metazoa; phylum Chordata; class Mammalia; order Diprotodontia; family Phalangeridae; genus Trichosurus; species Trichosurus vulpecula. The sequence goes on from NC_050576.1 coordinate 372,422,484, forward strand.
TAGTCCTCTATACTCCATGTCTCTCTAAGAGAGACACCAAGGTGTACATGTTAGTCTCTGACTAAGGGAACTGCATCACATGGGCATAGGCATGCAGAGGGCATGGACCAGGTGTGTTAGCACTCCCTGCGGGATCATTCCCTAGGGTAAAAAACCATTGGTTATATAAAATAGCTTGTTCCACCTGGGAAATTTGAATCAACTATGTAACAAGATTCAATGCTGGGCAAATTTGTAGCAATGTAAATATAGTTCCAAGGTTACAGAATCAAGTAGTCTTAGAATTGGAAAGGACCTCAGATGGTGTGTAGTCCAACCTATGCCTAACCAAAAATCCCTTTTACATATACCCAACTCCATTATGCCTGAAAACCTTCAGTAAGGGGGGAGCCACCACTTCCTACTGCAATCTATCCCATGTCGGACAGCTCTAAGGGTTAGATTTTTCTTTACATCATGACTAAATTGACTTCTACATTTTCTGCTCATCGTTGTTAGTTCTTTCCTTTGGGACCAAGCAGGACAAATCTAAGCCTTCTTTCACAGGAGAGCCCTTCAGATATTTAAAGACAGCTTTCATGTTTCTCTTAAGTCTTCTTTTCTCCAGGCTGAACTTCAGCTTGACTCTTAGGTGCCATGTTTTATGGTCTTTCCATTTCCCTGGTCACCATCTTTTAGATACACTCCAGTTTATTTAAATCTTGTCTAACCTGTGAGAGATTCTTTGAAAGCAGTATTATTTTGTGGTCATTCAGTGACTTAGCCTGAATCTGTCAATCTTTTCGAATTTGTCTATCCCTTGAAGCACTGCCTTAAAATAATAGCTTTGTAGATGCACAGATAGGGATAGATGGATGGATAGATAGATAGATATTGGCTAAATTGTGCTGTCTAGAATGGAGCACAGTATTTACTAGTTCAGTGAAGAGTCTAGGATTTGGAGACATATTACATGGGTTCAAATCCCAGCCCTGATATTTACTGTCTAATCTTGGGCAAATCACTGAACCTCTCTATACCTCAATTTCCTTGTTTAGAAAAGGAGAAGATTGATCTAGATGACTTCTACCATCCTGTGCAGCATGTAGGTGGCAAAGTGGATAGAGCACCAGGCCTAGAGTCAGGAAGACCTGAATTCAAATTCAGCCTCAGACACTTAGTAGCTATGTGACCCTCAGCAAGCCACTTAACCCTGTCTACCTCAGTTTCTTCATCTGGAAAAGGAAATGGCAAAACCACTCCAGTATCTTTACCAGGAAAGCTCCAAATGGGGTCACAAAGAGTTGGACATGACTGAAACAACTGAACAACAACACCATCCTTTCCAGTTCTAAATCTATCTTATGTGATAAGAAAAGCATAGAAGAACTATTCCACTTCTCTTCTGGAGTACTAGACCTCTCTTAATGAAGCCTTGGATAACATTAGTTTTTTGTACTGCTGTATCATCCTGCTATCTCATATTAAATGTGGAATCCACTAAAACCCCAAGCATTTTGCACGAGACCATTGTCTAGTCATACATCCCTTACCCATTCCATACTTGTGAAGTAGACTGTTTGAGCCCAAGGATAGAACTTTACCATCTTTTAAATAATGTATTCAAGCATTCTGCTATAGTTTCCAGATTCTACCCTTTTCCCTTTTAAAAAAAATCAGAATATTCTTTTATTTATAATTTCAAATTTTTATTATTTTATTCTGGATTAATAAATGCTGAATAGAATGAGCATTTCCATATATATAATGGAAGAGAAGAAGAGGGCTGTTAAAGAGACTACAAATCTCCATTATGTAGAGTTAGTTTTTTAAAAAGTATATAATAAATTCAACGTGTAATTTTGAAGTTGTCCTACTTGTCTGTGATTCCTTTTGGCCTTTCTTCCCTACTGTACATTAAGAAAAAAATCTTAACAATTTGGAACTATACCTAAAAAGCTATTAAACTGTACAGATCCTTTGACCCAGAAATTCCACTACTAGATCTATACCTCAAAGAAGAGGGAAAGGATCCATATGTCCAAATGTATTTGTAGCAGCTCTTTTTGTAGTGGCAAAGAATTGGAAACTGAGGGGATGCCCATTAATTGGGAAATGGCAGGTCAAGTTGTGGCATATGAATATGATGGAATACTGTTGTGCTATAAGAAAAGATGAAGGGGTTGGTATAAGAAAAACCTGGGAAGACTTGTATGAACTGATGAAAATGAAGTGAACAAAATGAAAACATTTTATATAGTAACAACAATATTGTAAAGACAAATAACTTCGATCGATTCAATGACCAGCCACAATTCCAAAGGATGATGATGAGACATATCATGCACCTTCTGACAGATAGCTGATGAACTCCAAGTGTGGATTGAAGCAGCATATTTTCTTCTCTTTTTTTCTTTTTCTTCTTCTTTTTTTAGACATGTCTAATGAGAGAATATATTTTGCATGACTATACATATTTGTAATGGGTTTTATTTTTCTTGCTTTCTCAATGGGGACAGAAAGGAAAAGTGAGAGAATTTGAAACTGAAAATAAAATAAAATAAACATTTAAAAAATACTTAAATAATTCCCTTTTCTTTCTTGGCAACCCTATCTCTCACCCTCTCCCTCCACTGAAAAAAAGAAAGAAAAAGAAATCCTTTGTAACAAATATGCACAATCAAGTAAAACATATTCCTACACTGGCTATGTCCAAAAACATATAGAACAGTTGCTCTTTTCCAGTCTTTTCAGACCTCTTCTGTTCTCCAAGATCTTTCAAAGATTACCACCAGCCACTCAGCAATTATGTCTTACAGTTCTGGGGTTTGGCTCCCCCCTCCACAGTACTCCAGGATTTAGTTTGTATAGACTTGGTAACTTGAACTCTCAGTTGAAGGCAGCTAGATGGAATCAGAGCTTCTTCTCATTATCTTGGTTCTTGTACACCACTAGCCATTTTTGTTCCAGGTCCAAATATCATTTTCCTTAGAAGAGAAGATAGAAGCAAAATAATAATTAAGTAGTTCAACTTCATCAACAACTATTATAATTATTCTCTCTGTTCCATTATCTGCCTTGTTCCTACTTTGATCTTCCTCTTGCTCCAAAACATTTTTATGTAAATAGTATTTTTTCCAACTATATGTGAAGATAATCTTCAACCTTCATTTTTTAAAAGATTCTGAGCTCCAAATTTTTCTTCCTCCCTTCTTCCCTCCCCTCCTGCCCAAGACAGCAAGCAGTCTGATATAGGTTATATATGTACAATCATGTTAAACATATTTCCACATTAGTCATGTTGTGAAAGAAGAAACAGGTCAAAAGGAAAAAAAAACATGAAAAAACAAAAAAGTGAAAATAGTATGCTTTGATCTGTATTCATACTACATCAATTCTTTCTGTGGATGTGGATAGCATTTTCCATCATGAGTCTTTTGGAATTGTCTTGGATCATTGTATTGCTGAGAAAGGCTAAGTCTGTCCTAGTTGATCATCACACAATGTTTCTATTACTGTGTACAATGTTGTCCTATTCAGCTCATTTCACTCAGCATCAGTTCACGTTAAGTCTTTCCAGGTCAAAAACATTTTTAAAACCATTTTTATTTCCAAGGTCATGTGTTGTCCACCCATTAGAATAAAAATGATATACCACATAAAAATGAGTCTTTATCTGGGAGGCCATGAATAGTATACCACCAAAAGGTGAGATGCACTTGGGATTCTGATTGAAGGTGAAAGAATATGAAACTGGATGATTTCCTATAGGAACAGGTCTTGGCCAAGACAGGGAGGCCAAGTACAGCAGTGAGCGTAAGTCATCCTGGTGAAAGTATCTACTACCACCACGTAGCAGGTCCATAACAAAATCTAACATGATTACCATGTAGGGACAGTGAGGAGTCAACAATGGTGGAAAAATGTCTAATTATTACCCCATAGCTCATGAATATACTTGACACAGCTGGACCTACAAGCAGAATTTAGGCTGAAGTTATAGCTTCCTGAAATCTCAGGTGATTGGATAAAAAGTCTTTAAGCAGACTCACGTGACCCACCACCGAGCCCTCATAGCCAAAGACGAGCACTGTCTATCAATCCTTGCCACAAAGAATACAGGCATGAGGGAAGGAACAAAAGGAAAAAGCCCATACCTGAAACCATACCTCCAGTTCTAAGAAAACAGGCACACCCATGCACAATATATTGGTGGAGCTACAAATTGGTCCTTCCATTCTGAAAAGCAGTTTGAAACTAAAACTAAAACATCCTATGCAGACCCTCAGATCCAGCAATGCCACTACTAGGTCTATACCCCAAAGACATCAAAGAAAGAAAAAAAGGACCCATATGTGCAAAAGATATTTACAGCAGATTTTTATAGTGGCAAAGGCCTGGAAAATAAGTGAGCACCCACCCATCAAATAGAGAATGACTAAACAAATTAAAGGATATGGATGTAATGGAATGCAACTGTGCTATATAATAAATGATGAAAGCAATGATTTCAGAGACATGTGGGAAAACTTGTATAAACTGATTCAGAGTGAAGTAAGCAGTACAAGAAATATAAATTTCATAATAGCAACATTGTAAAGACAAGCAACTTTGGAAGTTAACTTAAGAAATCTGATCAGGGCAATGAACAATCGTGATTCCAGGGGACTGATGAAGAAGGATTCTACCCATGACAGTGAAGTAATGGATTCAAGGGGTAGGATGAGACATGTTTGAACATGGCCAGTGAGGGAATTTGTTTTGCTACAATGATTTTGTTTTTCTCTTTTTTCTCCCAGTGTGGTAGGGAGAAATATGAAGGAAAATAAATGCTTTTTCATTTTTTCAAATTAAATTTTAAAATTTAAATTAATTCCCCTCCTGTTATTTTTTATTTTTATATTCTCTCCCCCCTTCCATAATGTGCTCCACTCATTAAGAAAGCAAGAAATATGATACCTATTATACAATAATAAAACTTATATCAATATTAGTCATATTTGGGGGGGAGGCAAGAAAAAAATAAATAAAAAATATACTTCAGTGTCATAATGGTAATCAGGGTAGGGCTTTTTTGCTGTTTTCTCTTTTGGAATGTTAAGGCAATCAAGTGCTTTTGAGTCTTGACTTTCAAATGTAATAGCAAGCAAAGTGGAACTTTTTGCTGTTTTTTGTTTGAGTGCTTCTCAGCAGTAAGGCCATTGAATGCCTTTGAGTGAGTCTTGCCTTTGTTTCAATCATGATTCTTTGATCGAATCGGGAGTCTTAAGTCATGAGAGGGCCTAGGTCACATGGGTTTGAGTTGCATGGTTGTGATGCCCTCCGATCCTGAAAAAGGGGATATATACTCTGAGGTTAGCATTTTGTTTGAGGACTTTCACTCACTGGAATAGTATCATGTGATTTGACCAGACAAGACTCTGGGTAGCTGCTGTTTAGGAGCCCCCTGGCTTTGAAAAACCCAGATGTTGTTGCTTCTCTCTCTGATAACTATGCATGTATTGCTATGGATAGGCTGGTTTGTGTTATTTGCTCTGTTTATATAATTTCATTATCTGGAGATGGATAACATTTTGTATCATGAGTCCTTTGGAGTTGTGGTGAACCACTGTATTGATCAGAGTAGCTAAGTCTTTCACAATTGATTATCATTACAATATTGCTGTTACTATGCACAGTGTTCTCTTCACTTCAGTTTGCATCAGCTCATATAAGTCTTCCCAGGTTTTTCTGAAATCATCCCCTTCATTATTTGTTACAACTCAATAGTATTCTATAACATTCATATACCATAACTCATTCAGCCATTCCTTAATTGATGGGCATCCTTTCCATTTCTAATTCTTTACCACCACAAAAAGAGCTGCCTGTTACAAATATTTTTTGTACAGATGGGCCCTTTTCCCTTTTCTTTGATCTTCTTGCCTCCTGTCCTTTTAGATGAAGGCACTGTGATTATGTAGAGGGTAGAGAGCTAGGCCTGGGTATGAGTGTCCTACACCTGCTGCTATAGATTCACTCATGTAAATTTAGCCAAGATTTAGTGGCCATGATTTATAGGCTGTACAAGGATCTGTCAGTGGGATTGATCCAGTGAATGCTCAGCTTTGGTTTTCATGACAACACAACGGCCTAACTACTGTAGGGTGTAGGCGATTATGAAATTGAAACTTCTGAAACGTAATGCCCCGTCAGAATCTCTTTATCAGTTGAACTGCTTGGCAGAGAGAAGGTGCTCCAGATTTTTATGGTCAATGTGAATAATAATGGGGTACTGTGCTCCCTTGAGGTGGTATCTCCATGCCTCCAGGGCAGTTTTAGCTGCCAGCAGCTCCTTCTTCCAGATTGTTGTTAGGCTGTTTTTCTTCTGTATCACTCAGCTTTCAGAAGTGCCTACAGAGCTGGGGCATTGACACAGGTAGAGTAGCCTTGGAAACCCTGGATATGTCCATTTCTGTGACAATCCACCACTCTACCTAGCAAGATAGTAGCTGAAGTAAACTAGTCTTTAGGTTAATAACCTTGCTTTCTTTCTCTGCTGTATACTAGAAAGCCTTAGAGTGTTTTAGGAGATTCATGTGAAGTGTCTCAGGGTGAAGTTGGGTTATAAAGCAATAGGTGAGCCCTTGATGTGAAGGAAGGACTTCAGGCCTTTCATGAAGACTGGGATCCTCCTTGATAGTAAGGTATCCATCTTGTATGAATCCATACAGACTCTCTCATGGCTTATTATGTGTCCTAGAAACCCTTTCCTCTCCTTAAACAGGCATTTCTCCAGTTTGGCAATTAACTGGCGCTTGGTGTGGGCAGTTCAGGACAATGCATCATGATGGGCAAAATCAGAGAAATAGAGATTATCATCAAGATAAGCCACCAGCTCTGATACAATAGGCCTTTAAATCCCTGAATTCATGACCCTTTGAAAGACAATGGTGGCCATTTCACTCCTTTGCAGAAGTCCACAGTGTGGAATATTACATAAATTTTAAGACTTTTTTGATGTACTGATTGGTTTTGCTGGGTTTTTTTTTCCTCTTCTTCTTCTTTTTCTTTAAAAAAAACTCTATGTTACATAGGATAGCTCTCTGGGAGATTGGGGGGGTGGTGGTGCCGTGGAAGGACATTATAAAATAAAACTTTGTGATATAAAGTCAAAAGATTAACATATACACACATACAATCGGGGCATTAACCAAATGAAATAACTCAGTTTTGGTTTGGTTTTTTTTTTGGAGGCAATCAGGGTGAAGTGACTTGCCCAGGGTCACACATCTAGTAGGTGTTTGAGGCCACATTTGAACACAGGTCCTCCTGACTCCAAGATCAGTACTCTATCCACTGCACCACCTAGCTACCCCTAAATCAGTTTTCATATAGGCTCTGAAAGGCTGCCTTCCATTTGCAGTTCTTCTATCTCCAGACCTGTGTATAGCCCCCAGAAATTCAAAATCACCCCTGCCAACTAAACTGTTCCATTGGCTATTGAGGTTAGGTGGTACTGGTCCTGAATAGCAAGGGCATTCACAGTTCTTTTGTCACTACAGAATCCTAATTCCCCGTTATTTTTACCAAGTGACCACAGGGCGATAGTAGAAGAGTTGGAAAGATGGAACCTTTACTTCTTTTCCAAAAACTTCTTTGGGCTCATTATCTCTGACCAGATCATTGAGTAAATATTACAGACCAGGACTGGAGCCCATGGAACTAGATTTATCACACAATCAGTCTAGATGGGGGCAACTTGTCTTCATCAGTTGAAGGAAGCACCTCTCTATAAGTTCTGAGTCTGGAGAAGGAAATCTGGCTCAGGATCTAACCTGAGAATGTGACTGAATATAGCATTCCATAGTTCTAGACAATGCACCCAGCAATACTGGGGGGAGAACTGACCACTCAGTTTGGCTACCAAAGAGAGGGAGGAGCGGGTTACAGTAAGCTGAGCACCTAGCAGTGTTTCCTCACTGGGATCCACAAGGGACACAGCTAACCAGGACTCCTAATAATCCCACCACAAGGCAGACTGAAAGTAGGACCCTGACCTGCTTGTTTTACTGTTTGCTTATTATTTGCATTGTGGCTGCAGCTGGATCTCCACTGTAATTTCAACTTTTCTATTTCTTATGTATAAAATATATAGAACTCCATTGCAAAAGCCTAAGGGTTTTCTGCCCCTAAGCAGTAGCTGGTTATTAGCCTAGTCTAGCTGAATGTCAGGCTTTGTTGAGTCCTCAGGGAACTTTTTGTTCTATTGGAATATTTCTTATTTTATATTTTTGCCATTTTGCTTTATTTCATTTTATCTTATTTTGTGTCTAGACATATAAATCACTTATTAAGCACTTATTATGTATCATGCACTGTGCTAAGTCCCAGGGATACAAATACAAGCAAACATGGTCCCTCCCCTCAAGAAGCTTCCATTCTAATGTGGGAAGATAACACACAAGAAGGAGCTTGAAAGGGGAGGGATCAAGGCTGCTGCCTAAAAGGTGAAGAAGTTGACTGAGTGAGTTAAGCCAGGAATGAAGTAAACATGTTTGGGCCCCTCATGACATGGCAATCCAGGTTTTCTATTTCCTTGGATTTTTCAACAGATAATAGAAAGCATCAATGCACAGTATATGGCACATATAGAAGTCTGAAAGCCCCCAGAGAAACTTTCCTTGTTTTCCCAAGTAGACTTCTCACTTCAGACCCAGAGGATCCTGAAAAGACTGCCTTCTTTTAGTTTTTTTAAAGTCAATTGGGGTTAAGTGACTTGTCCACGGTCACACAGCTAGTTAAATGTATGAGGCCACATTTGAACTCAGGTCCTCCTGACTCCATGGTTGGTATTCTATCCACTGCACCACTTAGCTGCCTCAGGATTGGCTTCTGTAAGAGAGTGGATGACCCCCCCCTCAAAATAGAGCTCCTGATTTGGCAGAATTTCAGGTTTAAGCTCCTTCCCAGAGGCACAGTAAAGCCCATAGCTCCAGAACTATCCAATGCTTGAACTATCCAATGGCTTTATTCAGTCATCCAAACACATAATCTTTTGACACCAATCCAGCCTCCAAACATTCCTATCTGGGGTCTGAGAAGGAAGGAGACCCACAGAGCTGGCTATCAGAGCTCGAGCAAAGAGTTTCTAAGCAAGGTTGGAAACTATCCATGCCCCACTTGAAAATTTTGCCTTCTGTATTTTACTGGATACTGTCCAATAGAGATTTTACTATAACACCTGCAACCTGTCACAAAAGGAATAACTACATGCCATGGAGAGTGGTATTTTTTGGCATTAAAAATACGTGCAGTAAACGAAAGGCATCCTTCCTGAGCCAGTGAAGCCTGTTTGAATACCTAGTTATTCCATTTATTTGTGCAGTGCATCCTGTCTTTCAAGGCTTTTAAAAAACTTTTGGGTCAGGGTTCATGATTTATCTTGATAATATCTTCATATGTTCTTGGGATTCTGCATAGCTAAAACATCACAAATATATGAATTTTTTAAAAATAATATTTAAACATATTCCCCATTGTCCTCTCTTCCCCTACCCCTACTCCCCGGCCTCATAATATTGCATCTTAGGCTGCTGCCTGTCCTACCTGCCCATAATGTCAGCTTTGCTATCTCTCCTCAAGTCTAATTTTAAAAGAAGGAAGGAAAAAGGAAGGAAGGAAGGAAGGAAGGAAGGGAGGGAGGGAAGGAGGGAGGGAGGAAGGAAAAAGAAGTGATCTTAAATTGAACCTTAAGGCTACATAGTAGCAAAGGAACAACACAGGATCTTTACATGTTTCTAAAATTCTCTTAACTTCTGTCTGCCTTTAGTATAGATTTGGGCAAATAGATCTATTCCTCATCATGGCAGAACTATAAGTGCTTCTTTCATTGTCGATTTCCTCCTCTTATCATGAGAAGAAATGATAACTCACATTTACTTAATTTTTCAAGGTTGACAATTCACTTGATTTACAAAAACTCTCCAACACAGCATAGCACAAGTATTTTTATCCCCAAATTACAGATGGGAAGACTGAGGCTCTGAGAGGTTGGCTTGGACAGGTTCATAGGACTATAAAGTACCATCGCTGGAATTTGAACCCAGATCTCCTGATGCCATGTCCAACACTCTTTCCTTCTACCTGTACAAAACAAAGGACTTCAGGACAAAGGTTGTCATACACCCATGGGATTATTCCAGCCACTCAAATTCTGCCTTGATAAGGAATGGATTGATTTGTCTAAATCTATTCTAGAGACAGACTGAAGTTAAAGGAATTCTAAAGACTCATGGTGTTGTATGTTCTTCCTTTGTCCCTGCGTAGCCTCAAAGGCCCTCTGAAGACCGTCTCTTCTTTTTTCTTTTTTTTTTCCAAAATTGGACTTGAGGAGAGATAGTAGAACTGGCATATGGGTAGGTAAGGTAGGCAGCAGCCTAGAATGCAATATACAAAGCTGGTGATGAGGGACAAAGAACAATGGGAGATCATTTTAATATTATTTTTAAATACATTCGCTTAGACTCATTTGGCTCATTCTGAATTGGAGAATACAGCCATAAGCCTCACAAGAACAGGAAAGTCACAACAGACATTGTGCCAAATTCTAGCCTTCTGAGAAGAAATTATTTGAGTACCAGAAGCCAATTAAAGAGGAGTTCCTGAATCCCTGTCTATATCCCTTTTCAAATGTGCAAGTAGGCAACCTGAGCATGGCTTTGAGAAGCTGCAGGACAAGCTAAACAACATATAAACCCCTTTGCACTTATCCTCCAAAAGCAGCCCCTGCTCTCCCCAGGTTCCTAGTTCATCTGTTCTGTTGTTGCCTGAGAACACTCTAACTAGGATTCCCACAGCACCCTCCTCATCAAGTCGGTCAGTAAGTCATTCCCTCAGCGAGCACTTACTATGTGCCAAGCAGTGTGCTAAGCAGTGGGGATACAAAGAAAGCAAATGATAATCCCTGCCTTCGAGGAGCTTATACACAAATGACAGAAACAAAATGAAAACAACTTTATTAAAACAGGCTACAACAAAGTAAGGGGGAAGGGGATAAGAGGGCAGGGGTGGGTGATAGAAGGGAGGGCAGAATGGGGGAAGGGGTAACCAGAATGCATGCTATCTTGGGATGGGGGGTAGGGAAGAGATGGGGAGAAAAATTGGAACTCAAAATCTCGTGGAAATGAATGTTGAAAACTAAAAATAAATTAAATTTAAAAACAGGCTATGTATAGCCTGTGTATATGTATATATGTGTGTGTGTGTATATACATATGTACATATATGTGTGCACATAATGTTTAAACTGGGCATAGTCAAGCAAGGGAAAGCACCAGTATTAAAGGAGAGGACACTAATTGTTCTGCCCCTATATGTAATTGTCCTCTAGATTTCTTACCAGTTGATTCTGGTATTGATATATAAATTAACATTTATTTTTGTTAAAATTTATTTTACTTTTAACTTCTGGAATAAAACAAACATTTCCATAGCATAGTACAATAAAAATGATGGCTGCACGTGAAGCTGCAAATCTACCATGCACAACTTGCCATTCCTTTCAAATATACACCAAAATTACTCTGTAAATTTCTTTTTTATCTAATGTTTATCTGACAATAATCCTAGTTTATGCTTATGAACACTGAAAGGAAATTTTGCTTTCTTCTTTCTTTAAATCTTTTTGAGAATCTTTAAAGATTCTCAGTTTCATTCGTGAGACTATTTTTTCCACCAATTCAACTCTTCACACTCCAATAGATGGTCTACATGAGTTGCTATGGTTCAAAAACTTCATCAGCTGGTAGAAAGCCTTCTTAATAGATGGACCAGTCTCTCTGAACTCCCCTACAGAATTGTTAGCTCTCCTTGAGGACAGGGATTTCATTCATCCTCAGCACTTAGCATAGTACCTGGCATCTAATAAGCCCTTAATAGATGCTGACTGATTAGCGAGGCTAGTCCTCAGACAACAAATGCACAGGCCATTTCTAGTGCACATTTGAAGCCTTTGCCACTTGATGGGGCCTGCTAGAGCTTGCACTGTCTTGGCGTATCCTTTGAGAACTCAGTCATCTCTGTTCAACAGTGAAATGTTGGAATAAGACTTCGGTTGGGGAGGGAAGTTTATGTGCATTAAAAGCTAGGTTGTTGGGCTGGTCTTTTTTTTTTTTTCCCAGCAATCTATTGACCCGAATGCTCTATTAACTGGCAATCCAAAGCCTATGCCCTCAGGCACAATAATGAGATATTTGCAATAATAATTGAGTTACTACAAGATATGAATCAAGTCAAGATTAAACTAGAGATTTCATATAAGACAATGATTCCCAACAACCGTGCCTGGAAGGTTTCCAAGCTGATTGCTATCGCTATACTCATATGGCTGTTGTGCTACCATTTGCCAAGATTCACAGCAGAAAATAGAGTGTAGCCGGTTTCAATGTACCCTCAGCTGCTCCACTCAAGAATCTATCCCACACTGAGGCTTCACTATCATTTCTTTCTACCCATGGTGATCCTAACACCTTAGGAAATAAAAAGTGACTTCCGTTAATAAAAAGATGGGGAGGGGGAAGGAGAGACTGTTTCTATTGTGCAGCTAGATCACAGGATCTAGAATCAGGAAAGTCTGAGTTCAAATCCTGCCTCAGACACTAGTTCTGTGATTCTGGGTAAGTCACTTAACCATTGCCTGCCTCAGTTTCCTTATCTGTAAAACAGGAATAAAAACAGCACCTACCTTCCAGAGTTGTTGTGAGGACCAAATGAGATATTTGTAAAGTGCTTTACAAACCTTAAAGGACTATATAATTATTATTGTTAAGTATAGTTTATTGTATCCTAATTCTTTAAAAATTAGTTGTACATGCACTAAAACACGATTTTATGATTCAGGAATCATAAAAGTTGGACCATTTATGGGCTATGGTTGTCTTTTTCAGGTGTGGATTGGGTTTAAGGGGTGTTGAGGACCCTTGTATCCGAGATTTTGTGAGTACATGATAGATATAAGAGCTTTCAATTTACAAAAAGACAGCATTCACTTACTCTGATTAATGGCAGAGTTTCTCAGGATCAGAAATTTATAGCTGAAACAAATCTTAGAGGCCAATATTTTAAACCCCCTCATTTTACAGATGAGAAAATTGAGTCACAAAGAAATTACGGGCCTGGCCCAGGGTCATACCGCTAATGTGTTCCTGTAGCAGGTTTGGAACTTCAGTTTTCCTGACTCTGAAATCCAGTTCTTTGCATTCCTTGCCCTTGTCTTCTATAACACCTTTTGGCAATTAGTCACATATTGGTCTATGATATCTCTTATATTGTTAACATTTTTTAAGTACAAGAAGATTATAACTAGCCCTCTGTTGTTGATGACTTAGGCAATCATCTTCCTAAGGGCCAGAGGCTGTCCTACATATCCCTCAGAGTTTCTCAAGGATCCATTTTTCTGTGCTTTCTATTTTTTTTTACCAAAAAGTAATTCCTAGAATTCATAATCTTATATCTATGACCATAAGCATATGGGAAAGCCAGGAATTTGCATCACAGTGTGGTGTAGTGGAAAGAGTGTAAAGGTGTAGAACTTGGGTTCAAATTCTGTTTCAACTGTTTCTTACCTATGTGACCTTGATCAAGCTTCTTCTCTTGGATTTACTTTCCTCATCTATAAGATGAGGGGTTAGATCACCTTGGAGATCTTCTCCACCTCTAAATCGATGATCTGGTGATCCTATTAACTTTGCTAATGATGACTGATAACTTTTAAGAACTCAGCAGATTCAAAGAGCGAGGTTAGGTGGTGGGTGGGATGTCACTCCACTACCATATGTTCAGTGGCTTCCCTTGGCCAAACGTAGCCCAGTGAGGCTTTTACCTGCATCTTGCATGGGAGGATACAGATTTAATTTGGGTGCCTGGTTTATAGAAACTGTTTAGCGTGCGTGCATCTGTTATGCTGGATCACACCTGGTGTCTACATAAACAAGGCTTTGGCAAGGATTCCTACCTCTGGGATGGAGGCCTGAGAATTTCAAGCTGAAAACATGGCAGTGTTGCAAAGATGCTTCAAATAGCCTGTCTCACCAGTGCAGTAAATGAACCTGCTTGTTCTCATGTTAAATGCTTCATGAAGATCTTACTGGAAGCAAAAGGGGAAGGAATCCCTAAATAGCTCGGCATCCAGCACGCCACAAATAATAATGCTGGGAACGTGTAAATGGGAAGCACTTCAAGGAGAAAAAGGTGCAAAATAGAATGAAAATCCAGCCCCGATGCCAGCCATTGCCTCCTATTTTGTTAGCATCTTCCCAGGGAAATTGCTTAATTATAAAATATGATTGACATCCCTGGTGTCAGCAAGCTAAACACATCACGTGACTTTTGTTCCAAGAGTCTTCACTGCTTTCTCCATGTTGCGCATCATTTCTATAAATTGTAGGATGCCTGATATTTCTTGTTATTGGAAACAAATAAGTGATAACTTTACACAATGTAACTTGGTCCTTGGAAGGAAGGTCTCTCTACAGCCCTTTCATAGCTTCAGCAATTTACCAGAGTTTGTGATAAGAACAAAATACATTTCCTACAGTCAGTCTCTTCTGAGTCTCTCTCATTCTTATCCTCTGCTCTTTTTTTCCCCAAAAACTCTTTTCTTCTCTTCCTTTTTTGTTAGTTTTAGTAAAAGATGATGCAAATGAATGACATAGGTAGAAAAGATTTCCTTTTTAAAAATGGGTATATGTAATAACTAACCACCTAACATCCAAGCAATTGGATATTTTTTTCTCCTGCCTCCAAGTTTCTCTGGGGAGTGCTAGAAAGCCAGGCTAAAATACCATGAAAAAAAGAAAGGTCAGTGATTAAGAAGTCTAAGGTGTATTTTTGAGCAAAGAGAGGAAAACAAGAATGAAATCTATAGAAAAGATAGGGTGGGGGAGAGAGGAGGGAGTTTTCACCTCTTAATTTTCAAAATAGTTGCATTAAAATAATAAATATTTAATAATTTTATAAATCTATAAATAATATATTACTACTAATAATAACATTATTGTAGTTATATATAATAATTTAATAAAAATTAAAATTGTAAAAATTGTTCTATGTCCCTGAAAGAAATATTTCTTTGCTTTATATTAGATCTAAGCTGAATATCTCATTGCCCCATTCCTCCAGTGCACTAGTTTGTTCATAGCATCCATGACGATTAATTAACACTAATGAATCCTGGTTTGTGGTGTTAATCTGCCACCCAGCATAAAGCCTCCTCAGGAAGATGAAAAAAAGTCAAAGACTTCACCTTGAAGCCAGTTTAAATTAGTGTTAGTTTGATTTGTTTTAATTGAAAGACTGGGCCTTTATCCTAGATGTTTATATTTCTATCTGTAAACTTTTATAATCTCCTACTTGTGGAGAGAAGAGTCTTTGTGTCAGCAGTTTACTGAAAATGCTGTTGAAGCAGTTGGCACCCAGACAGGCATATTTCAATCAAAATCTATACAGCCTCATTAAGAAGCAATGCCCATTAACTGGGGAACAACTGAAAAAAAAATGTGGTATATAAAACAATATTATTGTGCTGTGAAAAATAAAGACTATGAGGAATTTCTAGGAACAGAAGACTTGTATGAAATGATGCATGATAAAGTAAGCAGAACCAAGAAAACAATATATACAATGATAACAATAATGTAAATGGAAAAAATACCAAAAAAGAGCAAAGTGCTGAGTATTGCTAATGATTAATCTTGGCCTTATGCGAAGGGAAGAAGAACTAAATTTATCCTTTTGGTAGAAGGATGGGAGACTATGGGTACAGAGTACTGTATACTGGAGTCAGGAGGACCTGCGTTCAAATCCAGCCTCCGACATTTGACACACTTACTACCTGTGTGACCTTGGGCAAGTCACTTAACCCCAATTGCCCTGCCTTTCCCCCTCCAAAAAAAAAAAAGAATACTGTATACAGAGTCTGATTTGGTCACTATATTGGTTAGTTTTGCTTAAATGTTTCCCTATTTTTATTTTGTGGGATTTTATTATTATTATAAGAAAGAATTCATGGGAGTTGCAGCATATCTATAAATGGAAGTAGCATAATATATCAGTGTAATGTGGAAGGTCTAGGTTCCTAGAAAAAGGACCACCACCAAGATGTTACATAAGGAATGCACTCCCACTCACTAATTTAGCTCTTGAGTCCCTACTAGTGTGTTTTCATTTACACAAACCATTTTCTTACAATGATGACACTTCTGGGTCTTAAACATAACTATTTGTTAGCAAGACAAAAGAAATAAATATATCACTTGCATTCATATTAAATCAAAGGCAAGAATAATAAATATATTAAGATCTACACATAAACCAGCATGATCATGTCCTGTGAACTCAGTATCTGTGGAGAGGAATAAACCTACCTTTTATAGAAACCTATAAGGGAAACACATGTAGAAGGAAAATCCATGTATTTTAGATAACTCAGAATGCAGGACTTCAAGCTTTGATGTTATTGTTCAATTCAAAAACATACACCATACACAGCCACTTTTTTTCCTAACTGCCTGTCTACTGATGCTCACCTCTGTCCAAGTGGGAAATCCTCTTCTCGTCTCTCACCAATAAAGCACTAGTCCTTAATTTCATCATTTATTCTCCAGATAGATGACTTTTCATTGTGTGAGTTTTACTTTCTTGAGTCTTAAACAGTTACATGCAAATGAGCTGGGGTACCATAATGCACTGTAGCTCCAACCATCAGTAAGTTCTCAAAATGGTATTTTGTCATATGCTATGTCCTAGAAAACTGTTTCTCTATACTTATACTTTTCAGTTTTTAATAAATAAAAGTTCTTTCTCTGATTCCTTAAACCAAAGATCTTTGCCTGGGGTCCATGAACTTAAAAGAATTGGTAACCATGTTTCAATATAATTTATTTCTTTTATAATTCTATGCATTTTGTCTTAAGCATTTAAAAACATTCTGAGAAAGGATCCATAAGTGTCATCAGACTACCAAAGGGTACATGACACAAAAAAGTTAAGGTCAGAACTGCCATATCATGAGAAGCCCCAGCCGCACTGCTCACTTCCCTCCCAGATTACTCTCCAGGCCACTTCACTTTCATACCTGTTGCCTTGCTCCTGTGTGAATACAATCTCCCTCCCCACTTTCTACCTCTTTTTATGTGTTGTGTTCCCCCATTAAAATGTAAACTTCTTGAGAGTATTCACTGACTTGTTTTCTTATTTTTGAATCTCCAGCATGTAGTACAGTGCCTGGGACATAGTAAGTGCGTAATAAATATTCTATCTATCTATCCTTCTATCTATCTAAGAATACATGCTTTAAATCATCAAACTGTTTAATTTCAATGAAGCATCAGTCTAAATCCTTTATGTGATTTAAATCATCTTTATACTACACTTTATTTTCTGTTCCAAACTGCTAAAATCTCATTTGACAACTGTGTTTCTTTAAATACATACTTTATTGATTTTTATTAAACCAGCTATTTTGCTAATCTTTTAGGCATCAAATTGTTCATGTATGAAAGAGGAAATATTTTCCATTCTCTACCAATTTACTGAACACTTTTTCTTTATGCAAAAAATAGTTTTATGTTCCATGTGAAGGGACTTTACCTTAAAGGAATAATACCTTGTATTGTAAAAAGAACTGGCTTTCGAGTGAGAAGATTACAGCCTGAGATTCAAATCTCACCTCTGCCATTTACTACCAGTGTGAGTTTGGCCCTCAGTTCCCCATCTGTAAAATGGAGGGGGAAGGAGCTAGGTGGTTCAGTGGATAAAGCACCAGCCCTGAAGTAAGGAGGACCTGAGTTCAAATCCAACTTCAGACGCTTACTAGCTGTGTGACCCTGGGCAAGTCACCTAACTCCGACTGCCTCAGAAAAATTGGGCAAAGAGAGTTAGACTGATTGATTTTTGTGGTCCTACATCCCTTGATCCTATGACTTTTCAAAGGAATGTCACAGAATGCCAAGTATGTGAATAAGAAGCAGGAAAGGTTGTTACTTAAGGAATTAGCCCTACTTGCACAGTTTACTTAGGACAGGGGTGGGGAACCTGCAGCTTCACAGCCACACATTGCCCTCTAAGGCCTCAAGTGTGGCCCTTTGACTGAATCTAAACTTCATAGAACAAATCTGCAATAAAAGGATTTGTTCCCCACTCCTGACTTAGGGCAAGACTATTGAAACACTTGTGAGCTGACAGTTCTTTTGAAACTCTGCAAATGCCAATGACACTTCAAATGGGGTATATGTGTCTCCATTTTCTTTAAAAAATATGAACACATCTATTCAAAACCGATGTAATCTCTGCAATCTGCATTTCGTATATAGCCCATGACATCAGAGGTAAAGCATATAATCATAGAATCCTAAGCAGTTAATTTGTCCAACTCTTAGCAGAGGAAGAATACCCTTGACAATATTCTCAATAATGCCTCCAATTGAAGACCTCCAGTGATAGGAAACTAACCACCTACTAAAGCAGCTTTTGGACAGCACCGTCTATGCCTATAGATATCTATACGTCATACATAGTTTTAAATTCTGCATTGTTGCTTTGAATGCATTGATATAACTAAGTTTTCCAGGAAGTTTCTCCTCAAGAAATCACCAGCCAAGACTTGTGATTTGGGATCAGAAGAGTTTGATTTGAATCCTATCTATTGGGCAACTTGTTCTTTCTGGACCTAAATTTCTTCATCTTTAAAATGAGGAGATTGGACTAGGAGATCTCTAAGGTCCCCACAATTCAAATGGTCCTAGAATATTCATCTCATCTAGCCTAAAAAATGATATATGTTAATTCCCCTAAGAAATCAACTACCCAAAGGATCTTTACAGCTTTTGTCACAAAACCACTTAAATGTGCACCAGTGTAACAGCTCAGACTGGAAATTCAATCTCTCTGTTTGGGAGACATTTATTTTAGCATCAGAAACCTAGCTGATTACAAACCTATTGGATCTACCTGGTGTTGAGCAAAAAAAAAGTAATTGACTTATATTTCTAAGGTCATGTCACACATGAAGTACATAACTGAAGTTATAGTAATAGGGACAAAAATATAATTCCTTAAGTAGTATGGCTACTTACTGATTTCCTACAAGGAGACTACTAGCTAATATCTTGGACAAACACTCATATGGAAAATGAGCCAAGCCCAGAATTGAACAGGAGAAGAATAGACTGAATTGCTTTTTGGAAATTACAAATGTTTTTTCAGTAGCCTTACTTTTCTCTCTGAAAAATTTATCCTTTTTTATCATAAGCTTAACAATCAGCAAACATTTCAAGATATGAAGAAGAAAAGAAAGAGAATTGAATAAGTAACCCTAAGTTTCTGCTTCTCAAAAGAATACAATATTAAGTTTTACAAGACAATAACAAAATGGTCCTATTTATGTCTCCTTCACTACTTTTTGTTTTCTATGCATTTTAAAAAATGTTTTATTGATACTTCGTTGGGGTGAGTGAAAGAGAAAAGTGGAAGATGACAAGGAGGTGGCAAATCTAGCATCTGGGAAGATGCCGGTGCCCCTGACAGTAATTGAGAGGTTCAGAAGAAGGGACAGTTTGGGAGGATAAGGTCATGCATTATGATTTAAACATGTTGAGTTTGAGATGTCTATGGGACATCTAGTTTGAAATGTGCAACAGGCAATTGGTGATGGACTGGAGGAAAGGAGAGAAATGAGGAATGGATAAATAGGTTCTACCTCAATCTGAGTTCAATAATCATCTCCATGCAGATGATTCCCAGCACACATTCTTCATTGATATCCATGTGATGTCAAGAGAAATACCAGAGAACCCCCTTAGGAGGATTTATAGAAGAACACACGTAAGAGAGTTGCGCAGATATGACTGGTGTATGATTGGTATCATTGAATTTATACATCAGTGAGATCCCAGATCTCTCAAAGCATCCTCATTTTAGATTATTCATTATTATATATTCATATTTAGATTATCCATTCCACTTAAATTCTTTCGAGAGCCCAGAGATAGGAAAGCTTATCTATTTCCCTATGATAATCACTTTATCCCCTCAGTGAATAGTGATTGTAATACTTTACTTGTCTATAGCATTTTAATCTTTACAAAGCACTTTCCTTACAAAAACCATGTGAGAAGAGTATCATCCCTATTTTACAGATGAGGAAACCGAGGCTGAGTGGCCAATAACTATTCTCTTCTCCCCGATATAATTCTTATTTTGCTTAACATTGCTCTCTGTGCCTCTGTCATAAACAGTCTATTGCAAGGCCTGAGGATGCAGGCCCTGCATCCTCATCCCTAAGAGATGGTATCCCTCTCTGGACCTGAGTTTCTTCATCAGTAAAATAAGAGGGTTGGATTAGGTCACCTCTGAGGGCCTTTCCAGCTATAATCAACGATCCCTATAACTGACCTTTTCCTGCTGGTTACGATGAAAATTTGTAATACACCAGCGATGGTAGGCAGACTCTGTGAGGAACATCTTTGTGAATTCTACTCTTTGGAATGACAGACATCGCTATAGAAACTGAAAAATTCATATATGACCCAGTCAAACCACTGGTTCTTGGTGCTATATAAATAAACTTTCTAGATCAGGGATGGGGAACCTGTAGCTTTGAGGCCACATATGGCCTTCTAGGTCCCTGGCTGTGGCCTTTTGACTCACTCCAAGTTTTACAGAAAAAAATCAATCGATTAAGAGGATTTGTTCTGTGAAGTTTAGATTCAGTCAAAGGGTCAAACTTGAGGACCTAGGGGACCACATGTGGCCTCAAGGCTGTAGGTTCCCCATCCCCACTCTAGATGATGGACAGCACATTTTACTTCTTTACTTTACATATATGCTATTGTGGACCATGGCTACTGTAGAAACCAATGGAAAGATCACTACTGAACCACTGTGGTTTCCTAGAAAGACCCTTGAAATCGCCAGAATGATGCTTTAGCCCTAGACTGAGGACTAAACCTAAGAAACTCCATATATAATCTTCAGCAAATTATTTCATTTCTCTAAGCCTCCATTTTCCTATTTGTAAAACAAAAATTATAATATCTATGAAAGTAAGATGATAAGGCCAAACAAGACAATCAAGTGGCCAGAACCTTAATTGAAGGATAATGCAGAACTATTACTATTATTACTAATTATTACACCGTATTAATTAGAATTGTTGCTAATACTATTACTATTAAAAATATCAACAAGTACCTGGCAGTCCACCATAGTTAAAGTTCTTGTCCTTTAAAGAAGTGAAACCAAAGCGTACTAAGTGTTCCTCAGAATGAGCACCAGTCTTAAAAGTTCGAGTCTTGGCTCTTGACATTTATTCACTGTGTGACCCAGGGCAAGTTATTCATTCTCTATGAGCCTTTGCTTCCTCATCTGTAAAATGGGTGGAATTATACTCTAACTACTTCTTAGGACTGTTGTAAGGGAAACTCTAAACCCTGAAGTACAGTATTATCATGAAGCTATCATCATCATCACTATTATTCTATCTTTTGGGGGTCTCTCTGTACCTTTATTAGTGCCTAACTTGTGTTATAACTATTTGTATTTATGTCATTTCCTATCTGTCCCAAAGAAATGTTCAGACAGATAGAAGGAGAATGACGTCTGGAATATGTTTAACGTGATTGAACATGTATAACCTATAGTGGATTGCTTGCCATCTTGGGGAGGGGCGATGGGATGAAAGGAAGGAAAAAAAATTGGAATTCAAAATTTTATAAAAAATGAATGTTGAAAACTATCTTTACATGTAATTGGAAAAAACGAAATACTATTTACCTCCCCCCCCCAAAAAAAAGTAGGTTCCTTTCTTATTCTACATTCAACCTGAGACCCAGCTCTAGAACAAACTTTCTTTGAAAGCTTATTTATAAGCTTGTTCAATTTCTGTTTCTGATATAGGGTTGTTCAAATTCTCTTTTTCTGTTACTCTGGGCATTTTCCATTTTTGTAAATATTCATCTATTTTATTTAGATTGTCAGTTTCATTACCATATAGTTGAACAAAATAGCTTCTTATAATTTTTTAGAGTGGTAGCTGCTAATTCTTATGTGATCCTGACTATAGTTCCTTGGTGGTTAAGCCCTTTCTTTATTGTTACTTGCAGTATTTTTTTCCTTGACCTGGATGCTCTGTAATTTGGCACATGATGTTCCTGGGAATTTCCATTTCGGAGTTTCAAGAGTTGACCAGTGCATTCTTTCTATTTTTGTTTTACCTTCTGGTAAAACTGGGCAGTTTTCTATCATGATTTCTTAAAATATGATAACCAGGCTCTTTGGTCATAATTTTTAGGTAGTATAATCATTCTTAGGTTACCTCTCTTTAACCTATTTTCTTGGTAATTTTTAAATATGAAATACCATAAACTTTATTTATTTTTTTCAGTTTTTTTTACTTTGTTTTAGTAGTTCTTGTTATCCCATGGAGTCATTAACTTATGCTTTGTCAATTCTAATTTTCACAAAGTTTGTTTCTTTGGTAAGATTTTGTACCTCTTTTCCTAAGCTATTAAGTCTCTTCTTCAAATTTCTCATGTTTTCTAATTCTTTCCTCTAGCAGTCTGATTTCATTTATAAAATCATTCTAACTCTTTTTTTAAAAGCCTTGTTTCATTTCTTCCAGGAATTCTAATTGAACTTGTATCCAAGCTGTGCTTTTCTTTGAGACTGTTTTGGAGTCATTCTTTTCAACTGGGCTTGTGTCTTGAACATCATGTCATCATCATAGGTCTTTGTGATGGGATTTTTTTTAGTTTCCTCATTGTTCCAGCTTTAAACTTAAAACTTTTGGTTAGGGCCAGGCTTTATGCACTTTCAGAAGGTCTCAGCTGCTGAACTTTGCTTGGTCTTGTTTTGTATTATCTTGGGTCTTGCTGCTATTTTCTCAGACCAAGTACTATATTCATTGAAGGTGGCTCAGGCTAGGGACCTGAAAGTTTTCAGTGTGACCAAAGCAGTCTGATCTAGAGTGAAGTCCTCCCAGTCTCAGCTTTGCCAACTGCTGACTTTGGTTTGGTTCTGAGTAATACAACTATAGGCTTGCTCCTGGCTAGAGCTCTGGTAGACTGCTGCTCAACCTGACCACTATCAGCTAACTCAGAGGCTCTGTGGGTTCAAAGTGACAGAACTACACACTCGCCCTTGGTCTGAACTTACTAGCCTGATTACTTAGCTGCATTCCTCAGAATAGGTTGAGGCCTGAATCTGAGACCCTGCTCCAAGGTCAGAGCTTGTCAGTGTGGCTTCTTTTCTTGCTTCCTGACCAGAACACAGCCTTGGACTGAGACCATTCCTCTACCCTGATCTGTCACTCCTAAAAGTAGGTCCTTAAATGACCTACATGTACAAAAATATTTATAGTAGCTCTTTGTGGTGACAAGGAAATGGAAATTGAGGGAATGCCCATCAATTGGGGAATGCCTGAACAAGTTGTGGCATATGAATATAATGAAATACTATTGTGCTATAAGAAATGATGAACAAGCAGATTTCAGAAAAACCTGGAAAGACTTACATGAACTGATGCTGAGTGAAGTGAGCAGAATCAGGAGAACATCGTACACCGTAACAGCAACATTATGCAATGATCAACTATGACTGACTTAGCCTTTCACAGCAATACAATGATCCAAGACAACTCCAAAAGACTCACAATGGAAAATGCTATCCACATCCAGAGAAAGAACTATGCAGTCTGAATGGAAACTGAAGCATACTTTTGTCACTGTTTTTTGGGCTTTTTGTTCTGTTTCTTCTTTTACAACATGACTAATGTGGAATATGTTTAACATGATTAAACATATATAACCTAGATTGGACTGCTTGACATATTGGGCAATGGGACAAAAGGAGGGAGAAAAAATTGGAATTCAAAATTTTATGGAAAAAGAAATGTGGAAAACTAATTGGAAAAAACAAAATACTATTTACCCCCCCCCCAAAAAAAGTAGGTCCCTTTCTTATTCTACATTCAATAAGAGACTTAGCTCTAGAGCAATAGGCAACATAGCTACTGGCTCCTTCACCTGCTCCCTACAAGTGTCTCTCCCTCTGAGCCCTCTTTTTGTCCCAGTACAAAGCCTCAGGCTCCAGTTTTCAGAAGGCTTTGCACTGAGTCTTCCTGGATAGACCTGTTCCCCAGTGCTCCTAGACATCTGTTTATCTCTCTCTGCTGACCTGAGCTGTAAAACATGATTCACTGTGATTTTTTTTCCTTGAATTTCCCAGTCACAACTCAGCCTTGTACCCTTTTAAGTTTTGTTGGAGTAATTGTAGGGAAGGTCTAGGCTGTACTCTCTTCTCTTACTTCTCCATCTTTGTTGATCTCTCAATTGATAAATCTGAAAACCTTTTCTCAGTCCTAATTCTTTCAACCTATCTGCTATATTTAACACTTTTAACCACCCTCACCACCCAGATATTCTCTCTTCTCTGGCTTTTCATGATACTAATCTTGTCTGGTTTTCCTCCCATGAGTCTGACCACTCATTCTCAGGCATCTTTGCTGGCACATACATATCACATCCCCTAAATATGGGTAATTCCTCAAGGTTCTCTCCTAGGCTCTTTTCTTCTTCATCTATGCTCCCTACTTTGGTAACTGTGCAGGTGACTACCACATCTAGACATCTAGCCCTAATCTCTCCCCAGAGCTTCAGTCGTGCATCACCAATTGCCTATTAGACATTTCAAACTGGATATCTTGGTGACATATTAAACTTATCTTGTCTAAAACTGAATTCATTAACTTTTTCCCTAAACCCTCCCCTCTTTTGAACTTCTCTATTTCTCTCAAATGCACCACTATCCTTCTAGTCCATAATCTCAGCATTATCCTAGACTCCTCACTTAACCAATCAGACAAATCCTGCTGTTGATACTTTCACATCTCTCACATCCAATCTCCTCTTCACTCACACAGCTACCACTTTAGTTCAAGCCTTTGTCACTTCTTGCCTAGATTATTGCAACAACCTCTTAATTGATCTCCCTGCCTTAAATTTCTCCCCACTCCAATCCATCCTTCAAACAATGACCAACGTAATTTTCCATAAGCGCAAATCTTACTCTGTGATTGCCCTACTCAGTCAGCTTCAGGGGCTTCCTATGGAATTCATGAATCCACCTCCCAGAGCTGTTGTGAGGATCAAACAAGATAATGATTGTAAACCACTTAGCATAGTGCCTGACACATAGTATCAGTAGTAGTAGTAGTAGTAGTAATGAAAGATTATTGGTTTTTTGGAGAAAAGCAGAGTTAGTTGGAAGGCAAGTGAAAGTCTTTGCATCCTAATTTTATATTTCTGTATTCTTGGCTTTGTTGTTGTTGAAAAATATGTCCCCAAATGCAAATAAAAATAAGCATGAAAAAATTAATTCCCCTTCTTAAAAAATGGGTGGAATAATGTTCTAGCCATTTATCAGGATATATTCTTTTTAAAAAATTTTTAATGTCTGGGTACTTCCCCATACTCTCCAAGCTTTTTGGTTTCAGTTTGACTTAGGGGATTTGTTTTTTATTCAGACTTCAAGTGGACATGATGAATATTGCTACTTGACTATTTGTAATGAAAGAAACTAGATCTTAAGTTTCATCAAAACCTCCACTGTACTGTGTCAGTAAAAAGGTGATTAACATGTCCAGAAACTTCTTCAAAATAATATTCACTTTATTTCTACAAAGGTATATTATTGCCCAAAGCTGTGGTTTTCATTTTTCCCAAAGATTTTTTTTCCACACATGCTGGCAAAACAAAGTCCTATAAAGCTCAGCTGCATCTTGTCCTTTAACCACACCATGGCCAGGTTGTAGCATCCCTGTATAACAACAGTTGCTTTTTTTCCTCATCAGGACTCTCTCTAACCAGAAGCTTAATGTTGATGACCATAATTAATTTTTCTATACATGCAAAAAAACAGAGCAAATACAACTATAATATTGATAAACTATCATGTGTCAAAAGTTCTTCAGTTTCTAATGTAAATAATTCAAAAACAGTAAAGCAAAGAAGGGCTCAGTTGGAGAGGCTGTTGTTGGGAAATGCCTGGTAAGAAAAACAAAAGGCATCAACCAAACTTTTAAAAAATATGTGACATAACCAAAAGAAGTAAGGTGTAAGATGTGGCATTGCAACAAAATAACTCATGTAATTTTTTTTTGGAAACCTAACATGACCTTGAACTTTTCTTTCCACATTTTTATAATCTGTTATTATATGCCGCTCATCTGATTCCTCTTTAACCTGGTAGTGAAAAGTGATACATAATCATAGCAATAACTCACATTTGTACAGTGTCTAAAATTCATTAAATGGTGCCTTCCACAAAAACAAACAAACCGTGAGTTAGGTGGTGCAAGGATTATTATCCATACTTTACAAATGAGGAAACGGAGACTAAGAAAGGTAAACTGACTGTACCTTTTCATAAACACATAAGAAAAAAAATTAACAGGAGAACAAGTAAATAAAAGATAAATTTGTGAGTAAGTAGTTTTCTAAGATGAAGCAATCAGCAGTGATTGGGGTGAAAATTGGGTATGTACATATATATATATATATATGTGTGTGTGTGTGTATATACAGAAATATACATAGATAAATGTGTCGATGTATATTATATATACATATGTGTGTATGTGTGTCTATACACACATATACATACACATATGCATACTTTTTTCTTCCCTTCAGACATTATAGTTACATCTCATTTCATTTCTTATCTTAATTACCAAAATTTCAGTTAGATCACATATCTACATTTTTTTTATATCTACTTACTGCTCTTCCTGAACCTGGGGTTTTCTAAAATCTACCTCCTGCCCATTGTCACTGAAATTGCTATACATTAACATACAGCTTTGGGGTGGGGGTGGGGTGGGGGGACCAAGGGAAGGGTGCTAATTCAGATGTTATGAAACTGTGGTAATGCTATTATTTAAAGCATTTATTTAGGTGTGTTTATACTTTGTAGTTTTATAAATAAGCCCAAGGGGCTCCTTCTTAGTTGTCACATTCCTCCTTGACGCTCGTATTCTGTCTGTCTCATCCTATCCGACAGTAGAATTGATGCTGCTCTAATCCCTGGAAGTTTGGAACTAATGAAGTGACTGCTGAGCTGCCGCCACGGAGCTTGGTCCCAAACTATACTGTACTTCACACTCGATTTATTCTCCAGATGGCGAGACTGTGCCGCCCTGCCGCGAGGGACCACCTCTTCCACTGGAGTGTAAAAGTGGACGGATGTTGTTTTCTTTGCAGATTTGATAATTCAGAGATAGAAACTTGCAAGGATGATTAGTTATTAGCTTTAATGGGTGCCAATTGAACCAACTGCATGCATATTTTCTTCTTTAATTTCGGTGTCTGTATGTCATGGTGATGGTTGATTTATCTGCTCTGCTACGTCATGGAGGCCTTCTCTTTCCCAGGTGATGGGAATATAGAGTCGCTGAAATCATAATACGCCTTGGTTCCTCATGCAGACAGAGTCAAATATTACAGTGGGTTATGTCTAAGGATGTGTTCATTAGCCACTGGTCCACCATGTAGCCAGCCATAGCATGAAGGATCAATACAAGCTGAAACTTTAACACGCACCAGTTTTTAGAATGTATGTCTGGGAATAATCTATTGCATGCTCAATTCCATTCCTTCATTCTATGGTCCTTGAAGAGAAATTCTCATTATACATTAATACTGATTTATTATGGAACAGAGTGTGCTGTTTGTTTAATGAGGTATTATTAGGAAGGATCTAATCTAACTATTTAATTCTATTTTTCCATCTTTGCCAATACTGCAGCCTTATTGGATCTTAAGGAAACAGGCTTTT
Organism: Trichosurus vulpecula; assembly: GCF_011100635.1. Classification (NCBI taxonomy): domain Eukaryota; kingdom Metazoa; phylum Chordata; class Mammalia; order Diprotodontia; family Phalangeridae; genus Trichosurus; species Trichosurus vulpecula. Next base: position 372,450,333 of record NC_050576.1, read on the forward strand.
TCTGCATTTAATACTGTTTACCCAAGCAGTCTTCCACATAATGTCAAAATAGTATAGTTTCTTTTTAATTCATTTTAATATTCTACTTTTGCCTCTAGAATATAAAACAAGGAGTTTATGGTTTTGAATGATTGACTGTCTTTAAAAAAAACCTTTTCCTTTATTTTTAGGGACCTGATTTGTGCTTTCATTTCCTTTTCTTACTTTCCCCAGGAAGCACTTACCTTGCAGTAATTCCTGCATGAGCCTAACAGCCATTCGGAGAAGCTGGTGTCTATCAGTCTGCTCTGTAGTTAGTAATACACCTAACAAGATCATAGTTGTGGGGCTGTAAGGCCAACCATGAGAAGGGAAAAGAGAAAGAAATGTGATAGTGAGATATATGTGTGTTTGGTTGTTATTATTTGTGTGGGCATAGGGAAGAGAGGAAGAATGAGAGATGACACAGAGATAGAGATGTCTGTGTGAATTTATGAGAGAGAGAGAGAGAGAGAATGATGAGATGAGAGAAAGGTGGGAGAAGACTAGAAGAAAGCAGAAAAGAGAGATTGAGAAAAAGAAGTGAGAAAGAATATAATTTTTTTTCATTATCAAGCGGAATGTGGCTCTCTGGCTGAAACACCCAGAACTAAAACTTAATTGTTCTCAGAAACTGACTCTCTTTTCAACCCAACAGATGGCATGGGTGTGTTTGCTAGCACAGTAACATATTTCACCATTAAAATACCAAAAGAAAAAAACCCAACATGCTTGTTGGTTGGTGTAAATTCAGTGAAGTTGTTGGATATTTTGGGATACATACCAGAGGGATGCACACTTAGTTTATGTAAATTGCAACAAGCAACAGCCTGTTATTAAGGGTGTTGTGTGGAAATATACCTAAAAAGACAGAATTTCTTTTTTTGAAAGGCCCAGGATGGTGGTGTGGAAAGATGGCTTGATTTTAATTCTGGGCCAAGGAGGGGGGAAAAGTTTAACAAAATGCTGAGTGTTCACCATGCATTGTTATAACATGAAAAATACTAATCAGATTATCCCCGAAATTGGAATTGGGTCCTTCATTTGCAGCCAATTTCACAAGGTCTGAATTTTCCTAAGTAGAGCAGAGTGTGCCGAAACCATGGCAATCCGACGTTAGTTAAAATCACAAATGGGTTTAGAGCATGAGCTTTGAACTAATCGTCCACTTCAAATCCAAGTGGAACCTCAAAACAGCTTAGAGGGCAGCTTTTGCTCTCTTCCAACAATAACAATTTAGCAAGTTGACATTGCCAGGAATCCCACATCACTGAGGTTGTGTCTACACATGCAAAGTAAAGTGGAGAAGTGAGACAATTATTTAGATGATTTGAGTTTTAAAAAAAAAAAAACCTACATTCACCTCTGTAGTCCAGATAATTGCCCCAACCCTCCATTTCTCTCCATATAGACACAGCTTGAGTTTGACTTGCTGTAGTGAAAATTAGACCACTAAGTGGAAATATTTGCGACAGAGCACTGAGCCAGTTCAATGCAGTATACTGCACAGGTTTAAGCCATGGACAGAAGGGGACCAACTCATGACAAGAGGATTTGTAGAATTTTTCTCTATAGCCCTGCTGCTTTAGCAGTATTTTATTGAGTTAACCTCTGAACCTTCAGCTTTATCATAGGCATGCAACACTGTATTTAGTATACGGAATATTGATGGATAGACATCAATAAATCATCAAACATTTCCGTGCTTACTCTGTGCCAGGTTAGGTGCTGGGGCTACAAAAGCAAACATGAATCAGCCCCTGCCCTCAAGGGGACTATATTCTATCAGAAGAGATAACACATACACGTATAAGTTGATTGAAAAGAGAGACAGAATACATACAAGGTAATGGGGGTGGGGGGGAGGTGGGACTGGCAGCTTGGGGGGGTGTGGATCAGGAAAGGCCTCATGTAGGAGGTAGCATTTGAGCTGAGCTTTGAAGGAAGCTGAGAATTCTAAAAGAGGAGGTGAGGAGGGAGTGCATTCATGTCTTATAGCTTTCGAAAGGCCCAAAGGATGGGGCAGGGCCGAGCCACAGGCCGTTTGATTCAAGTTTGTTAACCTTTCGCTTCATTATACCTTCCTTTTAGTTGGTGGGAGCCACCCCTCACTACTGTCTGAACTTAGCCTAATTATTGGCAGCCCCAGCCCCGTAAATCAGGACACCACAAGCTGTCTTAAAGTGGACAACTGTAAGCTACTGTTTCCTCACACTGTTTAACTCAGGCCACATTTGGAAAGCTTCTCTACTTCCACTCACAGCCAGAGACCTACATCCGTCTGGTTTAAATCTACTGTCATGTGTTGTCTCCCTGATTAGTATTAGCCTGTATATGGCCTTGGATAATTCTTCTTGCCTTTAGTTTGTCTATTTCCCAGACAAGTAGTGCCGTCCAGATAACTGCATATTGTTGAAAAAAAAAAAGCATTCATCAGTGGTAGGGGAGGCTTTAAAGTTTTATTAGTATCATAAAAAACCCTTCCCAAATGAAACTACTTTTGATAAGTGTTCATTCCAACAATGAGAATTTGTTGAAGGCTGTTGGCAAGTTGGAAGAATTTGTTTTTGAAACTGAAATTGGCAGGAAGTAGCAAACCCAAAGCCTTCTTTCTCTGTGAAGCTTCCGTTCCTCCCCACAGCCTCCCCCCATCCCCTCCAACTCCATCTTTTCACCTCTCCCACTGCCACCCCATCTGGGGCAATTTTTTTTAAAGCTTCATTTCAGATGTTTTTTCCCTCCAAGATAAAATTCATATCCTGAAGCAGGCTTTTTTGACCAGTGAGCAAAGTCTCTGTCAACTTCAAGGGAGAAGTATCTTTGCCTCTTTGTGATAGGATTGCTTTCCAGCTGAATGGTTTGGAGCTTACCCTATAGTACATGGTGTCAGGCTCCCACAAGCTTCTTTAAATTGAGTGGCTAGATTCAACTCAGTTAAAAAGAGTGAGTAAAAAAAATAAAGGCAGGAAGTTGTATATGGAAAAAAGAAACTTTATTTCTTCTTATGTGAAAGTACATATGAATGGCCAGAACCTTGTTATTGCTGACAGATTTAAAATGGATATGCCCCAATGTTTACTCATCCATTTATTCAACAAATATTTGTTAAACCATCTATCTACACTGTGAAACACTGTGAACCTGTTACTCTGTATTAGGTGCTGGGAAAGCCTCTTAAAGAAAGATGCAGCTGTTTTAAAGTGTGTAGCCATGGTCAGTGTTTTAGTAGCCCTCAAACATTACTGAAAGATATTTGTAGGGGCAATGTCTAAGTAGCACTCGGGTTTGGAAATGGATACGTTATATTTACAGTCTCTTGTAATCCACTCCATGGAAAAATAAATTTAAGAAATACCTTCTGTTCGTGATTATAGGAGGAAGCAAGACTGAGAATAGTGAAGACCCTGGAAGAGTTTGATTTGGGCCCTACTGAAAAGTGTGTGAGGATCAATGCAGTCTCTAGTGGTCTTGCTGAGAAAGACTTGGAGGCTCTGCTGCAATCTCAGGTCCTCCCTTCCAGCCTGATGCTGCCAAAGGTTGAAAATCCTGAAGAAATACGATGGGTGAGTAGCCAGTGATCTGCTACTATTGTTGCTTTAATGAAAGGCCCAAGACCTAATAAGAACTATTGATCAGTGGTAACACGACTACTTTTATGCCATAGATTGTTAAAAGGCACCCATGCAGTGTAGCAAGAAGGATAAGGGACACTTAAAAACTAATGGGGCTAAGAAGGCTTCCATTCCATTGATAGCCTCCCAATCTGAGCCTTTTTTTTTTCAAAGTTCTTTGCAGAGCGGCTTCAGTGGCCCTAAGAAAGAAGCATTAAAAAAATAATAATAACCTTTCTGCTTTGTAATCAGATTTGTGTTGGAGGGGAATACCTTTCAATAGCCTTCACAGTGGCAGCAGGGCAATCCCGGAAGCCGACTTGCCTGAGAATTTGATCCTTTCTTGCACCCTGCCGGACCCTAAACCTACTGCTGCCCCCTGAAAGGCCCAGCTATGGAAACAGGCTTACAAAGATTCACTGGGAATCATAGACGGCAAAAACACCCAAGCCACATATGAAAAAATGAACATAAAGAAGGGGAGGAAAAGGTCACTCCTTAGGGCAACTGGAGGAATAAACAGGAAGCTTTTCACTAGTGTTTTTAATTAGCACAGATATTATTTCCTGAACAGCTCTCTAGTTCTTCCCTTTTTAATTGCTGACAGGTGTGTTTGTGTTTCATGACTGACTTTTTCAGCCAATAAAAACTTGAAATGTAAAATGGCTGGCATTTCAAATTACTTAAGAAAACTTTGAAATAGGTCTAATTATACTATAATTGTTTTAATTGTTAAAAGGGAGTCGATTTTATTTAGGAGGTTGCCCTAATTCTGTATTGTAGAAGGAAATCGCACATCATTGTGTGGCTCTCTCCTGGCAGAGAAAGGGTGGAAAGGCAGGAGGCAAACTTGCTGGGTATTTCCATCCTGCATATCACTTCTGTGAGGTGGGACCACATGGGACCACAGCAATACACATTTCATAGTTATACTACACAGTGGAACTCCCCCTCCCCTTTCATAATTCATCCAGAAATGCCACATTCTTCCTGAAGACCCCTATTCAGAGACCAAAAATTAATTAAAATCAACTGGAGTTGGCTTCTCAAGGGGTTGCAACGAAGAAACTGAGAGATACAGGTTGTAGTTTAAGGATGTAAGAAGGGCCTTCTTGCAACCAAAGCATGCTCTAAACTGGAATGCAATCTGAAGGCAGGCTTCCTGTTTGGCTCCACGCTTAACATCGATTTCATTTACTTAAAAACACACACACACACACACACACACACACACACCAGTTTTTATTTTAGTCTGTGCCTTATTCAATATTTCTCCTTTCCCACCGGCCTAATCCCTGACTTAATAAACTAGGCTGCAATTTGGATCATGTAGTCTGTATTTTTTTTTAATAAGATTCCCTAGTTAACAGAAGTGTTTTGCTGTTTATTTTTTTTCTCTCGTTTTTTTTTTTATTTATGTGCAGTATAAAACCTTGAGGCTGATGCACAACTAAAAGATGGGCTTACTTGTTTTCTTTTGTCTGAGAATCTCTTGCTCTCCTTTTGTCCCTAGTGTGGGTACTTGTTTGACTGGCATGGCTTATTGGACTATAACAAGCGTAACTCTCTCTCCTTTGTAATGGGACAATTCTCCCACAAATCCTGAACAGTGTGCATTCTTCCCAACACACTATTGGGTGTGCACTGGAATTGAAAGAATTGCTGAGGCCTGCTACTTCTTCTCCTCCCCAATCTCTTTGTGATTTTTCCCCCCTTCTTCTCCTCCCCCCACCCCGTCCCCTCCACCTCACTGAAATGAACACTTTACCAGGCCGGAAACATTTAATCGTCTCCTTTTGAAAAAATTAATTGAAACTTCTCCACTAGTTACCTTTTGTGTTAGTACTTAGAGCAATTTTTTAAGAAAGAGAAGGAGGAGGAAGAGGAGGATGGGCAAGAATATTTAATTAAAAATGTCCTTTTTAACTTAAAAACAAATGGTTATTATAAGGGTTTTTTGTTGTTGTTGTTGTTAAGAACAGAGAAATCAATTTTTGCTTATTTTTTAAGTAGATGATTTCTGTGAATAAAACTCCTGCCCCAGATAATGAGGCATGTAGCATTTCTCATTTTTAAATGGATTTTTTTTAATATTCAGATATAGTTAACACTATCACAAATATTTTGGTACCCAGTTTTCAGTGTTAGACATGTGATTTAAATGTCTGTTTTCTCTTAGATTGAAACCAGCATTTTAAAAATCTATTTGAATTGAAGCTTATCCTGTTCATTCTTACTGTTTTCACTGAGTTATCCCTTTCACTGGAAAAGTTACGAAAGATGATGATGCCTGAAGAAAATGAAGAGGGGTGGGGGTTGGTGACAGGGGAGAGGGAGGACCCTGAAGGAGACTGGGAATAATTCTTCATTACTGAAAGCTGTGATTTATTTTAGCCTAATTGTAAAGTTACTGCAAATTGCTCAAAAGCTTTTTAAAGATCTCAGTGATTAGATTTTTTTTAGGCAGGGGGGGCTGGGAAAGGAGGGGGGTAAGCTAAAAGGGGGAAATAACACCTCTAATCCCGCTTCTGGTAAATAGGCTGCCAGCTTTTAAAATGAGTTTCCTTTCTATTAGTCAGAATATTATGCTAAGCCTTAAGCATTAGTTTTTTATGTTGCCATAGCAGCCTTTTTCCTGCAGGGTTGTGACCTGTGATGATTACAGTACAAAGCTTATAGGGTCTTGAAACCCCCTTTGAAGATGAAAAGTCTTTGATGGTTTATATTTATGCAAATCTCTTAGATATGATTTACCCAACTGAGACTGAATGGAGAGATGATTAAAATTCCCTTTTCCTTTGATATCCATTAATGGTTGAATATTCCTTAAATTTAAAACGGATATATATGCTATTTTTGTCTTTATTTACAAAAATATCTTTATCATACCTGTGATATTTTTTTTCATCTCCCCACAAATTATACAATCTAGATGAACATAATAGATTTATAATTTAGGAGTATTTTTTCCCCTTTTGAAAGGGGGGTTAAAAAAATCTGTGCAAGAGCTTTTGTATGTTTCCAGATGATAGATTTTGGAATTTGGGCTACCCCACTGGCAGCTCAGAGCTAGCTGTGAACTGGTCTCATGGAAAAAATGGGAAAGCTTTGGTCTTCAAAGAATTAAACTTCCTTTTTAAGGTCTTCCTAGGTAAGCTAAAAAATTATGAAGAAAAGCCTCTGAACAAAGGGTAATGGTGCTGTAATGAATAATATGGATGCCACTTAGAAGGCTGCTGAACAGTTACAGTGATGTCAGTGTTGGCCATGAAACAAATACAATAGTAGGGATAGCAATTGTTCATTGTTTTAAGGGCCTGATGATTTGCATTTAACCAAGGGAAGGAATCGCTGTTAAGTGAATCTTTTTGCAAGGAAACCATGAAAACTTCAGAATCGGAGTGTGCTGTAGTTCCAAATCCTAGGCCTCAAACTTGATATTTAGGTTTTTATCATTGGGGCTTGGAGTGGGTACTTTTTTTTTCTCTGTTTCGTGTTTGTTTGGGTTGGGGGGAAGAGAACCAAATAAGCCTGGAAGTGGGGGGGGGGGGAGGGGCGGGGGAAGGGTTGCTTCCTCAGGTGAAAGATCTCGGTGCTATCTGTATGTCTAAATTTCAGCAACCGATAAATTGATGTTTATCTAATCACCGATGACATTTCTTCTGATTTTTAAGTTTTCAGACAAATTTTTATTCCACTTAAAAGGCCGAACACTTGTAGAACCAATGAATTTGATCCCTTTTGTGGAAACTGCCATGGGTTTGCTCAATTTTAAGGTAAGAAAATAATGACATGATTGAAGAGTTAAAATTTTATAAGTCACCTACAGAGAGCTTTCCTTTCACTAATCTGTTTAATCATCTTAAAAAATATTTTCCTATATGGAGTCACAAGCTAGGTAAACATTAATCACCATCTGTTAATTAGGACTGACAAAACTGGTCGAGAGCATCTTAGAAAATAACAAAGAGACTCATTAAGTGTAAAGAAAAAAAAACTTCCTTAGTAAAGTTCTAAATATTTTAAGGAAACGTCTCCTCCAGATACCATGTCTTTCCAGTAATAACTTTTGTCATCCATTTATCTTATAAATAAAATGTAAACTTTGAATTACTGTCACATGGCTAAATTGGTTAAGCAAAACTGGAAAATGCCATTACCCACTTAACTTTTTAAATTCTTCTTTTATAAAAACCATATTTTGACTGTGACATCTTCCAGCATGCTTTTGCTGAACATGACCTATAGTATTTGTGATGCACATGATGGAAATTAGACAAGGTTAATGTTTATGAGTGAGTGTTGACATGTGGTTTAGAGTGCCTTACATGTTATTTGCTATATTAGAACGGGTAAATATGCCCCAGCATATTATATCCCTGCGTGCTGCAAGATGTCACAGCTAAAATGTGATTTTTTTTAAAAAAAGGAGAATTTAAAAAGTTAAATGGGTAATGACATTTTGTTTTGCTTAATAAGTGACATAATGACATAAGTTTTGCTTAATCTGTTTGGGCATGTGATAGTAATTCAAAGAAATCCAAAAAATTTCCAATACTGGATGCTGCCTTAGTAAATTACCTGTCTTAGCTATCTCATTCTTTCTCAAAAAGTAGGTATTTATAAACTTGCCTAAAAATGCCTCAACAATCTAATGGACCTATATACCTTTAACACAGCACCCCTTTCTCTGAGTTTCTAGCCTAGGTTTCCATGGAAAGAGGTGGAGGAGGTGGGGGAGTTTGGGTGGGGGTAGAGAGCAGAAATCACTGGTGACAAAGGAAAAAGAAAACTGAACGCCTTTTCTAGAGTGACCATGTACTTGAGAAAATACTCCAAAAGGAAAGTTGAGACCTATTGGACTGTGTAGGAGGGGTATGTTGCAATGATTTCCAGAACTGGTGTTAAGGCCTGCCTGGTGTTTACATAGCTAAACCACAAATTCTTATAGCCTGTGCTAGATCTCCCTGAATATAATTAAAAGCATTACCCAAAAGACACAGACATCATATGAATATCAATATACATAGACAGACACAATTTAATCTGTCTTAGCATTTTCCTCAAATGGACTGACATCCTCCCTAACAATTGCATAAGATAAATGGAATATATCAGGAAATATACCAGATGTGATCTCTACCCATTTATTCATGTACACTTACATCACCATATTTGTAGCATCACAACAAACATTATCAGAACCTGGGCTTGACAGAAAGCTGTTAAAAGTATGTTCCTTGTTCACACAGAAGACACAACTTGTTGCATTTTTTAATTTCCTGCTCTGTGTTTGCAGGTTTATGAATTGTATTGTCTCCCAAAAACAAGCACTAAGAAATCTACTACTGATGTCATACTGGTGACCAATACTTTAATTTGTTCTTAAATTCCCAAGCTGCCTCCTCAAAATGTTGAGAAATAATAGGCTTCGAGGAAAGAATACAGCCAGCTTCTAGTGCACTCAAATTGAATTTTGCCCAAATGGTATGAGCTAAAGAATGTGAACTCTGTACAAGCAGCACCATCAAATATAGGTCTTACATCTACACTAATTGTCTTGTATGTTATTGATAGTGTTGAATACCTTTTACACAGGGAGAGATGAGGCTGTGTTTTTGGCTGATTACAGCCAAAAGGTGTCAAGATTTAGACAGTGACATATTACCGTTACATCTCACTCTTTTCTCTGGTGCTGACATTTCTGTGAAAATCACTTTTGTTGTACTCTTTTTAAGGCTGTCTGTGAAGAAACATTGAAGACTGGATCTCGAGCTGGTCTTCATCTAGATGCAGTCGTTTTTGGAGGAGAGGATTTCCGGGCTAGCATAGGTTCTAAATACATGAATGCATATTAATTTGTATATTTCAAATCCATAGTTCATAAAAGTATTGATATTCAGTGGCCTGCTCTGGTTGTGGTCTTTGATGAAGTAGTTTTTAGGTATACTCTTAATGTTCAAAATCTTTCTCCCAAATTTTTGGCCATGCATCCTAAACGGAGGCACTATTATTATTACTCAAGAATAAAATAACTTATGTAAAATAATCTGGTATCTCATCAAAATAGTTCAGTAATGTTATATGGATTTATTGTTCATATTTTTAAGTGTCTGGATTAACTCTCTACAGCTACACAATTTTAAAATAATTTGTTTTCCTATTTAAAGGCAATCTGTACTGTGAACATTCAATTATCGGGTTATTTTCAAACATGGATAATTTGTGGTGATTTCAATTTCCCATGAAATTTTGGCTTCACCTGTTTGGTATTTTCTATATGAAAATGGTGAATTGACATAATTTTAAAATCTCAAATTTTCCCCAGAATATATTGTGTAACCCTTTGCATTCTAAATATGTATTAAGATGCCACTCTGTACTTGAATTTTACATCATGTTCATTTCCAAGTATATCTAGGTCCTCTCCCCTCTCCAGTGAGCCATTCATTGTACAAAGATTTTAAAAGAAAGTTGGTGGGGAGCGTTGGACAGTTCAATGGACAGTTCAACCAAAACAACTGATAGATCAGCCATATCTAACATTATATTCAGTATTCCACACCCATGGTCCCCCACCTCCTGCCACATCCTTCACTATTGTTTGAAGTCTCTTATAAACTATAATTGTAAATTATATGTAAACATTACTGGAAAAATATGTATACTTAGAAAATACAATATCATTAAAAAAAACATTGTTTTCAGACCTACAATTAGAGTAGACAGAAATGATCGGACTATCCCAGGCAATTTCATAGACTACATCAAAACAGTGAGTGTGGAGAAGAATGAAGCAAAGTTTTATTTAATACTGGTATCCATGTAAGCAGGTTATATTGTCAGGATGTTCTGTGAACATAGGAGAGAGAATGTCAGGAGTATGTCAGTATGGCATTTAGTTTTTCCAAATCTTCTATCCAAGTAAGTTTAAGGATTTGATACAGGACATCATTTATGATAGGATTTGCAAAGAGAAGCCTGTCATTCTATTCTCAGAGGGAGTTTTTAGCTATTTCTTTAGAAGGTGGAATCCTTAGATTCCTGTTTAAAACTACTGTTGATTTGATTTAATGGTTTTCAAAAGCATATGATAAATAGGAGGAAGGAAAAATGTATCAAAAGTCACTGTTGATCTAGATTACCCTGATGTTATTATTTGAGACAAAATGTAACTTTTTATGTAAAAAAAATCTCAATATAAATATGGGGATAATATATGCATATATTAGGTATATGACAAAAATCTTAGTGCAGTTTTAAGTTTTAATAGCTAAAATAGCTTTAAATTGCTAAATAGCTAAATAGCTTTAAATTGCTGGATTTGGGGGGACATAGACAGGAAGAAAGAAAAAGAAAGAAGGAAAAGAAAGAAATATTCCTCATGATTAAACTTTGGTTTAAGCCACCCCCTTTCATCTCCCTTTAGATAATCATTTTGGTAGTTATAATTCCATAAAGCAAAACTATATTTTAACAGTAAAGACTTGTGTTAGTCTTCCAAAGTCAAACATTCTCCTTTGTCTACAATATAACCCATTTTCAGGTGCAACAAGTAGTAAGGAAACTCAAGACATTCTCTATGCCCGGCAAAAGATTATCGTGGTAGCAAAAGCCTTTGGTCTACAAGCCATAGATCTGGTATACATCGACTTTCGAGATGAAGATGGACTCCGCAGACAGTCAAGAGAGGGAGCCATCATGGGCTTTACTGGTATGGTTTCCTGTTCATGTTTGGTTTTGTTTTTTCCTTTCCTAATCATGTTTTTAAAGCCAAGTCTAGTTTAATGTCGTACAAACTCTAGAAATGAAAAAAATACTCAAAACGTAGCCTTCTAACATAAATAAGTACCCAAACAACTGCACTTTTCCTGTGATTTTAAACATGGAAAAGCCACATTGGGTGAAAAGCATCCATTGCATACAGGTCAGGGAAGAAGTAACATTATTTGTCGTTTATGAACTTTTAAAAAAAATCATCACCTGTCACATTTTTTTCTTTATATTAGTTATGGGCCTTTTTCCCCCCCTGTTCTTAACTGTTTTTTTTTTTGTTTTGGTTTGGTTTTTTTGCTGTTTTTATTGGATTTGGGGGAATTATGTTTGAGTAAATTATTATTATTAGACTGGGAGCATACACAGGATAGAGGGAAGTTTCTAAGAAAAAAGGACTAATTCATTTATTTAAGTTATTTTGCTGACATTTTCTGAGATTTGTTTTTCCCTGTGGCTTATTTTTTTTCCTCTCCCCACCCCCTTCTTCTCATCCCCCTACCTCTCAGTAAGTGTCTGTGCACCTGGCGACACCTACGGGTACTGGCAGGCAGCGAGACCAGCAGGCTCCTTGCAACTAAGCCCTGTAATGCAGGCTGCTATCCAGTGATTGGTGTACCAGATCACTCAGACACCCCTATGAGCCAGGGTAGCAACCAAAGATTGTGTTTTTGCAATAGAAATCTATTGTTTGACATATACACAATGGGATTCTTTAAAAAAAAAGGAGGAAAGAAAGAAAGAAAGAGAACCAAAGAGAGGAAGGATAAACAAATATAGGGTTTTCTTGTATTAAAAATTAAAACCCCCTCAAACCGCAAAGAAGAAATCAAAATCTAAATTATTTCTTACAAAAATTTCAGCTTAAAGGTTACTAGGTAAATATTATTGAAAGAACCTTTTCAAAAATGACACTGGATTAAAAAGATACCTTAGTGACTGATAACTTTAATGCAAAAAAAATAAAGAATTATTTCATATTTAAAGCATTTTTTTCTCTTTAAGACTTAAGTAAGCCCAGATTTTTGTTTGTGGTCCTTTTATCCACAAATATGGTCCCTTATTGAGACACCAAATACGGTCAAATTTCAAGTACTTTAATTCATTTTCACAAAATTGAATGCAAATTGAGAAGGAAAACAGTCATTCTGCTATATCGGTAATGTCACTGTTTTGTGGGTGGCCCTATTACACCTGTCTCTCTTCCTGATGGCTAGTTAAGATGAGGCCAAAATTGACAACTTTGGGAAAGATTTCACGCAGTCTGCCCAACAGACATCGATGTTGTAAACCTAAGATGTGTAGGGTTGGCTGCCAAGCAGCCAGATGTTGCTTTGAAATGGAAACTAATTCAATAAAAACAGAAAACAAACATGAAGTCTACAGTGGCCCGTGTCACTATCACTCATTATGACCTACACTTACTTGAGACAGAGATCTTTTTGCCTACAGAAGCAGGCAAGCGAGTGGCTGGATTATTCAGCCCAAAAAAAGTTACAGTGTTAGGCGAAGTTAGATCCTAAATTCAATCATAGAGAACAAATTATTTCAGATCAGATTTAGAGACCTACAGGGGGCATAGGACTCATTAGTATGAAGTTGCAGCCCCACCAATGCTGTTCTTAGACTTAAGGACCTTGAAAATCACATACACACAAAAAGAAAGAAAGGAAAGTATGGTATGTGTAGGGAGGCATGGGAGGGAATTGAGGGGGGAAGGGGGTGGTGATGTTAGGAAGAGGTGGGGAAGAATCAAGGCTACTCACACAGATAGGCCAGTAGGGAGTAAAAATCAGTAACTTTTGACTCTAGAGGCCATGTTACAAAAAGCACTTTTTAAAATGGAAAAAATACCCCTTGCATATACCTGCTAGCTTTCAGCATGTCAATTAAGGATTTTGTAATGACTTATCTTTTATAACACTGAGGTCCTGTTTATACTAGCATTTAATTGCTACTTGTTGTCTTATCACAAAGAAATAAAATATCCAAAACAAGCAGTGCAAGTTTTAAAAATTTACTTTTTGACAGAAGAAAAGTATCCATTGCATGGTATTAAGAAGAGAGAGTTCTTATTAAGCAGGATTCAGAGAGTCAAGGCTTTCACTTTTAAAATGTTATGTCTTAAGTGAGTTATCTCTTCTTTAAGGTTTTTATCCCGGACATAGATAGCCTGGGTGATGTCTCAGCACTGGATTGGCATTTATGTTTAAACCCTAAATTGTTTTACAGAGTCAAAATCCATAGGTGTTGCTTTTTAAGTCAATGCCTTAGCTATGTCAGTGGTCCTTAAACTTAGAATATTTTCTATCCAAAAGGCGTTAAAAAAAACACCAACAAAAAATTACACCACAAAAAAGTAAACCTTAGAATAAAGCTTGAACAGCTGACTTCGTCATTATAGTTTTTCCACTACTACATGCTGGGAAGAAAGATATAAATATGAAGCACTATAGGTTTTCTCCTTTTTCTAAGTCTTTTGTAGAAGACAAAAATGACACCATCATACAGTTACCTAAAAGACTTGACAGGTATTGATTTAAAGCACGATATATCAAGTGGTACTGTAAAAAGGATTTCATGGTCATAAATTTTAATGTCTTCCAATTTTGCACCCTCTCAGTAACTTGTCAATAACAACACTTGAGTATAAAATATTTGCCTCATTCCTGCATGGCATTAGAGGCTATTATACAGTTGTTGGGATACATAAGATATAACCAAAGGGAAACCAACACTATAAAATTCATGTAAGATATTTTCTGAAATTTACCTTCTAGCATCACTGTTGATAGGGTTTGTCTGTTTCCATATACTTGAACTATCATTTTCATTTCCAAAATCCGGGGCTAAGTCTGGAAACTATTTATCAGACGTTAGTCTTGTAATGCTTTATGCAGACTATACTTGTTCTTCAATTTGAAAAACTGAAAACAAATTGTTTCCATGAAGTCTGGATCTTTGGATATCAATATGAATTATGTATACTGGTTTAACATTCAGTATCAACTCTAAGTGGGAGATGAATGACAATATGCAACTGGCTCCTGTTCCTAGCAATAGCGTTACAATTTGATTTTCGAAATAAAATTTTCAGCCTCTAATGTTGAAGAAATCTGATATCAAAAACTTTATTTCTTTCCAGAAATTATTATCCAGATGATTTCAAGTATATTTACTTTGTACAGCTATTTTTTGCCCAAATCTTATTTTATTAAAAATCTAACAGTTATAGATGAGCAAGAAAAGGCTACTTAAGGTTGTTTTAATTATATCATCTCAAAGAATCATAATTCTCCCATGTGAAATGTTGAAATGAACATTTTACTACAAATGTCATTCTTATTTTGACTCAGATATAATAATGACGTTAGTGAAGCTCATCATATTTTACAAAACATAAAGGATAAAAATTATATATACTAAATGCAAAAAAGCGGTGTCTAAAAACACAAATGAAAGAAATGTACCAAAATATACTCACCAGTGTGAGTTGTTATTAATCATATATTCATTTTCAATCCATAAACATGACAAATAATTTTGTCATGTAATGAAATATAATACCATCACTACTGTGCCACTAAATTATGACACATTTTATTAATATGCTCTGATTGGAATCCTTGTTTCCTTGGTCATTTGTTGAACTGTTTAAAAAAATACCTCCACCATTTCCTTTGACAGTTTTGATCTTTATGTAAAGTCAGGTTTTTATTTTTATCCATGAACAATTATAGTAAATACTAGATGATGTCAGTGTTTTCATCATAGAGAAAAAAAGTTCCTTTTTAAGTATGGCATGTGGCTACCTGAGAAACAAATCAAATCCCTTAATTTTTCCAGTCAAAAAAGGGAATCTGGGTGTTTTGTTGGTTTCTGTTGTCAGAATAATCTTTAGTAATTCTAAATCTTTTTTCTAAAACTGCACAATCTTTTCAACACTGTGCTCAAATTTACTTTTTCTTTTATAAAAGTGATTAAAATACCTCATTGAAAAACTGGTTTTCTATTTCTTGTTGCAAAAGTATATATAGTAAATGAAAGTAAATTACAGATTTGATTGTTGACAGCACCTAAGGTAAACTGTGTTGGTCATTTTATTTCAAATGCAGCTTGTTAAACACATCGTGTAACTTGGGAGAGTCCTGCAACATATGGAAAGAGTTACTTATAAAATTTAATACTCATCATTTAATTGGGTTTCATTTCTATTTTAACTCAAAGAAATTTTCAAAAATAATTATTTAAAGGGGTTGACAGATTTGTCAAAACCCCAACTCAAAGCATTTGCACAATCTATACACCTGTAACTAGAAATAGGAAATTATCTGTGTTGATTGAGTAAAATTGTACTTCTATGTGGAAACAAATGAATCACCCCCATTGTTTTGTTTGTTCTTATTCTGAGTTCTAGAGAAAGTCTGCCTACTTGCTGGTTTTTTTTTCAATTTCTAAAATAATTAGTTATTTAACTTACAGTCTATAAGGCATTCAGGATCTTCGAGTGGTTGAAACATTTTGTTTGAACATCTGTTTGTTGTTTCATGTTTCCAGTGTTATTAATCTTCTTGTAGGTAAGCAGGTGATCCACCCAAACCAAATTACAGTGGTCCAAGAACAGTTTTCTCCAACGAGTGAAAAAATTCAGTGGGCCAAAGAACTGATTTCGGCTTTTAAGGAACATCAACGATTAGGAAAGGTAATAGTCTTGTTTAATGCCTTATAGATAATAATATTCCAAAGAGTATTTCAAAGGTATTAAAGAGAGTATTAAAGTGTAGGAAGAAAAGCAAAATGCTATTTGGCAGCGTTTTTTAAAAAAAAACGCACTATATCAGTTAATGATTTTCCAGGACAATATCCATCAATGAAAAGATTTCATGTGGTTGATATTTTTTATTCACTTTCCTCACTTTCCTAAGCAGAATTTTAAAGTCCACTGAATCCATTTTTCCATATTGCATAAGATAGACTGCCAACACTGGGGAAATATAAAAAGGCTCTTAGTTTTAATGTACAGATATGAACGGAGCATGGGTATGAGAATAATTTGAAATTGAAGCAAGAGCAAATTGTAATGAAATGAACACCGTTTGGCTAAATGTTTCTTGTGGGAGAATAAATAAATTCCAACTTTTTAATGTGGAAAAACATCTCTTCAGAATTAGTCATTTAAAAGTGGGCGGTTTTATGTGCATTTGTACCAATTTCTGGACCTGAGATTTGGATAGAGTAGAAAGCAAATTAACACTGGAATATGGTTGTTCCTAATTTAGTGCATCATTGAGTCTCACGTTTCCTGCTCTGTGGGTTTCTGCTATGTAAATATTGCAGTGGTGATGCACAATCTGTCTCCACTTTGTGCCAGTAATACTTAAATTAGGTGTCGCCGGAAGGAAGATTTTATGCCAGTTGCAGCATTGTCAGTTAATTATCTTAAAGGTTATTTGCTATAATCCAGTTTGCCTCTTTTTTAGAGGAAAGAAAAAAGTTGCATCTGTAAATCTGTTTCTACTAGTTAATAGCTAAAGCTGACCCTGGTACTTCTATGAGGGATGAAGTTGTGGTACTGGCAATAGAAGGTTGCTTACCAAGAGAAAGACCACTGAAAATTTATTAAGGGGCTAATTTTTAAACAAGCAGAAAATACTCTGTAACCCTGTTTCTTCTGTAGTGAAACTGTAGCATGAATTTGACAAGTATCTCTTCTTGCATTTTATACTACCAGATCATAAGGCTTTAAAATCTGAGAGACTTAGGGAAGTGGGTGACAACATGAAATCCTTCATTTTTTGGCCTTGTTCTCTTTCTCTCCTCCAGTGCCAACCCTGGGATTCAGCAACACACACACACACACACACACACACACACACACACACACACACAAATGCCAGAAGTTGAACTATGCTAAAAAATGGAAAAAAACTAGCTTCAGTCTGCCTTCCACCTCCTGGTTCTATGATAGGTGGCAGCAATTTATTTTCAGATGGAGGGACATCCATCTCTGGTTACCTGCTTGTGCTTCCTGGAGAACTATTTTTATTTTGGTAGTTAATTTGTTTTATTTCTGCCTCTCATTCAGCTCCCCCAGCCCTCATTCAGTTCCCATGAGAATCCAGTGTAGACTTGAACACATCCTGTAAAACTCATGCATACAAAATAATTTTTATCACTCTGTCCTCTCTCGCTCATATATGCCTGCCTGTGCACACACGCACACTTGCGAAATGGGTTTTGGTATAACTGGTGCGTACCTCATGCCAGTGCAGAAGTACTCAAAGGGATAAATACGTTCTCCCGAAATAATAAGCTGGGGTAAGCTGTTGACCTTAAAAAATGACAAAACCAGCAGATCCCCAATCTGGGCTTGCAATAAGCGCATCAACAGTCTGTGTTTGTGTGGTGCTGGATGCCAAGGAATGAGGCCACCAGGCATGGGAAGGAAAGACTGGGTAGTGGGAGAGGTGAACCTAAATTTCATTTTTAGGAAACACAGTCCAAACTAGAAACACACTATTGAACTGGCATTTAAGCAACCTGAATGATGAAAACAACACTTTTCCTTTGTGTTTGGAAAGTGCTGTTCCTGGGGAAAATTGTCCCAACCTGTTCAAGCCTTTTGATGATAGCAATGCTTGAATGTGAGCGATTATAAAACGTTTTTAATCAGAAGCTCTATCTTGTTGGGGCATAAGCTTTCATAACAGTGTGGCAGGATCTATTTTCTTCGGAAAAAAAAATCATAGAAATTAGAGTAGGGTGGAGAGGAGAAACAATTAGGTCATCTTTACCCTGCCCCGAAAGTGTAGGTTTATTCCTTACTCCACATTCTCTGGTTCTTTGTCCAGTCCAGGTTTGAATGACTCAAGTAATAGGGCTTCCAGTTGAGGCGCATGGCTATTTTATCCAGTTAGCATATTTTTTTTTCATTTTGCCTATACATTGGTTGGTCACAAGAATTGGGTCTGCAGGTAGGTGACTCACCGTCTTGAGGGGATCTTAGGGTTTAAATAATGTGGGTTCAGTTTACAAAGACTTGGTATAAATAGGTTGTTCTATAGAAAATATTGCTCCTAGCCAACAGCTAATCTGTTTCATTTCAAAGGTGAATTACTAAAGAAAGAATAGGAAATCTGTTTTACTGAGTCAGTCTAGAACACAGGTAACTCAAAGAAAGGAAAACTGGGGAGCTGTGTCCTAGTGAAGTCCTCCCTATCCATCCACCCCCAAAAAATCCAACATCAAAAGAAAAAACCCTTTTTTTCCTCTGCCAATGAACTTCTTTTTCTGGCAGTGCTTTGAAATGGAATCATCCTGATAAAGCAAAATAACAATTTCCTCTTCTCTTCTTCTTTCTGCTCCCATCTCAAATTATATTCTGCTCAAAGATCAGAATTATCTATGAAAATCACTCTGTTGATGATGGTATGTCTTTTGTGTTTTGTCTCTAGTGTTATTAATCAAGACTGAAAGTTCTCTTCTCTCCTCTCCCCACCACCAAAAAATAATAAAATCCTGGGAATTTGAATTATTAGATCATGGGCAGATAAATTGTTTTATTTCAGCTGGTAAGATCACAAGGTTTTTTGTTAGGCTTTTTGTTTTACTTTTTAATTGAAGTTGTAAGCAAATAAAGTTTGAGGCCCTTGGCTCAATCCTTAGCAAGCAACATTTTGAATTAAAAAATAATATTCAGCTCATATAATTTATAACAATTTGGCAGGTAGTCATAGTAGCCTTTGTCTGGAAAAGATTTGAATCTAGGCTACTCCAGGATATTTACAGAATAAAATCCTCAGCACAGTTGTACCCACTAGTAAGAATTAAGGACATCAGCTGGCATTAGAGAATTTTAAAGTTCACCTTTGTTTCTCTATATCTGTTAGGGAAGGTGAAAAATTCAATATGCTATCTATCACAATGAGGCTGATATTTTAACTTTCACAAGCTAAAATATTTGTATTCCATTTGTTATCAGTTGTGTGCTCTTTGTCCTTAATAATCCATTCTTTCTTGCTTGCTTCTTTCAAAGAGTCAGAGATAAGGGTTCAGTTTAAGGTATAGGTACCATTTGACTTTTTTTCCATTCCAAAGTCTTTCAGAAAATTATTTAATCCATAAAATGAAAATCCGCTGCTAATGTCTTTTGCTCATCATGTGTGATTTATGTTAAATTTACAAAAAAATTTTCCCAATAATTCGAGTCTATCTTGGCTCCTTACTAGATATTACTGAACTGCATCACACATTTTAAAATGGTTTGGGAAAAGGGGGAGGGGAACATATTTCATATGAAGATTTTTATCAAAAGTAAATATTTCCACTGTAGACTTTATCCAAAATAATAAAATGTTAATTATATTAGAAAATTATGTATTTTAACCTAAATTCTGCTTACTGAATAAGTGGGATTTTTCTAAAAGTTCTTTTAGCCATTGAGCATTTTAATGGATATAAAAAATACTTGGAAAAAAAGCCAAAGATTAATAAGTTTTAAAATACATAAATGTAAAATAAAATGTAGGTATAAAATCCTATATATATATATATATCATATCATTTTATAAAATCCTATAAGATGTATGCATATCTTAGATGTAGATATATCTTAGAAGTCTGATACAAACCAGATTGTTTCTCCTTCTATTTTTCATCATTTCCAAGGCAAATATAACAACTAAGTGGAAAATTTATCATTTTAAAATGATCATTCCCTCCTTTTATTTATAGAGGACATCACAGCACAAAGCTATATGATCACTTTTGAAACAGAGAGACTGAAGGGGAAAATATCAAAGAATAGAAATAACAGAATAGAATAGTATATATTATATAGTATATGATATAAATATGTATGTGTACATATATACAGCAACATACAACATAATTATTATTATTGCCAGTGACAGAATTTTACGTGGTTTGGTAAGGCACCCATATCCAAGTAGATAAGATACAGTAATTTGGGGATTCTTCTAGAATATCCTTCTCTATTATTTTAGTCTCTCTATTGTTCTATTATATGAGTCTGTTTTTAGCATTTCCCACCTTTGTCCTTCATGTTTATTTTATTCATTACTTCTGTTGCTTCTCACAGATATATTTAATGGCTTTCTTTGCCCTATTTATATATTTTGCAATTATTGCTTACAACATTTTAAGGAGTGAGAAGGTGTTAGGGAAGAGAAGGTGTTAATCATAGGATAGTTCAAGTTCTTTCAACACAGATAAATACTAACAAACCAAGGCATTGCCTAATCTAACTTAGTATGTCCTCACACAGACTTCCTCATCATTGAAAAGTTCTAATTTCACTCAGGGGAATGAAGTGAGATCAGTGAGTTATTGCAAAATAATAGAACTTACATAAATGAGCAAAATCTGTATAGGCATATAATTATGAACAAATCCTAACAGAGTGATGGTTCAGGCTAGGGGCATTTCTTCTTGTGAAATGGCGCTTCTCAGATAGAAAATACAAAAAATAAAATCTCACCCTGCTCCAAATTTTGAAAGCAAATGATTTACCTAGGTATCTGATTTAACATCACACACCTCTTATTTGCGTTTTCAAAAGCAGAGCTTAACTGAAGAAATAATGTGTTGTCCAGATGGCCTTATAGCGGGCTTACTGAGAGAACTCAGAATGTCCATCCAGCCAAAAAATATTGTTTCCATGCGTTCCCAAGCCAGCAATCCTACTACCTCTCTTCAGCTCAGATCAAAGAGATGAACTAAAGATTGGTATCTTTTTTGTCAACTGAAAAGAACTGTTTCCACTTAGAGACCATAGCACTACTATACAGCACCCATCCTTCCCCATCCCCCAAGACTCAGCTACCTTTGGTTGGAAGTCTGGATAATGAAATCAGAAACTGGCATTTCTTAGCAAAAGTGAAAGAGAGAGGGAAATAAATCTACTTTTGCAATGTTTTTACTAACTTCAGTTCCTCTCCACCCATTCTTTTTTTTTTAGAATTAGATGACAATATGAATTCCCCAACCATGATTATGATGATGTTTACTTCTAAACTGGTATTTCAATGACCAATTATAATTTTTGGTAAAAAATAAAATCCTGAAAGGCTAGTGCTATTTGTATTCAGCTTCATCCTGATTTGCGTTGACATGTGGTAGGATCAATAATATGGATGAGGGATACCTTTTTAGTTTTTTTCTCCGTATTTTGAAGAAACCTTAGAATGTTAGAGTTTTAAGACACCTTAGAGATCATCTCTTACAGGAATTCTTAACCATTTTTGTAATGGATCCACTCACTCCCAGGTGAGAGTTCAAAATATTCCTGAAACCTACAAAACCTACAACCACAAACCTACAAAATATAACAGTTATAAACAAGGGTTAAATAAGGTTAGGAATGCCAGGATATTTTTCCTTTTAATTATATACCATTTAAGAGGTGTCTGACAGCTAGGGGGCACAGTGGATAGAGTATCAGGCCTAGTCAGGAAGACCTGAGTTCAAATCCAGCCTGAGACACTTAGTATTTTTGTGACCCTGAGCATGTCACTTAACCCTCTTTGCCTCAGTTTCCTCATCTGTAAAATAAGCTGGAGAAGGAAATGGCAAACCACTACAGTATCTTTGCCAAGAAAACCCCAAATGGGGTCATGAAGAGTCAGACATAACTGAAAACGTCTAAACAACAACAACATAAGGTTCCCATAAAGATAAAAGAAAGGGAACATATGCCTTTGCAGTTTTCATTTACACACACACACACACACACACACACACACACACACCCCCTCCCTCCCTCTGATTCTATTAAACTAGTTCTCTCTCCTCTTACCCAGAGTCCATATTTGACCTTCTGCTTAAGGAACACTATAATATTGGAAAGAAAACTGATCCCAGAGTTATTAAATCTGGATCTGAAATACAACTCGGATACTTACTACCTCTGGAGCGATAGACAAGTCATTCTACCTCTGTATTCCCTCATCTTTAAAAAGAGGATAATAGCACTTTCTCTATTAGGACATGTTTCCTTTTCTGGAAATACTACTTTATGCAAGGCTTCCAGCCTTCAGGAGGAGGCAGGTCTTTCTCTCTGGCTCCTCTGGCAGATGGAGATGACCAGTAACATGCTTTGTTTCTGGGGAGAAAAACAGGATTTCAGTTTGTGACATTCCTAAACCTATATGGTTGGTTCTTTGCATTTTCATGTTTGAATTGCATTATTAGCATTTGTTAGGTGAGTGTATCAGGTTGTAGTCACCAACTCTCCAATTCAGTGTATGACTTTCACAAGCTCCAAAGTTCATATTTATATCTTCTTAAAACTAAAGTGTCCCAAATGAAATGGTTTTTTTCAGGTTATTGATAGAAAGGGGGAAAATGCCATTAGGAACCTGATGGGACAAATAAATGGATGCAGGTACAGAAAAAATATGGAGAGATATAGCTATAACTCAGCAGCTAAAGGGGCAAAGTGGACAGAGTGCTAGCCTTGGATTCAGGAAGACCTGGACTGGAATGATGCTGCCTCAGATGCTTACTAGCTGGTTGATCCTTGGGCAATCTATGTAACCCCTCTCAGTCTCATGTTTAAAATGGGAATGACAACAGTGCCTTCTTCACTGGGTTGTTGTGAGGATCGATGATATGTAATGCCCCTTGCACACTTTAAAGCATTATATAAATACTAGGTGCTGTCATTAGCTGGTATTACATAGATATAGATACCCAAAAGTTACCTACTTTTAACATTAGGTAGGTCACTGTAAAGATTTATTTCTATCTATAAATATAGAGGTAGCAGTAAATAAGTACAGATATAGCTGAAATGAATAACAACTCACATTTGTACATCACTTCAAAGTTTCCAAAGCACTTTGATCACAACAGTATTGTATGGTAGCTTCTTTTAAAATTGTACACATAGATATTGCTAGAGATAGAGCTACAGATACACACTGAAGCAACCTATCTATTTACTATGTACAGGTAGTACAGAAGATAGAATACTGGGTCTGAAATCAGAAAGACTCGAGTTCAAATCCAGCTAGCTGTATAAGTCACTTAACTTCTGTTTTACCCAATTCTCTCACCTGTAAAATGGGGATAATAGCAGCACCTACCTCCCCGGGTTGTTGTGAGGATAAAATGTGACAATATTTGTAAAGTGCTTTGCAAAACCTTAAAGTGTTATACAATGCTGACTGGTATTATTGTCATTATTATTCTGTTAGTACTAGACATAGTAACATCTAGATTTGGACTTATATCTCTACAGCTACCTGTAGATAAATGTCAGTAATTAATACTGCTATGTAATTTTAAAAGAAGGTACCTCACAAGACTTTCGTGATAAAGGTTCCTTTGGAAATCTCAAGGGTAAAGGGGGTATTGTTCATTTCCTCTATACCTGTTCATCCATATCTATATACAATTATCCCTTCCACATCACCAGGCTAGGGGCACAGCACCCCTGCAATCTGGAAAATCCACGTAAAATTTTTTGGCCCTCCCTTCATATCAGAGAAGAAGTTTGAATTATTGTGGTATTAAAAGATAAAATATGTTGATATATTATGCAATACTATACATATATTTTATGCATTTCTGAGTTTCTAAAGTTTTTCTGTGTCATCCACTGGCCTCTGTATGTCATCTGTGGCTTCTGTGAAACTCCGAAAAATTCCCATTTAATTTCTTATGCCGACCCAAGATGTATCGAAACCGCAGTGGGGAAGGTCATGGTGTAGAAAGTATAACTGTACATAGTAACATAGCTCCATCCGTACTGATCTTTCTACATAACTTTAAAAGCAGACTTTTCATTGAGATCTATATCTACACACATTAATTTGTAACATCATGTAACTTCTTCCCTTATATTAATATATCAAAACAGTAACATATATATCTATGGATAGAAACATGACTATACATATCATTTAAAAAGAAGATACTTCACCAGACTGTTGTGATTAAACTTACTCTGGAAACCTTGAAGTGCTAGACAAATATAGTTATCATTATTCATTTAATCTAGCCTACAAGGACAAGCTTGGAGGGGAGGTATTTTGGATTATATTCATAGCTGCAAAAAGACTTTGTGGCCTTAGAAGTCCTTAGCCACAGCACCCCAGAAGGGAGGTAGCAAACACAGAGCCCATGTCCAGATGTGGCCCAAACCAGATCAGAATGTAATTGAGAAGTAATAACAAAATAAATTAAAATACAATAAAACACAGATAACATTAACATGTGGTTTTCTAAGTCAATATACATCATCGATATGAGACAGTAATCTTTATGTATGATGTAGTGGCTTCCATCTCTATTTGCCTATTTGAATTTGACGCTTCCTCCCTAGAAGGCCCAAGATGAGACTATTATTCCATCAAAATAGGGATGTTTCTTTCTCTTTCTGTATTTTTCCTTTTTTTTCCAGATGAGTTCATTTTTACACCTCTGTCACTATGCTGGTTTCTCCCTCTCTTTATCTCCTCCTGTTTGTTTTTTCTTTTCTGTTTTTATCTGAGTATATCTTTTTTTGTCTTTTTTCTCTGTCTCTCTAATCATTTATCCAACTCACTGGACAAGATACTGTGGTAAGCACTGGAGATACAAAAACAAAATGAAAAATAGCCCTGAGAGAAATCAATATTATACTGTTATATTAATAACTAATTATTCATTGTGATCCACCCTTTTTCCTTCTATTTTCTAAAAAGGCCCAATTCCTGTTAAGGTTAATCAGTCTTTGAAGAACAGGGCTGATGCTAAGATTGCTTTTAGCCCTCAAGAAACATGATCATCAATTTTGGGCAGGACCCCACCCAACTAGAAGTCCTAATTTCTGTTTAGAGTATAAACAGAACCTAGTCTAGCTCATCGTCCTCTGGGGGAAGGAACCCTTGTCCTTGACCTCCTCCCTTAGAGTTTAGGGTGACCCAGCTCGTGAAGGAGAAAGCCAGCCAGAGAGGTCCAGATGGAAATGGCTTCCCCTGCCCAGATTGCTGGAGGCTGCTGAGTCTCATGATGAAGGTGCGCTCTTGCTGAAGACTTTTAACCCACCTCCTCATTAAATGTCCACCAATTAAAGTTGATTTTCACTTGTCAGGGGAATTCCCTTTCAAAAAATATTTAAAGCATTTCAGGGTCTCCCTTGGCATCTTTGGTTACCAAGAGAAACCACTGACCATCAATTTATTGATTGCTGGCTAGCCTAATTAATAAATTGATTATTAATTACCCAGAAACTCTGTCTCTTGGGGTTTTCATTCATCTTGACCCCTGCCCCAAAGAATCAATATTTTACTGGAGGGATAACCACATTAAACAGATAAATATGCTGATGATTTTCATATCTAACTTCCCTGCCCCAGTCTCTCTCCTGACTTCCAATCTTGTATGTCCAGCTGCTTTTCAATCATCTCAAACTAAATGTCCGGTAGACATCTTAAACTCATTATGTGCAAAAGAGAACTCATTATATTTTTTCCCCTAAACTCTCCTCCTTCTACCTTCCCTGTTAGTATAGTGGGCAACACCATCTCCCAGTCTCACAGACTTGTAACCTAGGAGTCATCCTGGATTCCTCACTATCTCTCCCTGACTGCCCTCCCAAGTGTTGCCCAGGCCTGCCGGTTTCACCTTTGCAACATCTCTCTAATATGCCTCCTTTTCTCCTCTGACACTGCCACCACTCTAGCTCAAGCCTTCATCGCCTCATGCTCTGATTGTTGCAACAGCCTACTGGAGAGTCTGCCTGCGTCAAGTCTCTCCAATCCATTCTCCATCAACCACTAAAGTAATTTTCCTAAAATGTAGGTTGATCACATCTGTGTGTGTCTCTCTCTCTCTCTCTCACACACACACACACACACACACACACACACCATTCAATAAACTCCAATGGCTTCCTATTGTCTCCAAGAACAAACCCCAGAACGCTCTATTTGAATTTTAAAGCCCTTCATAATCAAGCCCACTCCTACCTTTCCAGTCTTCTCACACCTTATTCCCCAACACTTACTGTTTCATCCAGTGACACTGGCCTTCTGACTGTTCCCACAAACGAGACACTCAATCACTTAGCTCTGGGCATTTTCTCTGGCTGGCTGTCCCACATGCCTGTAACATTCTCCCTCCTCCACTCCTGCTACTGACCTCCCTGGCTTCCTTTAAGACTCAACTAAAATCCCACCTTCTACAAAGAAGTCTTCCTCAAGCTCTCTTAATTCCAGTGCCCTCCCTCTGTGAATTATTTCCTATTTATCCTATACATGGTTTGCTTTGTATATAGCTGTTTGCGTGCTGTCTGCCCCATTAGACTGTAAGTTCTTTGAGGGCAGGGGCAGTCTTTTGCTTCTTTTGGTAGCCTCGTCATTTAGCACAGTGCCCAGTATATAGTAGCTGCTTAATAAATGTTTACTGAATGAACCTGATAATTTGAGGTAGAGGGAGAAATCATTAACAACTAAAGAAATAAAGAAAAGCTTCCTATAAGATGTGGCACAAAAGCCGAACCTTGAAACTGGGCATACTAAAAGGCAGAGGTGAGGAAAGAGGGAGGGGTGCTTTGTTCAGGCACAGGGGACACTGAGGCAGGTCTTAGAATACTAAGTTCAGGGAAATTCCTCCTTTCATTCTGAATATATCTCTCCTTCCTCTCCTATCCAGCAAGCTTTCCTTTATAAGAAAGTTTTTTTTTAAATGGTTCAGCAAAACCTATACATCAGTCATGTGTGAAGGCACATACAACATTCTGCACCCATAATTCCCCACCTGTCCAACAACAACAAAAAAAAGAGTTGGATTTTCTTATCCCTTCTCCCCAGGCGAGCTCAGTCATTATAATTACAGAGCATTCAGTTCTATTCTTCTTTCTGGTAGTGATTGTGTGTATGTGTGTGTGAACATAATATAAATGTCATATAATATGTATGTATGTATGTATATATACACATATGTATAGTTTTCCTAGTTCTGTTGATTTTACTCTTCATTTCATGTAAGTTTTCAATGTTTCTATGAATTTCTCATATCTGACATTTCTTATGATACAGTAATATTCAACTTCATTCAAGTACCACAGTTTATTCAGTCATTCCACAACTTGTTTCCTATTTTTTCCAGTTCTTTTCTACAACAAAAAGTGGGGCTATGAATATCTTGATACATACATGGGACGCTCTCTGTCTTTGACCTCTTTGGATTATATGCCTAATAGTGGTGTCTCTAATGGTATCTGGACATTTTATCCACTTTTTTCCCCACATAATTCTAAATCATCGTCCACATTTATTGGATTAATACAAGCTCCACTAACCGTGTATTAGCGACCTCCTGTAGCCCTTCCAACTTTCTGACTATTTCCAGATTTGCTCATCTTTACTGTTTTTAATTCTAAAAGTACGCGAGTAGAACATGTTTCTCTATCTCTGCCTCTCTCTCTTTTTATCTATCTCTCTGTTTCTGTACTGTCTGTGTCTTACACACACAGAGATGCATGCATTTTTTCAAAGGTCAATTGCTTTTTACTTGTGCACTCTAAATTGATATCCCCTTCCCCACTTTAGGGAACTGGTAGCTCTCAAAAGAAAAAAAAAAGTTTCTTACCTAAAGAGAATGAAACATATCCTCATTCCCTTTGTATCTACCTGTAGCATCTAGTATATTAACATTAAAAAAGTATGTGTTGAATAATTACTGTTTTACTGACTCATAAAGTCCTGACAGGCAGAAAATTTTGAAGTGATTAGGTGCCCTCTTTGAAGAATGACGCTTTCATCAGGACATGTTATTAACTGACCTGACCTTTTGCCATCTTCTTCTGAAACTAAAGAAGACGTGTGACATTTCTGATCAGTTTTAATTGGGAAATGTCAGCATCAGTAAACTGAGGAAATCTTACTGAGTTCAAAGGAATTTCTATCCAATTATAGTCCCTATGTGTCTCACATATAAACAACTATATATCTCACAGAACCAAATATGTCAATGTATAATAAAGGTTCAGGGACTTGTTGCAATAATCCACATAGTTTTCACAAAAAAAAACCATGAGATTGATATTGAAGGAGGGAGCACCTGCATTAGAGAAATCACAGTTCTACCCAAGTTTTACAAGATTTAAAAAATTGGTTTCTAGATAGTAAGGATTTGTGAGAAATAATCACAAAATATTTGCCAGTGTATGTCACCTTTAGATTTTAATATATGGAATTTTCATCATTTACTATGATAGCATTCCATTGACTGTCTTTCACATAATGTTCAGGATTTTCCTGAAGCTTTAAATTGAATTCAACAAACATCAATGTTATACCTATTATGTGCAAGATACTACCAAAATTAAAAGGAAGACAGCTCCTTCCCTCCAGAGGCTTACATTAAAAACCAGAGCTTACCTGCTTCTACAAAAACCTTCAGAGATTCCCCAAAATTTTGTTTGTAATAGACAATTTCTCCTATTGATCACATTTCTCAGGTATCCATTCACTCAATAAACAATTTTGAGTGTAGGAATAGAAACAAGGGAAGGAATACATGCAAAAAATCATTGCAGAGGTCATTTCATAGATGAAGTTAGTAGGGCTTGGCAGCTTATTGGATAGGAGAGTTGAGGGAAAGAAAGGAGTAAGGCTGACTTTGAATTTTAAGCCTTCATGACTAGAAAAGGATGACCCCTCAGAAATGCAGACATCAGGGAAAAGCATATTTTGGAGCAGAGATGATATGCTCAGTTTTTATACCTTGAATCTGAAGTATTGATGGAACAAGGATCAAGACATCCCATGAGCAGCTAAAAAACAGAGAACTGAGTCTTGGCAAAGAGGTTCGGGCTAGATCCATAGATCTGTGACTCATTCGCATAAAAGTGATAGTTGAGTTTGTGGAAATGTATTGCCTTGGGAAAAGTGCATACAGGAAGAGGAAACAGCCAAATATAGTTACGTGGGGAATATCTCCATTTAGGATATGGGAGAAGTCAGAGAGGGAAAGGTTGGAGAGACAGGAGGGAAATTAGGGGAGTTAACAAAAGGCAGAAGGGAATGGTCAACATTGTCATATTCAGTGGAGAGGTCAAGAAAGGTGAGTACTAAAAAGAAGGCCAATGGATTAATATATTGATTAGATGTCATTCATAGAATCATAGAAAAGACTTAAGAGGTCATCAGGTCCCACCCCGTCATTTTATAGATAAGGAAACAGAGGTTCAAAAAAAGTCATTGACTTGCCCAAGATCTCATAGCTAGTGGGTATCTGAGGTGAGATTGGGTCTTCCAAACTACAAGTATCCAGTACTCCATTCACTACAATGGGGCAACTAGATGGTGCAGTGGATAGAGCACCAGGCCTGGAGTCAGGAAGAATCATCTCCATGAGCTCAAATCTGGCCTCAGGCACTTACTAGCTGTGTGACTCTGTGTGTCATTTAACCCTGTTTGCCTCAGTTTGCTCATCTGTAAAATGAACTGGAGGAGGAAATGGCAAACCCCTCCAGTATCTTCCCAAGAAAACCCCAAATGGGGTCATGAAGAGTCACACACGACTGAACAACAACAAATCCACTGTAATGGATTGCCTCCCATATTCAAGAGAACAGTTTCTATATAGGCAGAATGATACAGTAAGAATTTTGGCAAGTGCTTTACTTACTTTATTTCATTTGATATTCACAATAACCCTGTGAGGTAAGTGCTTTTTGATCCTCATTTTACAAATGAAAAAACAGGGTGAAAAAGGTTTGGAGATTGATGATGATGGTGGTGATGGTGATGATGGTGATGGTGATGGTGGTGGTGATGGTGATGATGGTGATGGTGGTGGTGATGGTGGTGATGATGGTGATGATGGTGATGGTGATGGTGATGGTGGTGATGGTGATGATGGTGATGGTGGTGGTGATGATGGTGATGGTGATGATGGTGGTGATGATGATGGTGGTGATGGTGGTGATGATGGTGATGTGGTGATGGTGGTGATGGTGATGATGGTGATGGTGATGGTGGTGATGATGGTGATGATGTTGATTGTGATGGTGGTGATGATGGTGGTGATGGTGGTGATGATGATGATGATGATGGTGATGGTGGTGGTGATGGTGGTGATGGTGATGACGGTGATTGTGATGGTGGTGATGGTGGTGGTGATGATGGTGATTGTGGTGATGGTGATGGTGATGGTGGTGATAATGATGATAGCATTTATGTTCACTTTAAGGTTTGCAAAGCACTATACAAATATATCTCATTTTATCTTCCCAATAAACCTTGGAGGTAGGTGTTATGTCTCCATTTTACAGATGAGGAAACTGAGGCTGAGAGAGATTACAGGTTACTTGCCCATAGCTAGTAAATGTCCTGAGGCTGCATTAGAATTCAGGTCTTCCTTATTCTACCCAATTGAGTCACAGAATCATAGACTTAAGTGCTGGAAGGGACCATCAAGGCCATCGAGCCTGGCTGTTCTTCCAATTTCCAGTCATCTGGGAATCTAATTACTGTCTTCTCTAAACTGTTTCTTTTTTATCTTCTAAAATTATAAAACACATTCATTGAAACAGCATTCATCCTTCTCCTGTCCCCCTCACATGTAGTTTCTTTTAAGACAATTTAGAATATGATTTTAAAGAGTCTAATGGCTAGACTATCATTTTATTAAGGGGATTTGTTCTGTGAAGTTTGGATTCAGCCAAAGGGCCACACTTGAGGATCTTGAGGGCCTCGAGGCCATAGGTTCCCTACCCCTGGTCTAGCCTGAAAGCAGGAGACCATCATATATAGGAGGCCCTACATAATCTCCTGCGGCAGGAAGGACAGGGAAGGGGAAAAGATGGTCCTGTCATCATGTGAACCTTTTCCAAATCCTCTTCTGTTTCTGCCCTAAGGTTACTGAGAAGCACCTCAGAAATGGCAACTTTTCCTATTTCTGTTTGTTGGAAAGTCATAGGGAGGGAGCAGATGGATCCCTGGAATTTTCTCAGGACTGTCATTGACCTGGCAGGCAGGAATGAGGCTTTCAAGCATACGTGACCTCCATTTTTCTGTCTTCCCGGAGGTTGGCATCAAGTA
This sequence comes from Trichosurus vulpecula, assembly GCF_011100635.1. Lineage (NCBI taxonomy): Eukaryota > Metazoa > Chordata > Mammalia > Diprotodontia > Phalangeridae > Trichosurus > Trichosurus vulpecula. The sequence continues at coordinate 372,481,792 of NC_050576.1, forward strand.
CATACTGTAATTTCCTGAGGTTCAGCATCAGATATCCTGAGCTGCTATGCCGGTGTTCTAGGGTAAGGAGTGGAAAGGAGGGGTGCTTCCCTCAAGGTTTTTCCAAATTTCAAAGCTCAGAGAAAACATATCACTGCCCTGGTATATTTATGCTAAACTAGTCTAGTAATACACCAAAAGCAAGTCCCCCTCCTCAGCGTTTTTCCCTGACACTCAGAAAACTAAGGTTTCTTCTAGCATTTCAAGATAATCTTCAGGGGCCAGGATTTTTATAGCCCTTTCCAATGAGGTAACAGATTTGTTCAAATCCTTCATATACTCAGGAGAAATTGGAGGTCCTTAATGGAATTCCTAGCAATGTTTTTCTCCTGATGCCTTTAAAGTAGAAAAGGGAGTACCTGTCAGAGCTTAGACTTTCCCATATAAACACTGTCACTTCTCACCCAAAAAGTGCCTGTCTATGTAAATTAAAATATTACTAGCAGAGATTCCATGATGAAACATGCTACTTAAAATAAATTTTCACAAGACACATTTTTTAAAGTTTAACCTTCGTTATTGGCATTTCCTCCATCACTTCCTTAAGTATAAACAATCAAAAATAACAAATAGAGCCTTGACTGGTAACTTACTGATGTTCAGGGTATTAATGCTCACACTGAAAATTGAACGATCTACTCAAGCCAGTAGGAGCTGGCTCCAGCACGCTTCTGATGCTGCCCACCTCATGACAAAGAAATGATGGATTCGAGCCACAGAATGAGACACAGAATTTTTGGACATGGCCAACACAGGAATTTGTTTTACTTGATCATGTGTATTTGCCACAAGAGTCTGGTTTTTCTTCTTTCTTTCCCAAGGGGAAAGAGAGGTAGGGGGCAAGGGGAAGAGAGAAAATAGCTTTTTGTACCCTGAAAAAGTAAAATTTAATTTATAAAAGAATACTGGTAATGACAGAGGAGTAAAAGCTGCAAAGATTTCAGTAGCAGATTTACTTTTTAAACTAAATATACAGTTAATATAACCTTTGTTCGTTACTTAGGGACAAAAGAAACTAGCTGCTGAAATTAATCAACAACCTATTAGTGAGAATTTTTTCAGGTATACATAATTTAAATACTAAAGGTTAGACAACACAAACAAACAAGGCAGTCTGAGTATGTTAAATTTAACATATACTTCTAAAAAACAGGCTATATGTAATAGAGATTCACAGTTGGATAACACTCCTCTTTTTTTCTGTTTCTTGAATGTGGAAATGTTGATGTTTGAAATTTTAAAAAAGACAAAATTTTAAACCACCTAGAGAGTAATAAATACTAAAAGTTTAAAGTCTATATATTCACCAAAAAGTGAGTTCTTTACCTACCACAGCAAAAGCAAGACTGTAATGTCATCTGTCATTCTCACTGAAGCCTTTTTATTTTGTAAGGCTGAGTTACCATTCATATGTCCCACTGTAACTACTTATTAAAAATAATATTTTGCCATTTTGATATAATAATAGTTGTATTAATAAGCTTAGAAGTTGCACTAATCTTTTAATCTAACTCCCAAAAGCAACTATGATAAATTTCCTTTCTTTTGTGATTTCTCTTTCTAACATTGTGGCATCTCTCCATCTTACTTTTTGAAAAATAACTAACCCAATGGTTTAGGAAAAAAAAAGTTTTTGTTGTCATTCAGTCATGTCCTACTCTTCATGACCCCATTTCAGGTTTTCTTGGCAAAGATACTGGAGTGGTTTGCTATTTCTTCCTCTAAGTCACTTTACAGATGAGGAACTAAGGCAGAGAGGTTTAAGTGATTTGCCCTAGGTCACACAGCTGGCTAAGTGTCTGAGCTGGATTTGAACTCAGTTCCTAATGCTCCAGGTCCTATGCTGTAGGGGGCACTGTGCCACCTAGCTGCCTGCAGGAGAGAAAAAAATTAATGCAGCTCAATATTCTTTTGAGCTATGTGAGGTGGAAGGATGATGAGAAAGATGGAGGACAATAGTAAGAGGTCAAAGGGCCTCTCATATCCCATCGTATGATGTGAGAAAAAAGACAGCATGTCATAAAGAAAAGGGAATTTGTTTTAGAGTCAGGAAGTCCTGAGTTCAAGTCCTTCTACTTACTCTGTGAATCTGGACAAATCACTGAAATTCTCAGTGCCCCCAGGCAACCTCTAGTACTATAAGCTACAGACAAATTGCCTGTTCACATTGATAGAGTTCCCATTGATGAAATTATAGATCTAGACCAAAAATAAGTTCTACAGATGATGGGAGGAGAGAACCCACCCCATCCCCCCATGCATCATGGCTAGGGAGAGTTGTTTCACTAGCTGAGGCGGGATTCTCAACTTTCAGTAGCCAGGGGCAGGAAGGTACCTCACCCTGCCCACTTCAGATTTCTCCCATCTGACAGGAAGTTATACACTCATGAGTTTAGTCTTGGCTTCCCGTCTTGGAGCAACCATAGCTGTGTAAGTAACTATGCCCCAGACTATGCCAGAGCAAAATCAGTAGGCAATGTATATGTTCAGTGCCTAAGAAAGAGTGAATGTCATGCCATCCTATACCCAAAATGAAGAACAGAGGTTATTTCTGGGTCTCAGTTCAGCTGGTCACAATAGAGACCCTGGATAGATTCCAATGGCCAGAATTTTTTTTTTTTAGTGTTTTGTACCATTTTTATGACTTGTCTAAGATTCCCAGTAAATTCTAGATCCCCCATAGACTGGTTTTTACCTTTCTTTGTGTCACGGTGCTTAGCACAGTGCCTGGCACATAGTAAAATTATTATAGTAATTAATAAAATTAATAATAAACTAGTATTAATTAATCAATTTAAATTAATAAAATTAATAAATTATAGTAATTAACAAAACATAGTAAAATTATTAGCAAATGCTTGACTGACTGATTAATGTAGCTACTGAGTGAGGACTAGGCAGCAAGTCTCTCCCAGTTCCCCACTGAGCAGTGTGTTTTTCCTTAGCTCATACTGCTTTTCTATAGCATCTGTCCTCAGGATGGTTCAAACTAGACCTGAAAGTAACCCCAATAGTTATACATTGCCAGAAAAAAAGATAATGCCTCTAACTTAAGTCTCTGCTGGTGCGTTTAGGCCTTGGTGACCACCACGGTTGCTAGTGCTCCCTACCCCCACCCCCTGACAAAATTATTTCACCCTGATTTTGTATACATTTCCTATTTACTAATCTCTATGGAAATTGTTCCCCCTCCCCTGACAGCAGAATATAAGCTCCTTGAGGGCAGATGCTGGTTCACACTGTCTTGGTATCACCAGTGGCACCTAGCATAGCACTTGGTACATAGCACAATTTAACCAATGTACAGAATCAAACTGAATTTTAAAATCTTTTTTGAGCATATATTTTATATCTCCCAGGTAGATTGTAAACTCCTTGGAAGCAGTGACTATATTAGGACCATAGACTAAAGCTGGAAAAGAGTCACCCCTTCGTGTAGCAGATGAGGAGTCAAGTAACGGGTGTCAAAGGCAGAATCTGAACCCAGGTTTCCATCCCAGAACTTTTCCACTAAACCATGTTAAAGAAAACTATAAATACAAGTTGGCAGGAATCACCAGTAGCATTAGTCATAGTACTTTTCTAAAGCACCTAATGGGCAGGTAGGTGGCACAGTGGATAGAGTACTGGGCCTGAAGCCTGAGTTCCAATCAGGCCTCAGACATTTACTAGCTGAGTGATCCTGGGTATGTCACTTAACCCTATTTGCCTCAGTTTCCTCATCTGTAAAATGAGCTGGAAAAGGAAACAACAAACCACTCCAGTATCTCTGCTAAGAAAACCCTAAATTACATGACAAAGAATCAGAAACAGCTAAACAACAACAACAACAAAAAGCACACAGTGGAGTTCTCAGTCCACACTGGGTGCTCAATAAACATTAGCTCACTGAACACCATCACTCCAAGAACATACGTACATAGGGAGCAAAAAAACAACACATCAGTCCTTCAGACAAAGGGGAAGCAAAGGGAAGATTGGTGATTAAAAAGGCTGAAGTAAGGCTGAGGAACTTGAAGCAACCTAGTTTTCTCTCTGGAGGTGGAACCATCAGGCATAGGAAGTGGAGTAGAATTCTGTATATGGCCAGAAAGGGGAGGTGTGATTGTGCCTTCAACAGCACGAGCCATGTGCTACTCTGTGACTGTATCAGTCACAAAGCCCCAAGAGGTACATGGCCTCTGCAGCACACTTGGGCCAGGGGGCTGGGGAGGGGAAGAAGCCGCATTCACCATAAATAAGCAGGGATTTTTTTTTTTTTACCTCATACAAGAGGTGGGCTGTCTCTGCCTAAGCTGAAATGCCACTAGAATGATGTGTGTGTGTGTATATATATATATGTGTGTGTGTGTGTGTGTGTGTGTGTGTGTATGTGTGTGTGTGTGTGTATATATATATATATATATATATATATATATATATATATATATACACAGAGAGAGAAAGAGAGAGAGAGAGAGAGAGAGAGAGAGAGAGTGTCTCCTCTAGCTAAGATAAAGCCTACTAAAGAGAAAACTTCATGGGAGAAGCATGAAATGGAACAAACACAAGAATAGAACTCAGAAGACCAGGGTTCGCGTCCCAGATTCCACCACTGACTAGCTGTGTGGCATCATGCAAGCTGCTTCACCTCTAATTTCCCCACATGTAAAGCAAGGAGGCGAGATACCACCATCTCTAAGGGTCGTCTGGGATGATGTAATTTTAGTTCTGTGATCCTAGAGGGAAAAAGGTCTCCAGGCGGCCCACCTTTCTTCTGTGTCCCAAAGAGCAAAAGATAGGGCCCCAGGAATACTATGTGCTTGAAAACATAGGAGGAATCTAAGTACAGAGGAAGTTTGATAATGAGATGAGATAAATGGTGGGTCACAGAATCTTAGCACTGGAGGTTATTTAGACCAGCATCCAAATGAAGGAAGCATCCCCTCTATAGTTCCCCTCAACATGTCTCGCTCCCTGTGTGTATACACACGTACACACAGGTACAGATACACACACACATGGAAAAAGACATTTATGTCTATAAAGCTATATATTTATGTATACATACACATACATCCATATGTGTGTGTATATATTTATTATATATTATGCATATATCATAAAACAACAATTCAGCAGAGATAGAGGCATTTAGAGCAACAGTAATTATACCAAGTTTTCACCTAAAGTTCTCCATTTAACAAATTAAGTACAGGCTGCTCTCTACTGAAAGATGCTAGAAAAAGAGATGACTGAAAATATTTTATTTCTTCCATCTCAGAATGCTAAAACATCTATTATTTGTACTGTCCATTTGAATACTTAATCACTTACTGTCACATGTTGTCATTTAGGTGTTTTGCATGTGGGTGTGTATATTGGGGGCAGGACCCATGCGGGGCATATGGTAGGTGCTCAGATATTTAATAAGCCTCTTCACTGGGAATTTAATAAGCCACTTCACCCTCCCCCTGCCCCAAACCCAGATGGGGTCAATAGAGTCAGTAAGTCTGTATGGCTGTTTGGAAATAGAAAGGACAAGGAAGAGGAAAACACTGATTTCCAGTGATCCCAAGATCACAACGGCTACCTGGAGGCGCACAGCCCCAGGCAGCAGTAGAAAAAATGAAGAAAGGGCCCAGAGCAAACTGATAAATATCTGAAGAATTTAAAACCACTAAAAAGCCTAAGAATCTTGGAACTTATAAGGAATAATGGAATAAATAAAGCTTGTCAAGGAAACAAACTTAAGAAACAAATAGTATCAGTCAGGTACTGGAAAATAAGATGAGAAAGGTTTTGGTTTTTGTTTTTTTAAACAAGGATTCAAACCCCAAGGAACTCCCATTTTCCATGGCTGTTGAGTATCCTCCCAAGATCTCTCTGAGGCCCAGCATCCCTTTCCCCTGAGCCAAGTCATCCATGATGGTCCAACACAATGGTTCACTTGTAACAACCCATGATTGAGCCGATAGTTGTCTGTATCCCACTTTCAGTAACAGCTCCCATGGAAATTCTGAGTACACTGGGGAAGACTAACACAATCTTCAAAAATGTGCACCGTTGGTGGACAGATTTCTTCTCTTGGAAGTCAAGTCATCTATTCATGACAACTGTCCTCGAATCCCCAGAGCAGTCAGGAACTTTCCGGGTTGCTCTTGGCATGATCCCAGTGACTTGGTTCAGGAGGCCATGAGAAGGTAGCAGGTCCGTCAGCCCAGCAAACCCAGAGCTAAGCCTCCTGCATGAATGGTAGCACTCTGGGGGCTGCTCCTGTATTCTGAAATACACTGGGGGTCAAAAGCCATTCCCCTCTTCCCCTTTTCCCCATCCTATCTCTTCCTTTCCCATTTCCATCAGGCTCCTTAAATTAAGCAAGCTGTTCAAGTGTAGAGATTTGATTTTTGTTTGTGTGGGTGTGTATTTTAAGGAAAACAAAAGCAAAACATCAAAAATAAAGACTAGAAAATTTTTTTCTTTTTTACTATCCAGATAACATATGTTATGATTTCCAATGGCCTCAATAATTTTGTTTACTTTGTATTCAACTAATAAATTTTGAGCAGCCTTCTGAAAAAATATATGCATATGTATATATACATGTATGTATATTAAAATATATACGCACATACAGGATTTTTCTGGGGAATGGCTGAGAGGTACTGGATAATTGAATTTTTAGTAAATCTGCATTCCCACTATGATAAATCATTTATAAATGGGATTTTCATAGTCTTAATATTTTCCAAGAAGTCATAATATAGTTTTGCCCAAAATAGTCCCAAATCCTTCCTAGTAACCAGGATCAGAAAAAAAAGCATAACTAAGAACTACAAAGTAATAATCTTCCTTTGTTATGCGTTTTAACTAAATCTAAATTGTTGCCCCTTGGTCTATTTTGGGAGGGCGAGGGAGCATTTTCCTGATTTCCTAGAGCACTAAGCAAACCAACATCCCCAATAAAGGCAGTTTAACTCCCCATGAGATGCTATGGAATAATTTACCCCAGTCCTGTGGTGCCCCTTATTATAGGGCCTAGGAGTCCTGACACTCACTCTACTGAGCATTAGCTGTCCATCTTTAGTCTGATGTTCTCTGTGGAATATCATATCTGAATCCAGAGGAAGCCAGATCAAAAAGGATTGATTATTGCTTTTCCAAGGGTCCTGATGGGTAGGTTAGGTCACAGGTTAAGAAAGCGGTATTGGCCATCAAAGGGTCTCAAGAAACAGGGACAGTGAAGCTAGAATTAGTGTGGTTTGTGGCAGGCCATGGAATACTGAAGGAGTAGGTGACGGCCTGTCATTGATTAATAAGGAATAATTGCATCATTATAGAAGGTGGGTGTACGGAATTGGACAGGGAGGTTTTAGGAAAAAGGTAGATTCCAAATCTCAAAAAGAAATTTCTTAAGGATTATGAAGTGGAGATTTTAGAGATGAGCTGGGTTGAGTCATCAACCAAGAAACTGACTGGCTTAGAGAGCTGTAGGAAACTATTTCAGCTCTGAAGGAAACAGTATGATGGCTGTATTTACATTTTATTATTAACTCTGACAGGGAAGATCCTATCTTAGGGATCAGATTGTAGCCACACTGTCATCGGGATATGCTACAGAAACATCCTTAGATGCTAAAGCTCAAGTTATCTGAAAATAAAACTAATTTCTCAAGAACTAAGCTCCAGAAATGCTAGAATAATTTGAGTGTCTTCTCTATAAACATAGTTAGCATCATTATCATCATCATCATCATCTTCAAAGCTTTAGCCATCAGAAAATAAGCCATATTCTCTCCAAGAAATTAGTAAGTTTTCAGGGCTGGAAAGAGTTAAATTAAGTTATTGCCACAGAATTACTGAGGCATTAGGGAAGATAAAGTCCAATATTTACCAAGTTCCCCCTATAAAATGCTACATAATATGAACTATTACACATACATAGTACTCATCGAAGTGAAATTATACTTCAGAGCTTCAATGTTTTCATGGATCCATGATCTCATCAGTGTGGATAATCCTTCCAATGGTGCCAATAGCAACCCACCAGTCACCAACCTCTTTACATAGAAGTGGTAGTTGAATTTATGGGAATGACTAAGGGGAAGAATGCAGAAAGAAAAGACAAGGGGACAAAAAACAAATTCATCGTTTTTTCATTGCCAGTATATCCCATTGAAACCAATAAGGAAAATTTAAACAAGTGTTTACTTTGAATCTTTGGGTTTATTAAGGTTTCCCCTATGCTACCTCAACCTAATTTTTTCATACATGTCAACTTAATTGTATTTTTCTTACCTAAACACATCAAAAACTAAGGAAACTTCATCATCTAAATGAAATGGCAAGAGCTATACTATGAGACTGATACCCAATTTATGATAATTCACAAAAAGAAATTTCAGATTCTCACCAAAAATCTAAGTAGCTTCTTGCTAAATGCATTGTTCTTGCTGACAGAGCCTTGAGATTTGGGGATCACAACAGTATATTCTAGAGCTGCACATGAAAGAATCTATGAAAAACATCAGAGAATAACTGGGAATCCCAGCTAGAAAAAACTGTAAATAAGATAAAAAGGGCATACTATTCTCAATCTTATAAATCTGGAACCTTAAAAGTGGTAAGAATGTGGGAAGGCATAAGGTAAAAAAAAAAAAATAGAACTGAATGCTCCAGATTGAGGCCAATAATGCAAACCAAGTAAAACTCATTCATGGAACAAACTAGGAAACTGCCTCCCTATGTTGAAAAACTATAAGGCATATTCCCTTTTTGATGTGCATATGGAACTCTGACTCATGTTGCAGATTCAGGGAACATGGCATATGCCCAAAGCTGTCATTTCCATTCCATGTGCATCATTTTGATTTCATGTGCATCTATGCTAATTTCCTTTCTCCAGCCTATTATTTAGGCCTTAGCAGGACAGATGTGCTGTTTTACAGGGCAATAATCCACTTGGTGGGTGGATAACCAGGAGGCCTTTGGTCTTCATCATTTACTTCAATAAGAAAACTAGACTATTGCCTTGTAAAACAGCATGTGTTCCATGCCCTGATTTCACATGTAACCTAACCTATGGAACATCCTCTGGACTGCCAGCCAAATATATAAGTGTTTAGGAGGATAAAGAGCAGCACGAATGCATCTAGGGGGAAAAAATTTTAATCATAGTTAAAATCAATGATGCAATTTTAAAATGTAAATTAACCGCAGCCATAGGGCCCGACCAAAATTTGGCCCACGCCTGAAAGAAATCAGGCAGGGAACAAATTTTTTTTTTAAACACAAAACTAATCAAGATGAAAAAGTGGCCCACAATCCAGTACTTTAGGCTACTGATGAACCATCTCACTGGCTGTATCATTACTAAAGCTGGGAAGTATATAAGCACAGCTGGGGAAAATGTCATGAACTGGGTTTTATGGAGAGGCAGGGTGTTGTGAGGGAAAGAGCACCAGACTAGGAGTCAGAAGACCTGCATTTGAATTCGAGTTCTATATTCTTTGAGGCTCAGTTTCATCATCTATAAAATGGGGGCTGCCAGTTTGCCAGCAGGTACTTAATACCTTCCTACCCCAGAGAGCTGTGATGAGGTTAACTGCAGGCTACTAAGCAGGGAAATTCTTGACCCACCAAGGATGAGTGACCACTCTGCCTACAGGGAATGTTTGCCTCAGCCCTTTACCTAGTGGTTTTCTCCGTAGCAACTTCTTGTCTTATGGGCATCAGTGTATAAATAAGTAAACATTCTTTATCAATGGTCAATGCTATCTTTCTGCTTTCATTATCATTATTTTTAAAGAATTGTGTAGGACCTAGGATCTTATCTGTGTCACGCTTTTCATTCAGTATAATTGAGAAGCAATGAAGGAGAAAAAGGAAGGAAGGAAGGAAGGAAGGGAAGAGGAAGAGAGAAAAAGAAAGGAAAGAAAGGGCGAAGGAAGGAACTGGGAGAACGTGCTTTGTACAGAATTAATACATAATATGAGCTATAGAAATATGATCTATTGTTTATGGGTTATTGGTTTGTTTGTTTTTAATGTTTAACCTTTCTCTAGGCAGCATCGGCTGCCTCTCAATAGTAGATAGAGAACTGAACTTGGAGCTAGGAAGATGTAATTTCAAATGCAGCCACTGCCACAGTTGGCTGTGGGATCTTTAGCAAGTTACTTCAGCGATCTGTTCACATGGTAACTCTCTAAGAAAATAAGTTTCAGAGAAGGTGTCAGCATAAGTTGATGGAAGAACCTCTCTCCCCTGTGACTTCTCTATCCCAGGGATCACAGGTTCAAGGCTAATTAAAATTGCCTTTATTCAAAAAGAGACCAAACTTTATTATAAATTCAGGAGCAAGTCTCAAGGATCGTGTACCATTATTTTTGAGAGCTTCCTCATGTTGTATAATACTAATCTAATGACCTCACAAACCCTACTGGGTAGCAAGCAGGTGGGGGTGGGGGAGAAGGAAGTAGGAAGGTGAAATCCTGACAAAGGTGTCCCTAAAACTACTCAATGCAACAATCCCTGGTGGAGCACATGGAAATGACTTTAACGTACACATGTACGTTATCACCACCAACAGCTTGTAGAAACCACATACCCAGTTTGTCAAGACCATTCCCACTGCCCACACCCACTCTGAATCCTGAAAGTGAGATATCTGGAAAAATAGAGATGAGAAAAAGAAGCTGTCAATTCTATCTCTACACCAAGATGTTTGTTTCAGATTCTAGTCATCTAACCTTTCTCTGACACAATACAAAAAAAGTTAATATTTTCTTCTAACAAACTCTTGCTAATATCTAAATGTTTAATCGTTAGGGGCAACATCATGGTCCATGTTGTTTTAGTTGTCTTAAGTGATGTGTCAGCAACCTTAATCCTTTCTATTAATTTCACACTTCAAGCTTTCTCTATATAGTCTTATAATAATCATAATAAAGGACATTCACATAGCCTGTTAAGGCTTATAAAGTGCTTTTACATATATTATCTCATGCAATCCTCAACAACCTATTTTCTCCATTTTAAAGATGATGAAACTAAAACTTAAAGACCTGATTATGTCCATGGTCTCACAGCTACTATGAATAGAAGAGGGAAAATTCTGAATCTCAATATCAACTGACTCCAAGTTCTATACTCCTTTCCATGCCACAATCCTTACTAATCACTTAAGTGTACACTAACATTGTATTCTATTAGGGCTCAAAATAAGTATATTCTCCTCCAACGGCATTTTTAAAATGAAACTTTTAAAAGTTAATCAGTTATCACAGTATATTATTGTTTTCCAGTTTTTAAGCAAAGACTTTTTCCAAATATTATGTATCGGAAAAATATGAGACAGAGTATGTTATGATAAAGACTGGTATTCATCTACCTGGCAACTGACCCTGAGGATCAATCTACTTTTGGTTTCTTCTTAATATCAAGAGTTAAACTGTGTGCATGTCTTCCCACACATTGTGATTGGGTGTTTTTCATCTTCTTTAAAACCCTGAACTTCCCTCCCCCTTACTTCCCCCCTTCCCAATCCCTTTGGGAGGAGGGGAAATCAATCTTGCCTTTGTTATTTACTTTGGCCTTCTCAAAAGTCTATGTAAGAAAAGTCAGTATGATTCAGGTGGGATCTAATGTTCTTGTTTCACAAGTGTGTGCGGAAAGGAAGCCTATAATTTCCAAGCATTCTTTCAGGAAGTTTGTATTCTCTGTTTTCCAGGGAGCCTTTACTTTCCATGGGAGTATGATAGACATGCCATTACTGAAGCAGGCACAGAACATTGTTACGCTTGCCACAGCCATCAAGAAAAAATGATCTGCTAAAAGAAACTCTCCCCAGGTGGGCGGAACATATACAGTGGGTTTCTTAAAGAGGGACTGTCACACTGGGGACTTGTTAGTATGCCAGATTGGAATATAATTCCATTTAGAGCTCATGTTAGTTTTTATTTTGGTTAATATACTGGAGCACTTCTCCCAGCTATACCTTATTGGAAAAATGGGCTTTCTCCCCTTTGGCCCCAAATTTAGGGTCTAACAGTTTTTTCCTACTATGATGTATAAAGAGACTTACAATTTCACTGGTCTGTCAAACCGATGGGGGAAAAAAGGATTTGAGAGGATACTGAACGTTTATTCAATCAGATACTTTCCAATCACTCACTCTCACTCTGTCAATAACTGTTGTTCACTTGCTAGAATGAAATCACAAGCTATTCTGGGCCTGGGCCTTTTATAAAATGTTAGATTAAAAGAATGGCATCTGCTTCAAAAATATGGGGGAAAATAATCGGGATTCTGGGAATGAGTACATCACTTAAGATTCTGCTTATGAAAGTATCTTTTTAAAAATAAATCTTCCAGGTTGGGTTCTAGATTTCATACAAAAAAAATTTTAAAGTATATGTATACATGAAAGAGACATTACCCTGTGTGAATGTTTTGGGTCCTTACTTACAGATAATTAAAAAATAAATTCAAGAAAACTCCAGACTCTCTGATGTCACTCCCCCCCCCTTTTATTTCCCTGTTTAACTGTTTGCCATTCAGGCTATTTCCCCCCGTGTAAATGTATGGTGGGGACAAGACTCCGTCTGCAATAAACTTGTACTCTGAGAAGACACAATACAGCTGAACTGGTGCATATGGTCTGCAGTCAGATTTGCATCACATTAGAGATACTGCTACAGGTCATATGGGCGGTGTGGTTAACGGGCTTAGTAAAGCTGTTTTGAAGAGGTTAACCCAGCTTGTAGTAAGGGTAAATAAACATAACAACCAGCCATTGTTCTCTATTCAGCATGTACTCTTATATTGAAGGCTAAAGGGTATTGAAGCCGGCCGAGGATCAACTTGTGGTTGCCGGAGGACGCCAATGAAGTTTGAAACACCAACAATCAGAGATTTTGTTTCTGTTCCTCATTAAATCATGAGCTTTTGTGTCCAGACTCTGAACGACTGTTCTTTAAGAAATTAACAGAATGGGAAGTTTTAAACTCTGCACCAACCTTTTCATGACCTACACAGCAGCAATGCTGCTACACTTAGACAAACACCACGGGGAAGGCTGTTCTGTTTATTTAAATTTGTAAATAGAAAACAGTTGTTTTTTAGTTTCATTTTTCCCCAGACCACCCCCTCCTCCTCCCCCATGTCCTTTTTGCATATGTCCTATATGGCCCCTACAACATCTCCCAACCAGGGGCTGATCTTTCTTCTCTAGCTCTCCCTGTTGAATGGCTAGTTTAATAATTTTCACCTCAAGGAGGTTTCTGATGGAAACAGAGGATGTGAATAAAAGTTGCAAAATGAGCAGAAAGAAAAAGCATCATGGATTGAAACTACACACTCGCATACCACCCCACACAGCTCAGGACAAGAAAGGTGCAACCAGAAAGGACAGGGCAGTAGCAAACCAAGCTCCACTGGGAGCTTAGTTCCTAGCAACCAGCTCCTGTTCCTGAAGCTGGGATAGAATGAGAAAACTTGGAGCATGGAAATGATCTAACATTCTAGCTCATTAAGAAGCTCTGGTCCTGATCTTTCCAAGGAGCAAAACCAGACTGCTTCATTTCTCCCACTAGTCAACCTTGAAAGAGGTCAGTGCCACCCCTACACCCTTCTGCTCCTAATTCACCTTAAATTAAGGGTATGAATAAGAATCTCCCTAAACTGAAGGGATGATTTCCCTAACTCAGGTGGATCAGGAATTCCCATTTGTAGGGCCCCAGAGGGTGAAGTAGGAAGCAAAGACCCAGATACCTACTAAGGCCCCCTCTGGAAAGGCCCAAAGGAGGACCCAAGAAGTAACCAAAAGGTGTTTGAACTGGGGGGAACATGTAGTGGAGAGGGAATAGGAACCTGGCCCAAATACTCATCATGTCCTACAAACTCAGAAGACACGCTCACCCATGAGGCAACATGGTAGTGGTGGACTTGGAGGCAGGAAGAGCTGCCTCAGACATGTATTAACTGCGTGGCTTTGGGCAAGTCACTTAAGGTCTCTTGGACTCGTTTCTTCATCTTGTAAAATGAAAGAGCCAGATAGGATGTTTTCTTAGGTTCCCTTCCAGCTCTAAATGTGTGATCTTATGAAGTCTCACAACAGTATCCCAGGTATTGTGCCATCCACTGTGGAAAGGGCTAAAAATGTCTAAAAAGAAAAATAAGGCCCTGGCTCTTAGCAAAACTTTGGAGGTAGCCTTGTATGAGCTTGCTGGATTTAAAGATCCAAATTTGATTTTTTTTTTTTGGCTGCTTGCTAGCTGTGTGAGTTTGGGCAAGTCATATCACTGCCGTGGGCCACATTCCTCCCAACCAACAACAACAGTAATAATAAATAATAGCAGCTAGTATCTATATATTGCTTTAGGGCTTACAAAGCACTTTACAAGTACCTCATTTGCTCTTCACAACAACCATGGGAGGGAAATACTAGTGTTATCCCCATTTACAAATGAGGAAACTGAGGAAGACAGATTAAGTGACTTGCAGAGTCTCACGGCTGGTATCTGAGATTGGATTTGCACTCGGCTCTTCCACATCCAGTGCCCAATCCACTGCCTCACCTAGCTGCCAGGGGATTAAAGAAAATTATGTCTATAACCCCTTCCTGCTTTACATCCTACAAAAGATGCTCCCTATGATGTTAGGATAGGCTCTGGCCACACAAAAGCATTTCCAGAAAGAAGCCCGTAGCCTACCTAACACAGCCACCACCACTACCTGGTCTACCCTTCCTGGGGAGATCACAGTTTCTCCTCTAAGCAGTGATGGCCTAAAGGAGTGGGATGCCCTATGGAAGGGTGGCACCCAGCTATCCTACTTGAACTTTTGCTCAGGTGCAAAAGCATCCTGACTTAACCTTTCAACTGATCACTGCCAATCTCAGCTACACTATGGTTTTCAATGATATTACTAGAGCTTCTCTTTCTTAAGGGCCATAAGTATATAGGCCTCTGAATAAATAAACTTTTCAGCAGAACCTTCTAGAAAAGCCATGAGAGTGGAACTAATCAAGCATACCAGTAAAAGAGAACATGGGTTCACAGTCTAGGATAATCACCTCCTTTTATCTTAAGTTATACTTTCTTCACAATGAATCAACAAGACATTAAGGTAATAGGGTGGAAAGGATTTGGAGTGAGGGGACCTTGGCTTGAATCTTTTCTCTACTAATGAATACCCGTGTGGCTGTATGCAAGTCCCCTTTATCCCTTTGGGTCCCATTTCCCTTATCTGTAAGATGATAGTGTTGGCAAATGTTGTCTAAGGTCCCTTCTGGCTCTAAAACCTATGTTTCTGTGGCACTGAAATCTCCAGAAAGGGTCGGAATACGCAACTCACTCATAATTCAGTAGTCATTTTCTATACCAGGGCATGAGGATGAGTGTCATCAGAGCCTTTTGGGACTGTGACCAGAAGATTTAACAAAATGCCCAAAATCTGGATAAAAGTATCAAACTGAAGACAAAGCCTTTCCTCAAATTCCAGGAAGAGAACTTACTTTTTCCCTTACAGGGAAAAAAAGTATTGTGTCCTCCCCCCCTCCCACCTTGGTGTACCAATTTCTAGTATCTGGGATCATGGGAAGACCAAAGACATCCTTGGGGTTCCCTACCATCTTTCTACCCTTGACATTTTGTTGCCATCTTAGGTATAAAGGTGCGTCCAGAAGAAGGGGGAAAAACAGAAAAAAAATGCACCTCTAATGTGCCTGACAGAAATTAATACATTCAACGTGAAAATAAAGTCTTCATCCAACTCCTCAGAGCTAAGTAATGTATTCTAAGAGTAGGACCTTGAGGCTAATCTGATTAATTAAAGACTATACCTGTTTATATTTTCTGTAGCTCATCATAACCCTTCTTTGCATATTACCCCCCTGTTATTAATTCTTGGGTGACTAAATTATGGGTAACACTATTAAAACATTATCAGAACTAATGAGAAACAATTACTTAGAAAATGAGCTGGGACAAGATTGAGTTGAGGACATTGGTGGTGATCACCATAGATTAGTTTAATAAATCATCAGGTGCGGTGCAAGGCAGACTGTATATATTCAAAGCCCTGTCACAGGAAAATGAAAATGAGATTTTTTTGCATAATTTTTTCATTAATCTCAATAGGACCCGTGTGGTGTAGATTGTTTTATTCCCCTAATACCTCGCCTGAGGGGGGGTTCCCAATAATGTCTTCATTGTTTTACTGAGGTCTTAATGACAATCTGTGACAACCTCATTTTATTGTATGGAGGATTATATCAATACAATCATGTATTATTGAAATGGTGTGAGGAAGGGTACTCTAGCATGTCCACTCCAGACTCAGAAGTTACAAAGTTCCCAGGGAATTGAAAGCAGTCAAGTCAAACGCACTTCACATTCTCAAATGTTAAATATAACGGCCAAGGAACGGTGTCTGTACCCTCCTTGGGAGTTTTTGGCAGAGTGGCAAAAAAATAGGTGTTCCCTCTAAATAAAAAGTATTAAGATACTCTTTCTGTAGGGTACTGAAGTGTCCCCATTTCTGGCTCTGATTTGCATTTGACAGTGACAGTGTTTCGTGATATATTTTGCTTGGTAAGGAGAACAGACTGACACTCTTTAAAATGTGTGCATACGGTATTATTATTAACACCCTATGGATTCTTATTAATTTTGTTAGGGAAAATTGACCTTTGATGTTTTGGATATTGCGTTGTTGTTGGGTTTTTTTTTAACGTTTCCATAAGAGGGAAAAATGAGTTTCCTGTTCTTTTCATATTAAGGAAAATCTGCTTTTATAGGCTCAGTTTACCTTAGGATGCTTGAAATGTTTTCCATTTTTTATTCCTTTTCCCCCTAGTGCTAGCAAGGCAATTGATGAAACAAAACAGATTATAAGATTAACAGCAGGATTTTGTGCATATTAATGCTAGCAAGGGGCACCTAATGGGTTTGTAATTACAGATCTTGTGCTCTGGATTGGGGACTATAGTCCTTCCACAGCAAAGACCCCCCTGTGAGGTTTTCACATTGGAACTTAGGGGAAAAGTGAGGGGGAAAAAAAGTAATTACCAGACCACAACATTTAAATGTTAAAGCCCTATTCTTTCTTTCAGCATTCAATTGAGGTGGGGGGGGGGCAGAGGGAAGAATGGGGAAAAATGGAAAATAAATTACTTTCAAATAAGTAGGTTAGCACCTGAATGCTGGGGTGGGGTGGTTAGGTCCCTTATGTGTTTTTGTGGGGCTTTTTGTTGCTTGTTCTTTTAATACTACTCAATTTCTGGCAAGGCATTTCCTAACGTATCACCAACAATGATCGGTGATGAAATTAAAGTGATCGATCAGTGAGAAGGGACCGGCATCATTCAAACCTGACTTCTCTGTTTTTTTTTAATTTAAAAATATATATGTATAATATATCGAATACGCAAGCCTTTAGTCGGCTGGAACACTTCGCGATATCTTTTGGCGGTTTGGGCTCTCCCCAAGATACTATAATATACGAGTTTGTCGAGTTCTTTCTCAAAAAAGTAGAGAGAGAGCGCAAAACTTTGTCCAGTGCAGCGTACCTTGAGTCCCCGACGTGCCTAGTCGAGTGCACTCTACGTGGCTCTTTGCTTCCCGCGACTGGCGGGCGCACCGCAAGGCCTGCGTTGGGCTCGTGGGATCCCTGATGGTTGCGCTGATCCGTCCAGGTCGCCCGTCTGTATCGCCTAGTTGTCCCTCCAGCGGAGCTGCGGTAGAGGGAAGACCAGTTTGTGAGGAACTGCTTAGAAGCTTGCCCTCTTAGGCCCGGGGAGTGCGTGAACGTGACCCCATCTGAGGAAACTCGCGAGTGGGTCCGGGAATGCGGACAGTTACCGTGACAAAGTCTTTAAAAGCCTACGCACCTCTCCATGCCCCATTATGCCCAATGCTAGCAGCCTCTTCTCGCCAAAGCAACGAAATCTGTCGACCCTCCGTCTTCTCGGAGGAAGAGCCTTGGAGGGCCCTGGGTCCCCCCTTCCCTAGTCCAGGGAGTAGTTTTCACGCCTCCGCCAGCCCGGCTCCCCCGGCCCACTAGGTTCTTGGGGTTTGACGGACTCCTGGGTATTTTTTTAAGGAGAGACCCGAGGAACAAAAGGAAACCAAATCCGCCACTCTGGGTCTGGGTTCAACGGGTATGTGCGCCTGTGTGTGTGCTCCTCAGACGGGGACAAGAGCGCCTCTCGGCGTTGCCCACGTCGGGTCCCAATCAGTTCTCCCCTGTGTGCTCAGAGTGTAGGATAGAATTCTCCTCCTGGATTTATTATACAACTCCCCAGGCGAAATATGGGCTAAGAGAGGAGAAGGTAGGTTGGACAGCTCCAGAAGAGCAAGGCCGAGGTCCCCCTGTTGTCAGAAATAACAGGCTTAAGGGCCTTCTTTGTGTGACCCTCACCGGAGCCCCGAACCCCTCCAGGATGCTTGGGTTCTGCTTCCCAAACCCAGGCGTGCGCACAGCTGTTCCTCTTGAGGCTCGATGTGGCCCTTCAAACCCGTGCAAGCAACAAGCACTCCCTCCCTCCTGGGACCCCAAACATCACGGGCCTGGGGACCCACCAGGACACGTGTGTGAGGCTATGTGCACCCTCCTTTGAGCTTCTGGGTCCCCAGGCTCCCGACAGACATTAGTTTTTTGGTTCGTTTGGTTTTTTTTTTCCTTCTGCGTGGGGAAAGGGATGTCTTTTTTGAGGGGAAGAGGGAGGAGAAACACCTGCTTCGCTCCACCCGGCCGCAGGAATTGGGTTCAGGAGGTAAGCGGGCATGAAATAGAGAGATATCGAGGCTACCGCGACCGCTGCCCGTACCCTGGTTGGCTGCCCTGTGTCTGTGTGTCTGTCGCGCTGTCTGACTGTAATGGTGGCAGATCAAAGGCTGTCCCGTGTCCCCGCGGGGCCCGGGACAATCCCGCGCCTTTGTGCGCTGTTGCTAGGAGCCCAGGAAACTAAAAGAAAGTGTCAGGAGCATGTTAATCAGACTCGTTACAGTGTAACAATAACGTCTCTCTCCGATCTCCCAGGCTCCCAATCACCCCTCAACACACCCCGCACACATGGAGTGCCCGGACACCTGCGCGGGGGACCCTGGATGCCCCTGTTTGGAAAATACCGCGGCGAGCTGCTTTTACTTGACTACAGTTGACATCCCCCTCACCACTCACGCTGACGGGTGCCCAGATTGCCCTTCTTTCTTTCATATACCCTTAAGTATTTTTCTCATTCTGTATCACCTTAACCCTAAACCTACTCGGTCATCTGAGTCCTAAGCCTGGCTGGCACCTTTTCCTAGCATTTCTATCTCACTTCCACCGAAGGAATCTTCTGCCTATTTCTAGAATCTTTTGGGCCACACTCTCTTGCCTTCCTTCCATGATTCTTTTTCTAGGGTTGCTCTTTCAAACCCACATTTGCTGGAACCAGACATCTGTATGTTAGGTGAATTTGAGGCAGTGATTTTTGCCACACCTATTTACAAATGCGAATCCTTTTCTTTTTTGAAATGAGGAGAAGACAAGTAAGTGGTTGAAAGGATTTTTTTTCCAAATGAAGATTTCGCAGTTATTTCTGTGCCATCCCAACACACACGTACACACACATACACTTTGCAGAAAGAACTGATTTTTCTAGTTGTTTATTCTTTTAAAATTAAAATTGGGCTGGTGTGAGATTTAAAGCCAAAAATTAGGGGAAGAGAAAAAGAGCAAAAAACATTTCAAATGCTAAAACAAAAATTTTAGTTGGAACCCAAGTAAAATACAAACCACCATGTAGAAATATGACAATGAGCAGTCTACTAGGTCCTGATACACTCCATTGGGAGTGCAAGTTAAGAACTAAATGTGTTTGCAAAAATTAGACACCATTTTAATTTTTTAATATTCTGAATGCCACTCAAGTTCTCCAGTCAGTTCCCACAAACTTCTTTCCTTGAAGTTAGTAAAAGAATATCTAAGGGTCTGATTTTGCCACGCTTTACGAAACTGAATGGGTTTGTCCAGAGATCTAATGAGTGTTAGATTCATTCCGGTCTTTATATTTGTGAACAGATTTTCAGATTTGATGATAAAACACTCAATTCTGGCCCACACTTTCCCCTTAGCTGTGCACATAGGATTGGAATCACATTCCCAGAGTTCAGAGCAGAATATGGTGGCCAATTCAAATTGCTTTTAACAAGTTCTCAGTGAATGACAAGCTTCTGGGGATGGAGGCTGCTAACCCCCAAACACCAAATGAAACCTTGCTCAAGAAACTAGTCCATCCATAGCAAGGACTGAATGAGCAGCAATTTAGTGATGCTTCCATGTCACCAATTAATTTTGTGGGCCCCTTGGGGCCCTCAGAATAGGTGAAAGGTCTTGTTCCCTAGTTCCACCTCCAACTTCTAACTTGGCTTAAGTGGAGTACTATTATATATTAGCTATATTTTTCTACATTCCTTCTGTAACCAACATATGCATCTTTACCAGAAGGCTAAGCACATAAATATCCCAACGATGTGATACTTTGCCATTCACTGTATACACATTAACACACACAGTGAAACTATTATTTTCTGGAACAAATTTTTGCCTTTCTTTGTACCTTCAGCACATAGCAAAGGGCCTAGCACTCAGTAGGTGCTTAATAAATGCTTATGGACTGAAAGATTAACTGACTGATGACACTGTTAAATATAAGTTCTATTGGTCTACACCACTGGTGTCAAACTCAAATAGAAACAGAGGCCACCAATCCATACATAAACACCTCTGCTGGCCACATATTGACTTAATTTTAAAATGCAATATTATCTAGGCTTTATTGTATTTTTATTTATTTTGTTAAATATTTCCCAATTACATTTTAATCTGGTTCAGGCCACTCGGGAATGCTGTGGGCTGCATGCAGAGGTGGGTCGAATGTTTGACACCTCTAGTCTACACAGTGTCAAATAAGATTTTTTTTCATTCAATTGAATTCCATGTCATGTAAACTCAACCATATAAACAAAACCAACAGAAAAGTGGACATAGTGTTTGGGAAAATGTTTTAGGTGGGAACTACTTAATAAGGTTACACTTAATAAAATTTAGAGAATTATATTAGTGTAAAATTGACTCAGCTCCTTTGAGCTTAGCAGAAAAAAGTAAAACAAAGTTAATGATTTGGCTGGATGCTTTCCTTCACATGTTTTGGGAGAAATATGCCACCCTCTCTGGCACAGAAAAGAGAAAAGCTTCCTTCTCTCTTGAATTATCCCCAGCTACCAGAAGCCTATTTAGCTCCCTCCAAAGGAGCTTTACAACACTTCTTCAAAGTTGGCATAACAAACCTCCTGCCAAGCAACATACCAATAGCCTCTATGCCAGTGGCAAGATTGGTATTCATGTGGAATTGCCAGAGATGCCTTGATCTAGTCCCCTTTCTAGCCTACATGGTGATATGAAGCAAGCCCTGGACTTAGAAAAAGAAGACTTGCTACATGGCTTTGGGAAAATTGCATAGCCTCCCTGGGCTTTGTTTTCCTCAGTTGTAGAAGGAGGGGATTATCCTTACCTCGATAATTTTATGAAAGTCCCTTGCAGTGCTAATGTTCTATGAGTCGCACATAGCAACTGAAAAAAATTCTCCATATCCTGTAAACCAAAGGCTGTCAAAACTCACCTTCAATCCATTTAAGATATAGGCATCATTTGACTGATAGTATGACAGATGAGTTCCAGCAATTGGCTATAAACTGAACATCTACAAAAATGACTTCAATTTTCTTATTGTCTTCCATTATTCAATATTCAACAACCATTTATTAATTGCCAATGGAACACTTAGAACTTGATCAAACTTTGAAGAAGCCAAGTCTTTTACTTGACTTTTGTCCTGCCACTGGACTTCAGTGTCTCAGAAAGAAAGAATGAGGCTGACGACTTTATGCAACTTTGCCGCACTGAAATCCAATTCACAAACAAGTCAAGGCATCACCATTGATTGTCATTGGTCCACTTCGAAAACCAAGGACTAACAACAACAATTAATCCCCTACTGTGTGCAATATTCTGGGTAGATACTAGGAGAGACACAAAGATAAATAAGACACAATTCCTACCCTCAGTATCCTTAAAACTATTGATTATAAATCAGAGGTCTATTGTAATGGGTTAAAAAGTAAATACCCCACCCCCAACAGGCTTTTGGAAACTTTGGATGAGGAATGAATTATTTCAGATATTGGCACCAACTGATATCCCAATATACAGTGAGTACTTTTTAGTACTTTCTTGACTCCAGGTTTTCCTTGACCACTTGAATTTCTCACATGCTTGAGGATTCTCCTAATTATGAGTCATGGTGCTGCAGTGCAACACTTGGATAGTATTTATGATGTACTCACCACAGAGTAGTATATTTGCTGAATTCACATTATAATAAAAAGTAAATAAATGTACTATCAATCTCAACCTACCCTAAACTCAATCTATAACCTTTTCTCACCTTTGTGATTCTGCATTTACATATGTATGTGTATGCATTCCTATTTGTATACATAAATATACATTTTTTAGTCTAGACCTGTGAGTCATTGTTAAGGAAACTTCCAGTAAGTTTTCTTGTTGGAAAATAAGTTGGAATCTTGGAAAATTAAGGAAACTATTTTCAATAAGGAAAATCCCTCAACCAGTGCAGATGGGTGCCTGCCTTGCAACTCATAGTCTTAGAGAGTTGACTCTAAACTTTAAGAGACTTGTCCAGTAACACAGTAGGAATCAGAGATAGGACTTGAACTCTGGTTTTCCTGATTCCAAAGCTATCTTTCTATCTACTTAACCTTGCTGCCTCTCACAGATTGTGGTTATTTTTCAGATATTTTAGTCATGTCCCTGTTTGGAGTTTTCTTGGCAAAGATACTGGAGTGGTTTGCCATTTTTTTCTCTAGCTCATTTTACAGATGAGGAAACTGAGGCAAGGAGGGTTAAGCGACTTGCCCGGGGTCACACAACTAGTAAGTGTCTGAGGTCAGATTTGAACTCAGAAAGATAAGTCTCACTCCACTCTATCCATTGTGCCACCTACAGACTTATAAATTAATGAATCAGTCAATAAGCATTTGTTAAGAATATACTATGAGTCAGATTCAGGGTTCTAGGATAGAAAGACAGAGACAAAATAATCACTGCCACCAAGAAGTCTGCATTCTAATGGGGAAAATAACATGTATGTGTGTATGTGTATGCAAAAAAAAGTGTATATATATATATATATATACACATACATACATACATGGATACATATATTCAAAGTACAGAAAAGGTTATTTTGGGGGGCCTAAGAGAGAGCTGGGGAGATCAGGAAGGGCTCCATGTAAAAGGTGGTACTTGAACTGACATTGAAGGAAGCCAGGCATTATAAGATTCAAAAGGGAGAAGGAGAGGACCTTCCTCCTATTCCTCCTCCTCCTCCTCCTCTTCCTCATCCCATGAGAGATAAGAGGGGACAGCCTGTGCAAAAGCACAGAATCAGGAGACAGAATGTTGTATATGAAAAACATCCAGAAGACCCATTTTACTGGATCATAGAGTTCCTGAAAAGGGGCCACGGTTAGTAAGTCTCGAAAGGCAAGCTGCAATTAGGCTGTAAAGAGTTTAAATGTCAAGCAGAGGAATTTGTATTTGATGCTAGAAGTAATAGAAAGTCACTGAGACCTTTCCAGCTGGGGAATGGCAGGGGCAGACCTGTGCTAACTGAATAGCCTTTAGTAAGGTATGTGGAATGTAGACTGGAAAAGAGAAGGATGCTAAAGGAATAAAAGATCAAGAATCTCAAGGGAAATACTGAAAGGAACATAGAAGCACCAGATCTCCAACTATACTATATAAAACACTAATCATCTAAATGATTTGGTATTGCTTGGATCAATTAGTACTTGTTGGAACAGATTAAATACACAAAATACAGAAGCAAATGAAACTACAGTCTTAATAAAACCAAACACTACCTACTGTGGTAACCACTAGCTATTGGACAAAAACTGCTGGGAAAACTGGACAGCAATCTGGAAGAAATTAGATTTAGACCACCACCTCACACCATATACCATGAAGAGGGCCAGAGGCATACATGACGTAGATATAAAAGGTCACATCACAGACAAATCAAAAAAAGAAAGTCCTTTCAAAACTACAAATAAGAGAAGCGTTTATGACCAAATAAGAGATAGAGAGGATCACAGAAGATTAGATGGGCAATTTGATTATATAAAATTTTTTTTGGAGGGAGGAAGGCAGGGCAATTGGGGTTAAGTGACCTGCCCAAGGTCACACAGCTAGTAAGTGTGTCAAGTGTCTGAGGCCAGATTTGAACTCAGGTCCTCCTGACTCCAGGGCCATTGCTCTACTCATTGCACCACCTAGCTGCCCCCAATTATATAAAATTTAAAAGGTATTGCACAAACAAGTCCAATGCAGCCAACATTTAGAAGGGAAATATCTAACTGAAGATGAGAGGAGGGACATCTTTGCTGCAAGCTTCTCTGATAGCAGTTCCATTTCTAAAATGTATGAGAAACTTACTCAAATTTATAAGAATAAGAGGCATTCCCCAAGAAACAGATGGTCAAAGGATATGAATAGGGTTTTCTCAAAGGAAGGCATCTAAGCTATCTATAGCCATATTAAAAATGCTCTAAAATCACTAATAATTAGAGAAATTAAAACCACAGCAACTCTGAGGTTCTCTCACACTCATCAGACTGGCAAAGTTGACACAAAAGAAAGTGACAAATGTTGGAACCACTGCAAGAAAAGAGGCACATTAATGCACTTCTGGTAAAACTATAAATTGGTCCAGTAATTCTGGAAAGCAATTTGTGTTTATGTCCCAAAAGTTACTAAACTTTGCATACAGTACCATTACTAGTCATATGCCCAAAAGAAATCAAGTTGAAAGGAAAAAGAGCCATGTATGCAAAAATATTTATTACTACTCTTTTTTGTGGTGGCAAAGAACTGGAAACTAAAGGGGTAACCATCAATTAGGGAATGGCTGAACAGATTACAGTACATGAATGTAATGGAATATTACTGTGCTAAAAGATATGATGAAAGGGGCAGTTTCAGAGAAACTCAGAAAGAATTGTGTGAATTCATGCGGAGTGAAGTGAGCAGAACCAGTAGAACAATTTATACAGTAAGTTTTGTTTTAAAAAAAAACCAACAAACAACTTTGAAAGCAGTGTGGCAGAAACTAGACATAGACCAACATCTCACATCATATACAAAGATAAGTTCAGAATAGGTACATGATTTACACATAAAAGGTGAAGTCATAGCAAATTAAGGGAACATGGAAAAAATTACCAGTGAGATCTGTGTATAAAAAAGAACTCATGATCATGGGAGATAAGATGGATAATTTTGATTGCATTAAATTAAAAAGGGTTTTCCACTCTCAACCCTGATAACAAATGACCAAAGAACCACAGCAGCTCTGCAATTGCTGTTAACTCTTAAAAAACCAGAGAGCTCATACTGATTATGAAAACCACAGTTAATTCTAAAAATAAAATAAAGCAAAATAAAACCAAATAGCTAACAGTGGTTATAAGCAAAAAGCCTTTTTTATTCCATTGGAGAGGGAAACTAGACACGCTCTGGGGCCCCCTCTAGTAGGAGACCCAAGGCAGTTGGGGGCAAATCTCAATACTTACACCAATGGTTATGCAGTGAGTGGTAGCCCTGATAATGAAGGGGTAACAGCAACACTGAGACAAGTTTTATTCACAGCAGGACTTCATGACTAGAACATGAGTACTATAGGTTCTTGTCCGAGCTCAGAGACTACCTGATGATGGTGTGAAACAATTCTGGGATTTTGCTGTGGCTGAGATCATCCAGAGGGTGAGCCACAAAGGATTGTTATGCCGAGGTCAGGACACAGCTTGCTTGCTGGGCCTTAGCTATGGAAAACAAGGTCTCTCCTAATAGTAAAAAGAAAGGGGTGGTTTTGGCATGGAGGTCCTGCCACCACAAACAAAACAATGCAACCAAAATTAGAAGCAAAGCAGGAAACAGAGGTAGGCAGGATTTCACAGCAAGTTTTCCTGATAAAAATCTCAGTGCTCAAATATATAGGGAACTGAGCTACATGTATTTTTAAAAAGAAGTCATTCCCAAATTGATAAATGGTCAAAGGAAAAGAATAGGCAGCTTTCAGAAGAAGAAATCAGAGCAATCAATAGTCATACAAAAATATTCTAAATCACTAATAATTAGAGAAGTTCAAATAAAAACAATTTTTGAGATACCATTTCATACACATCAGAGCAGCGAAGATGACAGAAAAGCAAAATGACATGCTAGAGGGGATGTTGAAAAATAGGTACACTGATGTACTCTTGTTGGTGCTATGAACTGATTCAGCCATTCTAGAAAATAATTTGGAACTATGCTCAAAGGGCTATAAAATTAAGCATACCCATTGACTCCAAAAAGATCAAAGAAAAAAGAAAAGAATCCACATGTACAAAAAAAATTTATGACAACTTTTTGTGGTGATAAAATATTGGAAACTGAGGGGATGCCCATCAGCTGGTCAATGGCTGAACTAGTGGTGGTTTATGATTGTGATGAAATACTATTGTTCTGTAAGAAATGACAAAGAGGATGGTTTCAGAAAAACCTGGGAAGAATTGTATGAACTGATGCAAAATGAAGTGAGCAGAACCAGAAGAATATTGTACACATTAACAGCAATATCATAATGATAATCAACTGTGATAATGACAAGGAACTTAGCTACTCTGATCAATACAGTGAGCCATGGCAATTCCAAAAGATACATAATTTAAAATGTTCTATTGCTCCAGAGAGAGAATTAATAAACTC
This sequence comes from Trichosurus vulpecula, assembly GCF_011100635.1. Classification (NCBI taxonomy): domain Eukaryota; kingdom Metazoa; phylum Chordata; class Mammalia; order Diprotodontia; family Phalangeridae; genus Trichosurus; species Trichosurus vulpecula. Next base: position 372,508,690 of record NC_050576.1, read on the forward strand.
TGAGTGAAGATTGAAGTATATTTTTTTCATTTTCTTTATTTTTCTTGCTTTTTTGTTACATGGATAATGTGGAAATATGTTTTGCAGGTCTTCGTATGTGTAATGGGTATCTTATTTTTTATCTTCTCAATGAGTGGAAGTGGAGGGAGGAAAAAATTTGGAACTGAAAATAAAAATTAAAACAAAAACAATTAAAAAAACTTGAGAATCTTGAGCAATACAATCCCTAAACATCATTCAAGAGGACTGATAAAAAATCATGCTAACTCATCTCCTGACAGAGAGGTGATACAATACTCAGGGTGCAGGATGAGAAATATATATATACATACACATATATATGCGTATGTATGTATGTATGTATGTATGTATGTATGTATATTTAGACATTACCAAGTCAGGATTTTGTTTTGCTTGACTTTGCATATTTGTTACAAAAATTTTCTTTTTCCATCCAATGAGTAGAGGATGAAAGATAATAGATAGGAAAACTGTGTAAAACTTTTCACTATCAAAACTAAATCACCTTGTTCAGCCATTGGTATATGAATGTAATGGAATATTATTGTTCCATAAGAAGTGATGAGCAGGTAGATTGCAGAAAAACCTGGAAAGACTTATATGATCTGATGCTGAGTGAAGTGAGCAGAACCAGAACACAGTACACGGTAACAGCAACATTTTGCAATGACTAACTTTGATGGACTTAGCTGTTCTCAGCAATGCAAGGATCTAAGACAACTCCAAAAGACTCATGATGGAAAATCCTATCCACATCTAGAGAAAGCACTATGGAGTGTAAAAGCAGATTGGAGCATACTGTTTGCTCTCTCTTTTTTTGTTTGTTTCTTCTTCCTTGTGGCTTCTCCCATTGGTTCTAATTCTTCTTTACAACATGACTCATGTGAAAATATGTTTAATATGATTGTACGTGTAGAGCCTGTATCAGATCGCACACCGTCTTGTGGAGGAGAAGTGGGGAGGGAGGCAGAGAAAATTTAAAACTCAAAATCTTATGGAAGTGAATATTGAAAACTAAAAATTAATTAATTAACTTTTTAAAAAAACTAAATCACCTTCCCATTTGTGTGTCCATATTATGAGAGTCCATGGGATAGTGTAAAATCCACTGTCCCTGTAATCAGAAAACCAGGTGTCTCTGGTCCAACCCCATTTGATGTATAACCCTGGGCAAAATGCATTAACCTCTCCATGCTTAAGTTTCCTCATCTGTTCTTTTTGTTCAGTGGTTCCTGTAAAATGGGGTTAATGCCTACACTGCTTAGTCCACAGGGTTGTTTCAGAGAAAGGGATCTGAAAGTCTTACAGTGCTATATAAATGAGTTACTATTATTAGGTTGTAATCAGCCTGAGGCCACTTCATAACACCTAATTTACTGTGGATATGACATTAGGAATTTATTAAGCCCTTTATAAGATGAAGAGACAGGATGCTTTACACATCTAATATAATACTTGTGCATCAAAACGTCAATTATACTGCTAATTATTCAATAAGCAAAATATTACAAAAATAACTTTTGCTTTTCCTAATTGGTACACATTTGGTTGTGTTGCCTCGATGTAAAGGTAATTAATATTTTACTTCTATCAAGTAGGAATTTTTTCCATAGGAATATACAGGATGAGGTATGGGTGATAAATTTTTTAAAATTTCATTTCTGTCCTGGTGATGGATAATTTAATGTGGAGAAGCTAGATTATTTGGAAGAATGTGGGATATTTGTGGAAATATGCTTAATAAATTCAATGCTTAGTATAATACCTAGCATATAATGGCATGCTCAATAAATGCCAATTGACTGTAAAACTAACATGTAGTACTAATAAATAGACTTCAGGGTTAAGAACTTTTTCTTTGTAATTTATTTTTAGTCTTAGGCTTTTTAGATTGCTATTATTCGAAAAACTCTCCATGCATCCAAAAAAGAGAAAAATTTTATTTTGAAAGGTTTAATAAGCCTTTATTTGGTCATTTTAGAGAATGTGATGAAATATACATCTCATAAACATTTTAACTATGTGAAATCTCAAAATGGAAACTATTCCTAAAGATATTCAAGATAAAATACTTTCAAAATGGGTACCAAGTGAGCCAGTCACTAATTATACATGCACTTAGCTGGAAATAGACACATTTAAAAGGGAGGTAGTTCAAAAGGCACCAAATGGTCTTTTTTCCTCACTCCTCAAAGTACATGGGCATTAGATCAGTCTTTAGAAAAGATGGCTTCTTTCACACAGGCCCCACTGCAACATTAATAAGGTCAGTGATGATTTGGGGGCCAGTACCTTCATTTTAAAACTTTACCTTTCTTCATTCTTTTCTTTCCATGAAACAAAGAAAGAAAAGTCCCTTTAAGGATTTTTATGTAATCTCCACAGCATTCTGATTTGCTGACCCTTAGGACATGGTATAGACCCTTTCTCTTAAATCTAACATTCCCCATTGGGCAGTACTCTGACTTCTTTTTTTTTATAGGGAATTTAAACTGCTGGATTTAATTTAATTATAGTATTTTGTACCTACTCTTACAAGTCTAAAATCATGCATATATTTAAGCATCTTAAACACATTTAGAATTTCAGAAATAACTTTTTCATTGTAGCATTACTTGTTTATCCATATGCCTAATTATGCTTTTTTAATCCAACTGAAAAAGACAAGCCTTTAAATACAGGTAATAGGGATGAGTTAATGCAGTCAAATAAACATTAAATGTTCTACTTCTTTACTTTTACAAGATTAGGCATTGGCTCTGGATAAGACCTCAGATCCCATTCTTAATGCTTACTTAGATGTGTGACATTAGTCACAAGAGTCCCTGAGCTTCAGTTTATTGACCTCTAAAGGAAGGAAGCTGGACTTCAGGGTTAATAAATCACCTTCTAGCTCTACAGCTAGGATCCTATGATCAATCAGTCACTAACATTTATTAAGCACCTACTATGTGCCAGGCACTGTGCTAAGCACTAGGGATACAAAAAGAAGCAAGAGATAGTCTCTGCCCTCAAGAAGCTCACAAGCTAATGGGGAAGACAACATACAAACACATATATACAAAGCAAGCTATATGTAGGATAAAAAGGAAGTAACAGAAGTATGACACTAGAATTAAGAGGGGTTGGGGAAGGCTTCTAGTAAAAAATGAGATTTTAGCTGGGACTACATATATGTATGTCAGCATGATCAACTAGTCTGGATGGTCTCTGCCTTTAGGAGATCTAAATTTTTAATCTAATCTAAGATGAACTGCTTTTTAAAATGGGGCTTGCAGTGTTGTATCTTCTCAAGAGAAGGACCCCTTGAAGGGCTTTGCCTAGCTGGCTAGTCCCAGTAGCTGTAGTCTATTGCCTCCATATTTTCCACATACACCATTAGTGTTGGTATAATAGAGATTACAATAGAGCCAAATGATGTAAGAGAGTAAGGAGGAAGCAGCGCTCCTGCTCTGGGAGAGTGTTTGTTGTTTGTGCTTTGTTTTGAAAGAGGACCGATGACATCACAAGGTGATGTCTTGACCTGCTCATGAATTGGATTTAAGTGAGACAGAGTTGTGCAAAGTGTCACTCTCTCTTCCAAAGTCATCAAAGTATGTCAGGAGGACAAAAGTCAAGATAACTGGTGACAGCCCAGTACAACCTTGGTATCTTCAATGTCTAACCAAGCTCTAAGCATTCCACAATGTCTGCTTCAGCCACCCTTAGGGAAGTTTGAACAAATCATTCTCCTCTGCCCATTCCACCCAGGGAGAGTCTTCACATGCTTGGGGTAGACACCCCATTGATTCACCCTCAGATTTGAGGCTGTTATGGTAATTAGGGTGGGACTTTTTTTTTGCTTTCTCTTTTAGAGTGCTAGGGTAATCAAGTACCTTTGATGAGTCTTGCCTTTCAAATGTAATGGCAAGCAAAGTGGACTTTTTGCTGTCTTTTGTTTCTTTGATTGAATCAAGAGTCTTTGACCTGCTTAAGAAACAAGAAAGCCTAGTTCACATAGGTTTGAGTAGCATGGTTGTGACACCCTCTGACCCTGAGAAGGGTATATAAGATCTGAGGTTGGCGTTTTATTCTGGGGCTTTCACTCACTGGAAGAGCGTCATGTGATTTGACCAGATGAGACTCTGGGTAGCCACTGTTAAGAGCCCTCCGGCTTTGAAAACTCAGATGTTGGTGCTTCTCTTTTTGGTAACTATGTATGTGATCTCTTAATCAGACAAAGTCTGTCTGTTGATCTGTTTGTAGTTTCTGTTTGTGTTTGCTCTGAAGTTCAGGGTGCTGACTTTGTCCCCTGAACTAAGTGAATGATATATGCATGTTTAATTAAACTGAGATTGTTAACGCCTTAAAGTTGCTTTCCTTAGAAAAGCAGATTAAAGAACCTGTGCTAGCAGCCCTCCTGTGTGCTTTTGTTGTTGCACTTTCACCTCCACAGCAGCTGCTAGCAACATTGTTGTTACAGAGGCCTGTCAGGTTTTTTTCTTTTCTACTGTACTTTTCTACACTCTCCCGTTAGCTGAATGAGAGAGTTAGAAAGGTACAGCAGAAAAAAAATTGCACATCTGGAACCAAAAGACTGTGGTTCAAATCCCAATTCTGTCATTTATCATCTGTGTCATGTTGGTCAAGTCCCTTAACTTCTCTGAGCTTCAGTTTCCTCTTCTGTGAAATGAAAAGTTTGGAGAATATGGTCCTCTGTGGTCCTTTCCAACTCTAGATGGAGAATCCTTTCCTGGATTTTAGTCTCTTATGAATTTTTACATATTACTACCACTATTTTTCTTCCTATACCATAGCTATTTTGTATGGTATATGGCATCTAGCTTGGCAGACATACACAGGAAGTTTTTTTCCCATGTCTTTTCAGTTTAAAAGCCCTTGTGATTAAATTTGCTATACATAAATATTTTCTGAAGCCATGTTTAAACTCTCAGCTGCATCGTCTTCAGTTAAATGGCTGTGTTGGTAGGACATCCATCACTCACCCACCCCCAAAAAAGATGCCACATGAACTAGGGAGGGGGGAGGGAGGAACAAGCATTTACTAAATGCCTACTATGTGCCAAGCATTATGCAAATCTTACAAATATCATCTTATTTCACTAAACTTAAACAAATAAAACCATTGCCTCAACCTGAGTCATTGAACCTAAAAGGTTAACTCTCTAAGATGGTGAATTGTATAATTACAAACCCACACTGGCAGAAGGGGCCTTCTCACTCTAAGTTTTTCAAATCCCCCAAACCTAGAACCCTTCAACTCAAATTGCTCCTGAGCCAAAGTTACATCTTTGGAGTATTATTTCCTGATCCTCAGGTTCTCAACCTGCTATTTCTGAACTCCAAGCACGGTCTGTTGGCTTAATCCACTGATTTATTGATTCTGGCCTTGTGCTCAATGCTGCTTATCATTTCTGACTCCCTTAACTTTCCCACAGCTTGGTATTCAGACCATAACCCTTATCTTAACAGGCTTATTTCTTAGATGAATTCTCCTGTTGACTAGCCACACACATAACCTCTAATCCCTGGCCAAGACTGAATAACACAAACAACCAATGACCCAAAACAAGCAAACAACCTGAGAAGAAGGAGTAGCCTGGGGTTCCAAAGTAGAAGCTGAAACAGCCTACTGGTTCCATATCATGACAGATGGTTATATAAATCAGTTTTTGTGCATCTTAACAATTAAAGGTGACAAATTATTTCACTTTTAAATTCACTCAAACTCAATTTAGTAACATTTTAATGTAAGATGGATAGAAATGATCACAAATCTCTAACAAAGACTACTTCAGAAGAATTAGGTCATTAATTGCCTAGGTTTTACTGGGCAATTGTGGTATCCCTTGTTTTTCCAATAAATGTATTCCAGAAGAATTTGTCTCTAAAGTGAATTTCTACTCACAAATTATAAATCATACGCCATTTCCTTGGTATCTCTTAGGACCAAGATCCTAGAGGCAGAACCTCATAATGAAGCTACCTAAAGCAGGAAGAAGTATGGCTTAATGTTAAGGGCACTGAACTTGGAATCACAACATTTGAGTTTGAATCCTACCCCTGTTACCTTGGACAAGTCATTTAACTTCTTGAGCCTCAGTTTCCTCAATTATAAAAATTTAAACATTGGACTAAATGCCCTGAAGGGTCCTCTTGAGGTCTGGATTTATGATTTTTTACTTTTGACTTGGGCTACATGGCTTCCCTCTGATAAATTAGCTGTTCTACCTGAATAATAATAAGGCCTGAATCTAGGTGATCACATATATGAAAGTGAATCTTAGCTCTTAAAAAATATGGAACTATTATGAAGAGAAGGGGTAGTTTGGGAAATACAGCTAACAGTCTAGTAAGTTCTGCAGGGCACATTCATTCATTCAGCAAATACTTTGGAGAAATAAATATAGCCAACAGTCTAGTAGGTTCTGCAGGGCACATTCATTCATTAAGCAAATACTTTGGAGAAATCACTATGGGCAAAGCTGGGTGTTTCGGAAGATGAGAAAATGTTGAACACATGCCACAAGGAGATTACTGTCTAGCAGTTGGCATGAAGGCATGGGGACTTAAGTCTACATTCTCTTTCCATTATCCTTTAGAACAGACCCGTACAACTTGGTGGTAGGTAGGGGCCAAACTTTAAATAGGCTAAACTTCTTGGGGCAGCAAATAGGTTTTTAGAGACAGACTGAAGATGGTTGGTTGCCTTGGGTCACATGACAAGCAGGAGAGAGTGCACAGTGGCAATCCACCTGCCAAGTTACATGACAGGCGCAGTAGGGACTAGTAGAAGGCAGGTTAAGCAGAGCAAGGACAAAGTACTTGTTACAACTTTACTTTCTACATTTTTCATGTGCTACCCAAAATCCTTTGGCGGGCTGCAAGCGGGTGGGGGGCTGTATGTTGTGCAAGTCTGCTTTAGAATGGGCAGGGAACCTGCAGCCTTGAGGCCATGTGTAGCCCTCTAACGTCCTCAAGTATGGCCCTTTGACTGAATCCAAACTTCACAGAACAAAACCCTTAATAAAAGGATTTATTCTGTAAAACTTGGACTCAGTCAAAAAGCCACAGCTGATGACCTAGAGGGCCACATGTGGCCTCCAGGCTAGGAGTTAGGTTAGGAGTTAGGAGGTTAGGTTAGGAGTCCTGGGGCGGTCCATATAAAAGTGGGTGGAAAAAGAGGGAAATCTAAAAAAATAAGCCTTTTTTAAGTCTAGGGGGAGGGGAATGAGAATTTTAGTTAAAATAGAACACCTCCCCTAACCATAAACACTTTCTTCCTTAGGCTATTGATTATCACAGTCTTCTGAAGTGAATTTACCATAAAACTAACAAGATGTTAAAGTTGATGAAGAGCCTATCTGGCAGGCTTCATTTTAGTATTATGAGGCTATGCTCAGTAAAGCCTGATTTCTGAGGCTTGTTTATGGAGACTAGCACCTGCTTCACTCATTCACCAAATACTTAAGCTCTGATGTGTAAGCCTTAGTGCTGGGGAAAGAAACAGAGAATCATGAAGTTTTGATATATTAGAAAGAGGGTTTTTATTTTATCTGGATTCAGGAAACCTGGAAAGAAGTGCCAACTCAGATGTTTATTGGCTGTGTGGTCATGTGCAATACTCCTTATCTTTTAGACAGGGATAAAAACACATGTCTGTACAAAACTAAACTAAAAATCTGCATGTACACAAATAGTTATAATACAATGTAAAATGTGAAAATGCAAGCAGAGAGATACAAAGTACTATCCTAAAGGAAGGAGGCAACTGTGTCTTTTAAGCTTCAAGGCTAAGGGACAGGCTCTTTCAGGAAATGGCATTTGAGGTGGCCCTTGAAGGCTAGAGTAGGAGGAGAAAAAAACCTTCTTGTGACAGTGGTTTCCAGGCTCATACTCAGGGATGCTGACACTTAGCCTCAGGCTTCAAGTTTTAACTTGTTCCTTCAATAGTATTGAGGGCACTATTGTTTTCTTTTCCAAAGAGGGTTCTCAGTTGTTCATTGATGTAAATAAAAATGTGCTGGAAGGTTTCCATTTGCCCAAGTTGGTGGGATTGCACCTGTTTTCATGCACTGCTCCCATAGGTACGTCTTCCCAGCCAATATAAGGACCTTTGTCCGGCAGCTCACTAATGTACTGCTTATGGCATCTCTACTGTTAGAATCTCCGGCTTCCTTTAAGGCTCAGATGTCACTGGTCCATTGCAAAGGACAAATAACCACAGCAGCTAAAAGGCCACCTCATCCAGATGGCCTTTTCCAATCAATCCACCACCATCACCATCATCACTTCTAGTGCCTCTCCCTCCAAGGCTACCTTTCACCTACTCTGTATTTGTCTTCTATGTTCTGATTTATACCTATTATCTCTCCCATTCGAATGTAAGCTCCCTGACAGCAGAAACTGGTTTTGTTTTGTCTTTATATCCCCAGTACTTAGAACAGTGTGCCTTGCACACAGTAAATGCTTATTGCTTGATTAATGTCGTGGCTTATAGTTTTTCTTTCTCTAATAATGTCTAAGCTTCATAAGGGCAGGGATTATAGTTTATTTTAACTTTATATCACTTTTAGCACCTCTCAAAGTGTTCTGCCTTCAGGTGAAATAGTTTGTTAAATAAATACATATTTACTACATTGCACTGTCCCAGCTCACATATATCTATATACATGTATAGATATAGATATAGCTATTGATAGATATAGATATATCACATCATAAAGGGTCTACCTCACAATACATCTTCGAGGCAGGTATTACAAATATTTTGGCCAAGGAGTTGCTTTCACCTACTCTGAGACACAAGTGTCTCTGATTCTTTTCAAGTATTTTTTTCTTCGAGGCACCTGGGTGTAAAAAGCAGAAAACTTTCAATTATCTAGGGTCATTCTGACCCTGAATATGAAAAAGCTATAACACTCAAGAGCTGGCACCATAATTCTAGGGGCGGAGAGGCAAATCAGTGAGGCATCGTGGCACCGGGAAAACCATACCAAGGAGTGCATCATCATCAAGGAAGACGACACAACATTGGGTCTAACTGGTCATTGTCTGATCGGGAACCAAGGACAGCAACTATAGCCAGATGGACCCAAGATGACAGGAATAGAGAGAGAATAGAGGCAGTGTGATAGTAGAATGTCTTTGGCAGAAGAATTGAACAGCAGCAAGAAAGGAACATGACATACAACAGCAGCAAAGGGTTTGTGGAGCACCAGAAGAGAAGAAGATATAAGAACAATGAAGCAGGATCCCACAGTCACCTTAAGAGGAGCTATTAAGGGAAGAACTGCAATAGATTTTAGTGACCATAGGAAAAATCTATGAAAGAGCAACCAAGCACAGAGCCCTACTGTTGAAGAATGAGCCTTGATTTCACATCCATTGTTGGAGGCCCCACCCAGGTAGGTACTATAACTCACTGAATGAACAAGTGCCTTTGAGGATGGCCACTGAAAAGGTGACAGAGATCTCTTAACTCTATCCAGGCTTGCAGGTCTTTTCTGTGTTCCTTACTACATCAATAAAACCTGTCCTAAATTTGTTGCCTTGTGAACCTGTGAGCTTATATGAAGAGTTAATGACTGTTTCAATGAGAACAAATGACCCAGATACTGAAACTTCCAGGCTTCCCTTGGGTGTGGGCAAATAAGCTAGATATGTATGAGTTTCCCCCTCCTTACACAGATGTATATGTATATATGTATGTATGTATATACACACACATACGTATGTGTGTATGTCAGGAGTGAGTCTGACACAAGAGTTATATCTTGTTATTCCATTTTTACAGATGAGAAAATTGAAAATCAGCAAAATAAAATTACTTACCCACGTTTGTAAAACCTGTGAAAAATAGAACCAGGACTTTGAACAAAGTTCCTTTGACTTGGAGTCTAATATTTATTTCATAACACTGCACAAGGTCTCTAGACTCGTGAACTAAAATGAAGCATGCTATTTAGTTTAAAACATGAATCATAGAATAACAAAGGAAAAAAAACCTAAACCTTCCTGTCAAAACCTTACTCCACAAGGTAGGAACTCTTTCTTCTATCCCCATTTTTAGCTGCTGCCTCTATAACCCTGGAATCAGTTCTCTGCCAAGAATTCTACATTCTCTTCAGGAACTCTTGAGTAATACACACAGGCTGGCTTCTCCTGTGCCAGTTTTCAACTGAGCCAGTAACAGGGCTAGGCAAAGTAGACAGCTATCCAGGACATAACACATAGTGAGGTGCAATGAGGGACATTTTTCATATAACTTTTTGTAAATGCACACCTTTTGAATGCCAGGTAAATTTTTCGTGGCACAGAAGTATTCATTTTGTGATTAGTCAAGTTACACAAGTAAGAGTAAAAGCTCAAAGTTTCTGTCGACACTAACACACAGAAAGGAAGTTTCCAAATGGAAGGGGAGGCTACAACTTGTCAACCTCACCTGCAGTGTGAAAATGTGTTGCTTCAGTTCTGCATTTTCAACCACAGCTGTTTAGACACCCAAACACATACTGACATCACATGGATACTTGGGTACTTTTTATGCTGTTAACTAAATTTTTTATGCTGTTAATTAAACTCTCTCAAAGGCTTGTCAAATGGTGGTTGTGAACTGAGAGGTTCAGATCCAGCTTTTGGAAAGGGCATTTGGAAGAATACACACATACACACACACACACACACACACACACACACACACACACACACACTCACACACACATATGTTGTTATTGCTCAGTTGTTTCAGCCGTGTCCAACTCTTCACGACCCCATTTGAGGTTTTCTCAGCAAAGATACTGGAGTAGTTTGCCATTTCCTTCCCTAGCTCATTTTGTAGATGAGACACCTGAGGCAAACAGGGTTAAATGACTTGCCCAGGGTCACACAACTATTAATTGTCTGAGGTCAGATTCGAACTCAGGAAGAAGAGTCTTCCTGACTCCAGGCCCAACACTTTATCCATTGAGCCATTCATGGATTGATATAGATATGTGTGTGTGTGTGTGTGTGTGTGTGTATGTATAACTAACACTTATGAAAATTCCTGGGCCTTTGGGAACGATTTTTATTTCACGTGTAGCTAATCTTTTTTAAAAAATATCATTCCTATCCAATTTGTTGCCAAGTCTTACTGATTTTATTTTTGTGGTATCTCGCCTATAAAACTCCTTCTCTCCTCTGCCATTGCCATCACCCTGGTACAGGGTACTTTCATGCCTGGAGTATTATAGTAGCCTTTTGGTAGTCTCCTCACCTCAAGTTTCTCCCTGCTCCAGTCTATCCTCTGCTTTGCTGTCAAAATGATCTTCCTAAAATACAGGTCTGTTCATCTCACTTCCCTATTCAATAAATTCCAGTAGCTCTCTACCACCTCCAGGGTCTAATATGAGTCCTCTGTTTGGCATTCAAAACTCTTTACAACCTGCCCCCACACATACATACACACACATACACACCCTTCCAGTTTTCTTAACACTTTAATCATCCAAGTATTCTGTGAACCAGTAGCACTGTTCCTCAACCAAGTCTATCATCTTCTGATTCTATGCATTTTTGCTGGCTGACCCCAAGCCACAAATTCTCCTCTCACTCCTGCCTCCTAGCCTCCTTGGCTCCCTTTAAGTCCCAGCTACAATCCCACCTACTACAGGAAGCTCTTCTAAATCCCTGTCAGTGTTAATGCCTTTCTACTGTAGATCATCTCCAACTTATCCTCTAGATTTTGTTTGTACGTAGTTGTTTACATGTTGTTTCCTATTAGATTGTGAGCTCCATGAGGGCATGAACTGTTTATTACCTTTCTTTCTTTTTTATTTCTTTTTTATATATTCTATATTATTGATCTCTTTGGTATTATATATATTCTTTGGGATCAATATATATTCTATATATATATATATAGTATATATATTTATTTCTTTTTTATATATTTCCTTTCTTTCTATCCCCATAGCACTTAATGCAGTGCCTGGCACATAGTAGGCATTTAAAAATAAATGCTTGCTGACTGACCTTGCAGTGGCCAGAGGAATCTATTCCCCTAAAAATGATACAAAAGAAGCGGGATAAATTTCTACCCCCTTTCTTAATTTCCTCTGAGAGCTATCTTATTCTTTGCGCAATCTAAGCAACTGATGAGAACACTGAGATCAGGCACTTATTATGTCACTTGCTTCATATTTCTGATGTTCAATTCTGCAACCTCATTTCACCCCACCATTCCTGGAGTATACATACCCAGAGCAAATTAGATTCTATTCTGCTCCCATGATACAATCCATCAATGCCTACTTATAATTCTTCCTCCTATTAAGCCTTTTACAGCAACAATTCACTGTAGATTCCTATGTCAATCACCCAGCCCAGTGCCTTATACATGTTGGGCACTCAATTTGCCTTTATACTGTATCCAAACAGCTGTTGGTGTTGGATGGAAGGGAGAACAAGCAAGCAGGCTAAGGGAACTAATCTTCATAGAAGACCAACCTTTATGTGGAGTCTGGTCACCTTTTCAGTGTTCTCTGGATGTCTAAATCCCAAAGAGATCAAAAGAAGAGGAAAACGACCCATATTCATACATATCAGCTCCTTTTTACGGTGGCAAAGAATTGGACATTGGTGTGTGTGGGCTTCAATTGGGAAATGGCTGAACAAATTATGATATGTGAATGTGATAGAATAATACTGTGCTACAAGAAATGATAAAGGCAAAGGTTTTAGAGAATTATGAGAAGATGAGTACAAACATACTGAATTAAAGGAGCAGAACCACGAGAACAATGTCTACGATAACAATGTTGTAAAGACAACCAAATCTGGAAGTCTTAGGAACTTTGAGCGATACAAGGACCAACAATAATTATAGAGCGCTTATGATGAAACGAGCTGCCTACCCCTGATAGAAAGGTAGTGGACTCAGAATGCAGATTGTTCGGAACATGGATATGTAGGAATTAGTTTTGTTTGATTATACATATCTGTAATAGGAGATTTATTTTTCTTCCTTTATCAGTGGAGGGGAGTGTGGAGCTGGGGAGGTGGGAAGAAGAAGCAAATTTTTGTTTGAAAAACAAAGTTAATTTAACAAAATAAAACAGGAGAACTCATCCTTCTCAGCCCTTGCCTAGCTTTTCAGGGTTACTCTAGTCCGAGGTCTAGGATCCACGGTAATCAGCAGTCAGGGAACTCGGCAAAAGTCACTTAATCCACTTTTGGGCAAACTCAGAAGCTGTGAGAATGGCTGAGGAAGGAGGAGGTAAGGCACATTCTGTTATGAAGGCCAGACAACAAAGACTCCTCTGTCTCATCCTGGCATCGACTGGTGACAAAACAAGGCAGGCTTTGCCCATCAGGTCTGTGATCTTGAGCTGTTCTCCTGTCAGTGCTGATTTAACAGGGGACTTCCTGCTCTTGGAGTTACCCTCATTACCCTCTATCGAACTGGACATCAGGATGTGTGCTTCTAAATTATGAGTTCCTGTCACCTCTTTAACTAGGACAATTGTTCCTAGAGAACCCTACTGTGGCTGCTGCTTGCTTCCATTGCTACTTCTCTTGAACCCAAGCCTTTCCTGCTAGGAACAGATAAATGAGGTTCAGACCAGTGCTAACAGGAGTGCCTGCCCATATTAACAGGAGTATCTACCCACACTTCAAGAGGAAACAGACCTGTGCTCCTCTGCTCCTACTCATGTTAAAGTGAGGCAAATTAATAAACAGCTGGATTTTAGCTGTCATTTATAGGAAAGTAGCATGAATCTCCACTCTTCCTGACATTAGTAGATGTAGAATTGACTTTTATCTATGGTTAAAGTGACACTACTGTAAAAAATCACACCATGCCACTCTTCCTGAGTAAAATCTGTGATTCAGCTACATGCCTATAGGGCACTGAATACAGTGACATTAGTGTAAAAGGCTCTGTCAACATGTACATTATATGCTTCTATTCTGAGAATTTATGACTCATAGAGGTAGGGGGATAGGGGGAGAATCATTCCAGGCAAAAACTTGCTTTGCAAGGTCTAAGTATGATAGCAAACCTATGTAAGGAAACCACTGTGCAGCTGTGGGGCTCTTTTTTTGAGGGGGGGGCAAGGCAAGAAAAGGAGGAGGGAATAGAACCATTAAAATCCTGAACAATTTAATGTCTACATTAAAAACTAATTTGTTTGAAATGCAGTCTCTTGTTCTAATTGCTACCGATAAATATCTTGGGTGGTTTTAAGACAGACTTTTTGTCTATAGTTACATAGTATCATCTGATGAAATGCACGCTCCATATTACTGTGAGGTGCTCTGGGGCATTGTTTGCTGAGAAAGGCGTTATATAAATTGAAACTCCTTTTGCTCAGAGCAGAGTCCTGAAAGTTCATGCAGTGAGAAACATTTCTCACCATGCACAAACTGTGAATTGTATATAAAATTAAATTTTCTGATTAAAATCTCCATTGTTGGGCCTCCTGCTGGCTGCCACCATTTTGCTGAAATAAGATACTATTTGTGGGAATGGCAGCGAGGGAAACCTGTTATCATGGATTGTGAGCTGGCTCCACTCCTACTGCTTAAAAATATGGAGAGCTTTATTTTGCAAACATTGCATATTCTGCACAAATATTACCAGCAAAGCTCCAATACTGACTCATAAAGCAGGGTGGAAGGAGGTTTACAATCTGACACTAACAACATCCTCCATATCACTGCTACCAGCCACTGCTGTGTGGTCATGTTTCAGCAAGGTAGCCAACACCAGCGGGGGACAAGGAAAAATAAATGTAACTTTCTATTGTTTTTAAAAAGAGAAATGTTGACAGTTTACAGAGGATGATGGGAATTTCTCTTTGTAGGACTATCCTTGATACTTGGAGGAGGGAGATAAAGAGAAAGAGAAGAGTTCAAATTCTCCCACCCCAATATAAACCCTACACAAGGCTCCTCTGAATGGATTTATGAGCCCTATCTCCAACCTACTCCTTACTCTCCCCACCTCTCCCACCCATCAGCCTCCAATCCCAGATCAGAGAAACAGGTTAGCAAAAAAAAAAAACAAAAAACCAACTCACATCAGCTTTACAGCATTGCGGCTAGGTAGTTCTAGATCATTAACTTCATTTTTCAAAGTCAGAAACTGAGAGCAAAGAGGGATGATTTTTCCAAGAAAGTATTCACTCAGAGTTGGAACCCAAAGAGGACCAGCTTTTCATGTTTTCATTTTTCACAGCTTTCAGTTCACAGGTTTGCTCCTTCCAAAATTCTACTTCAGACAACAGCACGTAAATCTGGTTTTTTTATTGCCTCCAAACCATTAGGATAGATTGCCTCCTGTTACTCTGTAAACCATTTTGTTGCCTGATAATACAAATAGTTTCGACTTTCAAAGAAGGAGAGAAAGGAATAGGAAAAGAGAGAAAGAATAGCAATCTCAGTTTTGAGCCATGCTGTTTCATATTTGTATTTTAAAATATAAAGTTAAGCAAAAAATAGTCAATTTCTAGAGTAGTCTAAACTAGGCAACGCAGCTCAATCTTTTTCTTTTTTCTTTATTTTTTCCCAACTGTCTCCCTATCTCAGAAGTACAGTGGACATTTGTGGACGGAAACCCCAAGCTAATCATCATAGAAGCTTTAATTGCTATATATTTCAGACTTCCAGTTTGATCCTACCTAGGTAGCCTGGTAGCCATCATGGGGGTCCATCATTTTGCCACTGGAATTTGTAGAGGCACCAATTTGGCTTTAGCCCTCCCTACTTCAGCTTCAGAACTCCTGAACTCAAGTGATCCATCAACCTGAGCTTCCCCAGTATCAGGGATTACAGGAATGTGGCCCCACATCCAGCTCTCAATTTTTTTCTAAATATAGCCCAAAACTGATGGGTTGGGTCATTCCCTGAGTATGGCAAATAAATTCCTGGATCCCTGCTTTGGAGAAGGCAAAGAAAAAGGAGCTTGCTCAGCCTTCTGGCACTAAAATTTTAAAATAAAAAAATAAGTACATAAGCTGCTTCTGATTCTATCACTATCAAATAACATGGGACTGCCCTGTCCAAGCTTCAAGGCACCCCACAGATTAGCCTTTTGTGTCTTCTTTCCTCTTCAAGGTTGATGGTAATGTTTATTTTTACCTGTATAAAAATCTTTGGAGGAAAGAGGTGGAAGTTGTATATTGTGTAATTGGCCCATGGAAAGCCCAAGACCTTTTTCTCTCTTCTCTTTCCCTCTTCCCCTCTTCCCCCCCCCCCCACCAAGCAACAGCTCTACTGCTGCCAAGAATGAGAGTCTGGGGGTACCACCAATACCCTATTCCTTTCGGTTTCAATTGCATACTGATTTGAATAAATCTAAATAACTTATGCAAATCTGTGGTTTAGCTATCTTTTAAAGTTGTCCTTTTAACATTACATTTTCCCCTCTATGCTTTTCTGGCACATACGCTTTCCTGTTGCCTTTTTCTCATCTCTGCAACCCTAACCCCCAACCAGTCTTTACTTACATTCACGACTCCCACATGCTCCCTAGAAAGAAAAGCAGAAGAATAAGAGATAGGCCCTATTCATGTATGCTCCACCTCACACTTTACTTCCCACATATCTCCCCAGCCTGAAACAAACACCAAACTAAATGAGAGTCAAGTTTCCAACTCTCCCTACATAACCTTCGTTTCTCAGCCAGAGACTTTGCTTGCCAGACCTCTGGGAGCTTTTGACCTGAAGATGAGCATAAGAAATTCATATCAATAGATTTTGGGGGAATGGGGTGGAATATAGAGAAAATGGAAAAGAAACTCAGTTCTGACTTTTTTTTTGCCAACCCAGAGACTGCACTTCCTTTCCCTCCTATCTATATGACCACTACCCCTCAAAAAAAAAATTCTTTTGTTTGTTTTCCCCATGTGGCTTTCTGTCCCTCAGGGCAGGCTCTGTCTTGCTGTATTGGTAATTAATGCGGGACTTTTTTTTACTGTTTTCTCTTTTGGAGCATTTATTTAATCAAGTGCCCTTGATGAGTCTGGCCTTTGTATCTTTGATTAAATTGGGAGTCTTTGATGACCTGTTTACCTCAAGGGAAATCCTAGTTTACATGGGTTTGAGTCGCATGTTTATGACGCCAGAAGCTTTTAGGTCATGTGGGTTTAAGTCCCACCCTGAACAGGGTATATAAACTCAGAGGTTGGCTTTTTGCCTTTGGGGCTCTCACTCACTGGAAGAGTGTTGGTGTGGAGACTCTGGGTAGCTGCTATAGCTCCCCAGCTTTGAAGAAAACCCAGATGTTGATGCTTCTCTGGTGACTATTGTGACTTGGTCAGACAGATAAGAGGCCTGTCTGTTGATTTGTGTTTATTTGCTCTTTTCATATAATGTATATTTGTAATTTCTTTGTATTTGCTCTGAAGTTCAAGGTGCTGGCTTTTTCCTCTGAACTAAGTGAATTATATGTATACATATACATATATATGTATGTATATATATGTATGTATGTATGTATGTATATGTATATGTATATGTTTGATTAAAGTGAGATTGTTAACTCCTTAAAGTCACTTTCCTTAGAAAGGCAGATCAAAGAACCTGTGCTGGCAGCTCTTGTGGCTGGTCTTGTTGAGTCTTACACCCCCACAGCAGCTGCTAGCAACATTGTTGTTACACTTGCTTACTTATATTTGTAACCAGCCCCAGAGAGTAACACAGTGACTGATACACAGTAATTTTTACCAATCTCTGTATTGAACCCTGGAATCCCATTGCTAAAAATATACCAGCAAATCACGTTCCAAAATACTCCTCCGACTAAGAAACTACGTACAGGCATACCTCATTTTATTGCACTTGGCTTTATTTCACTTGGCTGATTTTGTGTTTTTTACAAATTGAAGGTTTATGGCAACGCTGCTTCAAGCAAGTCTACCGGTGCCATTTTTCCAACACATATGCTCACATCATGTCTCTGTGTCACATTTTGTAATTCTCACAACATTTCAAACTTTTTCATTATTATTATTATATCTGTTATGGTGATCTGTGATCTGTGATCTTTGATATTAATACTGTAATTCTTTCAGGGCTCCACAAACCGAGCCCATATAAGACAAAGAACTTAATTGATAAAAGTTGTGTGTCTTCTGACTGCTTCCCCCATCTCGCTCCCTCTCCTCGGGCCTCCCTATTCCCTGAGACACAATATTGAAATTAGACCAATTAATAACCCTACAATGGCCTCTTAAGTGTTCGAGGGAAAAGATGAGTCAAATCATGTAGCAAATTTCATAACTGTCATATTTTAAGAAATTGCCACAGCCTCACCCACCCCTACCAGTCAGCAGCTATCCACACCGAGGCAAGACCCTCCACCAGGAAAAAGATTATGACTCGCTGTAGGCTCAGATGATGATTAGCATGTTTTAGCAATAAAGTATTTTTTAATTAAGGTGTATATATATATATATATATATGTATATTGAGGTTTTTTAGACATAATCACTAT
This sequence comes from Trichosurus vulpecula, assembly GCF_011100635.1. NCBI lineage: Eukaryota > Metazoa > Chordata > Mammalia > Diprotodontia > Phalangeridae > Trichosurus > Trichosurus vulpecula. Next base: position 372,527,192 of record NC_050576.1, read on the forward strand.
TGCTCACTTAATAGACTACAGTTGTAGCGCAAACATCATTTTTATACACACTAGGAAACCAAAAAGTTCATGTGACTTGCTTTATTGAAATATTCACTTTATTATGGTGGTCCAGAAGGAACTCTCAGTATCTCCAAGATATGTCTGTACGTGTACGTACACATAACTACCTATCCCAGGCTGATAGTACTTCCTCTAAGTAGCTATTCATTAATTGGATGCTGAATTAGGAAAACAGTCAGCCAGCAGTTTTCATTATAGGTAATGGAAGAGAAGTCCTTTCCTGTGAGGACAATCTAAATAGGATAAGGAAAACAACAACACCACGTGGGAAGCAAAGAAAAATGTTTACAAAGGGCAATATAATTAAATTTAAATTAATATAGTACAAACCACATACCCTTTCCTTGGTGGTTTCATGCAAAAGTGTATTATTCTACAATTCTTGAGGAAGATTTTCAATTTCCGTGTGCCACACTTTGAGAACTTACATCTAATAGATGCATTTTTTAAAAATTGTTCCCAAACATCTCCAAAACATGCCTTCTGTTTTCTCTACCCTGGCACCACCCTGGGCTCTCAAAGGTGAACTTTCACCTTATCTTGCTTAGATCCAGGTCTCCTCCCACCCCCCACTTTCCAACGATATCCCAATCATGCTACCCTGACCTTCCTGCCACTACTCCACCTTCCAGTTCATGTATGTTATCTTTCCCCAGTGAAATGTTAGTTCTTTCAGGGCAGGCTCTATTTTGCTTACTTTTATATGAATCCCCAGAGATTAGCACAGTGCTTGGCACAGAGCAAGCTTTAGCAATCTCTATCTACATTAAACCCAGGGATCCCATTGCTAAAGAGAACCCTAAGGAAAAATATGTTTTTTTAAGTTTTATATGTAAAAAGAGAGAGAGAGGGAGATAAAGAGAAAGAGAGAGAGTTATATAGTTATATAAAGATATATATATATATCTATATATAAATATATATAGATATATATATACTACACACACACACACACACACACACACACACACACATCCCAAATATTCATGGCAGCACTTTTGTAGTAACAAAGAACTGGAATAAAGTGAATGCCTCTCGATTTCTGAACAATTTCTGAACAAACTCTGGTAACTGATGCAATGGAATATTATTGAACCATAAGAAATGATTGATACAAGAAATTCAGATAAGCTATGGGAAGACTTGTATAAACTGATACAGAGTAAAGTAAACAGAACCATAAAAACAATATGCACCATAACGACAACAATGTAAATGAAAAAAAAATTAAAAGAAAGAAAAGTAAAAAGACTAAATCCTGTGCAACTATAACAGCCAAGCCTATCCCTGAAGAGATGAGAAAGTATACTTCCCTTCCTACTTTGCAGAGTCTGGGGACTAGGACTATAGAATACAGCAAATGCTGTCAGATTTGACTGAAGGATCTACTAGTTTTGCTGAACCACTTTTTTTCTCTTTCTCTTTTATTATTTGTTAAAAGGATATCTTACTGGATAGAGACGGGTGGGAAATGGACATTTCAGGTTGTTATTTTAAATATTTAAAATTCAGAATCAAGAAAAGTGGGCTTAAACCTCTAGCTGTGTCTCATGTTGGTTGTATTTTTTCCTGGTGGCTTTTGAGTGGAGTTAAAGTTTTCGGTGTCTGTTTTCTCTTCTGAAAAAGATCTAACCCTTACCTTGCAAAGTTACTGAGAGGCTCATAAATTATAGGCTCATAGATTAGAGATGGAAGGCACTTTTGATGGAATTTGGCCCAATGCTCTTATTTTATATATGAGGACATGGAGGTCCTGAGAAACTAACTAACTTGACCAAGGTCATGCAGTTAGTGACTGGCGGCTCCAGAAATTGGAACTCAAGTCCTTTGACTCCAAATCTAGCACTCTGAATCATTAAATGTGAGCTCTTTTCATCTACCTTATGCCGGGAGATATAATTTTAGAAAATAGCTTGAGGCTGCTAAACTTCCAGGCAACAGATAATCAAAAATAGCTCTCATTTCTATAATACTTTATAGTTTGCAAGTGCTTTACTGTAATTATAAGCATGCATGGGAAGTGGGTTGAGCATTCCCTCTCACCTTTGGGGAGCACTCCCATTAGCCTCCGCTTTGAAGGGAAACAAAGAGCCAATGGCAATGTTTGCCCAGGGTGTGCTGGCACACCTGGTCAACATTCTTTGTGCTAATATGCCAACAATAACTTGGGAGCATAGGTTGTAGAAGTACCCCTAGCTCACAGATATGGTCCAGAATAGTAAATTAACTTGTTCAGAGTCATGCTGCTAGCAAGTGGAAAGCATGTATAGGGGCTCTAAGATTTTATCTTATACTCTTCAAATTGATCAATATGATAAAAAAAAATGGAAATGATCACTGGAATAGGGAACAACAGGATAAAAATGGAACTGACTACTGGAATAGGGAACAACAAACTAGGGAACACTAGCTGTTGGTGGAACTGTGAGTTGTTCCAATATCCTGGAAAGCAATTTAGAATTGTACTGTAAAAGTTCCTAAACTATCTTTTGACCTAGTGCTCCCACTACTGGGTACCTATAATAAAGAAGTCAGGGGCAGAATAAAAGGTGTTATATACATACATACATACATGAATATGTATACATACATACATACACACATTTACTATATGATAATATATTTACATATAATGTAATAATATAATTTAATAATATATTTACATATTATAATATAATATATAGTACATAATTTATATATAATTAAAAATATATGAATATTCCTAAGAGCATTCATACAGATAGCAAAAAAGTTGGAAATAAAATGCTATTGACTAGCAATAGTTAAACAAATTTTAGTATATAAATGTAAAAGAATTGTATTTTACAAGAAAAGCAAATATGGGAAATTGGAGAAACAGGATATTTCAATGAATGAGGAACACAGAATGAGGAAGAAAAGCAACAGAATAACATACATGATGATTTCAATAATATAAATCATAATAAGAAATAGTCAAAATAATTATTGTAAAGAACAATCTCAGTCCTGAAAAACCTGTAAAGAAATATGCTTAATAGGAATGTAAATATAGAGCCTATATGGGATCGTATGCCATCTTGGGAAGTGGGGGAGGGGAGAAAATTTGAAAGTTATGGAAGTCAATGTTGAAAACTAAAAATAAATAAATTAACTTGTTAAAAAAAAAGATACACTTTCTTTCTAATAGGTAAGAACCATGGATGTGGAATGAGGCCTACACTATCACTAACTGTTGCTGTATAGCTTGGCTTTGCCTGAATATATTTCTGTGTTACGGGGCTTTGTTCAACATCTATCTAGCTCATGCATGCTGGTGAATAGAGCCTGGGAAATGGCTTCTTCCTTGGGAAAGAAGGATAGAGCAAAACTACCAACAGCACCAACAGCAGTGGCGTGTAAATCATTTTTGTTGTTGAGTCGTTTCAGTCATGTCCAACTCTTAATGGCAACTCTTCTTGGCAAAAATACTGGAGTGGTTTGCCACTTCCTTCTCTAGCTCATTTTACACATAGGGAAACTGAGGCAAACAGGGTTAAACAACTTGCCAAGGGCCAAACAACTAGGAAGTGTCTGAGGCTGGATTTGAACTCATGAAGATGAATGTTCTTGATTTCAGCCCACTGCAACACCTAGCTGCCCGTGTAAACCATAAAACAGTATAAAAATGTAAGTTATTTATCATCATCAAAATTATCATCGTAATCTATTAGTTGTATTGTAAATGGGTTCCATTTACACAAAGCATACACCTAATTAACAGGGGAAAATAACACTGGAGGTATAACTAAGATTCTTCCAATATACCTAGGTAGTAGAAAGCCCTAGTACCAAGTGTAGGTGGCCAGCAACTTCCATGTTCTTCCTTTCTCTTCCCTTGCCTTCTCTTTCTCCTTTCCCTCCTTCTCTTGATGCATGCCACTCATCTTATTTTTCAACCTCTTTTTTTCTGCCTTAATTTTACCTCCTTATCATCCACTTCTGTAATTCTGGCTCAAATTTTTGTTCTGCAACCACTAGAGCGCAACTAATTTCAGATACTTGACAGTTCCCTTACTCCACCAGTAGAGGGAAGGGTTTAAGAGGACATTCTCATCAAACAATCATTTTTTAATTGGGGAATTAGCCATCATAGAACAGCCCTTTACAAAGCATTCTGTGCCAAGGTGTTCTGTTCCAGTTGGTAAATAATCTGTTATGAAACTGTTTAAATGCATATTAACTCACTAGACCGCAACACTGGCAAAATTTTCCTTCTGGTTCTATTTATCACAGAAACAGCACTTTCCCATGATAGACAGACCTCAGATAGACAGAAACCATACAATTCTAAGGTAAGACTGACGTACTATCCTTTCTCTCATGTATCATGGCTCCTTTTAGATTTTCATCTTAATGGGAGTGTCACCAATAATCTAGATGAAAGCTCAAAGGTGCTAGAGGGCAGCTCATCCAACCTCCCCATTTTACAGATGAGCAAACCGAGACCCAACTAGGAAAGAGAACTGGCTTGCTGAAGGTGACATAATGCACAGCAAATAAAAATCATAGGTAGGATTTGACTCTAGTTCTGTTAAACTCCAAAGCCAGAGACATTCCACTATACCACACTGGTTTTCAGTGTAAAATACTCTCTTGGTTTTATGTCATTTCATCAATAGAGTTATTTTGACAAGAACATGTTTGGTATGTGAAACTAAGGTAATCCTAGCAATCGATGTAATGTTCACTTCAATCAGCCATGATCCAAGCAATGCAACCGTAAGAATAATGACCGATAATGTAGTTCTGCTCAATTCTGGGATCTCGTGAGAAAAGGAAAGATGTGTGTTGAGTATGTTTCTGATTGTGAGAATCATTAGGGAGTGCCTTTAAAGTGTATTTCTTAAACCTGGAAAGTCTTACATGAACTGATGCAAAGTGAAACGAGTAGAACCAGGAGAATATCGTACACAGTAACAGCAACATTGTAACTGTGAATGACGTAGCTTATTCTCAGCAATACAATGATCCAAGACAGTCCTGAAGGACTCTTGATTAAAAATATGTTATCCATCCCCAGAGAAAGAACTAATGGAGTCTGAATACAGATCAAAGCACACTTTTTTTACTTTATTTTTCTTAGGGGTTTTTTTTGGTCTATGTTTTCCTTTACAACATGACTAGTATGGAAATATGCTTTGCATGACTACACATGTATAACCTATATTAAATTGCTTGCCTTCTCAGTGAGGGAGGAAGGAGAGAGAGGGAGGGAATTTGGAAATCAACATTTTAAAAATGAATGTCAAAAATTGTTTTTATTTGTAATTAGGGGAAAATAAAATACTAGATGAAAAAAAATAAAGTCTATTTCTTGGAAATCCAAATTTAAATTTATGCTACAAAATAACTCACTTGTCAAACATGCATTCTAATCTTGTCTTGTTGACTGAAATCTAGTATAGATTTTTAAAAGCCCAAATAAATAATGAATGAGTCAAAAAAGCATTTATTAAGTGATTAATGTGGACCAGGCACTACACTAAGTTCTGGGGATACAAATACAAAAAAGTAAAAATGGTGAAACTAGATCATACATTTTAAATCTGTCCAGTTACTTAGAAGTAAAATCTCACACCAATTTGACTTGAATCTGTTCTGTTTGGCTACAACATTAGGATGTTGAACTGTTCTAAAGGCACACTTGTAAAATGGGCGTATAGAAGCAAAATAATAATAATAACAATAGCATTTGTATAGTGCCTTACATTTTTGCCAAGCACTTTACAAATATCTTATTTTATCCTTACAAGGCAACATAATGACTCTCATAGCCTTGTTGTTATGTTAGTCCAACTCTTTGTGACCCCTTTTGGGGCTTTCTTGGCAAGGATACTGGAGTAGTTTGCTGTTTCCTTCTCCAGTTCATTTTACAGATGAGGAAACTGAGGCAAACAAGGGTAAGTGACTTGGCCAGGGTCACACAGCTAGGAAGTGTCTGAGACTGGATTTGAACTCAGGTCCTCCTGACTCCAGGGCTGGCACTCTGTCCACTGAGCCACCTCGCTGCCCCCCTCCTATAGCCTAGGATCTATTTTTTTCTCTTTTTATCCTTGTGGCTCTGTAGTGAGTACCCTCAACTTCACCTCACCCCCCCATACATACACACACACACACTCTTCAAAGTATAGTAATGCTTCTCCCTCTGCCAATTTCATTTCTTTCATTGTTATGTTCTTAATTAACCCAAGCTGAGCATTATTGGCCTGGCTATCTAGTTGTAAGAGGGAGATTCAGAGCTATAATGGCATTCTCTTCCTGAAAAGCTCTGACTAGCAGCCTGACACCATGGGACTTTTCCCTAGGCAATTTTGTCAAAGTCATCGAATCTAGTTCATGAGGTCATCCAACTCTTTCATTAAAACCTATGCTGCCCTCTCTCCCAACATCACCCTGGAGAGTGGGGATTTTTTTCTTCCACATGTTTAGGACAGCCTCCTGCCTCTTATTCACCAAACGGTCTCTCAACTTCAGCCCTGTTTTTGTTTTTTTTAGTGGCCATGATCCAAAAAATGCAGCAATAATATGCCTACTGATTGGACAGCTCAGTGCCACAGATGCCAGCTCTGCAGCAATCCTTCACATAGAAAGTACCTTTAACTTCAACTTCAGCTAAAAGAGGCAGACGCATGGTGTGTTAAAGATAGAAATAAATTTGTAGCCCAGAAGACCAGATTGTGAAGCCCACCTCAGGCACTCTGCTGGGTGACCCTGGACACATTACTTTACCCCTCTGTGCCTCAGTTTCTTCATGGGTAAAATGAAGATAATAATAGATGTAGCTTTTGCCTCACTGGGTTGTTGAGAGGAGCAAAGAAAATAATATGTGAAAAGCACTTTGCAAACCATAAAGCATCACATAAATATCAAATGAGACGATTACTTATTAAATACCAGTGAGGCAGAGATCTGGCCTTGGACTTGGGAAGACCTAGCTTTAAATCTCACCTCTGGCACTTACTGTGTGACTCTGGGCAAGTCACTGCACCTCCCAGTGCCCTAAGTAACTCTCTAAGACTATAATTTTCAGAGAAGGTGCCAACCATCATTGGCAGAGAGTTTCTTCATCTGGGAGTTTCCAATTCCAATTACATCAGTTACTGACTCTATCCTAAGTGCCAATAATAATCAAGAACCCTGTGTTAGACATTTGGGAAGATGTGAAGATTAAATAATTCATATGGGTCTTTGCCTTCATGGCACTTGCAGTCTAACAGGGTATTATAACACGGACATAAACATGTATAATACAAAATTACACATGATCAATGCACAAGAGAGACATAAATATTTTGTGTGATCTGAGGAGGGAAGGGATGAGGTGGTGAGGAGGGAGGATCAGGGAATTTATGAAAGAGATGGAATTTGACCTGGGCCTTAAAGACTAGATAGGATTTCAGCAAGAAAAATAGGGGAAGAGAAGGGCATTTGAGACATAGAGAAGGGTGTGAACAAAAGCCAAGGAGCAGAACAGTATAGCTGGGGCATGTATAGACAACAGTAAGTAGGCTAATTTAGCTGCAATATAGTATACATGGAGAGGTATTGAACCCAGTAAGGCTAGAAATGTAGTCTCAATGGTGCCTTGAATGCCAGGCTAAAACTTTTGAAGTAGAATATTGGGTAAGACCATCTAAACTTCACCTAAAGATAACTTCAACGATGCAAGCAACAACTATATGTTAAATACAAGGGGGCAGAACAGCATGTATGGAAATGTTCATAGTAATGAGACTGCAGAAACAAACAAGATGGTTTGGTTGCTATCCTTTGTAAATGCATATATATATTTAATAACCAGTAAAAAAAGACATTTATGGATATGAGAGAAATAATTGTTTCTCTCTTGTATTACTAGCTAATTATTGTATTGGGACCAAGGTTTTTGCCCCTTACTACTTCCTCATCCAGAAATCAACCAGTATGGGAAATCAGACAGAGATTTAACTAGGCCAAGATCTAATTAGACAGTAAAAGAAATTCTAAGTTTAGGCTAATGGGAGGATGCCTGCTCATTGTGTTTACTCAGACAGGTCCAGGAAAATGGGAATCTTCCCTTTTGTCAAACAGGTGATATGGAAATTGGTAAGTCTCTTTGATCAAGACTTGGATGATCCAACTCGCAGACCTCAAGACTCATTGTAATATAATCTGCCTCTCATTATAATACTCATTTTCTCATTAATTGTTAACCAATCAGAGTTGTTTGCCACTCTCAGGAATACCAACTCTTCCAAGAGCATATAAACTGTAAGCCCACTGCCATGAGGGGTCTTTGGCATTCAAGAGGACCACTGAGCCCTATTTTATTAATAAACATGCTAGCCTGATTAATAAAATGACTACCCAGAAATTATGTCCCTCAAACCTTTTAAACATCACAATATGTAGTATCATTTGTGATCTTTTTTGGCCTGGTTCATTTTTGTATTTTTCTTTTGCTTTTGTTTATATACTTAAGCACTTGTGTATGCCCATGGAAGTTAAAATACAATTCTTTTTACAAATAAATAAATGAAGATAACTTCAAACCTTTTACTATAACACGTTTCATTTGTTTACTACATTCATTTACTACAACTGAAATACATATTCAATAAAGTACAGTAGGTAAATTCCCACAATGTCAGGCCAAAGTAATAGATTAACACTGTTCCAGATAATAATGTTACTGCTTTTCTATTACTTTTCATTTTGAAGTTTCTACAACTTTAACTATTCACTTAAAAATTAAAATATTAGTACAAATAATTCAATCCTGTGACATAGTCACATTATTTGAATTTGAACTACATATTTCCTGTAAAAAAATGTATCTTATTTCTATTAGAAAATAAAGTATATTATCTGCATTTTTATTAGCAAGTATACATGTACACTGACCTAACTCTCCAGTCCAACATCGCAGAAAGAGTTTCTGCCATCATCAAGACACTCTATCATCATACCAACCTCCAGAGCCCTAGATGAATATTTGACCAAAGGCTTTCCAACTAGTTTACAATTGCAAAAAAGCAATCCTTCTCTCTAAGGGAAAAATGCCCCTAATTTGCAATGAACTGGAAATACAAAGTATGTTTTTAAACGTGCACTTATTTGTACACTATTAGTGACTGGACTGTACTAAATATAATAAAGGACACATGAATACATGTATTGACCTCATGTTCCATGAGCAATGGGAAAGTCTGCCAAGCCTGTCAGAATCACAGAGCTCCTGGGGTTTACAGACTTCACTCAACCACCCGAAGCGAAACCACAATCCCATAAAGAAGTCTTTTCAGTAATACCTTCTCCCATTAACTCTAAGCCAACAAATTAGTTATTCTTAAAATATTTCCAATTTCAGTTAGAACCCTCTCTCCCCTCCACCCCCGCCTCCCTCTAGAGTCTTTCCACAAGCACCACTTTATGTAATATAGTATGTTGCTTTAGGAATATTTCTACTGAGGTCTGTCACTTCCTTTCAACTGAAAGAGAGGACTGGACCAAACTCAGGAATACTTGTATGATGAGGATAATCTCTGGTTAATCCTATAAGCCAGAATCCCTCTCCCTACTTTTATGAATCTTCATATTGGGTGAAAGTATTTGGCCAAATACCTAACAAATACCAATGGCAGCAATCCCTTTTTCTGCCCTTCCAGCAAACAAAATTCTAGATTTACGGTTTTGTATTATGAGCCCTCAAGAATGAAAAATATGAAAACACTATCATGCCTTTCTTTATTTTTAGAACATATATATAACTTACGTAAAAATTTGTTTTGTTTGATGTGGCAACAATTTAAAACCTCATTAAAGCATGCCTTGCATTGGGAAAAAATAGATATTTTCTAAATGTACATTTTAAGCTAAGAAAGTATGTTTTGCTAAAATAAAAACCCAAGTTTTTCATTTGTGGGGTTTTTTTTCTTTATTCAAGAGAGAGAGGCAGCCTGGGAAAGTTATTTAACAACTCAGGAAAACCTGGGTTCAAATCTGCCTCTCCTATTTGGCTGTGTGACCCTATGCAAGCTACCCAACCTCTCACTGCTCTGGGCAACTCTCTAAGACTGTATGTACATTGTAGAAAAATTCCAACAATGTTGGTAAAGGGAGTTTTCTCATCAAGGAATTTTCTAGATAAATGGAATCAGAGGTTCCCCCTTCACCCCCACCCCTATCCCTACAGGAAGGGATTTCTTCTGTTTTAGTACCTTATCATAATCTTATTATATATAATATCCAGATTGATTCTGGGAAATAAAGAATTGTCTACAGCATATAAGAAAAACATAAAGAAATACATTCATTGACGGGCATAGTAGATAGGGCTCCGCCTTGGTGCCAAGGAAAGGAGATCTAGGATTTGAGAATAAAGGCCAGCCTCTGACTCAAATGTTTATTTGTATCAGTGGAGGGGTTTCCCACACTTGGAGTTCCCCACAACAAAGAAATCACACCCCCCCAAAAAAAACCCCACAAACCAATATAGGTTGTGGCTATACAAAAATGAGACTAGCTTACATGTGCCACAGGATAAAAACTGTCTCACTGTTTTAAGGAGAAGTATTATATGTGATTCAGCTTGATTTGCATATCCAGTCCTTTTGGTCATACATAAGATATTGACAATTGCTTATTTTGATGCAAGGAGTGACAAACTCCACATCATGGTAAATATGTTTGTTCTTTCATCTTTAATAGCTCAGCCGTGGTTTGGTTTGTTGTTGTTTAAGCAAAGTTTGCCTGTTACTTGCTTTTTATTTTTCATGGTGTTTAAAAAAGTTCAATTAAACTTTTTTAAAATGGCAAATTTCTCTTTTGCCTGGTAATATAAATGAAAGTTGTTGTATACATGGTATTAGCAGCAAGTTTCCCACATAAGGATCTTAATGCTCCCTTAAACCTGAATGTGCCGCTCACTCCGATAGCCTTGTGAGTGAGCAAGTGACACAAATACATTCAAACTGTCAAACAATCCAAGAGTTTAGCATAATGCAGACCTGTCTGGGACCACAACTAGTGGGTTTTAGTTAATTAACCAACCACACAGGTACTAACTACTACAGGAAAGATATCCCTGTAACAGTGTCTCACCTAAAACATGAATCCCTAAGCTCGGATGCTGCAGATAGCACTGTGGGTAAGCAGGGAAAAAAAGATGACAGTTATTTTCAGGACTCGGCCCAGATGAGAGTCCCTGCCAAATGAAGCCCAGGTTCTCTAAATACCATGAGCCTCAAGTTACTCTCCAGCTATAACATACGCTTTGGAAGTCATCTTCATGAATATAAAGAGGGAGTGAGACTAGACAAACTCTAACGGCCTTTCTAGATCTGAATTCTGTAGTATCTTTTAGGATATTTACTAAAAAAAAAATGGCCAAAAAGAGTTAGTGAGTGCACCAATGTGCCTCACTGCCTAGCATGGGGACCACGGAAGAAAGGAATAGGAGGGGCTAGAAAGGGAGGAGAGAAAAAGGAGGGAAAAAGGAGAATTGCCCCAAAGGCTTATATTCAGGAAAACTCTGGGTCATGGATTATGAGCTGGAAGAGACCTCTGAGGCTGGTCATTTACGTTTTACTGTTTTTCTAATTCATTTTGTGAAACGTTTCCCATTTACATTTTAATGTGGTTTCCACAGAACTCAGGAGTTTTGTGGGCAGCCCAGGGCTGAACATCTCTAATCTAGAGTTCCAACCTCTTCATTTCACCAATAAAGAAAATTAGATCCAGGGAGGTTAATGAATCACTCTGAGAAACAAAGGTATTAAGTTAAGGAGCTGGTGTGGTGGGGAAGGGGAAGGGACGCGAATTTCTATGTGTCAGACACAGTGCTAAGTGTTTTTAAAATATTATCTCATTTGATCCTCACAACAACTCTGGGAGATAAGGTACTATTATTATTCTCGTTTTATAGTTGAAGAAACTGTGGCAGACCGTCAAAGGTTGTGACTTGCCCAGGGTCACAGTTGTTATCTGGGGTTGAATTTGAACTCAGGTCTTCCTAACTCCAGAATTAGCACTCTAATGTGCTGCCTAGCTGGGATTCCAGCTCAGGTCCTCTATCATCAGACCTAGGGTTCTTTCCCTTACTTCAAGGTAGGAAGTAGCAAAGATAGATTTGAACCCACAACCTCGGATTCCAGATCCATCACTCTTACTGCTTTGCCAGGAGATCTAATCATACTGCAAAAACTATTAGAATATTCAATAGGGTAGATCTTCTCAGAGTGAATAATGAACCTAAATTTATACAGGGAGGAACAGAGAAGCCAGCATAAGAAAGGAAGCACACTCTAGTTAACAAAATAGAGGGTTTGGCATCAGAAGACAAACAGAAATCCACAGTCCTTTACAGAATCAATTAATTTTTTTTTTATTAAGCACTTGCCAGTTCCAGGCACTGTGCTAAGCCCTGGGGTTACAAAGAAAAGCAAAAAAAAAAAAAAAAAAAACCACTGCCCTCGAGGAGCACACATTCTAATGGGGAAAACAAACAAGGAAATAAACAATCAGGTGCTTAAAAGATCCAGATGGAGAAGCAGGTGATCTGAAAGAGAAAGAAATCAGCAGCAGGCAGTAAAGAAAAAGGCATCTTTCAGAAGGTGAGATTTGAGCTGAGATTTGAAGGAAGCCAAGAAAACTGAGTGGCAGAAATGAAAAAGGAAAACAGTCCAAACATGGGGAACAGCCAGTCCAAAGTCCAAAGATGGGAGATGGAGTTCTGCGTGCAAGGAGGATCCTAGGGGAGTAATGTGTAAGAAGATGGCAAAGGTAAGAAGGGTCTAAGCTCTGAAGAGTTTTAAGTACTAGATTCAGTATAGAGGGAATACTGCATGTACTGGGTGGTATTTAGTTATGAGAAATGTAGAAAGCACTTGGACCTAGTTTTGCTGCCAATGAAAAGTATTTATTTTATTTCTGACGGTTTGGTTTTGTTCCGTCATTTCAATCACGTCTGACTCTCTGTCATCCCATTTGGCGTTTTCTTAGCAAAATACTGGAATGATTTGCCATTTCCTTCTCCAGCTCATTTTACAGATGAGGAAACTGAGGCAAAAAGGATTAAGTGACTTGCCTAGAGTCACACAGCTAGTTTCTGAGTACAGATTTGAACTCACGAAGATGTCTTCCTGACTCCAGGTGGGATGCTCTATCCACTACGCCACCTACCTGTCATATAGGAAAGTGACATATGTATTCAAAAACTCCTGAAAGACTTTTTTCCAATCTTTAGAATTATTTTACTCTGTTTTACAAATCTATCTTTTGCTAATACTGAAATGTCCCAAATAAAATGGCGTGCAAATTTTGTTGTTATTCAGTCATTTCAATCCAGACTCGTCATGACCCCAGTCGTGGTTTTCTTGGCAAAGATATTAGAATGTTTGCCATTTCCTTCTCCAGATCATTTTTTTTTCAGACAAGAAAACTGAGACAAACAGGGTTAAGTGACTGGCCCAGGGTCACATAGCTAGTAAGTATCTGAAGCCAGATATGAACTCAGGAAGATGAGTCTTCCAGACTCCAGGACTGATGCTCTATCCCTTTGGCCACTTTTTTTTTTTTGTCCCAGAGTCGGCAAATAGAATGTTTTATTTTCCTATGCATTGCATTGAAACTATTTTCATTTGCTATATTGAAAAAAACCTGGCAGTAACAAGGAATCACAGGAGTTTATTGAGTTGAGGAGGTGTGTATGTCTGTGGGGGGGTGGGGTGGTGTGGGTGTGTATGAGTGGTATGAGTGTGTGTCTAAGAAATAGGCAGATCTAAGCTCTTAAAAAATCACCTTGGTGCAGCTAGGTAGCGCAGTGAGTAGAGCACCGGCCCGGAGTCAGGAGGACCTGAGTTCAAATTTGACCTTAGACACCTGACACACTAGCTGTGTGACCTTGGGCAAGTCACTTAACCCCAATTGCCCTGCCTTCCCCCCTCCAAAAAAAATCACCTTGACAGCTGAGTGGAAGATAGATTAGAGTAGAGAGATACCATAGACTATCAGAGTTAAAAGAATCACAGTCTAACCTGTCCTTAACAGAAATTGCCCCTACAACATCCTAGAAAAGTGGTGACATAGTCTCTCACCATCCACTTCCAGTGAGGAGGAGGAGCTAATTACCCCCAGAGGTAGCACATTCCACTTGGGGACAGCTTTAGTTGTTATAAAACTTTCCTTTACTCAGGGTGCCAATGAGACATAGGTTATTTGGACATGGCCAATTTAGACCTGAGTTGGTTTTGCCTGACTGAGCACATTTGTTACAAAGGTTTTGGTTTTTTTCAATGTGTACGGCAATAGTGGGAGGAAAAAAACTAGGTTTTGTTCATTTGAAAACAATTTTTTTAAATGCAACTAAAATAACTGAACGCGAATAGGAAACAAAGAATGATACTAATTTCCATTAGACCATATGCTCCTTGAGAGTAGGGAGATTTTTTTTTGCCTTTCTTTGTATCCTCAAGGCTTAGCAGAGAACTTGGCACATACTAGGCACTTAATAAATGCTAATTGACTGGCTAATACCATCCTTTAAGCAGAACTGTGTAAAAGAAAAAAAGCAGAATAGCTTTACACAGAAAACTTTTTACTGAATCAAAATAAGAAACAATTCCTTTTGCGTTGTGGTTTTCATAGTGTGTATCATATACATCTACACACTGATTTCATACTGAAAAGCTATTATGGACACTGACTGTTACAGCCTATCATTTGATTGTTGTATATGTCACTTTCAATTTTTAAAAGTATCTGAAAAAGAAAAGAAAGTTTTCCTTTACAACTAAGCTAAAAAGCTCCCTCTCTGAAACTCTCACCAGTCATTCCCAGTTCTGGCATAGCAGAACAAATCAGATCCCTTTTCCACATAACAGCCTTCCAAATACTTGATGACAGCCATCATATCCTGTCTACATCCTCTCTTTTCCGGGCTGAGCAATCCAGGTCCTTTAACCGATCTTTATGAGATATGTTCACTAGTATCCTCAATACCCTGCAGTTTGTCACTGTCTGCACAACACTGATGCACAGAATTGAACACAATGCTCCAAATATAGTCTGACCAGGGCAGGGTAGGGCAGAGTTATGGTCACTTCTGTTACTCTGGATACCAGGCCTCTGTCCATGTAGTTCCTAGGTCTCATGATACAGCCTAAGGTCAAACACAACTTAATCTCTGTGTCAGTTCAAGCAAGTTGCTTAATATCATCAAGATTCAATTTCTTCATTTATGAAATGGTGATAGGTAATAATAGCACTTTATTTTATATAGTACTTTAAGGTTTGCAAAGTGCTTTGCAAATATTCTTTCATTTGATCCTCACACCAGTCCTAGGAGGTAGGTATTATTATCTGCATTTTACCAATGAGGAAGATGAGGCAGAGGTTCAGTGACTTTCCCAGAGTCACACACCTCGTAAGTGTCTGGACACAAATTTGAACTCAGGACTTCTTGCCTCCAGATCCAATACTCCAGCCACTGTGCTACCTAGTATTACCTAATATTAATGCATAACTTTGCTTACCTCAAAGGGTCTTAAGGATTAAAAAAAAATAATGTATACAAAAGCATTCTGTGAACCATAGAATAATGTACAAAGGAAATTACTATCATTTTTCAGTAAGAGAGGCAATGTACTATGTGGGAATTAGAACTGACCTGGTAGTCAAGAAGACTTGGGTTCAACTCCTACCTCTTATACATATACACTGGCTGCCCAAGCAACTGAGTCTCTAAAGAATTTAAACATCTTTAATTTCAGCTCCACAAACCCTCAAAGGGTCTAGTGGATAGACTTCAGTGAGTCTATGAACTTGGATGGGGAAAAAAATTACATCTTTATTTTCATTAACCACTAAAATTTAGCATTTCCTTCAATTATTTAAAACATTATCCTAAGAAGGGGTCCCTAAGCTTCTGCCAAAAGGGCCCATGATATTAAAAAAAAGGAAAGAACCCCTTCCATAGCCTATAACTAACTGCACCTCTGCAAAGATCTGGCCCTGGAGATTTTTAAGCCCTTCACACACACACACACACACACACACACACACACACACACAAGCGCACACACTTACATATATGTATATGCACATATATAGATATAGATATCTCTTTGACTCATTGAATCATGTTGGATGACGAGGGCTTGCCCTTTCTACCCAACTTTATTTTAAAAGGCCTATGAAGAGCTGTAAAAGAAGTTATTTGAGAGAGTGCGTTGGCTTTAAGCACAGTCTCCAGATAGCATTTTAAATGAGTGAGTTGCCTTTATGGGCTTAATAAATGTTTGTTGAATTATTTTGTCATTGAGTTAAATCCTGAATCAAACTGCCTTGGCTTTTTTCCCTCTCAACAATGGTGTAGTTACTGTTCAGAAGGAAGCAATTACCTGTCTCTAAGGTCTCTCTTCTCACAGTCTCACAAATCTAAATAGAATCAAGAGATCCCGATGCTCTTTAAGAAAATAGTATGAGACACTCCTCAATAACAAATTTTTAAGATGCACTCTGAAATCCTGAAGCTAACTGTACAAATAGCCAGGTGTGTAACAGGATCATTGTTTAGTGTTTAAACGGCAGTTTCTCTGACCTGTAATCTTCAAAAATCCTACCATCTAATTTGTACCCTTAGGGAAAGCTTTTTGGGAGGGTTTCAGTATAAGAACATGGTGTAAAATCAAATTCTTGTCTCTCCTACACACAAATCAGTACGGCTCGCCTGCCATTCTAGCATATTGGCAGCCCCTAGGTGTTTAATTTGGGATTTGATAGCTGCCTAAATTTTGCAATCTCCCACAGGTGTTGCACACAAAGTTGTCAATGGGCACTGGCAGAAATTCTAGGAAAAAGAATCCTCCTGGATGTTGGACTCGCCACCAGCACTCTCATTCTCCACCTCCCTAACTTGGAGGAGGCTGTTTTGACTTGAATTATATAGGTGCAAGTAGACCACCTGCTATATGAGTGTAGATGTGCCAATATAGGTTCCTTTGCTTGGAGTCCAGCATTATTTCAAACAGTGTTATATGTAGGGGTTTTTTGGAGGGTAGAAAAGTTTCGTACCTCAGGCAGGGTATTCGTTTAGGCTCTGGCTCTCACCATGTATGTGCTACTCCAGGCAGGCTTAACTATATTCTCCCTCCCTCTGGCTATGATAATGGAGAGGTTGGACTTTTCAAGGGAAACTCCCCTGGGAACACTGGGAAGAAAGTTTCTTCTCCTGTCTCAGAAAATAATTCTGTGGTCTTCTAGTTTTCTTCTGAGCTCCTTCACTCCAACTATGTGAAGACCTTGTGTTCTCATCTCTGCTAGAATACTTGAAAGTCTGTTTACATCCTGACATACAAATGGTAAGGAAACACTCAAGAGCTAGAAACAACTAAATTACCTTTGGAGGAGAAGTAAAATGACATCAACAATGGCCTTGATCTTGCTGTTTGCTTTAGATAGAGGGAGTCCACAGATTTTGGGTCATTCGTGAACTTTAATGGGGAAAAATATTACATCTTTATTTTCACTAGCCTCTAACTGAAATTTAGCACTTTCTTCAATTATGAATTTAAGCAAAAAAGAAAAAGCATTAGTATTAGGGTTTCCCTAGATTGCTAGTGGTGTCCAGGACATAAAAGAGATTGAGAACTCTTGATTTCAATGAAGTGGTCTTGGGGAGATGGTGATGGAATGAGCAGTAAAAGACTTGCCTATGCTAGTAAGATAGTGGATCCTCTGAATTAAGTATCCAAGCCCGTATAGCCAAGTCAGGAAATAAAGTAGTATTCAATATATACTAATGATTGAATACGCAATCCATACCTCCAGACCTAACTTCCTGTCACAATTTACAAAGGGGTCAGTATAGCACCGCCATTACCACCCATCATCATCAAAGGACCCTGAAAAGTAGAGAAAACAACTAGTTGGTACTTATAACTAGCAAATTTTTATCTCTTACTCCCTGAATCCTAATGACTCAAAGGCATTATATCCAGGAGTAAAAAGCTCCCTTCTCCCACTATCTCCTCCCATTCTCCTACCCCTATCCAACTGAATCTCACCCTTCCCCAGGCCCTTTCTTCCTCTGACCTATGCCCTTTGCAATGTGCCCCTCTGAAAGCTTCCCTCAGGCTTTAAAAAATTTCCCCTCATCCTCAACCTCTTCCTACTTTCCATCTTTTTGTCCTTATGGAAAACTGGCTATTGCCAGAACACTCCTGGCCACCCTTTCCAGTGCTGCTGCTTGCTCCTTTTCCCAAGTCCCCTAATTCAGAGAACCAGGAGGAGTTTCAATATTCCTTGCTCCCTACTGCCACTTTCAGATCTTTACTCTGACACCATCACTCAGCAACCTCTCCTCTTTTGAGGTACATTCCAGCCATAGCACTAAGGATCTGTTGCTATCATCTATAGACCTCTAGGCTTTTCTCTCCCTCATGGCTCCCAGTCTTTCTCTCTAACACAATTTCTTCAGTCTATATGTTGATGTCCCATTAAGTATCTACTAAATTCCCATGACCTACAACTTTAGTTTATCTCTGCCACTCAAAGCAATGGGACATACTTTAGAACCTCATCAGCATCTATAACTGCCGCCTGCATGATTTTGGACTCAGAAATTCTGTTCTCTTGTCATAATGCCCTTTTCTTCCATTTCTCCCTCTTTCTCAATCCTTCTAAACTTATTCTTTATTCTCATTCAGGCTTTTTATCCCTGTTTTCCCAGTCTATCACTGTTGCTCTGACCTCACTTCCTTCTCCTGACACTATTGACTATACACTCATCTCTCCTGTCCTATCCACCTTCTCTTCTTGAGTTGCTGAGCTGCTGAACACTCTTGGAGGATGTAACCCCACCATACCAAGTGAGTTCACTATCAATTCATGTTATCTCATCTCAGGGTCCTCACTGCCGCTGGGTAAAACATGTATCTTCCGAGCCTGATACTCTATCCCACTCCCCCTTAATGGCTGTTCCAAACCTAAAACCCTTTGTGCTTAATGGTCCCACTTCCTCACCACCTACTAACTTCTCAAACTTTTGCAATCTGGCTTTCTGCCCCACAATTTGACTGTAAATGCTTCCTGAGGTTACCAATGATCTGTTAACTGCTCAGTCTGGTGGCCTTTTCTGTCTTTATCCTCCTCGAAATCTCCTTAAATTATAGCTTTTGATATATCGTAACTGACTACCACCTCCTCATCAACATTCTCTCCTCCCTTGACTTCCATGACAACATTTTCCTAGTTTTCCTGTTTCTCTGCTCCTTCTCAGGCTCATTTGCTGAATTGTCTCCTGTTTACTTATCTTGGGTATTCTCAAGATTCTTCTCTTCTGTCTCTACTGTCTTCACTGAGCTCTCCTTAGCTCATTGTTCAAATATACACACTATACAAATGACTCCTAAATCCATCAATCAACAAACACTTATTAAGAACTCACTCCATGACAGACACTGCTAGGCACTGGAGAGACCAAAAATGAAACATTTCCTTCCTCCAAGAAATTTATATTTTATGAAAGGATACAGTGTTAACCCATATAAGTGTATACAAAATAAATACAATTTAATTTGGCAGGGAGGAAGATCAAGAGAAGTGTCATTTGAGCTGAGTTTTGAAGGAAACTTGGATTGTAAGAGGTAGAGACAAAGGGGGAGTATATTTCAAGTATGAAGACAGTCTATACAAAAGCAAAGAGACAGGAATTGGAATGCTGTATATGAGAAAGAGCAAGAAATCCACGTTGCCTAGAATATAGAACATAGGAATATATGGATAGAACATGAAAAGAAATAATGTGAAATAAGACTGGAAAGGCAGATTGGAGCTAAGTTGTGAAGGGCTTTAAATGGCAAACAGGGAAGTTTGTATTTGAAGCTAAAGGCAATAGGGAACCACTGGAGTTTACTGAGCAAAGGAGTTCTGGTCACTATGTCATGTTGCTCCTGATAGATAAGTGGTCAAAGGATATAAACAAACAATCCTTAAAAGAATTCCAAACTATTAACAACCATATGGTATGGTTCAGAATCACAGGACGTAAAAGAAATGTAAATTAAAACAACTCTGAAGTTTCACCTTACGTCCAAAGGACAGTGAGCAAAGATGACAAAAGTCGTTTGAATATCAATGTTATCAAGAGTTGTTGACAAGTCAGGGTTATGAAAAAGTCAGTGTGGAGGAGTTATTGAAAGACAGACAGAGCACTGCATTATTGGTGAAGCAAGCAATTTGTAATTATGTAAATGAAATTATTAAAATGTCCCTACCCTTGATCTAGATATTCCACTGCTAGGCTAGGGGTCATTGACAAAAATAAAAGCTCAACAATCACCAAAACAATCATAGCAACACTTTTTGTAGTAGAAAAAGCTAGAAATAAAGTAGAGATATCCACTGATTTGGGAATGGCTAAACAAATTGTAGGACGTGAATTTAATGGAATATTACTACGCTCTAAGAAATAATTACTATGATGGATGTGAAGAAGCATGAAAAGATTTACATGAACTGATGCAAAGTGAGGTAAGTGGAGTCAGGAAAACAATATACACAATTACTGCAACAATGGAAAGAACTACAACCACAAGAAAATGGAAAAATGGAAAATGAATGTCGCTATATTACAAAGAATGAACATAGTTCCTGAGAAGAAATATGAGAAGTCACTTCCTCCCACTGTTTTGTAGAGGGGAAGGAGGCCACAGATGTAGAATATTGCATGTGTCATCAGATATTTTTTCTTATATATTGATTAGTTATGCTGATTTTTCCTCTTCTTTTCCCCCTTTTTTTCTTAAAAAACTTCAGCATATAGGATAAGCCTCAGGGTGTAGGGAGGAGGAGAGACAGAGGGGAATTTAGGTAATATAAAAACAGAATATATCAAGAAAAATATATTTGTAAAAAAAACAAGAAAAAGTAGAAATGATGAACATGCTGAATGCAGAGAATGCTGCTAAATTATGAAGAACAAAATTGGTTCCAAATGAAAGACAGATACAGTGGGAAATGTAGGCAATACAAAACCAAAATCTATCAATTAAAAATTTATCAAAATTTAAAGAAATATCACTTTGGCAGCATTGTAAAGATGGGTCAGAGAGGGTAGAGGATTCAAGCAGGAGAATCAATTTAGGGCTATTGCAATAATCCAGGTGAGACCATATATCCAGCCCTAATTTCTCTTCCAAATTTTAGTCATGTATCAAATGCTTGCAGGACATCTGCATCTCAAATTCGGTACTTCCAAAACAAAACTCACATTCTCTCTTCCTAAATCTGCCCCTCCTCCAAATTTCTCTCCCTCTGTTAATCACAGTGCTGTTTTCCCAGTGATCCAGTTGCATGGATTCAGAATCATCCTTGACTCTTCCCCTTCTCTTTCATCCCCCCACCCCTATATACAGTCAATAGCTAAGACTTAATTGATTCCACCTCTTCTCTGGCACCTGTCCCCTTCTCTCCATTAACATAACCACCACTCTATTCTAGGTCCCCATCATATTTTACTTGGAGAAGGTACTCTCCTCTCTCATCTATTCTCCAGGAAGCTGCCAAAATAATCTTCCTAAGACTTAGGTTTGACCACATTGTCCCCCTAGCTCAAAAAATTTGGTGAATCCAAATTGCCTCTGGAATAAAATACAAACCCTTTAGCTTGGAATTTAAGGCTCTCCAGAAGATGAATCACAACAGTCTTTCCAATTTTATTTCATACTACTCTTCTTTACAAACTCCATATTCCAACCACGCTGGACTACCAGTTGTTCTTTAAACTCAATACTACACCCTTTACTTACTTCTATTGTCAGAAGCCCCATATCTGGATTGCATTTCCACCCTCAGAATTTCCTTCTAGGCTCAGCTCTGGTGTTCTCCATTATGCCTTCCCTGGTTCCATCTTCACTCTCTCCCTCCTCCCTCTTCAACTTCTTTGTATACTTATTTGTGTACATGTAATATCCCTCCAATAGAATTTCCTCTCCCTGAGGGCAAGGACTAATTCATTTCTGGCTTTGTCTTCACACTATACCTTGAATGTAGGAGGCACTTGGTGAATGTTTGTTGAATTGGGCACACTGGGGGAGGCACTCTAACCAATCTTCCCATAAGCAGTTCTTTCTTTCTTTACTTCTTTACATTCTCTAATTAGTCATCTTCTCCCTCAGTCTTTCTTTCCATTCCCTACTCTACTATCATCCCTTCACTAGTAAATGACAGAGCCAGACTCACATTCAGGTCTCCTAAATCCAAATGCAGTATTCTTTTCCAATACTCTTCTGTTGCCTCCTAATTGTTAAATAGGAGGAAAAAGTTTAAACTGCTTATAAATCCCTAAAGAAATTAACAGGCTCTACTATTGGCCCAGCACTAGCACTATCACAGTTGCTGAAATGAAGAAACAAAAGATGTATTCATTTTAGGCCTAATGAAATGGAAAATGATGAAGTGAGGATAAGAAAGGAAAGGTATTGTAGAAATAAGGTGCAAGATCAGAGTCATGATAGAGCCCAGAGCAAATTCTAGGAAGTCTTGGAAAGGAAAAAAGAGGAGCAAAGCGTTGGCAAAGAGAAGGAGGAGGAGGTTTTCTTGGGAACGAAGCCAAAGATTAGGGTGTGAGATCCAGAAAAATCTTACAAGTCTACAAGAATAAAAGCCCACCAACAGAAAGAAAAATACAATTCTCAGATCTCCCTCCCCCAACCCCCAAAAAAATAAATAAAGAGAGATATACTACAAAGGAAAGCTGATTCTTATCTTTTGTATATGGGTCCAGTGATGTAAGCCAAAGGGAGGGATGTGTTATTAGTAAAAAGAACATTGGGAAACCAGAACATTGAGGCTGTTTGTTATGGCCAACAAGCACCTCAAAAGTCATACATGGAAGAAGACAATACATCTTAGGGATGTGAAATCAGCAGAAACCTCATTACCAAAAATTGCAAGAGAGAAAATAAAAAAGCCATCTTGCTGTCTGACAGTTCACAAGTAAAGCATATACAGTGCCTATTGCTTTAAAAGATACTGGATTACAAGATATGCTAGACTTCTTTTCAGGCTATTCATTTGTTGGGTGCTTATTTCTATTTTCTCACACAATCTATTTAGGAAAGGTGACCTTTCGTTGTGGACATTTTATACATTGGATGGAACCATTCACCTGATGACAAGCTGATTTCTGCTTTGCAAAATCTGAAATATAGTCCCTTTGGCTCTAACACTCATTTACTTATCTATGAGCTAACCAATATTAATTAAATATTTTCTTGATTAGACTTTTCGGGCTCCTTCGTATGTACAGAGATTAATTAGTAAAAGAGCTACTAGTCTCATTTCCCCCAAAGGATTTGACTATTATGTCAAATAGAAGGAAGTTTCATTATATTTTATACTCAAAGGACATTTTATTTCTCAGACACTGAACATGTCAACATTTAATATTTAAGATTATTCTTGTCTTTGGTCTGCCAGACCCATTCTATGGACCATAAACTCTCAGCCTCCCCATCTGTATGATGGTGATAAAATAATAACCGCCACTAATCTACAGTTCAGGAGACTTGTGGAAAAGAAGCAGTTTTTCTGGTTCTTTGTGACCCTTTCATCATCATGAATGCTCAAAAGAAGCGTTTCTGGCATTGATCAGCTAACAAGCAGGGTACTTTTGTGGGGGAAGGAGATTATGTTCTAAAATGATTAATGCTGATGATTTTTCTTTCTTCTGGGTGTTTCTAAAATGAAATAATATGGAACCTTTCTCATGATTACTGGATGCAGAATTTCTTTAGCAAGCCAACTAAATTCTCAAAGAAAATCTCCCCAAAAAACGCATGACACCATGCTCAACTCATAGGAAAGGATGCTTCCCGCTATGTGAAGCACGATACAACAGAAAGAGAACCCCATTTTTAGGCAGAACACCTGAGCTCCACCATTTACTACCTGTGTGTCTTTGGACAGCTCATTTTGCAACTCTAGGCCTTGTCTGATAATCTATATAATTGGAGGGTTGGATTCAGGGCCCTCTAGGGTCCCTGCCATCTCTGTTCTGAAGAGTTCCAGTAAAGTGGTTCCCGGTCTCTCTCCACAGAAAGGATCATGACAATTCTCAGGGTGAAGACAGATACAGAAAAAAGCCAAACTGTTTCACTGAACCCTAAGCTGAGAGATATAAAGAATGTAAGGTTTTATTAACAGAACCTCAGGGACCTTCTTGAGAAGAGCACAAGCAGTTTTCAGTGATTCTTCATATAGAAATTGCCATCCCTGGCAATGCTGCTAAAAATAAACAATTGAATAATACACACATATGCACCCTCAGCATTTTATGGGTCCATGCATTTATTTTCTGTACTGTAGGAAATAAACCAAGGCAGCTAGATGGCTCAGTGGATAGAGTATTGGGCCTGAAGTCAGTAAGACATGAGTTCAAATCTGGCTGCAGATGTGTATTAGCTATGTGACCCTGGGCAAGTCACTTAACCTCTGTTTGCCTTAATCCACTGGAGAAGGAAATGGCGAACCACTCCAGTATCTTTGCCAAGAAAACTCCATGGATAGTACGGTCCACAGGGTCACAAAGAGTTAGACACAACTAAATGACTCAACAACAGCAAGGAAATAAACACGGACTTCTTTCTGTTTTGTTGTCTGTAGCAGGAAAGCCCTTGGCCTGTCAGAAGCCAACAAAGTAACCAACTATTACTTGGGGTTCCTGTATCCTTGGGTTCTCCCTCAACATTATAACTTAAGAAAGTCAACTATAGGTAAGATTTCTATCTCCAGGAATGTGAGATAAACCATTTCATAAATAAATGTTGTCTGCCTCAAGTATGAGGCAGGTCCAAATGGACCTATATGCAATCAGATCTTCATTAACCAAAACATGACTACCAAAAAGAAATACAATGTGGAATATTGGATAGAAAACTAGACCTTGGAGTCAATATAATCTAGATTCTAGCCCTGACACTAATATGCCCTGGTTGTGTGACTCTGGCCAAGCACATAAGCATTCAATATACCAGGCAGCTCACTGAGTGGTAGGACAGTTGGTGATCTGCATTGGCTTCTCATGAGGAGCTCCATAAACCAATGTAATCAAAAGTCTAGAGAAAAAAAAATTACCAGAACTCTAAAAGAAGTAGAATTTTTCTTTTTTCCTCCCTTCAAACTTATTTTTGTTTCACATATTGGGAATTTAATCAACAAATCTACAAACGGTTTTTAAAGACCTACTATGTGCCAAGTAGGCCACTAGGTGGTGCAGTGGATAGAAGGCCAGGCCTGGAGCTAGGAAGACTCATCTTCCTGAGTTAAAATCTGCCCTCAGACACTTAATAGCTGTGTGACCCTGTGCAAGTCACTTAACCCTCTTTGCCTCAGTTCCTCATCTGTAAAAAATGAGCTGGAGAAGGAAATGGCAAACCATTCCAGTATCCTGGACAAGAAAACCCCAAAGAGGGTCATGAAGAGTTGTGGACATGACTGAACAAAAGGTAACCAGGAAAGCCTGAAGGTGAAAGCACAGAAGAAGACCATTCCAATGAAGGACAGGCAGTGAAAACACTCAGAGCCAAGAGATGGAGTCTCATGTTCAAGGAATGGCCAAGAAGCCAGAAATATCACTGGTATTGCAGAGTATGAGGGGGTTGGGAGTAGGAACGGGGTTTTGTGGTACATCCCCAGATCAGTTGTTGTCCTTTATTCTCAAAGAAGATCAAAATGACATTACTATGTTGGGGTCAAGGCACATTGTGCCTGACCCGTGGTCCGCAGATCACATAAGATGGAAGCATCCATGTAATAGATGGCAGAGATATGCTTCTAGGTGAAGTCATCTTGAGCTCCCCTACCACAAGGGTGGGAGCAGCCTCTTTTCATTGGCTGCATAGCCAGAACAGGCTGTGTCTTTAAAACTGCCAGACTGGAATGGTCTCTCTCTTTGCAGCCTCATCCAGGCAATGAATGTCCTGTTTACCCACAACATAGGCACCATAAACCGAGTGGGGAGAAGGGCTATCTCTGTTCCTTCCTGTGGCCCTGAGAAATGGGCTGGAGGTTTAGGACTGTTGTTTGTCTTTTTCAGTTTTAGGCACAGGCAGTGGAATCTGTGGACTTTGGAGCCAGAGCCAGGGCAACCTTGGACACCATATTACAGGCCCAGATGAGCAGGAAAGCCCTGAGATGCCAGGGTACTGGAAATCAAACCCCAAAGACTTTGGATTTGGAACTTTGTAGCACTTTGCTACATAGGAATTTAGTTAATCAGTGAACTTTATCTCCCTCTTCTCCCCAGGGACTGAGGTGACATAAGGGGGAATTATACCACCCAGGTATTGGGAAGGGTGTTTGTATACTTGTTCTTGCTACACCTTTGGAGTAAGTATTCTTTTGTAAAAGCTTATCTGATTGGTAAGTGGTTCAATGGAACTGGGGTACAGGAGACCCTTAAAATTAGGGGACTTCTACTGGTTACAGCTTGAGCTGGTGGCAGAGAGATTGAACAGCCCTCAGCCCCTTTAAGGATACTGGAAGACCCTGAAGGAGGGGTGGAATGAAACACAGCTGGCCTTTATGGGCTAGGATAGTCACTGTTAACATTTATATTTGATCCTGGAGGTAATAGGCAGCCACAGCAGTTTATTGAATAGGGGCCTGCTTTTTAGTTAATGGAAGAAGATACAGACATGATTTTTGTTTTCCTTCATGATAAATGTACATTTTTTTTAAACCTTGGTGGCAACCTCGTGTGTGGAAAGTTCCAGATTAGGGCATCAGCTGAGTAAAGAGGGAGGTTTCTGGTATAGCATGATTTTTGGAGAAGGAGATGATCATCCTATAATAAGGCCAAGTCTGCCTTGTGAAATGCTCACATAGTGCAGGTCTGAGGTTAATGAAAAATACCTTTTCAACAATTCCACAAAGTTGTCTTTACTTTTGAGGACTTATGATGAATGTAATGGGCCATTTGAGATATTTTACAGTTTGTATGAGTTTTTGAAATTTTATATAGTCTAACATTAAGAAACTGCTGCTTGGCCCACCAGGAATGGACACTTCACCCACTCTTTTGTACACTAAGGGGCCCCTTCTTCCTGGACTTAGGCAAGTAGTCAGAACTGGGTTCCTTCCTGAAGGAGCATGGCCTCTTTTTCTCACTCCAGATCATTAAACCTCCATCCCAGCACCCTAGTGAGAAGTTATTTAAAGCTCAGATTAAGGTTTCCCCAAAAGAGGAATTTAAAAAGGTACTCTTTGAGGTAGATGGCACAGTGAATAGAGTGCCGGCCCTGGAATCAGAAGGACCAGAGTTCAAATCTGGCCTCAGACACTTGACACACTTACTTACTAGCTGTGAGACCTTGGGCAAGTCACTTAACACCGATTGCCCTGCCTTCCCCACTCTAGAAAACAAAACAAAACAAAACTAAAATAAAAAACAAGATTGTAGTCAGTCAACTAGCATTTCCAAAAAAAAAGAAAGAAAGAAAAAGGTACTCTGAAAAATATGATCAAGTACAGTATTTATTTCATTCACACAAAAGAAATGCCCAAGGTGGGGAGAAAAACTCAAGACATTCACAGAAGTAGAAACTCTCAGTAGGATTTAAACTAAACAAGTTACTGTATTTGCCTGGAAGGTTGGTACTTATAACCATCTAACGATAAGACAGTTTGTAGGATTGCTGATTGGACATTTTATATTTCACCTTGGCTTTGTACTGTTCAAACAACTCTTGGAACATGTTTGCTGCTAAAAACAGCCCATCTTGTGTCAATCTCTTGGTAGTGGTCATTTTTTCTAATACAGAAGCTTCCGCTGCCACTAGACAACTCCATTCGTCAGACCCCTGGACCTTTTGAACTCATGAAGTCATCTCTAGTCCTGACCATGATGTATCATTTTACTTAATGCCAGGAAAGAAAAGAGGAGGGGCAGCTAGGTGGCGCAGTGAATAGAATACTGGCCCTGGAGTCAGGAGGACCTGAGTTCAAGTCTGGCCTAAGACACTTGACACACTTACTAGCTGTGTGACCTTGGGCAAGTTACTTAACCCCAATTGCCCTGCCTTCCCCCCCCACCCCCCGCCGCTCCAAAAACAAGCAAACAAACAAAAAAGAGGAAGCCAGAGCCCCAGAAATAAACTAAATCAGTTCAGTCCTTTGCTCTAACTGACATACATGATGCTGGGCTTTAAAAGAGACAGCCCTTCCCTGTCATTCACCAGAAGCTTTAGAATTACGTGATGCTACCCAAATCAAAGGAAAAAAAAGTAGATTTTTTTTTCTATTCTTTTTCTGTTGCTGAAGGAAGGACCACAGGAACACTCAGGGTTTGCCTGAGTATCTGAGTATCTGAGGCCAGATTTGAAGTCAGGTTTTTCTGACTTCAGGCAGCTAAATGGTGCAGTGGATAAAACACTGAGTCTAGAGTCAGAAAGACCTGAGTTCAAATTCAGCCTTAGATGCTTACCCTAGCTGTGTGACCCTGGGCAAGTCACTTAACCCTCTTTGCCTCAGTTTCCTCATCTGTAAAATGAGCTGGAGAAGGAAATGGCAAGCCACTCCAGTATCTTTGCCAAGAAAACCCCAAATGGAGCTGTGAAGAGTCAGACACAACTGAATTAACTAAACAACAACAATGAACTTCCTGCCTTCAGGCCCAGCACTCTATCCATTGAGCCACCTAGCTTCCCCTCTATAAGAAAGAAAGAAGAAAAAAAAAGAGAAACAAAGGAAGAAATAAAAAGTTTTCTTATACATAATTTTAAAAATATTTATGGATAATATCTTTTCTAGAAACCACAACCTGAAGAGAACCTAAAAAATGTCATATCTAAACCTCATTTTGGAGATTTCCTCAGTTATTTTGGGATTGGGCAGAACTAGGATGAGAAAAACTGATCCTTTTTTTGGGTCAAGGGCTCCAGGACTGAAGTTGGCTCAGTGTGATTCCAGAACCTCCCTTTATTGTCTCCTACTCCTCTTATTATAATATGGTATTCCACAAATCATATAGCCATGCAGCATTACCAGGAGAATACTAGCATTTTTCAAATGGGGTTTTCTTTGAAGGAGACTATAGTCATTGAAAGTAGTGCACAATTTTTAAAAGGATCAAAACAAAACAAGAGCAGGTTTTTTGATTAATTGGCTAACCTAAACACACCATTCCTTGAATATCCCAATTAATCAAGGTTTTGCTGAACCATGATTTTCTAATCCTGCTTTAAAAAAAAGCCAGTGCTTGTGCTAGTAAAATTGAATAGAAGTATCTTCCCTAAAATATGAAACAAGTCATGAAATTTTTTTCAGCCTCGTTTCCTTGGTCTGCAAAAAAAGGGTTCTAATCCATGATTTCTTAGGTTCCTTCCAGTTCTAAAATTCTCCAGTTCTGTGAATGTCTACATAACCCTCCCAACTGGGTAGCTAGAAAAAGAGCCCGAGAGGTTATTCTGTGACCAAAACATGAAAACAATCCTAGTGAATATTTTTCATTGTTCATTAACAAAGAGATCTTTGATACAGATCAAAGACTCTGGAGTCAGAAGACCTGGTTCCAAGTCCTGGTTCCTCCACTTTCTTACAGAGTCCTTGGAAAAATCACTTCATTTCACACTTCGGTTTCCTCTTCAGAAAAATAAGGGGGTTGGGCTTGATAAGTGTCTAAAGTCCCCTTTCTAGTCTAAATCTTTTATAACAGCACATGCAGATGGAGACATAAACCCCAGTCCTTCCCCTTGTACATCTAAGTTTGCTGAGGTCTCTGTAAATTTTGCCCATGGCATTTCTAAATTTGAGGGCCCTTAAGCAATTTGTTAGTCTTGGAAGACAGTCCTGAGAATTGGGGTCAAAATGAGGGTGGGGC
This sequence comes from Trichosurus vulpecula, assembly GCF_011100635.1. Lineage (NCBI taxonomy): Eukaryota > Metazoa > Chordata > Mammalia > Diprotodontia > Phalangeridae > Trichosurus > Trichosurus vulpecula. Next base: position 372,557,136 of record NC_050576.1, read on the forward strand.
CTGGGAGGCCAAAGCTATAATGGAAAGTGCCTTAGGCTTGAACCAGTTCTTCTAGGGTGGTGGTACTGTTGTTCCGTTGTGTCTGACTCTTTGTGACCCATTTTGGGATTTTCTTGGCAAAGATACTAGAGTAGTTTGACATTTCTTTCTCCAGCTCATTTTACGGGCGAGGAAACTGAGGTAAACAGGATTAAATGACTTGCCCAGGGTCACACAGCTAGTGTCTGAGGCTGGAGCTGAACTCAGGTCTTTCTGATTCCAGGGCCAGCACTCTATGCACCGCACCTCCTAGCTGCCCTCTTCTAGCGCTGTGGTTGTGGTAGTGATTGTTGTTGTTGAGTCATTTCCGTTGTGTCTGACTCTTCTTGACCCCATTTGGGGTGGTTTTTTGGCAAAAATACTGGAGGGGTTTGCCATTTCCTTCTCCAGCTCATTTTTACAGATGAGAAAACTAAGTCAAAAGGGTCACACAGGTAGTAAGTATTTAAGGCCAAATTTGAACTCAGATTTTGAATCCACCGCAACCTAGCTGCTCTCTTCTGTGGTAGTTCTACCCCAAAATCCCAGTCCTGTTTAGAAACGCAGCACAATACAGTGAATTGAATTAACTGGAATCGGGAGACTTGGGTTCAAATTCTGCCTCAGGGCACTTACGTTATCCCAAAAATGTCACTTCACCTCTGGAGATGATAATAATAGAACCTACCTCAGAGGGTAACTGTGACAGGTCTAAAAATGAAGGTTATCTAAAGTGCTTATAGACATGCTCTCCTCTATTAGTGCTTTGACAAAAAAGCAGGTACTTTGCATTGAATCACCTGGGACTGGAGGGTTTGTGAAGTAGCTAGAGGCTATGGAACAGTTGAAAGAGCACCAGGTTTGGAGTCCAAGCACCTTGATATAAATCTTGGAGCAGGTACTAGCTGTGTGACCTTGGGCGAGTCATTTCCCCTCTATGGGTCTCAGTTTCCCCATCAGTAAAATAAGAAAACTGGATTTTACCATCCATCAAACATTTATCATGAAGCATCTATTATGCAGCTTTATACAGAGCATGAGTCAGAAATGTATGTTGGGTTACACTGCCTCACCTAGCTCACACTCTGTATATTTATGTCTTTACCTATTTTGTGCAAAGCACCATGCTTAGGCAAAAAACTAGAATCTCTGTCCTTGAGGAGCATTTATTTCTAACTGTGACAATCTCTAATGTCCTTTCCACTTCTAAATTCTATTATATCGCCCACGAGGACAGGGTATTTTAATTTCCAAGCTAGGTAACTCAGAATCCTAAAATGATGCTGTACTTAAAATTTTCCAAAAAATCAGAATAGATTAACTTGTTACCGTTCACATTTATTTATCAGCATGGTAGATTTAGCTTTCATGGAATACCTGACTGACTAATCTAAAGTCATAAACCGCCTTCTTTTTGCATATACATGTACAGTCTGTGAGTGGGAAGAATGCCTTTAGAACATTAGGCACTAGACCAGATTGATTTCAGCCTCAAAGGCTTTAGCTAAGCTGATGACTTTAGAGCTCAACTCTTGCCAGTGAGGTACCAAAAGGTGACTTAGGAATGATCACCTACCCTTGCCTGCCACCGTAACAGCAGAGCAGTGGTGGTTATTTAATGGAGGTTTTGTTCGAAAAAGCAGAACATGTGAAAGTGGGAACCAATAAGTGTGGCCCACTTTCCTTTTTGATATTCCTCTCTCTCATGTCTCTGCTTTGTTTCAAACTAAATATCAAAAGTCTCTTACTTCTGTTATCTCCCTGACAGTTCTTCAGTATTCTGTATTAAAAATCTCCAAGGAGAAAAATTTGCTTTCAAGCCATGTTTAGTAGCTTTCCATCCCTCGCCTCTCTTCATCTCTAAGTCTCTTGGATGCTTTATGAAGCAAAGGATAAACGTGCCCCCAAAGTGTTGCTTTTGTGTTAAATTTACAGTTCTAGCTCCTTTATGTCTTATATAGTTTTCATTTTTTAAAAAAATCAATATCCCCATTAGATATGCATGCATTCACAGCCAGATATCCATATTTTGCTGTATCTATGTGCACATATTTGCCTCATAATTAAGGCACCCCACCCCACCCTAGTCCTATTCTGAAGTGATCAGCTTAGCCTAGAGATTCTGAGATCAATGTTGGCCTATATGCATCATGTTCTAAAGACATCCTTCTCACAATCCAGTTAGCTATGTACACTACTTGAATTCACTGGGCAATTGCCAGCTCTCTACTTCATTTTGAGCTCTGTAAACCAGGCATAAAATTCATGGATGTTTCAATTTCTCAAATACATCCCCTTTTTAAACACAGCCGTTAGTCATCAGTCTAGTTCTTAGTTTCTCTATGTGTAGAATTGCCAAGAATCTGCTAATTTTTCTAAACAGCAGTTTAAAGTTATAGTGCCCTCAGGACAATTCATTAGTCCCAAAGACTGCCTTAAGGATTGAGGTCAACATTGGGGTCAAAACAAGTAGGCTAGTTTCTAAATAATTTAAGCAGAAAGACAAGAAAGCTTAAGAATAAGTGTGTTCTACATTCTATGAACCAGGATTTTGTACTTCATGTGAGAACCTACTTAGTTCAGACGTTTACAGATATTTTCCTTAACAATATGGAGAAAATGTTCCTTTCCTTACCCCTATATTTTTAAATTAATATCGCCTTATTTAAAAAAATAGAGAAGTATATACACATCTAAGATATTCACCAATGTCATGAAACATGCCCTGTGCCCAATCCAAATGGGATTTCTCATAGATAGGAAAGTTTCCCCATACTCCCATTCACAGATGACTTTTGCTAATTATATGGAGTGAGCTCCAGAAACTACAATGCTTCCTTAATGAAAAATCTAAATATGTAAAAAAATCAATCTAATCTATCCTGGAAAAATGAAAGGCACTCAAAAATGCAGGTTGCTTATACTATAGAGTACAAAATGGAATTGGTTAGGCAGCTCATTGAGACAGATGAGTCATTATAAACTCGTCAGTGTGGGAGGACTCTACTGTCTTCTCTGTCCTTGTGCCCATAACTATTTTTTCCCAATTACACGTGTGTGATTCTGTGTGGGTAGCCATTTATAGCTGCTCTCATATTGAAACCCACTTTTGAGCCCTCGTTCCCTTACCTTCCATTTCTGTCCTCTAAGATGCATTTATTTCTCTCATTATAGGATGGTTTTGTGGTAGTGGTGTTTTGGTCTGTCTGTCAATCAGCATACGTGGACAGGTACTGAGCTGGGGCCTGAATTATGTAGAAAAATTAATTAGATTGCATTGTATTTGGGAAGTAGCACAGAACTTTTCATGATCCTAAGCTTTTCATTGCCACAAAAGAACATATTTTAATGTCAATATTCTGCTGGTGAAGCCACTGGGATAGAGATACAACCTAGACCTGTGATTTCATTCAGTAGAGGAAATTTCCTCAAAAAATGAGAAAATTCCCTCTTCCCAATGTAAATCCAATCATTCAGTAAACATTTATTTAGCACCTGTTATGTGCCAGGCACCAAGTTAAACCTGAGGAAACAAAGAGACAGTGCCTGCCCTCAAAGAGTTTACAATCTAATGGGGAAAACAACATGCAAACAAATATGTGCCAAGCAAGATACATACACAGGATAAATAGGAAATAATGGAGAAAGGGAAGGCACTAGAATTAAGAAGGGTTAGGGAAGTCTTTCTATAAAAAGTGGAATTTTAGTTGAGACTTTTGGATGCCATGGAGGTCAGTGGTCAGAATGGAGGAGGAAGAGCATTCCAGGCATGAAGGATAGCATAACAAAAATGGCCAAAGTGTCATTTTTTTGGAACAGGCAGGAGGCCAGTGTTACTGGATAAAAGAGTATGTGTTGGGGAGTACGGTACAAGGAGATCAAAAAAGTAGAAGGGAAGTTAAATTATGAAGGGATTCAAACAGATCATTTTTATTTGATCTTGGAGTTAATAGGAAGCCACTGGAGTAGGGGGCAAGGGAAGGGGCTGTGGTGTGACATGGTCAGAGCTGCACTTTAGGAAAGTCATTTTAGTGGCTGATTGGAAGATATATGGAGTGAGGAGAAACTTGAGGCTGGCAGACTGACCAACAGGCTATTGCAGTAATCTTGGCATGAGATGATAAGGACTTATACCTGAGTGGCGGCAGTGTCAGCGGAGAGAAGGGGGCATATTAGAGATGTTGCAAAGGTGAAATCTAAAGGCTTTGACAGCAGATTGGATATGAGAGGTGAGAGATAGGGAGGAATCCAGGATCCTATATCTACTAGACATTCAGTTCAAGATGTCTGAAAGGCAGTTGGAGATGTGAGATTGGAGGTCATCAGAGAGACTGGAGCAGGAAGGTAGATTTGAGAATCAAACTGGAGATGGTAATTAAAACCACTGGAGCTGCTGAGATCACCAAGTGAACTAGTATAGAGTGAGAAGAGAACAGGGCCCAGCACAAAACCCTGAGGGACACCAATGATTAGAGGGCTTGGTTTGGATGGGGATCCCTCAAAGGAGACAGAGAAGGAACAGATAGGTAGTAAGCAAACTGAGAAAGAGTGGTGTCCTTAAAACCTGGAGAGAAAAGAGTATCAAAGGAGGAGAGAGTGATCAGCAATGCCAAAAATGTGGGGAGGTCTAGGAGAATGAGGATTGAGAACAGGATCTGGCGACTAGTAGATGATTTTGGTAACTTTGGAAAGAGCAGTTTTGGTGGAACATAAGCTTGGAAGCCATATCATAAGGGGCTAAGAAGAGAGTCAACAGAAAGTGAAGGCACCTATTATAGATGACTTTTTTGGCCACATAGGTCACAAGAGATATAGCAGTGAGAATTAACAGGGGCTGGGAAGATCAATTGAGAGTTTTGACACCTTCTATGAAGCTTATAGTCTTAATGAGTTGTCTAGAGCATTAGGAAGTTAAGTGACTTGGCCAAGATTACACAGTCAATGTGTGTCAGGTAGGATACGAATCCAGGTCTTCCTAGTCTTGAGGTCTTTTCTCTATCTACTACAGCATGCTGCAAATCATGGAAACTCATGATTTCAGAAAACAGTTACCCAAATGACAATGGAATTCTATATGGTGAGTGCAAGCAGGCTGAAGAATACTGATAATAACATTAGAAATGGTAGAAAAGGCATTATCAGGAACATAAATAACAAGAAAAGGAAGTGGGGCCAGACCTGAACCCTGCACTGTTATCCCTGAAATATTAAAAGAAACAAAGGAAAGATTCTAGTCCATTGGGTAGATATTTTTGGAGGACTTATGGAAAGACATGGTGCAGATATGGGGGAATCTGATCTGCAACGATCGTGTGAGTACCATTAAGATCACATGTCCATTTTTTAAAAGTATGTCCAGTGCTCTTATAGATTATGTTAGTTTAAAACATTTTTCTGTTGGGGAAAAAATACATTTTTAAATTTCCTGGTTTTCATGATTATTCCCTCTCTTCCCCAACAAAAATCAGGCTGTAGAATTTAAGGAGTAACTTGTCCAGACTTCAAAAGCAGGCTATATATAATATACCTTTATTGTATCTATGACATATATTTATATAATGTCTATATTATATATACATATATTATAGTATATATGTGTATGTGATATAAATGCACATATCATTATACAATATAATAATATAATATAATGTAAATTTTATAGAAAAAAATATTATGAGGGCAAAAAGCTAAAATTCACAATAGGAAGTTTTTATTTCAAGCTTGATATGCAGATTTCCAAAGAATATTTATGGTTGCTCTATTCAGAATCACTTAAAACATCGTTACTTTGATAATCCATGTATTCTGTGAAGGAATAGGCCAAGCAAGAGTTGGCAAAATAAATCCACCTGAAAATAAGCACATAAAGCAAGAAAGTAAACAAGAAGTATCATTTCTGTCCAAAATACAATTGGCTTTGGCTTCTCCTGTCAAAGAAAATGAAAGCCCGTATGCCTTTAGACATTTCTACTTTCCTTATGGTGACGAAACTGCAAACAAACATACAAACAAAAAAATACTGTTGCCTTTAAATATGTGAAGTCTTGAACAAAATTTGTATAAGAGAGTCTGATGAGAAGTCCTAGTGCATTCTGCAGGAATACAACAGGCTTTCATAGCAGAAATAGGCAAGTACAGTTCCCAGGAAAGCCAACAGAATTTGTGTGAAAGAGGATTTGATCAAAATTGCAAAAATAGGACAGCATCAGAAAATCACAGGAAGGGAACCCCGAGAGGAATTCCAGCATAGGGATCCCACAGCATTGAGCAAGGTCCTTCCCACCTTCACTCCACAATTTTGGAAAGGAAAAGCAAGGAAAGAGAATGTAGAAAACAGGCAGGACGTTCCTAAGTTTATAAAGCTTTGGGGGTTTTCACACACTGTGGATGCCCATATTGTGTGATCCGATAAATTGAAATCATCTGTCAGCCTGTCTGTTCACATATCTATGCTATTCATAGAAAACGTACCTCTTTTCTCATATAAAACACCATATGCCTCTTCCCTTACCTAATTAGGTGCAGTATATGAATTCTGGGGACCCACAATGTTTTTTTCAGGCCAACAGAATAAAGGAGAGGGTAATGTTAGATGACTTAAGTGGTTATTAAAGGTCTTTCTGTTAATGCAAGATTTTGTATTACTATAAAGAGCAACAAAGATAATTATTAATTTAAAAAATTAATATTTCTTTTCTTGTCTGATATCACCTGCAGGAATCAGGAAGAATCTGTGTATCCCACTACAGCTTCAAAAGGAAAATAGAATTTCTTGGTCTTCTTACTGATGCTCTAACATAAGATTTCATAAAATCCCCAAATTATCATAGCTCAAACCATGCAGAAGCAGTGCTATGCATCTTATACATGGTTATGCAATAGCATTTGAATTAGAAGGAGTACTCTGAAGTCAGAGTACCTCAGTACAAATCCTGACTCTGCAATTTACTATTTGTATGATCTTGGGTAAGTCATTTTTAAATCTAGTCTTCTGTTTTCTCATATGCAAAATGAGCAGATGACATCTCAGGATCTTTGCAGCTGATCTATGATCCAGTGCCATGCCTTTACATCAAAAACTGTCAAGTTGGGTTTTTTTTAGGTGTGGGAGTGTGGGATAGAAAATAATTGCTTGTTAATTGGGGGGGGGGGAACATCAGTAGCTCCATATTGCTTGCCAAATGGATAATAAATTATCCTGTCATTCAAGGCCCTCCTCAAACTAGCTTAAACCCCTACCTTTGCACTCTAATCTCATACTACTTACTCCATTTCACATATTTTGTGTTTCAGACACACTGTATTATAGTCACTGTCCTCCATTTCCCCCCTGACCTTTTCTGTTTCTACTGCCTTTACTCTTTCTTGACTACAGGCCTGGGTTGACTCCCATCCCACCCCTATCTTAGCCTATTGAAATTCTGCCCTTTCTTCAAGACCAACTTTGGTGCCACTCTTCCCAGTAAATCTTCCTTAATCCTCAACTCCTAGCTGAAGGAAATCTCTTCTTCCTTCCTATGATTCATAGCACTTTTCCTAGACCACACGTTCACAACTCCATTTAACATCATAATTATTTGTGTAGCTGTTTTATTTTTCCCCTCCCTTTCATTAGACTGTAAATTTCTTGAGGCCAGGAAGGTATGATTTCATCTTTGTATCCCCAATGCCTAGCACAATATAGATACCTATTTAAGTATTCCCTGGCTTAAATTACTGGTATAGGTGTGACAGGTATGGTTAGGAAAGGAAGGTTCTATAAGGCCATTAGAAGAGTGATACTAGAGATGAAAGAGAAAGAAGTGTCTGTCCATGCATGTGGCAGAAAAGGAGCTCTGCTCCCAAAGGAAAGAAACAGGTAAATCCATTTACAAGCGTTCAGTTGTATTTTTTTACAACAAAGGTAGTTTGGCCCAGAGATCTTGCTGCTAGTAGTTTTCCCTATTTTTATCCATTAACATCCTCTAGCATATTAGAGAATATAAATGTAGTTATTAAATAAGATAGAAAGATTGTGATGGTCATGTGCGCATGAGTAAAAAAGGTCTAAGAATGGTCTCTCAGGTTTAGTAGGTTAATAAAATCAAATGCTCACAGCTAGACCTTTTCTATGAGTCTCTCTCCCCCATCTCTCTCTCTCTCTCTCTCTCTCTTTCTCTCTCCCCTTCTCCTCTCCTTGCACCAACAAACATATGTATGCCTGTTGAATTCTTTTAAAGTTTTCAGGGCATAGTCATAAACAAGATTGACCCACACATGGCAAATAACAACAAAATGGCCTCTCCTTGTTTTTTAAAAGCAAAATAAATTTCTTTTCACCATGTAGTATAATGAGCACTAAACTTAAAACCTTTGGCTCCTATCCTAGATACTCCAGTGTTGGGGGAAATTGTGCAGGATTTTCAGAGCATCAAAGTCAGGAAAGGCAGCCAGGGATAGACACATTAATTAGGAATCTCTGTGCCCAATGGAAGTTTCAAGAAATGCAAATCCCCCCATCCCCTCCCACTTCCTCTTCCTTATCCTCCCTCTGCTCTACTCCCTTCCCCCTGCCCCAATTAACAGAACCAAAGGAGAGGAGAATGATAATACCCCCATCAAGAATAAGGAAATAAAAACAACCCAACTTGTAACTTTCCATTCTTTGAACACCTACTACGTGAAGAGCATTTAACCAAGCATGGGAGAGGCAAATGACTAAATGACACAAATTCTGCATTTGAGGAGCTCAAGATTGCAGTTTTTCCAGAAATATCGGGTAAGAAAATGTGAAAAATACCCAAGTTGAAGCTGCCTATGGTCTTCTGGCTAGAGTGTACCCCTTACACCTGTCTAGTTACATCATTGTCGAGAAGTCCAAACTATTCAAATAAAGGTTAGTCCAAGAAAGCCCATTATTTTGTGAAGAAAAACTTCTGAGATATGAGACTCGAAGAGGAACAAAGCAAGGGAGTCCCGAGAGGATGCTTCATTTCCCACGGGTCCAAGCAATGACCCTAGAATGTACTAGGAGGATGAAAAAGGCGACCTCCACGCCCAGGGAGCTGGGACTGGGGATGGCTTACTCCATAACCTGGGAGAGTCAGAAATTGGGGAACCGAAAGGGGAGTGGAGGAGAAAGAGACAAAAAGAAAGCAAAGACTGGAAGGATGATGTGGGGTAAGAGAAAGAGGGGACGCTGGGGATGGAGAGACGAAAAACAAACCTCCAAGGCTAGAGTCATGAGGTATTGCGTGCGAAGGGACCGGCTGGTGGGCTTGGCTGAGTACAGCCCAAAAAAACTTTTACTGAAAGAACTTGGTTGACTTTAATGCTCCCTCAGGACTGTGGAGGGGGGAGGAGGGAGAAAAGAGAGAAGTGGAGAAAAAACCAAAAGTCTCAAGAGTCTGGAGTTTTTTTGTTTTAAAGAACTACCCTCTTGGGTCTGCCCCTAATTTTCCGGGGTTTGTTCCTGATTTAAAAGGAGAAGTTTTATGTCACCCCGGAGAGTCTGCATTTTTGTGGGATTCAAATATTCCTTAATTGGGTGTTGTCTCTTTACAGAAAGAAAAGACGCCTTTTATTTCATTTTACTTTGCCGTTTTAATTTACTCCCTTTCGTGTTTAATAACTAGGTAGGGAAATGTTAAACAGCTGCTGTAAAATATTACAAACCCGCTCCCTGGGAACATTCAGGAGGGACTTTGAAGCACTATCTCCCTTCCCATAGCGCTGAGAGCCTGGGAGAGAGCACAAAAATTACAGCCTAGATTAGAAGACAAACCAAGGTGATGGTGGTGGTGGTGGTGGTAGTGATGGTGGTGTGGGGGGAGTTGCGATTTCTTTTTTCCATTCTCGGAACTTCCACCTCCACCACCCCTCCGGAAATTTGGATTCCTTCCATTCCTTTTTGGGGGGGGTTGTTTGAGGAGGTGGGATGGGAGGGGGAGGTTGGTTTTGTTTTGAGTAGAGGGGTGAAATAGATGGTAATGTTGCCAGGAAACAAACGCCACCTCTACGTGAGCGATTCATTCCCTCCATCAGCACCACTATCTTCTCCGAGTTTTCGATTACAATCCCCAGGGTTGCCAGAGAGCCAGCTCCTATGCTAATTCGGGCAGGATGTCTGAACAGCAGAACAATACCTAGTATCTTCGGGCAGATTAAGAGAGGCAGGAAAACATCCCGCATTCTACTCTACTTTTCTAACACGTAAATGCCATGCCTTCGAGGAAGAGGAAGAACGATTCGAAAACCAGCAGGGTTGTTATGGTTGCTTCTAGCAATTTAAGGGGTGCACCAAATACAGTTCTGTGCTTCCCGAAATGGCCAAATCAGCAAAGGTCAGTTCAGTTTTCTGCCCTCGAATTTGGAATTCATAAATTTGCAAAGCAATGCGGAAAAAGTTCGGATAAGCTGGAATAGTGCCGGTGCGTGTGCGCTCCCTTTCCTGGCAAATGTGCCTGTCATAAAATGTAATACTGACTATAAAACAAATCAGTACTTTGAAACGACTTGCTTCAGATGTTTTAATAAATCCCCGATGGCACATGCGCGGCCTGCTATTGATAATATTAATGTGTTAATAGTTCCGCAGAAAGAGTAGGCATTGGTAGGGCTAGGCACACCCACAGAGAAGGACCAACTGACGGGCAAAGGTGGGGTTTGGTTGGATCTCAAGGGAAAGAGGTTGTTCAACCATCCTATAACGTCCAGCTACACGCTGTCTCCACGATATAGCTGGCTTCCCAAGAGAAATGTGATACCCTGAATCTTAGCTGGAGTCCAAGCTTTTATTACTGTGTTGCTAATAATAAATCCTTTAAGTTCCGTCATAAAAGTACAAATTATGTGTATATATGTGTCTACTTATTCATGCACATGTTCATAGACATCCATGGGAAGTCGCTGGGCGTTTCTATCACCTACTCATGGAAAAGGTCATTCTCACCACTAGGGGATAGAAAGATGTGCCCACCTTTCCTTATGGCCCGGGCCTCTGCACTGGTCTGGCAGAAATCAGTACTCCAAATTCAGCTAGATCCCTCCCAGAGTTCTGGAAGTAGTGCAAGTTCTAAGCTCGGACCGCTTTCTCAAGAAAGTAAAGCCTTCCTTTAAAGGGGGAGTAAGATTTTGTGTTTGCAAGCCCCGTTGGTGCTCTGCCTTATTCCAGTCGCCAGGGACCCAAGAAGAGCCTCTCAGCAAAACACAACCCAGGTCTGAAAAGCAGACTCCGAGGAGCTTCACGGGAAAAGGTCTGGAGCTCACAGTTTCTCGGGGCTAGGAATGAGGAAGGGGATAGTGGGGAGGCCCAGGGAGAAGAGTGTTTAATGTAAGGATTTCGGTTTTTCTAGCCTCCCAGTAGCCCTGACTGGGGTAGCGTTTCTCTTGAACAGCCTCGGAGACTAAAATCCTATAGGGGAGCTACACTGCCTTTGACTGGCCCCCAGCTCTCTGAGTCATGGGGCGGAGTTAAGATTTGGGATGGAGAGAAGTGGAGAGATCCAAAGGGCAGCAATCTAAAAAATAGTGTAGATTTGGGACAGGTAGATGTTGTGGTGTGGCTTTCTTCTTACCACCCAAGACAGATCCAGACAAATATGTTTCTATAAATAGTGTCCAAAAGCTAGTGTTTTTAGAGGAACCGATTCCCCAACTTCAATCCCTCCTTTCCTAAAAATTGCCATGATGTGTTCTCATATTCTCTCCGTCTGACGCACGCGGAAACACACAAGACTCGAGGAGCCCCTGTCCCTGCTGTTTGAAGGCAGAGGGCCTGTGCAGTGGTAGCCAATCCTTGATCTCCCCGCCTCCCCTTTTACGGTATAGATTTTGGCAGTATAGCTTTGGAACCACGGCTGTTCCTGACGCAGCCCAAAATCCACGTGAAATACTCCCTCTAGTCCTAAACTGTCTCCTTAACCCATTTATCATTTCCATGACACATCACCAGCCCAAGTCCCGAGCAGAGAATTCCCGAGCTCGGCAAGTCACTGCCACATTTTGTTTTCCTTTCTCCCTCCCCACAGTATCCAGGGCCTGAGAGCCTACCTTTCTATTCTAGAATGTGCCACAATTCCAAGCATTTTTCTCGTTTCCTGAATGGGGAAGTAACACAACAGGCTCTGAGGGTCACAGGAAACTGCCTATTCAGACCTTTGAGGACATTTTGATTTGTACGTTTAGGATCAAGGGCCCTTTGGCAAGGACCACGAGACAGGCGAGGTTGAGAAAGGCTAAGTCTGGTCGCAGAGGGCTAGAGCTGGGCGGAGCCTGGGCAAGCACTTGGAGCCAGGCGGATGGGGAGGGGGAAAGGGAGGGGGAGGGGGACGGTGAGGGGAAAGAGAGGGAGTGGGGGAAGGGGAAGGGGAGGGGAAAAGGGAGGGGGGAGGGGGGGAGGGGAAAAGGGAGGGGGGAGGGGGGGAGGGGGATGGGGAGGGGAAAAGGGAGGGCGGAGGGAAAGACCGAGGGGGGGAAGAAAGCAGCGGAGGAGGGAGGCAAACAGGTTGGAGAGGGTCAAAAGCCGTACTGACCTCAGGAAAGTTTCTCCTAAAAAGGCTGAGTCAGGACCCATGCCTTCCAAAAGGAAGACTTGCTGATTTTTAGTTACTGGGTCAGAAATTACAATGAGGTGGTTCTGATATGTGATATGCACAATCTCTCCATCACTAAGGGAATATGGCAAATAGGAGTTCAGTTGATAGTGATGTAATAATGAAGACTTTGGAGGGAGGGGCAAAGAAGAAGTAATCATAACTATAGTATTCACTCAATCTAGCACTTTAAAGTTTTTAAAGCATTCTTCTCACAACTCTGTGAGGTAAACTATTTTAGTATTCTTATTTCCGTTTTACAGATGAGGAAACTGAGGCCCGCTGTGGGGAGGGAGAAAGGCAGGACCAGAGTCTGAATTTGAATCTATAACTCTTATATATATATATATATATATATATATATATATATGTATGTATGTATGTATATATGTATGTATATATGTATGTATATGTACGTATATATGTATGTATGTATATATGTGTATATATCTTTTCTACTGCACTATAAACTATTTAGTGATTACATTTAAATAATTTTAACTGCATTTTTTATGCCTTCCCTAATTTCTGACTAATCTTAAATCTGTGAGCATCTGATGTGTATGGCTGAATTTAGGATGTAGTTATAAATCCAAAGCATATGTCAAAATACATATATAATATTCACATGTATATGCTAGTAGCAGGAAAAAGCAGAATGTAGTGCTTGAACGTTTATAGTATATTTTCTTCATAAAACCCTTTAGAGGTAGGTGGTACAAGTAAAGACATTTTTTTTAAGATGAGAAAACTAAGGCTTATCAGGGTTAAATTGTTTTCCTAAAGTCTTGAATATCTGGGCCTCTGACTTCAAGGCATGTGTTTATAGAATGCATTCTGTGCAGCAGGTTATAGACATATAAAGTGCAAACTAGTCAAATGTATCTACTGTAAAATTAGAGACAATTGGATCTGCTACCCAGGGGCAAGAAAGGTCACTAATCCTCAAGTCAGAAGAATTGGGTTTGAATCTAGGTTCTGACATCCCTCTCTTGTAACAAAAGAAAAAAAAATTAAAAGGTTTTGCGCAAACAAAATCAATGCAACTGGGGCAAAGGAAAAAATATTTGTGCCAACCATCTCTAATGAGGATCTAATAGCAAAGATATACAGGGAACTAACACAAACACATGGCTGACTGATAGTCATGGATAGGTCATCAAAAGATACAATTCTCAAAAGAATTTTGAGGTGAATTTAGACTGGATGTCAGGAAAAATTTTCTGACAATTCTAGCTGTCCAAAGATGCCAAAGATTGCCTCAAGAGATGGTTGGGTTCCTCCTCTTTGGAAATTTTCAAGCAGAGACTAGAAAACTGTGTGTTTGAGTATGTGGATTTCGTCTTTCTTTTTAATGTTTTAAGGAAGATTTTTTTCTTTCACATATGGGTTAGACTAGAAGGCTGGGAAATGCTTCCAAATCTTAGTTTCTGTAATTCTGTGACCTATTAGTCATGAGAAGCTCTGAGCAAACTACTCAGCCCCTCTGACCCTGTTTCCTCATCTGTAGAATAGGAATAACACCTGTACTAACTCCCTCAGAGTGTTCTTGTAACGGGAATCTTTTATAAACCTTAAATTGTTAGAAAAATGCATTTTTGGCTGATATTTAGATCTCATGATTTCTTATAGGTAACCATCAGGCATTTCTTCTTGAACTGATTTGCAAATTTTGTGTAAAAAAGAAGCATGATCCATCTAGACCAAGAGACTGGAGATTCCTTTGAATGTAGGTAACTTTGACCTGGGGCAGCTAGGTGTTGAATTGTATAGAGTGCTGGGCCTGGAGTCAGGAAGACTCATTTTTCTGAGTTCAGATCTGCCCTCAGATGCTAGCTGTGTGACCCTGGGCAAGTCACTTAACCCTGTTTGTCTTAGTTTCCTCATCCATAAAAAACAGTTGGAGAAGGAAATGGCAAACCACTTCAGTGTCTTTCGCCAAGAAAACCTCAAATGCAGTCACAAAGAGAAGGGCATGACTGGAAAACAACTGAACAAAAATTTAAAAAAAAAAACGCACACAACTTTGACTTCCCAAGACCTAGATACCAGCTAGCCAATATTATGGGTACAAGAAAGATAAGCAGCGGAAGGAAAGCTGCAATCTTAAGGCCCCTTTCTTTTTATTATTAGTAATAACTGACAACAATATGAAAGCTCACATTTTACAAAATGTTTGACATATCCTGGTTCATTTAATCTTCACAACAACTGATGTAGGTACTACAGTATTATTAACCCCATTTTACAGATGAAGAAGCTGAAAGTTAGATTTGTTAAATGACTTGGAGGAGGGAGATGACATAGGAAAGAAGGAAGGGAGTAAAAATTTATGTAGTATCTACTATGTACCAGGCATTGTACTGAGAGCCTTTTTTTAAAAAAACAAATATAAGGGGAAGGGGAACATGTAAGTAAATAAACTTTTTCGGGGAGATGTAATTTGGTAGGAGATGGCAGAAAAGAGAAGGAAGACTGAAAAATGGATGGAAGAAAAAAAGATAGAAATGATGGAGAAAAGAAGTAGACAGAATGGTGCATCCTCTGGAACTCACATAACTTCCAGTGGATTCTGGTCCATCAGGAGTCTGGTCCAGTAGAGACCCTCTGTTTGAAGAATCTTTCTTTTGTCACAGATTGAACAAGTTGGAAAAAACCAACTTCATGCCCAGGCCCATAGCACAGATATAAGGAGGCTACAAAACAGTTCTGGTCAACAAGGAAGTGGAAAACAGGAAGAATGCCACTACTGCCTCTACACCCCCACACCCCCACACTCCCACACCCATACATGCAAGGTGCAGCTATAGACTTCTTCTAAAGACACATATATGCCTTCTGACAAGAGCCTACCACATTCTTTAACCCTTTCTTTCCTTTTTCTTTCAACCCAAATACATTCCTGACATATAAACAGTCACGAGCACACAAAACACTTTTATATTCTCTCCTCCCAAAATCCCTTCTTAGTATAAATACCTTAACACAGAAACACACCTTTGTGGCTTCTAACATATACCCACAATCCAACCAATCAGCCTTTACACCAAGTACCCAATCCCTGGCTATTTCCTACCAGGTATCATTAAACTCATAGAGATAGGCCTTTACGGCTCTCAGCACCACCTACCTCCTTTTGTTAAGAAAAGCAGGGTGGAGGTTGGGGGGGGGGGTGAGGAATTGCAGGGAGTGAACTAGACAATAGGGTAGCTACCCTTTTTTCTAACTATTAAACTGTTATCCTTTCTTGAGCAGAGACACTTGGCAGCAGAGCAACATCATCACAGTTCCTTTCCCTCTCCTCCTGGAGCCATTTCCTGAGAGCTCAGGTTCATTTTTAGGAAGTTCTGTCTTCCTGAGCTGAGGGACTTTACTAACTTTTAGAGGAGAAATCTGGTTTGGATAGAAAGAGGTTCCAGGAGGAGGTCAACCCATTTTTTAACACAGGAGACAAAAATCTCCTTAATGATGTTTTCTAGTTTTAACATGCGGGAAAGACTGTTTACACATGGAAGGAATCCCAATTCCTGAAGGAGCCATTATTGGTTTCTCTCCTTATGAGCAGGTTCTGGTGATGTTTTCATCCTCTTCCTCCTCCTTTTGGCTCTCCTCTAACCCTTTTATTCTCTCTTTGTGGAAGGAGTATCTTGAGCCTCACCATTTCTCAACCAATGGCTCCAGCTCGGGAATCCAAGCTCTTAGAAAATGTGCTCACTTAGAAAATCTTCAGTACACTTAGGCTATTCAGTCTAGGTCACCTTCCCTATCCCTACTTAGTCCTCCCTTTCTCTCTTCTCTCCCCGCTCCCGCACTCCCTCCCCCAGCTCTCCTGGAAGTTTTAATAGTTACCATAAGCTCACCGCCCCCCCCCTCCACACACGAGCACATACGTTCTTTCGCTTCCTAGTGCACACACAGGCTTCTTCCCCACCCCCACCCCCACCTCTATGCACACATTCTTCCCCTCCCTCACTAGCACAACACACAAGCACCATGCTCTCCGCCCCCTCCCTCCCAACCCAAGCGTTTTTCTTTTGTGCGAGGCTTTAATAACATGCTTCCCCTAGTCTCCTGATCTCCCCCCCCCCTTTATTCCCTCCTCATTCTTCCTTCTCTTTCTCCCTACCCTCCATTCTCTCCCTCTCTTATTTCCCTTTCCTCCTATTCCTATCCTGACTCTCCTCCTCCTTCCCTCCCCCTTTTCTCACTTCTCCTCCCCTTCCTCTCACTCCTCTTGCCCTACTGCGGCTCTCCAGAATCCCTTCCCCCTTCCTCTCCCGCCCCTCACAATACCCCAGCCCTTCTCCACTCTCTCTTCGCTAAGAGGCGCCGGGCAGCCGTGGTTGAAGCATCAACCCAGAGGGCGGAGGGAGCCGAAAGAAGAGAAGCTCTCCTATGGCCCCCACCAGCCTGAAGACTGGGGAGGGAATGCAGAGCGCAGGGGTGTTGGGGGCAGGGGGAGGGAAATATATATTGGGGACCATGGTATGGAAACAAGGGTCGCCTTCGCCTTGTTTGTTTTCCTCTTGCCTCCTGAATGCTAGATTGAGATGTAAAGATTACACTTTGATTGTAGCGGCCGAATAATACCCCGAGTCAACACTCAGAGCAAACAAAAGTGTTAGTAGTACACACCGCCAACCCCGCTGGGACCCGGGCTGCGGGCTGCTGGAAGAAAAAAAAAACCGCTCCTCAGTGCTAATTACAAATAAATGATGATGTGCTCACTAAGTAATTGATTTAATGAAGTTCCTATGAAACTATTAAACCCGGGTGGAGGTCAGGCCGGAGGCGCCCCAGAGCGCCCATTGTGGGATGTTTAACTCCACCAATCTCCTCGGAAAGACGTCGAAGCTAATAGGTGAAGTCACAGCTGTGCCAGGGCTGGCTGACTTCTCAAAGCGTCCCCACCGCCCCAGTCCCCCCTGAGCTGTCCAGGCCACAGGGGACACCCTCCTTTCCCCCTTCTCCCTGCCGAGCTCCCACCCTTCCCTCCCACTTCTGTACAGCCTCTGGGCCCGGTTCCGTCCCCCTAGTCCTAGCTCCGACCTTGCGAGCCAGCTACTCACAGCAGCCTTCAAACCCGCAGCCGGCTCTCCTGAGGGCGACAGCCAAGGGATCCTAGATCTAGTTAAAGAGGGGGAAAGTAGTGCAGTGAACTTGTCTCTACCACTACAAGTCGGCTGCAGTCCACCCTCTCCCCCCCTCAACCCGTCAACCCACCCTTTCCCTATTATACCCCTTCCCCACCCCCAACACTTCTTGCAGAAACTTAAGCCAGTGTGCCAGGTAGGGTGCTTGCGCGGTTTTGGCAAGGTGCCTGGAGCCTGAGTGTGTGCCCAGTTCTTAGCCTAGGGCTTTGGAGGCTTATGTGGGGTGTGTGTGTGTGTGTGTGTGTGTGTGTGTGTTCCTTTATGAAAAGCCACTTTTTGCAGCTCCTACACTAGCCTGGCTGCCTATTCAGTCCTTGCAAAGAAGACAGAAGAGAAAAGGGGAAGGAAAAACAGGGAGAGAAGAAAAGGATTGGCAAGGAAAAGGAGGATACTGAAATATTGAAAAGGATAAAATGGGGCAGTGGTTTCATTGAGAAAAAGCTGAATTCCTTGTCCACCCATCAGTTTGCCAAGTTGGCTTCTTCGGGCTTTCTACTGAAACCACAGGCTAAAGTGGGGAAGAGTCTGAACAAGGATATTGGATTGCCTCCCATGCGTCTTCAGGAGTGCAGTGGAATGAAATGAGCACTGGACCTGGAGTTAAAGAACCTATATGCCAATCCTGGGTCTGCTACTTACTACATGTTCTACCCTAAATGTTCCCTCTCTGTGTTGACTCTCCATGACACCATTTGAGGTTTTCTTAGCAAAGATACTGGAGTGGTTTGCCATTTCCTTCTCCAGATCATTTTACAGATAAGGAAACTGAGACATATAGGGCTTGGTGACTCACCCAGGGTCACAGAGCTGGTAAGTGTCTGAGACCTAATTTGAACTGATATCATCCTGACTCCAGGAACTCCATCCACTTTGCCGTCTAGCTGCCCATATGTTCCCTTCTAGCTCTAAATCCAAGATCAAATGACCTTATATCCCAGACACTGTCTATTTTCACCATCCATTCATGTGGCAAACCAATGTCCTCAAATTGCATGAAGCTTTTCTGGAACCTGCCTCCTCCCCCACTCCATACTCCCTACTCTGGATTAAATGGAATTGAATAGAAAATTATAGTATTTTTGTACAGTTGGATTTGATCATAGAGACCATCTAGCTCAACTCATCATTTCATTCCTAAGGTCTACAGTAGGTAAATGACTTGCCTAAAGTCACATCCATAGTACATGGTTACCTAAGCAGGCCAACTCTAGATTCCCATTTAGTTTGGAGGAGGAGAATGAAGGAAAATCTTGGTCCTGGAAAGTTGGAGGTTCTGAGTCCTTAGAGGCTGAGCTAGTCACTGGACAGCAATCATAAGGAAAATTTGGGCCTAAGTCATTTGGAGATTCAACTGTTTCTCCTGTTGCCCTGACCACCTGTAGAAAAAATAGGACCCTAGAAGGCTTGGCCTAGCTCAAAGGGTAGGAACAAGTAGAGGGGGCAAAGAGGACTGAATGAAGATGATATCATGCTTGGTAGGATCTAGCCCTGGTGGAGGATTACAGCTAAGAACCAGTTTTAAAGCATCAAACTCTATGGTCTGAAATGATATCCCTTTCTCCCTTCTTCTGCTTCAGAGACACCTCTACAAGCCACCTGCAGACAGGACCTAGTTACCTTCCTATGCCAAGCTCTTTGATAGATGAAGAGGATATAGTGTCAAGCTGGAGCTATCTGGGAGGGAAATATGGTCCCACTTAACATAGGTCCACAGAAACTCAAGGGAGACCATATAGCTCTAGTTGGAGTATGAGGCAGCTCTGTCTAAAGCTAGAAAGGGCCTTAGAAGAGGAGTAAGGAATCCCTCAGAGTTTAGACTCTGCCACCTACTCCATGTATGACCCTGGGGCAAAGCCCTAATCCTTAATTTCTTCATCTGTGAAATGATGAGATTTGGATTATTTGTTCTTTAGGGTCTCTCATCACCAGTAAGTCTATGAGGTCATTCTAAGACAGTATGTATGTGTTATGCTTCTGAATAAAGGCTTTCCATCTCAATGTCAATCATTATTCTTGGTTGTTCCAGTTCATAAGATTGGCTTGATAGGTTTGTAATGTATTTTATTCATGTGAGATATATCCAGTAGCTGTAGGCAGCTAGGTGACACAATGGATCTGGGCCTGAATTTAGGAAGATCTGAGTTTGAATTTGGCCTTAGACACTTACTAGCTGTGTAACCTTGGGCAAGTCACAACTTCTGTTTGACTTAGTTTTCTCAGCTCTAAATGACAGTACCTATCTCAGAAGGTTTTTGTGAGGATCAAATGAGCTAATATTTGTAAAGCTTTTAGCTCAGTGACTGGCACATAGTAGTCTGTATATAAATGCATGATCCCTTCCCACTGGAATGGCATATTTCAATGGACCATAACCTCATCCATTTGGGTGCTTGATCCACTCATATAAATGACAACCAATCTGTGTCTTAATATCCTAGCTACTTCTTGTCCATTTCTTTCCATAAATTCTTCACAGAGGACCCCACCATGAAACAGGTTGCAATACGAATAGTTTATTTTTCATGTTAGGAATTAGCAGCTTTTTAATAAAGGAAGACCAGTACTCTTATCTGGGTCATGGCCTTTGGTTTCTTAGGGCAAAAAAATTGATATAAATCTTTTCTACATCCTAGAAAACCATTTATTTCACCATCTATTTTATAAAATATGTTCTTGGTTTCAAGTTTGGGGCTTTATTGTTTTGTTTATGCGTATTTTGTTGGAGGAAGGGGAATGCAAATGTAGTAGAGGATGTTGCCAGTAGCTTTCATTGGCCAACGGTGTGCCATTTTATAAATCCTTTTGTTTTATTTATTTTAATCCAGAAAAGATGCCTGATTTCACCTCTCTTGGAGACCCTCCTCTAAGGAAGTGAATCTTATAATCAGTGCATTGGCTTCATAAAACAACGCCTTACCATGGTGGCTTATGGTTTTGTTGTGTTGTTTTTCTGTGATAAGATTTAAATGTTCGAAATGCAAGGGAGGGCGGAGAAATGAGAGTGTTCAAAACCGGTGAATCCCGCGTGTCTCTTGTTTGCTAAACAACGCTCTCCAAAATGTGCCAACAGCGGTGCGCACCGGGATTCTCTTCTCCATCTCAGCCCATCTGCAGCTGTTCCCGCATGCCCGCCTTTCCTTTCCCTTCCCCTCCCCTCATCCCGAGCCCCTTCATATTCCTCTAATGCCGGCTGATCGCTACATTCCCGCTGCCCTTAATATAAGATAGGGGCTTCTCTTCAGCTTCCAAATAAGAAGTGACACATGCCCTTCACTAAACCAACGTGTGGGGAAAGCTTTGGGTACAGAGGGCTATTGACAAGAACACGGCCAAGAGACAAAGCTGGAGTCTAGCGGAATCAGAAGCAGCCTTAATTAACACCATCTTAAATAGTCCAACAGGCACTGAAGACAAAGTTGAAGAAAGACTTTAAGGCTGAGTGCCCTTCGACAAGCTCCTTTTTCCTCGTGTCATTCAATATTTAATGCACCCCGCTTGTAATGCTACTACTGGTGTTCCTTTCTCAGCAAGTACATTATTTTTCACGGTGCCCATGGCCAGGGAAAGCCCTTTAGGCAAAGAAAATCAAAATGTTTGTTGTTTTGGATGACTTATAACTCTTGTTTAACACAAGCACTTTCAGGAAAGTATAACAGGCGCAGCCCCCAAAGCAAACAACAAAATCCTTGTGACAGAGGCGGACACAAAAAGCACATTGTGTTGTGGACTACTCCCTTTCTCTGGTGCTAGATGGGGGCCTGTCTCGGAGTGAACACCACGATGCCATTTCACTTTTGAACTATTGTTTTTGAGTTATGCCATGTGGTCAAAAGGAGAGAGAAGGAGGTTGTTTCCAGGCTCATAAGACAAACGAGTTGCCTTTTCATTGAAATACCCCCGCGATCCTTGAAAACGGAGTTTAAATGTCACCTCCGCCTTTCTAATGGGCACAGGGCTGGAGGCGACCCTTCAGAGAGCCTCAGTGATAAACGACCCTTATTAAATATGGCCCAGGCTGCTGGGAAAATCTTTCAACTGGCCAACTCGCCCAAATAGCGCCCTGAGCTGGGAGTTACAAGGGGAGTGGCCCCCGGAGTCTTCTCCCTTAATTATGACGGGAAAGATTGAGGGGCTGGAGAAGTCAGAAAGATGAGGCGTTGTAATGCCTATAATGTCTATAGGAGAGAGCTAGGGAATGGGGGTTGGGTAAGTAGGGGTCAGCGAGTTGTAATACAACTTCTTATCCTTCCCCCCCACAACACCCCCACAACACTGCCCTATCACAAGGGAATCTGAGTGAAAGGTTCGTGTGTTTTCCTCCTGACTTCTTTTTGTCCTTAGCAGAGTGGCGTCTGCAAGTCTGAGCTGCAAAGTTACTGATTTGCAGGCTGCATGTTAAGGCAGCCCATGTAAGTAATTTCTACGGGCATCCCAGCAAAGGAGAACAAATCGCTGACAAAGGGGAGCGCCTTCAATTCAGCGGCGTCGTTAGGGCAACCCTAAAGTATTCCTGCGATAATAAGTTCCACTTCAAAGGGCTTCTCATTCAGCGGAGACTGCTTCGCACTTTTATTAAGTCCGGGCTTTTTCACTTGGAGGAATCATCTGTTTGGTTATTTTTCATCGTGTTTATTTTTCACCATTCACACAGTACTTGTATTAAATAAACAAAGAACAATCGCTCTGCAAATAAAAGTACTTAGGTGGGGAGAAAAGGAAAAGGAATTGGGGATCTGGTTCTCTTTCCCCCTCTCTTTCTAACATCACTCCCCCCACCCCCGCACACACGCACGCACGCACACACACGTACACACATCAGTACGTTTTCTCTCCCTTTCTCTTCTTCATTCTATCTCTCTCATCTATGTGTTGCCCGCCCCCCCCTCACCTTCACCCCTTTTAAAGTTGGCGCCGATTCTGAGAATATTAAAAAAAAGGACGGGATGGGATGAAAAAAAATATGAGAGGTTCTGATGAGGTGAAAATTGACTGAACTAACATGGCATGAAAGTAAAGGTCAATGCAACTGTATCTTAATAGAGTGTCTCGAATCGAGGTGGACTGTTTTGAATGCGTCTTGCTTCTGCTGTGCTCATTGCCATAGTAATCCTAACGCTCCATGTTGATGTACCATAAAAGCAGTAGTTTGAATTTCAAAGAACGTGCCTTTGAACTTCTCCCTGCCTGATTAGGCACTGGCGTAGTGTGTGAATGTGTGGATGGGAGTGTTTTTGTGTGTCTATGTGTGTGCATGTGGGTATGTGTGTTTATGTAAGTGGGGTACGTGTGTGTTAGATCCCTGGTGGGTGAAGAGGTGACTTTTCTTATAGATCCTTGGAAGTGGGGGTGGGATGATTTCTACGAAGTATGTGCTGTTTTGGGGGTCATAAGATATAGATCCATCGATCTGGATAGGGGAACTGTGTAAGGATGTGGGGTATCTTATCTATATTTATGTGTGTGTCTTTCTCTCTTCCCCCACCCGCCAAGATACGGCCTTTGCTCTAGTATGGTTATTCAACCTCTAGTTGCGAAAAGCATTTTTTTTAACCTTTCCCATAGGTAAGGAATATGTGTGTGTGTATACATACATACATACATACATATATATATATATATATGAAAGAAAAAAATATACATAAACTGGGACAGAGAGTCTCTTCTGCTAGACATCCCAGTTGGTATTTTTTTTTAAGGAAATAAAAATTATTCCCCTCCACTAGCTTCTATATACATGGGATACAAAAGATGTGTCTCCAGCTTAACTATAATGACTACCAATAGATGTGCCTGAATATTGCTGAAGTGTGTGGTAAGTGCTTGTATGTGAGTCAACATTTCCTGCTGCCAATAAGACTGTAGTGTGTTTGGAGCCTTCCTTTCTCCTTAAGAGTATACAATTCCCACCCTCAAGCTTTTTGAAAGTATGTTAAAGTTTAGAAATACTGGCTTTAACCACCTTGAACTAAAAAACTATAAATAATCATGTTTTGAGATGTCTCTTAGCCCGGATGGAGTACAAAGGTAGATGATTTAAACAGTGTTTGTGAGGGGCACGTTTGCCTACGAAAGATGAAGTCTTTGATGATGGCCAACGCAGTGTCAATAAGTGGCTTTCTTTGAGACATATTCAGATGGGAACGTCTTGGTTGCCAATTGCCATAGAAATCTTAACACACCATGAAGATTGTCCGAGCGCCAAGCCTTCCGTTCTGGACTAAATTACTTTGAAGTGGCGCAGGACGTGTAGTGGTCAATTTTAACTCTATAGACTGGACAGAGAACACTGGGAGTGGGAGATTGTGCGTTTTAAAGCAGAAAATAAGAAGGGGAAACTTGTTTTATACACTCTATACAAGGTTCTGCTCATTGTCAGATATCTTTTATATTTGCCATGAATGATTCATGTCTTGGTGGCTTTGTGTAGCCCTCCTTTTCAAAAGAAACTTCATTAGAGAGCTATAAGTTTTCCCATTGATTGGAGCCCTCATTTATGAGTGTTTTTCTCCTTCCTATGTTGGTTATTGTCATTTTGTTAGCAACAACTCTTTACAATCTGTTTCACCTTTACTACATTTAGCAAAACTGACTTTAAAAAACACTATAACCTTTTTGAAGAAACTGTTGACATCTCCTGTTTTAAAATTTTATGCCATTTTTACACTTCAAATTTTGTGACCGAATTTTCAATTCTATAATTATTAAATGCAATTTAATCCAGCTTAATATTTCACCATTACAGAACCTAATTTAGCCTCAGAATTTACAAATCAAAATGGCCATCTTTTGATCTGCTCTGACACCCACACACAATCCTCCCCATGTAATCAGCTGTAAGAGAAATCTGAAGCTAGCTATTTTGTTGCCTTCGTGGTATCCTCAATTCAATATCTTTAACTCAACCACTTTAGGTTTTGCTCCAGATATTCTGTTCCTTTCGGGAGGCTTTCCCTCTTTTTCACCTCTTCCTGTATTTCTCGTACTAAAAAAAAGATTAAACTCTGAAGAAACGCTATACATTAGTTTTCATCTTCAAGTTGTTTTTAAAAGCAAGATTAACCATAATACACATACATACACACCATGAATTCAACATATTTAACCTTCAGATAGCATTCAGGGTTTCTGCAACACCTGTATCTCAAGATAAATAGCAAATTAATTAAAACCGAATTATTTTTTCTGATTGTGAGCCTGTATAGTATTGTAGGCCAGAAACCTGTCCAATGAACTGCATTAGTTAACAGAAGTATTGCTAGACACAGATATGTAGCTATGTAAAACATAGGCAATACAGAATACTCTTTTATTTAGGTTTTTTAAACCTTATAATCACTCTTGCTTGATTTATATTGGAGGTACAGATTCTTTATTTGGGAATGTTTCATGGACTGATAAATCTGTGGAAAAATGAGTAGTCCTATGTATGGAAAAGTACATAAAATAGTAACACAGTCCTTCATTTCATAATAAATAAGTCTGTAAAATAAAGTATAGTGCAAACTATTGTTGAAAAATTATAAATAAAACATTATAAATTAAAATATTTTTATCCTATTAAGTTTTATGAAACATAAATTAGCCTCCAAAAATCCATACCTTACTCATTTTATTTGGAAGGGATGTGAGAATATGCAAATCAAATAAACTTTGTAAGTGTTAAATTATTTTGTATTGAAGTCTTCCTTTTTCTTCTAAAAGCAGGGATTATAGCTTTTATATTCACCATAACAATCTGAAGACAACGTTTAAAGGCTTCCAAAGTAACAGCACCATGCACTGTACTAGTAATATAATATATCTATAAACTATATATATTATTTCATAACCAACACAATGCAAAGGAGACATGCAGGAAGAGTCTTGTTTTTCACATTATGCTATTCATTCAAGTAAGCTTAAAAATATATTTTCACTTTCTTTTCTTTTTTTATACAAACCATGGAATCATAAATGACAATCTTTCACCAAAATTTATAATATAATTCTTTGGTGTGCTTTGTACTCTTCCAGGATGAAGGTAGGGACAGGGATGGGGGTGGGGGGAGATGGTGTTTGAAAATAAATTAATTCAACTTTACAAAATAATAGTGTTCACATACAAGTTATTAACAACGACAAGACTACATCAACCACTCACAGCACACAAAACAAATTTTTATAAACCCTGGGGAGGGGGTGTCTTCAGGGTCTCTGAGGATAAATTAGTGCTCTTTAGTGTATCTGTATGATGTTTATGATGGACTAACATTTTGCACATGAGATGTGTTGTACCAACCGAAAATAAATTGACTAAGAGTTATTGTCCTAGGTCCTTGACCTTTTATTTCCTAGCTTGACAGCTATGCCAAAGGCCACACATTCATCACTGTTTGGCTGTAACTATAAACCTTTTAAATTTTTTAATATTTATAACAACAGCCCCCCTCCCCTTTAATGTAAATCACACACTACACACTGTCATTTTCAAATGGCATGAGTTTTGTGTGCTCAGTGTTAGGGTGGAAAAAATACAAACAGGGATTTAGGCATTGGAAAAATAAAGTATTTTAAAGGGTTGATACACAACAGTATAAAAGAGGGGTTGGTCTGTTTAAAAACTACTTTCAGGAGAAAGAAAAAGGCATAACACCAGCATCACAGCTTCTTAGACTTGACTGTTACCTTGGCATCTCCAAGAACTGATGACATAACAACATATTCTATTTATTACACAAGTGGTTTGGACACATTAAAGAGGCAGCATCTGATTTTCCAGTTTAAAAAAAAGCTTAGCAAAATGAAAAGAAAGCACTTGAATTTCTTAAATTTTATAAAATATCACAGTATCACAGTTGTCAAATAGCAGCAGCTTTCTCTCCAGATTTGCTTGAATGATCACAGTAGTATAAAATATGGAGATAGATTAAGATTGCTGCATTTAAAAAAAAAACTCACACAATTTGGGGAGCAAGGAAATAATCCCATATAAAAATACCATGTTATGGAGAGGCCAATGACATAAGAGTAGAAAGTAAAAAATTACAAAACCTCAGAACTGAAAGAAGGGTTTTACAAATTTTTTTGGACTCATATGCAGTCCAAAGCTCTGTTGGCAATGCAGCAGTTGGTAGTTTACAATCAAGAGGCCATTGCAGAATCAGGGCCTAACTAGGCTAAAAAGCAGCCCACAGGATGGTGTCAAAGGTTTTTGAGAGGCACTCCAGGAAATGCAGAGGGCCTTCTTAGCTTGTAGTCTCAGTTCTTCCTCAATACTCTTTTCCTCCCTTATAAGGACTAGTGCATTAACACTGGCAGTATGTATCTCCACAAAGTGATCTGTCTGTCCATTCATTTCCCTGGGCATATTAGCCCCCACCCCCTATCCCCCTGCAACATACAACTTAAGTTCACTGAGTTAGTCCAGCTTGGTAAATTTTTTTAAAGAAAAAAAAGTTCCAAGTATCTTAATTAAATTAAGTATACAAACACCATAGGGTTTCGTACAGAATAAATAGGACAGTTAAACCAGGTGGCATGTCTGAGCCATCGGTTTGCTTCAGGCTCTACATTGTCTCAGTTCAGGAAATAGTCCAAAGACTTCCATATTGAAAACCTTTATTATTATTTTGAGTAGTATTATTATTTCTAGTGAATAGTTCTTGCGGCATCAGAGTTCCCATAAATTTCTTCATCTTCTGATTCTGAAGTGGTTCCATTGCTGGAAGGTGTATGGAGGTGGTTTGGGGCTCCACTGGCCTGACAAACATACCACTCATTGAGATTGGTGACCTGAGGGGAAAGAGTGGTAGAACGGCTCCTGGCTGGGTCCAGGACAGGAGACAAAGGGGCTCCTATTGGGGTCCCCATTGATGGGTAACCAAGGGCACCTGGAGAAGGTGGAGGAGACTTGCAATGGATCTTCATATGCTTCCTCAAGGAACTAGGGTGTGTATAGGATTTGTCACAGCCTCGAATCTTACAGTAGTAGGGCTTATCACTGGTGTGGACGTGGGAATGTTTCTTTCGGTCACTGCTATTGGCAAACTTTCGGTCACATCCATCAAATTCACATTTAAAGGGCTTCTCCCCTGAAACAGAGAATAGATGAGGTTAGCAATTGCATTTCAGAAGTCTCCAGCTTGATTGTGAAATCCTGAAGAATAAATGAAGATTCATTTCCCTTTATAACTCACAACCAAGCCAAGAAATTGATCGGATCCTTTTTTGCAGGTTGCAAACTAGGATGAGGGCATGGAGTTTATTGGCATAAGAATTCTTCCAGAGCACAAGAAAATAGAAATAATGGTGTAGGGCCCATAGTAATGTAGTCACATTGTAGCAACAGAAGCGCCATGGCAATAGGATCTTGTAAAGCCTCATATAAATATGAATTATACATATTTTTAAATGTCATATATAGAGATGTGTATATACATATATATACAATGTGTATACAAGAGGCATATTCGTGGAATGTACATTGCTCACATTCTTGCACCCTTTCCACACATAATATATTGATTCCAGACACAGAAGAAAACAAAAATATTTGCAGAAAGCTGGAGATCCCCTCCCCTAAGAACACCAATGAATGACACCACACCTTCAAAGGCACAGGAGGAAAAGAAACACATATACCACATTAAAATTCAAATAGAGATATAGAAGAATTCTAAGAAAATGGTTGTGTTTTTTTGTCCCAAATTATGCCCTTCTCCTGTCCCCTAATTTCAATGATGGAAGGAAATCAAAGAGGATGTTGAGTGGGGGAGGGAGGAAGGAAATAAAACAATCTCTCTTCTTAAAAAAAATAGCACTTGTAAAACACACAATCTCACCACTGAGTTTTTACAAGCCTAACTAGGCCATCCTTGCACTGCTGGTCTCTGCCATCTACCAGCTTTCTTCACAACTTGCAGTGTGATACAGAGCATGACACAATAGAGTGGCAACAAACACCAATATAAAGAAAGCAGTAGCTATGCACAGCCTCATCCATTTACCTTGAGGCGATGTGCCACTGAAAAGTATGCAAGCAGGTCTAATTTAATAGCTTTCTACATTGCTTCAAAGTTAAAAGACACAGAAGAATGTTTGCCAGGTTTTGAGCACAAATTTCCTTCTGGCTGTTCTCACTACTCCAGGAAGAGAATTCTGTGGTTTCTTCATGTATGAATTGTACATGAGATTCTACTCCAGAAATATATATATATTCTGCAAGTGCAAATATTCCTTAATACTTGAAAATGAGAGCTCTAGTAACACCTTGGTGTTAAAAGATGGTAGGATCTATAACAACTCTATTTTCCTTTTTCTCCATACTTCCTAGGTAACTTTAAATATGCAACTGGAAAACTGATCTTTTAAAAAAATCAGAAATTGGATTCCATAGTATTGAACATATATTTCCCAACACCCTCTCTCCAACAAGTTTCTGAAATTTAAAGAGGTCTGGGAATGGGAGTTGAAGTGGGGCTAGGGTCCCTGAGATGGGAGTTCAACTATTCTCCATGACAGAAAGCCACAGTTGTGTCTGAACCTTTTTTGGTATCACTTCATTCTTAAGAAATCTCCTCTCCACAATGGGCCTTTTGCAATATTGAAATATCTGAGTAGCTTGTATTAATCAAGTTAAGATGTTTTCTGTTTTTGATGAGGTTTTAATTTATTGTTGTTGTTTTTAAGGTAGAAAAATGTCCAAATTCCTGAGTGCTCAAGGAAACATAAATGTGTTCAGATATTCAGAAAATAAATTTAACTACCTGAAAATATGAAGGAAATGTAAGTAGACATTTCAAATATACTGTACCTATGCAAACAGAAATACACATAGGGAAAAAAAAACCAGCATCCATAACTAGAATTAAATCCTTTGAAACCCTCCAGAGATTAGATACTTAAAAAAAAAAGGTTGCCAGTTCTTTTTCAAAGCCTCTGCCAGGATTTTGACATACCCATATCAAGTTTCACAAATGCTAAGCTTATATAGCTTTCCACAAACTATAACTGAGATGAGCAGGGAAGGAAAACTGGTTCCTATAATGCAGGAGGAAACAGGAATTGGTACTGGAAGAAAGGTCCAGGAGAAAAGGATAGATTGAACAGTGGAAAAGTGGGATGAGAGAGATCATGAAGAGCAAAGAAAAATTAAAAGGACGATTACCAAAGAAACCTGAGGCAGAAAACTGGCTATTTCTTTCGGATTGCTTACTGGGGCCAGAGAGACACCCCGAAAGATGCTTGTGTCAATATTATACTCTAGATGGATGACTGGAGTCATAATTTAACTTGTTTAAACTATGTTCCAGGAGGCAATGATCGTGAGGCAGGCACTACACCTCTCCTGTGGGCTCCCAAGTCCAGTCGGGAACTCCACAGAAGCTTTCTCGACTGCCCTGATGCAGATATCGAGCCCATCCATCTTTCAACAGAAGCGTGCTATAAACAACTCCCGCTGCCATTCAAGTTCTGAGACTGGTCTTTTTGAAGCGCACCGTGAAGTACTTGTTTTAGAAGAACGGAGAAAAACGCTAAGTCGAAGAGAGAACTTCTCCAAAGGAACCCAAATCAACCCTAAAAATGGAAGAAGTTGAGGGTTGGGGGAGGGGTAAAAGTGGAGCAGGGGAGTGAAATGCTGCAAATACCGGATAAACAGAGGTATCTCCCCCGGGAAAGCGGCTGTAGGCGAAGAACACACAAAGCCACAGCTAAGCGTACCAACGATGACAAATAAAAGCCCTGAGTAAGAGAGTTTGAATTTGAAATGACTGGTTTCCCCTCTCACATTGTGTGCTAGGGTTCAGTTACCCAGGGGGAAGTACAACCATAGGTTCAGGCAATTAGAAGTATTTACATGCAAAGGTTTGTTTCTTTTTAACTGTAAATAAGTTTCTTTCCCCCACCCCCAGCTTTCCCGCCCACTCCCCTCTTACTCCAGCCAGTAGGGTAGAATCTCTGTGGGAACTCTGGGATGCTTCCCAAAGTTCCAAGGCCCTCTCTGGCTTGGGAGGAAGGAGGCCATAGCAGTTCTACAGCAATCTGCTGCCTTCCTCTTACTCCCAGATCACAGTAGCCTTTCTGGGGAATAATGTTCCTTTATGCCCAAGATGAGAGAATTATAAAAAGTACTTTGCTATCTCTTCTGAGAGTGTGTATGCTTAAGATGTTCTCCCTCAGTTACGGGGGCAGGGGCGGGGAGGGAGAGGAGAGAATGGAAAAGAAATAAAATAAATCATGCAAGAATATGAAAAAAAAATCCAGAACCCTTTTCAGCATAGGAGGCTGATCCTTTGGGCCTGGTCCTTGAAGGTTCTTGGCTTCTGTGTATTTACAAGGCCTCACTTTGGTCTGTGATGTACTGTGGGTGCACCCTGCCTTACCTGGACTTGCTGTACCTTTCAAAAAGAAGTCAACATGATCCCACAGCCCCTCTAAGAACTTTTGTAAGCCCCTAGGTAAGTTCTTCTGATTACTGGAGTTAGCAGCTGGGCTTGGGCCTTTCCGGGCCTGTAAGCTCTGCATCAGAGTACTCCAGCCAAGAAAATTAAATCTTAAAATGCTTCAAACCCTACATTGTACCCCTGCAGCCTAGCTGGGAATCAAATTGAAAGAGGAAGCCCTGGAACATAGGAGCTCCCAAAGGTCTGCCAAACAGCAAGAAAGAAGGACAGATATCCAAGACCTCAAGTTCAGAGAAGTGGCAAGGAATAAGTCTGGGATCATTACTCAGAAAGAGTCGGATTTCAGGAGCTGTAAATCAGAAGTCTCCGTGCTTTTCAAAGAGTGGAAACTGATATAGACCTTTGGTTGGAAAACTCAGCCTTTTGCTGTCCCCAGGGTCTTCCCAGGGAAGGGGTTAACCCTACCTCCCATTCCATAGGGCTCAAAAGGCAGAAATCTTCCAAGCTTCAAACAATATGCGATCTTTTTTTTGTTTTGTTTTGTTTTTTAAGGGTGTGAGATAGGAGAATGAATAGAAAGGAAGGCTGAAGTACTTGCAGGGAAAGTACTTCTCAGTCATGGACCCTCTCGGCTACTCAGGAGTAGGTTGACTGTGAAGCAGGAACAAGGACCTCCTGTTGGGATTTTTGTTTTCCAAAATTATTAAGGCAGATGCATCTAGATTCGAAAAGAATTGGGAAATCAGACTTCTCCAAGAATCCCCTGTTTCTCCAAGTAGTGATTGATCTCTCCCAAGTAGTGATCAACCGACTCTACAACACTGAGGAGAATGGGGTTTTAAATGTGAGTTAAGGCGAGAAATGACCGCTGGCTCTAAGGGTCGGAGCTGAAAGGGGGCTGGATTACTTCACTTCTTTCCAGAAACAATCTGGGAGTCCTAAAACAAATTCTGCAGATAAAATCTATAATCCCTTCAACCACGGGCCATTTGCCCTTACATTTGGACTACAGTCCTACGTAATCTGCCTTCCTCTGCACAGAAACACCCGATAAATCAGGAAAGTAATTATGTAAACTCCAGTTCCTTAAGTATCCTCGGAGGGCTAATATTTGTCTGTCACTATAAATCCCAGCTCAGTTCAATCTTATCAGAGCTTCTACCCTCACACATCTGGGGGGGGGGGGGGAACAGGGGGCATAGACCGTCGATATAACCATCACAATTTAGCAACAGCATTTTAAATAAACCCCCAAAGATTCCAATCTAAGGAATTTCCAGTAGGGTTCCCTAGAGAAGCATGGCTCCTCCTAATTTTTCCCCTCCTCAAAGTTCTATTAGGGTGACCAAGATAGACGTGAGTTTGGAGTTTCCTTCTCTATTACTTCCTTCAGACTCTAGAAACATTCTAAAAGAGGCCAGAAACCAATTTTTCCATCCCATCCCCCGGGTTCCAGAGGGACTTCATACTTTAAAGAAGTTCTCACCTCCCCCATAATTATTATGGGGGGGGGAAGGAGAGGTTCTTGGGCCCTCCCCTTCACCAAAGGTCTTCTCCATCAGTCTGGAATTAAACACGAAAACATCCTCCCTCCCCCAAAAACAACAAAACTTCTGAGTGGTGGTACACTGTGGACGTAGGGGGTTTGGGGAAGTGGGTGAAAACTAAAGTGAGTCACCCTTGCTAACCTACCCGTAACCCCCCTTTTGCGCACCCCCCCCCCCCCGCCTCCCGCCAATTCCAGGAGAAAAAAGAGAAAGAAGGGGGTATGGGGTGGGGGTGGGGGACTGCAGACCATCCTCGTAGCTCCTTCCACTTCTCCTCCTCCTTCCTGGGCTGCTGCTGCTTGTGCTGTTGTGATGGTTTGGTGTTGGTGGAGCTGTTTGCCTGTCCCGGGCAGTGGGGCTGGAGGGTAGACTGGAGACTTTTCGCCGTGTAGAAAACACAGCGCTGTGAGTCCTGAGTATGCTACCGAATTACTTATTCATGGAAAAAAAAAGGGGAAAAAAAAGAGAAAAAAAAAAGAAGTCACATGTCCGGGTTATACGTATGCGAAGAAAAACAGTAGAAGGGGGGTGGGGGGGGTAATCAGGACAGAAGAAGCAGCAGCAGCAGAAGCGGCGGCGGTGGCGGAGGAGGGAGGCGGGAGACTGCAGTGGTGGCGACGGCGGCGGCGGCGGCGGCGGCGGCGGTAGCTGCTATTGCAGCGACAGCCTAGGGAGAGATACCCACCTGTATGAGTGCGCTTGTGAATCTTGAGGTTCTCTGAGCGGGCGAAGACTTTCCCACAGCCGGGAAAGGGGCAGGGGAACGGCTTCTCTCCGGTGTGCACACGGATATGATTAATGAGCTTGTACTTGGCCTTGAAGGGTTTGCCTTCTCGGGGACAGTCCTCCCAGTAGCAGACGTGGCTGCTCTGCTCGGGGCCCCCCACGTGCTCCACCGTGACATGGTTCACCAGCTCGTGCATGGTGCTGAAAGTTTTGGAGCAAGGCTTCGAGGCGGGGGGCGGCGGATGCTGCTGCTGCTGCTGCTGTTGCTGCTGCTGCTGCTGCTGCGGCTGCAGCTGCAGCTCTTCCTGGTCGATCCACTTGCAGATCAGCTCCTGCTTGATTGGCTGCCGCATGTACCGGAGGAAGGCCCCTGCAGCCGCGGCTGCGGCCGCGGCCGCCGACCCGGGGTGGTGGGGGTGGTGATGGTGGGGGTGGTGAGCAGAAGGAGGCGGAGGAGGCGGAGGTGGTGGAGGTGCGGGCGGTGGAGGATGGTGGTGGTGATGGTGATGCCCGTGCCCGGCTGCCGCCGCCGCCGCCGCCGCTGCCAGGTTCAGGTTTAAGTTCAAGGAGCCGTAGCTGTGCAGGGAAGCTGCCGCGGCAGCGGCGGCGGCGGCCGCCGCTGCTGCCCCGT
Organism: Trichosurus vulpecula; assembly: GCF_011100635.1. Classification (NCBI taxonomy): domain Eukaryota; kingdom Metazoa; phylum Chordata; class Mammalia; order Diprotodontia; family Phalangeridae; genus Trichosurus; species Trichosurus vulpecula. The sequence goes on from NC_050576.1 coordinate 372,591,165, forward strand.
AGTGTGAGTCTCCAGAGCGGGGTCCAAAAGGCGGTTCGGCACGGCCATACAGTTCCGCGGCCGCCGCCGCCGCTGCAGCCAGACCCAAGCGCATCTGGCCGTTCAGCGGGTGGGGGTGGCTCCCGGGGCCCCCAGACGGCTCATGCAAGCCAGGGAACAGCGCGGGACCACCGCCACCGCCCCCTCCAGACCCATCCGGGGCCGCATAGGCTCCAGTCGAGGAGATGAACATGCTGCCAGAGTGGGGAGGCGGGGGTGGGTGCTGGGGGGAGCCTGCCCGGGAATGCTGCTCCCCTCCAAGCGCCCCGTGCATGGCAGCAGCGGGGGCCGTGGTGGAAAGGTCTCTCCTGAGGATGAAGTCCCTGCTGTTGGTCTTGCTGCTGCCGCTAATGCTGCCACTGCCGCTGCAGCCGCCGCCACCACCACTGTTGGTGGCGGTGTAGCCCGCGAGGGCAGAAGGAGGTGGAGGAGGAGGGGGGGGGAGGAGGAGGGGGAGGGGGAGAGGGGGAAGAGGAGGAGGAAAGGGGAGGGGCTGGGGGAGGAGGTGCAGACTGCGCTGCACTGCCCCCACCACTGGGGTAGTTGCCCGCGCCGGACTTCAAGGCGAATGCGGCAGTGGCACCGGCAACCGCCTGGGCTTCAGGGTGCGCTGGAAGCGGCTGGGAGGGAGGGCTGAGTTTGAGCGCGTTCGCCTGAGCCATGTGCTCGGGTCCTAACGAAGTGAGGGCCACTCCAGGGTCACTCCCCAGATCCCGGGGGTGGAGGTGAGCTGCCGCTGCAGCGGCGGCTGCGGCTGCTGCAGCGTGGTGGTGGGAGTGAGCGGGTTGACTCCCCAGTCCGGGGAAGCCTGTCATACTCTGATGAGGATGGGGCTGAGCCGCTGCCAAATCTGCTAATCTCAGCGCCGGCGGATTCCTCTTGCTCAAAGGGGGCTCCATCAATACTACACAATCAGAACCATATACCCTCACTGTTGTTATTTTTTCCCCTCTGCCTGCCTTCAAAAACATGTATATATTAAGCGCTCTTTAACTTCTTTTGTCCTTGTCTCCTAACTCCGCTTATTCCTTTCCCCACTCTGTCCTCCAGCGATTGGCAGAACGAACACCACATTTGAGCTGCACAGTGGGACCGAGATTTTGGAAATGGCACTGGTGGGATTGGAGGGAGTCGTCTGATTGGCAGCAGTTGGGGCTGCCCGATTGGCTCCCTTTCAGGCCCGCGGCTCAGCAGGCATCCGCCCTCATGCTAGCCTCTATCTTTGGTTTCGCTTCTAGCCCCACTTGCCTCCCGCCCCCTCCTCCCTACGTGCCCCCAGTCCCCCTTCCTGTCTGTCGAAAAGTTGTACTTGTAGAAAGTTTGCGACGCGCAAGTGAGGAGCTGAGTGCCTCCGCCACCGAGGGCCAGTGATGTTGATGCACCTTGCAAATGCCCAGCTCAGGAATCTAGCACACCCTCTCTTGTCAGGCTGAAATTTAGCTAGCCAGCCCTGCTGGGAATTGAGAGATGTTCACAAGCATGACTAGGAAGATTTCCCAACTTCTAACGCAACCACTATCCCACTATTGGTCAAAGCAAAGCTCGCTCTCCTGGACCCCTCCGCCCTCCCGCCCTCCTTTTTCCACCGTACTCTTTTCAACTCTTTTTCAACCCTCAAGAGCTGTCGTTGGGAGGTGGATACATTTATTCACTTAACCTCACCTGAATCAATGCCTCTTGAAACTTTTTGAGGGAAGAAACGGAAATGTGCCCCAGTAAAAAGACCAAGGTTATAGTTAAATGGCAGTAGAGGTGGTTATTTTTGGAGGTCACAACACCTAATAGTTGATTTCTAGATAACTTGAGTGATTTGACACTGTAAATAGGGTCATTCGGGACGAGTAAAAATTTTACCTCAAGTTTTTAGTTCATGGACTCCTTTTCAAGACGTTTTTAAGACGATAGAAGCGCAATCTCTGCTGCTTTGCAGTTCCAAATCTGCCACTTTCAATGAGATGTGCAAAAACAAATCTTTAAAAAAAAATCTAACTCTTACCTTTTGAAGATAAAGTCTCAGAACTGGCAGCGTGGCATCTCTCCGAGCTAACGAATAGCTAGAATCATTTTTAGAAGAATTTCTCCTTCTGGTCAGTCACCCAACATATTTATATATAGTTCTTCAAATTTACTCTATATTAGAAATGTTCTAACATCATGAAAAAATATCCCATCAGTGTAGCATCTAATATGTCACCTTTTACCTTGGGTTTTTTCCCCCTTCTTACAAATATCTCTTACAGATGTCTTGCTTGAGGACCTTAAGGAACCTGTACCTGCAATGTGCCTTCAACTTTCAAAATTGAGAACCTGCTTTCAAAGGGAAACTTTCCATTATTTTCTCTCACTTCAGTCTTGGTGGAGAACAGGTGTACACCAGATTTTGTTTTTCTGTTTAGTAAAAGTAAGATTGGGTAAAGTTACTTTTTTTGTGAGGTGTCTGACTTTCAAATTCTGGGGAGGAAGGCTTCCCCCTTCCTATTTACCTATCATGTACGAAGAGGCTCAAAAGTCAAGCTCACCTTTTTTTGGTGGGGGGGGGGAGTTGTTTTAAATCAGTGCAGCCAATTTTTTTCCCCCAACAATTGTGAGAGGGTGAAACTTGAAGCTAAATGTCCATTTTCTGTTAAGAAATACGGACAAGGCCTCACCAGTTTAATTGTTTGTCAGCAAAGTCAAAATGGATTATTTTACCAAAAGCAGCAAGGGAACCTTCCCAGACAAAGCAATTGTGGTACAGTATTATGTAAAGAGCAAAAGAGGTGATGACATTAATATTGGTATGAATTACAGCAATTTGAAAACCCACCCCTTACCCCACTATGACCTTAGAAATGAGATGTCTCTTTTAAATCTGATGTCTAAGCAAAGAATATAATACAAGCAAATTTCAGTCTTTTAAAAAAAACCATTTGAAAAAGTTTGAATAGGAAAAGTAAGGAAAGCCTGAGGCGAAGTTGAACGAAAATTATCTTAGGAAATATCACTGGGAGGTAGGGTGGAAAGAGAGAGATGCTTGCCTTTATTGCCTTATCACCTCACAGTCTTCACAAAAAAAGGCAAGTATGACAGACCTTCCTGCCATTTCTTTATCTACACTTAGTCCTGACTTATAGGAATAATCTTAAATTCAAAGCTATGCTACCTTAACTGGCCTCATTATTTGTTTGGTTCATCCTGAAGTTCTCCCGAAGAATTTCTCTCATTTGAATTTATTCAGCAATGGACTTTAGTGCTTGGACTAGCATAGCTTTGAATTCAGTCCTACAGGTTATAGGTAAAGAACAAAAATAAACACACGCCGCCCTTTAAAATGGGCTGTTGAGTATTTTTATTGTGCTATAAAATGAGGACTTCCCTCTCCCCTCCAAAATAGCTTTTCCTCAAAATTATAACTGCTCTGTTTTATTGAATTACTGAAATTTAATGGTTAATGGGCAAACGCATGAAGGAAAAGTTGTAAATGGGGAGTAATAGTGCTCTTGTGCTGTGTGGAATCTTGTACACGCCTCCTTGTACAACTCTTGTTAAACACAGCATGATATGTATCTGTCATCGATTTAATATGTCTTAATTCAAACATACCTCCCTGATCAATTTCTTTATGGAAACCCTGAAAAAGAAAAAAAGAAAAAATCTCAGAGAAAGTGATATGCACGTTTGTTCTGATTGGTAAGAGAAGTATTTATATGTTGGTTTATGAATATTCCCTTATTTGTGATTTAATACACATAGTGAAAAGACTATTGACTCAGGCGAGTACACTTGGATGCTAATTTCTGAGTTCTCTCCCTCAGAGGATATTTAAACACACACACACACATACACACACACAAACACACAAAACTCTGAATCAATACCAATAACAAGCTGATAACTCTGACCAAATAACTCTTAACATAGGCGAAGGTTTTAGGCAAAAAGGCTTGATAATCAATTTCCTGGAGTAGTCAACTCAAAACTCAGCTCAAAACTGCATTTTTATTTTGTTTACTTTCTTCATATTATTGTTATGCCCATCCTGATCCCCAGAGTAATGTCTTTTTTAACCTCATCTGAAATTAAATAAAAATTCTCTAAAATCCAAGGAACCAATGAAGAAGTCAATTGCATCATGCATTATTAAATAAGCATAAAATAATTGCTAAAAGTTAAAAATTATTCAATTAATCCTTGATCTAGTTATTGCATTTCCAAATATGTCTATGGGCATAGAATATAGATGCTATCTTTAGTGCCCCATAAAGTGATAATGGGAGGAATGCATTGCATTAGGTTTAATTACTGTAATAATTGCCCCCCAAAAAATGCTTTTTAAGCTGAGTTTCTGGGAAAGGAATAAAATATTGGAGAGGCAGGAAAGATTCATTTTAAGGGTTATCTGATTCACAAAGCTATCTTTACCCTGAACCACACCAGACAAAAGAAAGAAGAGGAGGGAGAGGGGAGGGGAGAACGGAAAAGAAAGTGCAATACACTACATAGCTGTCTGGCAACCGAACCTCCAAGGTGCTGCAGGTCACCACAGGCTCTGAAGGGGAAACCATGGGCTTGCGCTAGCGCAGCCCACCTTGGCTCGTTGGGCCCTTGGAAGAGATCCGCTGCTCCATTACCTCACGCCTTGTAAGGCTGCATTCACACAGCCTCCAGCGCACGCTTGATTGCCCTGGCTTAATTATTGAACAGATACAAGTTTCTTTTCGATGGGGGTTGGTAATTAATAAACTATAAGAGGAGTGAATTGGACATTTCCTCGCTTTTGAGCCTTTGTCTATGGTTTTGACCCCGGGGGGTGGAAGGGAGGGAGGCAGGAAAGAAGGGAAGAAGGATGGTGAGGAGGCATTGGAGTGGGGGAGAAAAGAAAGGGAGTGGAGGAAGACTTATAGATGGAAAATCCACCTTCTATTGTGCTCTAAATTGCTTTGTGCTCAGTCCTGAATGTTTTCTGGCAGGTTTGTCTTCTTACGAGTTGAGATAGTTGTTATATTCTGGAGTGCAGAGGGTCAGAAACCCAGGAGAACTGAGTTCCAGTTCCAGTTCCAGTTCGCATTATTTGTTATCCTTCTCTGTGTGGATGTGAAAGTGAAATCCTCGAATATAATTTTGATTATTTCAATAGGCACAAAATTATTGTCTGTGTGACAACTTAGAATACTTTCATATGAAGTTCTTGAGATCCTCATTACCTTCCAAACACAGAGCAAGGTGGAACAGAGAATGAAGAAAGGTGCAGTTTAATTTAGCTATTTTACCAAAGTAAGGAGAAACTCTAGCTTCAAGGATTTGCCACAATTCTCTTAAAAATTGTGAGTTAAATTTAAAAATGAAGTATAGTCACCTATGACTAAGAGAGATGCTCCACTGCTCCTTGGCAACTACTCTGGACTCTCTGACACATCCTGCATATCCTGTTCTCATTTTAGGCTGCAAAGGTTTGCCTCTTTGTCTGCTGGAATAAAGCTATTCTGCTCCCCCCCCTCCCCAGCCCCAACACAGATGGATAATGTATTCCATTCTCAAGCTACCAGGAAGAGTTCTGCAGGTTGATCAAGGTGTGAATATTCTGGTTGATTTGCTCTAAACTGTTCAGTTTTGTTTTTAATCCAAGAAATGTGTCTTGCAAGTGTCTGAAGGGAGGAAATACCTTTTTCGTTCCTTGGGCAAAACCCTTATATACAGATGTAGGAGTGATTGTTTAAGGCTAATGTTAACTGAGTGAATTGTGTGTAAAACAACCTTCTTAATCAAAGTTTGTGGTGATTGATGTGGAAAAAGAAAACGGACATTTCCTGATCATGATCATGTTGGGGAGAGTGTTGATTTTCTGCTTATTTCTGCTAACATTCTGACAGTCTTGGATTGTATCTCTTCCACAATGATGCTCCAACATCAGCAGTTAACAATAAGACTCATTTCCTCTATCTTCATTTTTCCTAACTTAAAGGGCGGGAATTGAATACAACTATCCAATTATTTTGTAGTTCTAGCTGATTATGGACTATTTTCACTACTGGCTATTGGGAGTTTGAGGAGATCTGGACACTGATAAATCTTTTAACCATTAAAATGTATAATTTCTTAGAAACACCTTGAGGGGAGATAAACATGATTGGAAAAAATACGAATATAAAAACTAAAAACAAAGTATTTCCTAGTAAGTACAATTATTGCAATCATATAGTATTTGTAATGCTTACAAGATGTGCTCCTCTTTTTTTTTTATTTCCCCCTAGTTCTTTTCCATTTGGACAGCAGTTGTGTAATTTAAAAAAAAAACCCTCAAATTTGCTGTATTGTTACCCCCTGCTCCCACCCCCCTCCCCAGATCTATACTTCAATATTTGAAGAAGCTGTTGAGATAAATCAAATAGTGACACATTGACGGGTTTACTTGTGTAAGCAATATGGTTAACATATGGCATTGTTATTTATGAATGACAGCATAACTTGTATTACAAAGTCTATTGCTATAATGCTGCAGTTTATTGGAAAGCTGCTCCGCTGTCACTAGTATTCAACCTCCCTGTTTGTATTTCACCTAGGACCCCAAAGGAAAATATTGGAATAATGAAACATTCTCATGTAAGCTAATGCCTCGGGCTTTGTTTTTATTGTTTGCTGGAGTAAAAATACTCCCCTAAGGAAATAGGGGACGCAGTGAGACAATAAAGTCCTCCTTCCTTATGTAAGAGCACAATCCCAATTCCACAGTCCCAACAGACAATGACTAGTGGTCTGCTTGCATTTCTCCCATTCTTCCTCTTCTAGACAAATGAACAGTGTGATTGCCGCATCCCCAAGTCACTGGCGAGCACATTTTTATATAGCAACTTTTTTTTTATAAGAACAGCTACAGAACAATAAATGTTAATGGTGAGAAGGAGAAAAGGTAAAGGATTTAGCAAATTTCTCAAACATTGTGGCGGGCAGCCGACGCTACCCATTCTTAAAAAAAGGCATTTAAAAGTTACTACTTTGGCTGAGATTTTCATTAGTTCCTCTTTCTTTTACATTACACTTCTGTTAAACTGACAAAGAACTTTTGTTCCAAAGTGTGTTTTACAGAGGGGGGCTACACCGCCACACATGTGGTCTTTCACGGGTCAGAGGTCGAACGGCCTAGAAGTGGCTAAGATCGGCAGAATCAAAGGTAACCTGCAACTTAATATCCTGTTGATGATCTTGTTGAATTTATGAGTGTCTGTGATACAGACAACGGTGCAAGTGATTCTGTTAAATCGGTCCGTTCTTTGCAGGTTAAATAGGATCATCTCTCCACTCTTCCCATGTCCTTACCTCCCCCACTGCCACCCCTATTCCCTTTCCTTAAGGGGAAAAGAAAAAAAAGTTTGAAGGGCATAGTGACAGAAGCATCTTATCTCCAATTCAAACAGGTCAGGTTTCCTTTCTGTTTTCCTCTCCTTCCAGATATGAATATACATATATCTATTCTATACAGGAAAGTCAATATAAACTTTTCACTCAGAAATGCACAAGAAACAAATCTAAGATTTAAAGTACATTGGGTCTTTAGGGTATACTTTATATTTTTTGAGTATTGGTTATCATTGTTCTCCTACCCGCCCCACCCCCTATACACAACATACCCCCCACCCTCAAGAAAAGAACTCAGAAGAGGAAAATAAAAAGCACAATTCAGCCTAATGCAAACTCTCCAGCCCTCACCAACCCCACCATCCCCATGCTCAAGGAGCCAGTAGCAAGCTCCAGTGCGATTTAAAAAGAACAATTTTGGAAGACTTACAAAGAGGGAAATGTTTGCCCAGTTGAGGCAGTTGTTTGTTGTGTTGCAAAACGGGCACTTCCAGAAACCTGTTGAAAAACTTATTTCAATACAACAGTTTATAGCGTAGTTTCTCCGCTTTCTTTCTTCAGAGAACAAGTTAAAGTCTATATTTGTAGATAGTTCTCAAAGCATTTGCAGTTTCTCTTTCTCAATTCCCTTTCCATCGATCTTGCTTTTTCTCTCTTCCCTTCCCTTCCTTTTTCTCCCAGTGACAGGAGGGAAAGAGGTTTTGCGGTTTGTAGAGAAATAAAGCACTTCTTAGAGGGGACGGCGACGTGACTTTGAACTTGGATCAGCTCCTCTGTTTCCTGCAGAGAGAGTAGAACTGGAGCCCTGAAAGAATAGCAAAGAGTCCAGCCTGCGGGGTCTCTGACTGGAATTAACGAATTCCCTACAAACTACCCCAATGCAGTCTCCTGAAGCCACAGAGCCAGAATTCAGCAGGGTGATCTTAGTATGAAAATGGTAATGAGAAAAAGAAAAATCAAAGAAAAATTAGAGAATAGGAGAAAGTGCAAGGGAAATAGGGAGAAGTCAAGAGAGAAAAGAAAAGAGAGAGATAGAAGAAGGTAAGAAAGAGGGAAGGGAAAAGAGAGAAGGGAAGAGAAGAGAAGAGAAGAGAAGAGAAGAGAAGAGAAGAGAAGAGAAGAGGTCAATAATGGATTTGGCTATCCAGCGTATAAATTTTACAATCGAATACAAAATAATTCTTACAATCAAAATGGAAGAAAATATTTCCTTTTGGGAATTATTTGGTACCAAGACATTTTCAGTTATTCTCTCTTTATCCTAAAGACCAGCATGAATAAGTAAATAATAGTGTGCAGTAATATTTTGGACCAAGGTGAAGTAATGGGGTAGAATCTCTCTCTCTCTCTCTCTCTCTCTCTCTCTCTCTCTCTCTCTCTCTCTCTCTCTCTCTCAGAGGTAGGGGGCCAGCCCTGGTTTACCACTTTTTTAAACGCTTAGGCAGATAAGTGAAAAGGGAAATATCCCTGACTTTGGGGAGAAAAGCTCTGACTTCCAAGAACTCCGCGGAAAGAACTCGGCTTTTGGAGGAGGTGTCACTGTCCAGAAGAACAACGACCGTGAGTGGCAGCTGGGTTGCAGGTTTAAGAGCTAGGACAAGCCAGAAGAGGCGAGTTGGGGCAAGCCTAGAGGGTGGCTGGGGAGGACAGCTGATTTTCTGGGATCTTCTTGAAACCTAGAGAAACAAACAAAAACGGCTTTTGAAGGAGAGAGTAAGACGAACCTATATTCCCCAACTCTAACTGGTTTAGAGGCAGACGTGTTTGATTTGCTTTTTGCCTTAAGTCAAACTCACAAAAACCTGTAAACCAAACGCCTGATTTCCGTGAATCAGGCGAAGAAAGTCTGTGACTGGCACAGGGACTTTAATTCACACCTCAGCAGACCCCGGATTCTTCGTTCTTCTTTATCTGTTTAGTTCTATCATTTTATTGTTGAACAGGAAACTACCAAAACCTCTCAGACGTTTCAAGTTATCCAAAGAGTGCCGGGTCCTTCTTCTGATCTGCAGATATGGGGGCTTGTGCGGTGGACTAAGAGCTAAGAGAAAAAGGCACACTGGTCTTTTGACGGCGAAAATGTTTCACTCCGTGCAGTTGATGGTGATGATGATGATGGGTGATGATGATTAACAACAACAGCAACGTGTTTAGACCTTGGAAATAAAACGTAAAACCGTGTATATCTGGCTTGGTCTCTTTGGCGAGGGCATGATGCTGACTCACACACAAATTCTGGGGGAGCGCTAGCTTTAAAATACCCACAAAGGTAACAACAATCACTCCCAAGCTGCTGATTTGGACATTGACCCCGAATAGTTACACTGTATTTAAGCAACTTCAAAACAAGCCCCAAGTAGGGGTCAGGGCCGAGCAAACATTTACAGTAAGAAGGCTTCGAGAATAGCAGGAGAGGCTGACTGTTGTTTGGGGGCCCACAGTGAGGATGGGGGTGGTAGTTTTGTGTGTGTGTGTGTGTGTGTGTGTGTGTGTGCGCGCGCGCAAGTGCTGGGGAAAGAGGCATTTCTTTCTTTTTCTCTTTCCTTCGTTCCTTCTCTTCCTTCCAACCCAGGAGCAATTTTTAAAAATGCAAAATGAAAGGAAGAGAGGGGACACAGAAAGAAAAAAAAACCTGAAAAGGAAGCACTTCTCCTTGCATTCCATTTCCCCATTCTCCCTTTTCCCCATTCCTCAAGCCCAACCCAGGAGGCTCTTAGCACAGACTTGCAGCCTCTAGTGCGTTTATTAGAATTCTTCCCCTATTCACCCGCAACTTCTCAGGGTCCCTTTCGCCACAACCGTTTTTGTTGTTATTTAAAAAAAAAACGTAATGGCAAGCAGGGATTAACATTCTCTTTTTGTGTCTATCTTTGTGGCTTTTGTAGTGGCGGTGGCCGTAGCTGCTGATGTTGCCAGAAGCCAATGACCTTTTCCAAAAATCCCAGGATATGTGGGCCGCCTTTCCCTACCTTCCTAGCCCCCTTCTCATTTTAATACTGCGCTGACAAACCTGTGACCCTCAGACCCACTCTCCCTGAGCCAAGTGCAGTGGCGCCCTTCGCCTTGTGCCTCTGGCGCCCACCGCCACCCCAGCTCTCTCCAGAGCCTCCTCCAGTGGCAGCGGTGGGCGCTGGCGCTGGCGCTGGGGGCGCAAGGTTCCTGGATGTAGCGGCGGTAGCCCCAGCGGCTACAGCTGCTTCTGCTGCTTCAGCCTCTTGGACCCAGCTAGACGAAGGGGTTGGGGGAGGGGGAGGGGACAGGGTGGAGAGAAACAGGGATGGAAGGCTAGAAGAGAAGCTATGGGGAGGCGGGAAGGACTTGGGGCCCAGATAGCTGCGATTAGCCGACTGGGAGGTAGTGTTGGAAGAGGGGAGGGGGAGGGGGAGGGGCCGGGGAAGGGGAAAGTGTGGATTGACTGGGCCTCGGTGACCAATGAGCTAACGCGGCTAGAGTGACCGTGCGGTTGTTAAAGGGGGCGGTGGAAGAGGAGCTGCCAGTCCAGACAGAGAGGGGAGGGAGGGAGACTAGAGAAGGGGAGGAGGAGAAGAAGAAAGGGGGTGGGGGGAGGGGAGAGAAAAAAGGGAAAGCAAAAAATAAAAAATAAAAACCGGAGACCGTAGCAGCGCCCCCCGATATAAACCGGGGGGAGGAGAAAGAGGGAGAGGTGGTGGTGGCAGCGGCAAATAAACCCGAACGCCAGGAGAAAGGGGAAAAGAGAATTCAGCTTTGGATTCCCCGCACTTGCTAGCTCCAGAGAGAATACTCCATCCTCATGGGCTGCTGCTGTTGCTGTTGCTACTGCTGCCACCGCTGTTGCTGCTGCTGATCCCCGACTCCCTGCCTGGGCACAGAGAGAGAGACAGAAACACGGAAAGAGAAAGAAAAAGAGATCACTTTTTTAATTGTTGTTATTGTTTTTAATCCTCCTCCCTCTCCTTCTCCCTCCTTTTCCCCTCCCCCTTCCCTCCTTTCCCCTCCCACTGCCATCTCCATCACAGTCGCCACAACCTCCTCCTCTTCCAACACAACTTAAAGAAAGACAGGAGCGTCTGATTCCTTCATCTGTGGGAATTCGTTGGGGCTGCAAGTTTACTACGTGAGATACATCCAATGCCAAGCACGAAAGAAGAAGAGGAGGGATAAAAAACAAACCACAAACCCTGAATCATAACAATACCCATAGCCGAGAGGAGAGGAGCGGGGAAGGGGGAAAGAAAATCCCAAAGCCGGCAGCTAGAGGAGCAGGAAGGGGAGTGGATTGCCCTGTCCTTTTCTAGGTCCACCCCCCCCCATTCCCACCTCCTGTTCCCCACCAAGATCAGGTGGAGAAGGGGGAACCAGGAGAGGGGGCAGTGCGGCCGGTTGCGCATCTTCTCCCAGTCTGCTTCTCTGCCTCTGTTGGGCAGTTTGAATTTTTTTGTTTGATTTAATTTTAATGTTTAATTTTGGGGGGGAGTGGTGATTTCTGTGATAGTGACACAGATCTCAGCGGCGGTGTGTGTGTGTGTGTGTGTGCGCGCGCGCGCGCGCGTGTGCGTGTGTTAGGAGGTGTGGGGGGGGTGCTGTGTGTGCAGGAAAAGGCACAGCGCTCGCCCCCCTGCAACCCCCCTCTCATCTCGTCTCCCCCCTCCCTCCCTCCCTCCCTCTCTCTCCCTCCCCTGCCCGCCCGCCCCCGCCACAGCTCCTTTAATACACTTTGGTTCTCCGCCTGGCTTTGGACTCTTCTTCTCCTCCTCCTCCTCCTCCTCTTCCTCCTCCTCCTCTCTCCGGCTTTGCTCCATAACCCAAGCAGCTCGAAGCTGCAGCTCCGAGCTGCGGGAGCAGCGGCGGCAACGGCGCGGCGGCGGAGGCTAGCAGAGTAGCTGGGCTCGAAGGAGCCCGCGGCTGCGGAGGCTGAAGCTGCCGCTGCCGCTGCCGCTGCTGCGGCTGCTGCGATTCGCGGAGCCGCCGCCGCCGCCTGGAGCAGCCGGGAGCTAAGCGAGGAGGAGGAGCCGCCGGGAGTTGCGCGAGCAGCCAGGCAGACGCCAGCGCCTCCTCCGGGGGTAGCAGCCCGAAGCCGAGCGGGAGCGGCAGCCGGAGCGGAGCGGGCTGACCATGCTGCTGGACGCGGGGCCGCAGTTCCCGGCCATCGGGGTGGGCAGCTTTGCCCGACACCATCACCATTCGGCGGCTGCGGCGGCAGCGGCCGCGGAGATGCAAGACCGCGAGCTAAGCCTGGCGGCGGCGCAGAACGGCTTCGTGGACTCGGCCGCGGCGCACATGGGCGCCTTCAAGCTCAACCCCGGGGCCCATGATCTGTCCCCTGGCCAGAGCTCGGCTTTTACCTCGCAAGGGCCCGGGGGCTACCCGGGTTCTGCCGCAGCGGCAGCCGCAGCCGCAGCCCTGGGGCCCCACGCCGCCCATGTAGGCTCTTATTCGGGAGCACCCTTTAACTCCACCCGGGACTTTCTGTTCCGCAGCCGGGGTTTTGGGGACTCGACTCCGGCCGGTGGGCAGCACGGGCTATTCGGGCCAGGGGCAGGAAGCCTGCACCACCCGCATACAGATGCCCAAAGCCACCTTCTGTTCCCAGGGATCCATGAGCAGCACGGCCCCCACGGCTCTCAGAATGTGCTGAACGGGCAAATGCGGCTGGGGCTGCCCGGGGAGGTGTTCGGTCGCTCGGACCAGTACCGCCAAGTGTCCAGCCCCCGGACTGACCCTTACTCGGCGGCCCAGCTCCACAACCAATACGGCCCCATGAATATGAACATGGGCATGAACATGGCAGCGGCCGCCGCCCACCACCACCACCACCACCACCACCCAGGTGCCTTTTTCCGCTACATGAGGCAGCAGTGCATCAAACAGGAGCTCATCTGCAAGTGGATCGACCCGGAACAACTGAGCAATCCCAAGAAGAGTTGCAACAAAACTTTCAGCACCATGCACGAGCTAGTCACCCACGTCTCAGTGGAGCACGTCGGGGGCCCTGAGCAGAGTAACCACATCTGTTTCTGGGAGGAGTGTCCTCGGGAGGGCAAGCCCTTCAAGGCCAAATACAAACTGGTCAACCACATCCGTGTGCACACCGGAGAGAAGCCGTTTCCTTGCCCCTTTCCCGGCTGCGGGAAAGTTTTCGCCCGTTCGGAAAATCTGAAGATACATAAAAGGACCCACACAGGTAATTGCTGAGTCTGCTGTCTCGAGGGTAGTAGAAGATGGGCCGAAATGTGGGGCTTCCCCCTGAAAGTGGAAGGGGAAAAGAAAAAACATCTTATATTTTATTCCAGAGGGGCCTTGATTCTCGGACCCTGTTGACTGTGTGTGTGTGTGTGTGAGTGTGTGTGTGTGTGTGTGTGTGCTTAGAAAGGGAAGGGAGGGCTGCTTTGTTATTATTGTTTAAATATTATCTGCGGCATCCCTTTAGGAAAATGAATTTCTAAATGACAAAAACACAGCCTTTTTACAGTGAGAATATTTAATTTTCCAAGACCCTCTAAAAATATCGGTGTGAACTGAGAGCACACACACACAAAAACCTTTTATTAATTTGGTGAACATGAGTAGAGCTTGGAGATTATTTTGCCAGTTTGTGTTTTCTATCTCATTTGTGTGTGTTTTCATGTGCCTTGTTTAAGGGTCGAAAAGTCCCTTTCTGAGACTGCTTCCTATTAAATTTAACTGGTGTGAGCTTGGGCAATAAAACATTTTTCATTTTAAAAGTGTTTTAAAAGTCATACTCGAAGTTATTTGAGGGGGTTTACAGTGGTTTTTGCAACAGTTTGTTAAAATATGTAATGGGCAATGGAGGATTTGCGACTCCCAAAACTTGAGCTAAAAACCTGGTGAGCTAAGAGCAGGGCAGCGCGGCTCCTGGTAGGGGAATCGCGTGAGAAGAGAGAGTCGCAAAATAAACACGTCTCCCAGCTTCATATATTATTCATCTATTACCAGGTCCCAGCCAAAATTGTGCCAGACTATTTTATAATAGAAAGCCAAATATTTTAACAACTTCCACATCAATATTTACTCGAAAACCGGACGAACGGTAGGCCTATTGTTCTCTTCTGTGTTAGGAAGGATACTAGGTGCTAGACAAGCTTTTAACAAGGTTTAAAATTTGAGAAATTTATTTGCATGAAATGCCCGCATTAAAGTCACTGTGTCTGAACGGATGTCTTTAAAAAACAATTTAGGTGCTAATGGAATTTAATGTTAAATGGTTCCCTTTCCAACTAGGGGGATGTTTGAGTTATCACACCTCTAAATTACTCCAAGCATTTGGAATTCTGGCATTAGGGCGTAAAAACCGTATGAAAATTAAATGGGGGTTGGGGGAGAGACTGGAAGGCGTTTAATGTCTACCGGATCTGCGCCTCCCAGGGATATCTAGATACTACCTCTTCCCTAAGCTTCACTTAAAAAAAAAAAAAAAGAAGAAGAGGAAAAGGAATGGGCGTGATGGCAGAAATCATAGTAATTCTTTTTGCAGGTTGTTGGCTGAAAAATAATGGGGTAGACACCCATCTGTGCCCCCTTCTCAAAACACACAGAACAGCCCTAAAGATTTAATAGTCTACTGGCCTCAGATAGAAATAAACTAAGCCCAACAGCCTGTGTGATTTTTAAAAAATGTTACAAATATTTTGTCATAATAACAGCTTATCAATGTTGAGGCAAACTTATTAGAAGCTACAGATCAATCCATCATTGTTAGGGAAAAAAAGCCCTTCTCAGCCTGGGCGACGCCAAATAATATTCATTAAGCTACTGCCCCCTTTCTCCCTATCACCGCCCCCCACCCCGGGCAAATGGACACCAGGCTGGAATGAGCTTTTAAAAAAATCAAACATAATTGCCATGTTCCTCCTTCCTTGAAATAGGACAATGCAAAATCTTAAAGTGGATCATAGTCTTTACGGAAGACCACAGTAACAACCCTACGCTCCTCCGCCCTCCCCTAAATAGGCATCCGCTGTGGAGTGGATTACAAGTCCAAGTTATTTGTTTACTATCATCAAGCCCTGCTTGTTTATGCTTTCCAGGAGAGAAGCCGTTCCAGTGTGAATTCGAAGGCTGTGACAGACGCTTTGCCAACAGCAGCGATCGGAAGAAGCACATGCACGTCCATACTTCGGATAAGCCCTATCTTTGTAAGATGTGTGACAAATCTTACACCCATCCCAGCTCCCTGAGGAAGCACATGAAGGTACTTGGTCAAGCTGGGGTATCCTGGGGAGACGATGGTCTCTTTTTCTCCCCTTTTAAATTTTGGAACCTAGCCTATGGGTTAGAGTCTGGGAATGGGGTGGTGTTGGTAGAGAAATTCCTACACTAATTGGAAGTGGGAAGAGGGGTGGGGTTGCAGCTTGGGCCTAGGCCTCCAGTACTCTGTGATCCGAGGAGCTCTTAGGAGCCGGATCTTCTGAAGGATCCTGCTCCCCTGGTTCGGCCCCACAGCAGCTGCACTCACACCTAGCCCCCTCTTGTCCTCCCCCCTTCCTTTTGTCTTTCAGGTCCATGAGTCCTCCCCACAGGGCTCGGAATCCTCCCCGGCCGCCAGCTCGGGCTATGAGTCCTCCACCCCACCCGGGCTAGTGTCCCCTAGCGCCGAGCCCCAGAGTACCACCAATCTGTCTCCGGCTGCTGCTGCTGCAGCGGCGGCAGCGGCAGCAGCGGCGGCGGCGGCCGCTGCGGTGTCCGCGGTGCACAGGAGCAGCGGGGCTGGAGGTGGCGGCGGAGGCGGCGGCAGCAGCGGGGGAGGCAGCGGGGGTGCCGGTGGCGGCGGTGGAGGGGGCGGTGGCAGCAGCAGCACCGGCGGGGGCGGTGGGACCGGCGGGGGTCACAGTGGCCTCTCCTCCAACTTCAACGAATGGTACGTCTAAAGGAGGGGCCAATCTCCTTCTCCCAACCCCCCCCCCCCAGTTTTCCCCGAGTCCAACCAGCCCTCATCCTCCACCCTTCTGCAGAGGAGGGGAAGAGAACAGTTAGTGATAGTGGATGTTTCAATTATTTTTATTCATACCAGCAAAAGGATTTAAAAAGTTAAAACAAAGGATCTAATCTCGAAGAGCAAAAACTTCCCTTCCAGAGTCTCTGAAACTAAAAAAACAGCAAGGACACCCAACAACAAAAACACCCAAACCAAACTCTCTTGCTTCCCCCTTCTTGCTCTTCTTCCACTCCCTCTTCCCGGTCTAGTTACTCGTTTCCTGACAAAACTGTGTACATAGTGGACTCCTCCTTCCTTCTCTGAGGTGGTAACGAAGTTTTAATGGATTCTTGGTGTATAGAAGTTTGTCCATTTGTAGAACGACGGTTGAGTTTCCTCCCCTCCCCCCTTTCTTGCCCAAAGTGATGGACTTTTCTTTTCTTTTTTATTTTTTAGTTCCCCGGTTTATTTTTAAGTAATGTGGAAGAAAATGGTTTATTTTGTATTGTGGTATTGAATATTGTGTTCCTTTTTATGAGGCAACTTGATTGTAATCTTCATGCAACTATAGACTGGAAGAAAAAACCGTGCCAAAGTCTCCATTCTGTTTTTCCAACACAATTCTATACAGCACACACACACTCACACAAACACACACCACCACCACCACCAACGCTTGTGAATGTATTTTTCTGTTAGCTGGGTTTACATGTGATGTTTTAGTGCTTTTGCAAGTTCAATTTGTTAGTTCCTGTACGGAAGATTGTGGGGAAAAATAAACGTTGTGCCGTTAGCTTTTTCCGTAATAACACCCTTCCTTCTGTAAATATCCATTACCATATTTATCCATTTGTAATTAAATTATGGTATTAACTTGCTACAGAGGAAACAATATTTATAAAGAATGTTTCTTAACTATAAATATGTACAATTGTGGGCATAAACTGTTTCAGAATTTTTATTTGAAGGTTTAAGTGGTTTCATCATTTCTTGTGATGTTTTAAGAGTAATGCATACAGAAATATAATAAAAATGTGTTGAAACTGCATGAACATACTCTTCTTTTATCAAGGGTTTTCTTGAAACAAGAAAGCGGCATCTAGGGCATGAAAGATATATTTCTCAATGTGTAAGATGACAGAGTTCATGTGTAGTAAGATATTTGTAGACTTAGACAACATTTCCTTAGGGAGATACTTTCTAAATTGCCTTCTATGCATAGTTAGTGCCTGAGAGTTAACTAATATTTTGGAAACTTCTGGGAGACCTAAAGTCAAAAACCTTCAGAATCTTTAATGGATTATAAGAGAGAAAATTTTTCAGCTATTTGGAATGAATTTAGAATATAACAAACCCTCCTTTTTTCCCTTTTCTCTTCTTCTCCCTGAAAAGTAAAATTAGTTAACTCATTTGTAAACTTACAGCCAAGTGGTAGCACTTTGATTTTGAACTTGGCTAACAGATTATTATTTAATGGTCTGAGTTTTCCAATAGGCATTCATTTTTTTCTTGATGTCTTAAGCAAAGAGCTGACAACATAAATCATTTTCAATAATTTTCATAATTTTGATTAGCATAGTTACCCCAAAGAGGAAATAATAAATGCAAGACTTTTAAATTCAATTTAGAAAATTAAACCATCAACTGTTGCTGTTGGGTAGGGGCACAATCCCCCCCCCAAAAGAACCAAAAACGTCCCCCATACAGAGAAGATTGTGTCAAGCAAACTAAAATAAAACAAAATTAAAGAAAAATAACTGGAATGGGGAACCTCTTTGTGACATCAGTAACTGGTTGGACTTTTATGGTGAGGATGCAAGCATGTAGAAATAGTTTTAAAGAGCTGTCAAACCATAAGAAGACAAGGTAATTCAAAATAGAGAAGGGGAAAGAAATGGGATGGTGAAAACACTGAGAGTCCGGGAACAATCAAGACATCTCTATCTTCTCGTGGAAATTTAAGACTCGTCTTAGCCCTGTTTCCACTCTTCTGTAGGTAGTAGAGACAGACTGAAAGGACTAGGCTGTGCCATCTATAGGGGCAGTAACAAGCAAAGCCTGATTTGCACAGAACCCCTAGCTCCCTGCGGGAGCTAAGCTGCTTTCCAACAAAACTTGTGCAAACCTCCTTTAAATCTCAGCCAACAACCGGAGCTATTTGTGGTGATGGTGCTTGCTTCGTCCAGGTCTCCAGTCTGTGCCCCCACTCTCTCAATTATTTTACCCTCGATGGCTGGAAAAAAATAGGCAAACGTAGGTAACTCAGCTCCAACAACTGCCACTGTTGCTTGCTTAGAATGGGGAGCTGCTACCTGCTCAGTTGACAACCCCGGACAAACATAAACCAGTTGTGAAGGGAGGAGGAGAGAGGATGAGGAGTGGGAGGAGAGTAAAAAGTCTAAGGGGGGGCTCCATCTCCAGGGACAAAGTTTGTGTCCATTTCAGAATGTGTGTGCTGGGTATGTATGTGTATATATCCCAAACGCTGGAATCTCTTCATTCTCAGCTGCCTTGTAGCTGTGAAACGCCAATTCCTAAAGTGATTAGACCACTATTAAAATACAATTGATAACCCATAATAATATTAAACAAAATTATTAAAAATAATTGGCATATGTTACTAAGTCTTAGGAGACTTTGCCAGAAATTACAAGTGTGGGGAGGAAAAGCCTCAGGTTTTTGCCATCATCCTTTCTCTCCCTCCTCTCCCCCCTCGGTATTCTGTTAGTGGTGGGGAGAAGGAAGAATGTGATGCAGTTAAGTGTTATTTATTACAGATTTGGTTTTTTAAAAAACAACGATTTCGGATAACGGTTTTAAGATGTCAACGGTTTTAAGATGTCAGCGGTTTTGAAACCTTAGGTCATTCTTAATGGAAGAAAGGAACTTCAGACAACTTTAGTCACGTCAAGGGTCTTAAGGATATTTTCTTCCAGTGAGCTGCAAGCTGGTGTGTGTGTGTGTGTGTGTCTTTATAATACATGTGTTTATAAGAATACAATAATCACCGATTTACTCTATTATTTTCAAGGTCTAAACTTAAAAGAAACGACTGTATTGAGTCCCCTTCCGAACTCAGGATGGTTTGGGCCCCATGTGGAAGAGGGAAATAAACTGTGGGGGGCGCGAGTGGGGTGGAAGAGGGGATTCTGTGGGTGGAGGAAGGATGTGAGAGAAAGAGAATGGGGGGGAGAGAAGGGAAGAACTCAGCCCATCTAAACGTCTGCCTCAGAATTAGGTGGGCCAACAGCGTTGAGGGCAGCAGGAACAGGGAGAGTTCTATGGGAGTGGAGCCTTGGGCCTCTTTGTACAGACCACTGTTACCTCTTGGCCAAAGCTTCTCAAGCACAAAGCCTTCCAGCTTCGCCTCAGTTTTGCTTCCCGTTCTTAAACAAAACAACACAGAGAACTTAGCGCTGGTTTTCGAAAGGCTATCCTTAGTCCTTTCTACTCTCCCTCTTAAGACGAAAATTCTTGGGGGTTAGGGAGACTTGTATTTCTTTTAAAACGGATATTTTAATTTCGAGTCCTTTAAAATAGCCATACACACAGGAGATGGTTCCAAATAGGAATGAACTGGATTGGCTGGGGAGGGCGTTTTGGGGGAGAACCCAACCTTGCCCCTGCGGAACTGAATTCTTTCTCGTCATTATTTTAGAGACCCAAATACAGCAAAGTGAAACAGGTCTTCCCAGGCTGGCTAACAAAGCTGCCTTTTCATTCATGGCCTGGGGGAAAGGGGAGACGACAGTAGACGAGAGAGTGGCTTTTCCTGCCCCCGCCCCCCACCCATCCCCAGGCTGACTGGCAATGAACTTGAACTTCAATTTGACTGCGCTAGCCCATAGCCTAACATAAAGCATCCTCTCTGCATTCCTCGCTCTCCTCACCAAAATAAAACCCCACAAACCTATCTTTCCTCCTGTCTTTACTAGGAAACAGATGGAGCGCTGCTTGGGATATGCTTTGTTATTATCAATACTATTACCATTAATAAAGAGAAGAAGAAAAATGATAACCGAAATTTATTTCCGATATCTTCCCGATTAACGATTTCCTGCAAATCACTGGACTCACGTTCTATACCCTTACGGGCATATAATACATGTTTGCATTTTGTGAGTGTTGAAGGGTATGATAAGAGGAAAGGTAGAGGGAGGGAGGGAAGGAGGGGAGGAGGTGGAAGCGAAAGGAAACAGGTCAGAGGAATTGGCTGATTCTCTGCTTGGAAGCCCAGAAGCCCCTACTCCGCTCCTTTCTATTATTTTCCGTCAATCGCCTCCCCACCCCCCACCCCCTTTTGTCTACCTTTCAGGCTGCTGTTTTCAGACTTCCCATGTTTTTATTGCCTGCAACAAACCAGGGGCAGATTCTGGGCAAGACCAGAAATGCCCCTGGCTATCCTGAGCTCTCTGCCTTTCTCACGTACTGGAAGAGTTGCGAGAAAGAGCCCTATTCTCTTTCTGACAAGCCAACAGAACTCGCGGCTGCCAGAAGGCTGAGGAAAATGCGGAGAGCTTCCACACTAACTCCTCTTGATCGCAAATACTCATACTCTTCCACACCCGGAGACCCACGGGAGCGTGCAGAAACATAGGCACACGCAAATATACAGTCACAGTCGTGAAAATGGAGTCACGAGAGCGAATTTCACATAAAAGAAGGAGGAGAAAGTCTCGTTATAACTACCTCATCACATCAAATATTTGAACCTTTTGATGTGTTGCTACCTAAACTGAGACAATAACTCGGTAAATTCCATTGAAAATCTGGTGCCCAGCTGCAGGATGGACACATAATAAATACTTGTTAATGAATTGCTTATAGTTTTTGATATCACTTTGACTCCAGCCTAAGCTGGATCCCATTTTCCCACGTGATAAAAGATAACTTCTGCAGACCACAGCGAATGGGTTTCTCTTTTTAACTGGATCCTATCATAACATTGTCCTGTAAAATGCCATCCTCTCCACTGACAAAAGACAAGGCAAGCACATTGTTTAACACGAAAAAAGAAATCCCAAACCTTCAAGTACTGAGCTACCCCCGCCATTCCACCCCACCCCTGCCACGACCGCTGCGCTGGTGTATAGTCATTTCAGACTGTGGCTGTGCATAAAATATGCTGCCCTTACTCTGTCTTTTCGTAGTGCTACAAATACTGGGGGTAGATTGGAGGGAGAGAGAAAGAAAACACTTGGCCATTTAAACGGAGTTTTACGAGAAGTTCCATAAAAAAAAAAATAAATAGGGCAGCCAGGGGCCGATATAACTCTTCCTGGTGTCATGGCCAAGGTTTCGAGGATTCTAGGGACCCGGCTTATCTTTACTCTTCCCGCGTCCCCAGCTGCCCTTTCTCCCCAGGTTCCCCCCAGGCTCTCCAGGAAAGGTCTGGCGGGTTCGCCCACAGCAATATGGATGAAGAAGACAACCGAAGCAACTGCTTCAGTGTACAACGGCACATCGGCATTGTCCAGCCTTGGAACTCAACACTTTCTTCTCTAAATCGAGCTAAATACAACACTACCCTTTGAAGTTTCTCTTTTTTTTTTCTTTTGGAGGCCTGAAGCCCTTTTCCTCCGAAATATGAAGATATGAGAAGTCAGTTCCGTTCATTTCCTCTGCCTTGCTGCCACTCCCCAAATCTGACGGTTTGTGCACAAACCCTTTGTAGTCTTCTGCAGCCCTTCCGTCTTATCTTCCCATTCCCATCTACAGATGAGAGGGTGAGGAAGGCTCAATCTTATATCTCAGAAGCTGAGACCCTGAGAAGAAAACGGAAATTAATAGATCTATCAGCATCTCCATCCCTACCCCTTCATGGGTGCCCAAGTCCCTCAGGGCTTTAAATGCTGATGTAGAGATTCCTCAAAAACAAAAAGTCCTTCGGGGGCCAGAGAAATGGTGTGGAGGGGAGCAATATAAGCATTGGGATGCTTATGAAAGGGCCTGTGGCAATGTGTAAGCTAGCAAAAGGGCCTGTGAGGGCATATGTCAGGGCCAGCATCTGCAGTGGAAACAGCTCGGGTTCCCTATGTCACTTTCATTTTAGCGCCTAGAGCTAGTTTGGGAATGAGAACCCCAGAACTACAAGCCTACTTCAGTCCCTCTCAGGAACCTTTGTATTGGGCAAGGGTCTTCTCAAAGCAGTGGAGACTGAACTTCTTCAGGGCTTAGTTCTCCCTCAGACCCTGGCCCATAAATCATCCAACTTTGAGGGGGGAGGGGCAAGTATTCTTCCTAGAATGGAGGCCTACCTTTCTTTTTCAGCAGAGACCCAGAACTTTTAAAAATATGTGGGGATTCTTTCCTCATAACAATGACAACAATCAGAACATTCCCTCCTCAAAGCTCTAATTCCTTTTGATCAGAGTTTAGGCTCCACAGGTTTGGAAACTGAACTGTTCCACTCTGCTCACTTCTCCAGGTCCTTCCTTAATCTTATTTAACAACAATATAACAACCTAGCATTACTGCTACTCTACTACTGGCATCTCCACCTTACATTTATATAATATTTTAAGGTTTACAAAGCACTTTCCTTAGAAGACCCTGGACATCTATTATCCTCAGGAAGCTGAGGCAGCATGACTCTAGATTTAAAGGACCTGTGTTCAAATTCCCATCCTAATACTTAACTACTAATGTGACCTTGGGGAAATCACTTCTCTTCTCTGTGCCTCAGTTTCCTCATCAATAAAGTGAAGGACTACATGGTCTCTGAGGTCCCTTCCAGCTCTGTATATATGATCATATGATCCTGTGAGGCTTGGAGAGGCTAGTCGACTTAGCCATAGATAGTAAAGGGTAAAACCAGAACAGGTATCCATGTTTTCTGAACCAGTGCAACTAAAGGTGAAAGAAGCTTCAACAAGGCACTCTACCCCTCTCTTTCCCCATCAAGTCTCTACATATTCCATTCCAGTCAACTGTGTGAATAAGCCTTTGCTCTCTTTCTATCATTCTGGAATTTCCTGAAATTTCCATTTCCCCCCTCATTTTTAGCTAGAGTTATTAGTTTGCCAGTACTGACTCCCCAAAAGTTTAGCTTGAGAAGATTATCAGGGAATTCTCTTCTATGTGAATCTACTTTATACAATTTAGACCTTTATTTTGGCCTCAGGTATAGGTCAGAGGCCTAGAAGCTATATTCTTCCCTAGCCTGGGTGGGTTACTTTCCTCTTTCGCATATGGGAGGGGTGCTGGGTTCTCTAGCCTTCTTTCCTCCTACCCCTAAACCAATCCTTACTCTTTTTTTTAACCCCTGATGGGGTGTTGTCTCTATACTTAGCCCCCTTTGCTTCCTGGGCTCTGAGTTCAACTCCCCCAAATCTGGGGTTCTCCTTTGATTCTGTACAACTCCCTATAGTAAATAGGTTTATTTAGGAGTTCTCCCCCTCACTCTTTAAAAAAATTGTTTACTTTTTCATCTAAGACTCAGAGTTGTTGGCTTTAAATATCTTGTATCTGCTAAAAGTTTTTGAGTATTTTGAAGCTAGTTGGGTAGAATGTCAACATTGCTCTTACCATCTCACATTTTTCTTTATTTCTTTCCTCTTCCCCTTCACCCCCTCGGTCCTGGTTAGCAGTTTCAATAACAGTTTTAATGAGAGCGATTGCTAGCTCTGCATTAGGTGGTGATACTTATGAAGATGATCTGACCTGTAGGGAGAGAGCGAAAGGTCAGCTGCATGCCGTGGCCAGATTTCTGCTCATTCCAGGCCCATGCTGCTCCGATATTGATCCGGGGAGAAAGATAAACATAAAAGCTAGATACTATGTCATGAATACTAATGAAAGTGGGGTTCGAATTTTAATTGGTGTTGACTTCCTTTTCCCAGTAAACATTTACTGCAAACTACCGTGGGGTCAATCTTTTCTCGCCTCCTTTTCTTCCCAAGCCCACCTCCCCATCACCAAGCAATCTCCTCCTCCACCTTATATATTCATTTGAAATACCCTGGCGAAAGAGGTCCGTGTCAACTTGATTTTTTTCTCCCTTCCCCTCCTAGGGTCTGTGTAACTTCGGAGAGCCCACCATCGCCTCAGTATATTTCACTACCACAGCTCCCAGCATGCCACCTTAGCTGCACACACTCATTCTGGCCATGCAGAAGATCCCATAAAATAAATAGTTTCAATGTGGCAGCCGGGATTCAACTTCACCATTTCCTCACATGCTTTGTTTAATCGGCTTCTTCTTGTCGTTTGGGCTTCAAATATCCTCCAGACGATTGCATCTTTTCTCTCTCTGCCCTGGACTAATGTCCGATCACCTCCAGACTGAAATATAAAGGACTTATTTTTGTTCGAAGGCATTCTAGTGTCTTAGCACTTGGGAGGCTACTGGGGCTTGGTTTGCAGACACCAGTCCATGACTATTTCAAAATCGCAATTAATTCACACGCTAGGTAGTTAAGCATTTAAGATTAATTTAGTCTTTACCTCTGTCTTCTAAGAAACACAGAAATATGAAACAAGAAGGGAAATAAATTTTCATGAAGACTTGTGCTTTTTACTTTTCTTTGTGCATAAGACTGTTTAGCTAATAACCAATTAATTTTTAACAAATAAAGTAATCCTAATGTTGAGGTTTCTCTTCAAATTGTATAAATGAACTGTAAATCCGGTAAATCGATTTGAGCCGGAACCAGTGTAAGGGGTGGGGGTAGAGTGGGAGTGTGGGAGAAGTATACGTGAGCCAGGTTCTTCTACAGACTACACAGAAATGTGTTGAAGCCGCAGGGGGGAAAATCAGTTGTGTTAGAATAATTTCCAATATTATTCGAATACATAAAAGGTTGGGCAAAATAAGCCCATAATTCACATCACTGCAAACAGATCCAAGCAGATAAGTCCCTTAAAGACCTCAGCTTCACTCACACTTTTCAGCCTAAACTTTTTTTTTATTCGCAGGATGATTTATTATGTAAG
Source organism: Trichosurus vulpecula (assembly GCF_011100635.1). Classification (NCBI taxonomy): domain Eukaryota; kingdom Metazoa; phylum Chordata; class Mammalia; order Diprotodontia; family Phalangeridae; genus Trichosurus; species Trichosurus vulpecula. Next base: position 372,616,384 of record NC_050576.1, read on the forward strand.
TAATTTTAGGGGATACAGTTTACAGCGTGAATTATTAGACTGAACACCTCTGGCTGACACTACAACGCCTTTTTTTTTTCTGCCTGCAGCTGTGAGTCACAACTCCATTTTCATACCAAACCACTGCACATTCCTTTACAATGTCTACTTCCTTCTAGCAGAGATCAAACATGCTTCAGTCAATGTATTTATTTTAAAATACAGGAAAATTAAAACTAAACACAGACCTACAAGAAAAACAAATGCATCATTTCTTCTCCTCATGAACCCCAGCTACCCCCATCTCTCGGCTACTAGCTGAACAACCCTCTGAAATGAAATCTTGGAACCCGAAACTTTCCATTACGATATTGAAACACGTAAGCTATGAATCCCTATGTCTTCATGTTTTGGATTCCTGTGATTTACTTTTAGATATTACTCTGAGGTTATAGCAACGAAAGAAGCCAACGAAGGGACTGAGGAAATAGCGGTAGTTAAATCGATGTCCTCAGCCTCCATATCCCCACTTTTCCATATTCCACCCTAATCCCATTTCTGTCTATTTAGTTACTTTATTAAGTCCTCCAGAACGTAACTCAAAGGGAGAGGGGGGAAAATTGGAGGAATTTGCCAAATGGAAGGCAAAATGATTCGCGACCTATCTCATTATTCCGAAACAAGACACTCTTTCCCAACCTTGCGGTTGCTTCCTCTGGGTGTGTTATATGTGTTTTCCTTCTGCCTCCTGATGAAGGTGAAAAGTTACAAGTTAGAGTCGCTGGTTCCACTTCTGAAACACTTAAAACCTGTAACTTGTAGGGTTTTTAAAGGCATTCCAGGATGACTAACTGCTTGATGTACTTCTACTTCTATATTACAGGGACCGTAGACTATATCTACCTCCCTTCTCTTGGATGTAATTTACTCTCACCCTTTCAAACGACACCATTTTTTTTAACGGAGGAGAAACTGTTGGGCTGTTTTTAATAAACTTTTGAAGCTTGCTCTTTTCCCCCTGATGTCTCTTGCCCGGAGGTGGACTCTGTCCTCACGTCTGGCGCTGCGTGCTCCAGTCTCAGTCACCAATTCTTCAGACACAACACTAGAGAGTGGCATTTAAATCACTTCGAGTAGTAGAGATGTTTTCAAACTTATTAACCTTTGTTACTTCACATACTTCTGGACTAAAAGAGAAATCAAAAGGAAAACCAAAAAGATAATCATTTCCCTGTGAAGGCAGACCAAGAAACCCGAGTGGGTCTGCATGCTTTTGAAAAAAAAATAGCCTTTTAAGACCATTTTAAATTATATGTTTCTGAGGGTCAAGGGTCAGAAAGATTTTTGTAATTTGGTTGATTAAAACTGTTGGTTCTAGATCCTGGAAGTAATGGATGAACAGTCCAGGGGTGATTTTACGGAGATGGGAGGTGGGGGGCGGGGAATCGTCCTGTATCACCTATGATCTATGTGGTTCTTTATTGCCTTTTCTTTAAGGAGAACCCAATCACAGTTTTCACTTTTAAAGTTTTTTTTTTCTTTTAGAAAAAAATCCTTTGAAATGAGTGGAAGTGTACAGCTTTCAACAAGTTTTCGTGTATTTCTAACAGAAGTTCAGAATCAAGAATTTTCAAACTCAAGTGCAAAACAAGGGATCAGATTACAGTCTGCCACAAAAATAGATTTCTTTTCTTATTGCGTTTTCCAATGATTCCGTTAGAGAGACTTCTTGTTTATTTGAACAATCTCTACACATGAAAGATCGAACATTTCCTCCTCAGTAAAGTTAACTAACTTCCAACATGGAAACTTGAACTTTTTTTTAAGTTTTGGAAGAAAGTCAAGGACTTTAATAAAAGCAACAGTAACATAATTTTATCAATCGACTCTACAGATTTGTTGTGTCCTTCCACTAATGTCCCTTACGTTCTTTTTTACACTGAAAAAATTTCATTGTGATTTGTTTTCTTGAATAAACTTGTACAGTTTTGAAAAACCAACTTTACTGTTTGCAATTTTGACTTTATATTACCGTTTTGGATCTTTTTTTTTTTTAAAAAAAAAGACATAGTGAATCCTTTGGAAACGTAAAAAAAGATATTGTCAATAAAAATATTTAAATTTTTAAAATCAGACGCCGACCCATCCTTCCCCAGCACAGAGAAGCCATAAGAGAAGATGTAATCAACCAGAGTGTTCAAATCAACTTTCCACCTCTTGAAATGTCTAAAAGATACATTTTAAGATGGTACTACTGCATTTTGTGGGTAAAGGCAAATTATTATCACTACTCTCCTTAGTTTCCATGATATTTGTGGTTTCTGTAAATGATTTACATGTCGTTTGTGTGATAACCCACAAATAAAAAATCGTCGGAAATAATGTAAGGTATCTTTTTTTTTTTAAAGTGTACTACTTGTTCCCGAACACAGACATATGCTGCCAGGTTTTGTTATAATTTGTTTAACTTCTTTTCCTAGGTCATTTGTGTGCACTTGCAGGCATTCAATCATTTCGCGTGGGAATCTAATAATCTTTCATTTCCAAAGCAAACATTGCAAAGTGGGGGACCACGAGGGTAGAAATCCAGTCCTGGATCTTTTGCCTGGCATATAAAGAAAGATGCAGCACTCAGACAGATGATGCTTTGAGTATCCTTTCTGCCCAAGTGGAACTCAGAGTTCAATTAGCGTTATAATTTGCAACTATGTTTTCTCCCAGGTTTGTGATCCAAGTGGCAACTCTTCCCTGCAATATGGTAACTGGCCTCCGAATAGCGGAAAAATCGCTTGTTGCTTTGCATCGAGCTTAATGCCTGTCCTTTCGAATGCGGGTGAAATCGAATAAAGTAAGTTCACGAAATCATTTTTAAGCAAGTCAATCTAATAAGAGCTTCCATTCCAGCTCTTAGGCAGCGTCGCTCCCTAACGCCTTGGCTCGGACTCTTGCTTTCGATTTGTTTGTTTAAGGCACTTCCCTAAAGAATAGAGATGCATGTGATGTTTAATTATATTTTGGAAGATCTTTTCTTTTGCAGTGAACACTTCACTACAACAAACTACTACCGAAAAATGTACCAAATTCGACCCAAATTCGGGACACGAATCACTTTTCCTAAAAAAGCTTTTATAAAAAAAGTCCTAATGTTTCCTAGCAGTCCCATGTTTCCGCAGAATATTTTGTTCAGGAATCGACTGCTTGAGCCCCTCACTGACAAACAAACAAAAAGTAACTATTCCCGTCTGCTCCCCCCTTCATTTATTATTATTTTTAGCTCGGAGATCATTACCTATCTGGTATATGTTCTGCTCAGCTCTTGATCTAGTTGGATTTTGGACATTGTGCCAAGAAGTGTATTTGAAGAAGATAAGTATGTACAATACAAATGCGTTTTGTTCGACCTGATGGATGCTATTTTTCTTTTAATAGGTTTGTAGCAAACTAACACAATAACACAATGTATTCCTTTTCAAGGTGCATTGTTGAAATAGGTCTATTAAGAGCGCGTTGAGCTATTTCTCGCTTCTATTGAACAGTCTGTTGCTCAAACACAACGGCCAACAAACGCCAGCTGCCTCAACAAAAGTAGAAACCTAACCCTTTTATGTAATGTTTTAACAGGAAGGGTAGCTCTGTTTAATTAAAAACATTGATGATTCAGTGAAACAATGGAAACTCAAGTTCAAGTGGTGCTCTATTGATTTAAGATGATTTTACTAGCAATGGGTATGATTCTCCTCGTCTCCCCCCACACACCTCCCTCTTTCTCTTGTGCTCAGGGGTTCCTTCTTGGGGCATTATTTGGGTGAATAGGAAAAGACAGAGATGGCTATTGCCTTAGAAACCTGATTAACGCAATTTTGCTGGAGGATAAGGTGTTTAATTTATAAGTGCACCCCATATTTTTTGTCAGTTTACTCGCTGTGGGGAAGCTTTGAAAGTGAAATCTGCGTTCTGGCATTTAAATGTCTTTGTTATTGTGTCAAGCAAGTTGTTGAAAACTACATGCGCGGAATACTAAGGTTTGGCAGCGACGGGAGGAAAGTTGTGTGTGTGTGTGTGTGTGTGTGTGTGTGTGTGTGTGTGTGTATCTCCTTCTTTCCTACCCGAGCCCTACAGCTCCTCCTTGGCTGCAGACATCGGATTCCTTGTTAGGTTTCAACTCTGGAAACGAAAAAGAAAGAAAGAAAGAATTCTTCCTTTCTAGCCATTCCTAAACAAATCTTGTCCCCTTTTCTCTTCTTTCGGGGCAACTGCTGATTCGCCTTTACCTGGGGTTTCTAGGGAGCCCTCAGATGTGCTCGGGCCGGCTGGCACATTGGGGCAGCCGGTTGCATCTCCTGCAGCGCACCGGGCCAGGCTTTACTCCCCTTGGGGACCACACGGGTGGGAGCGTCCCGCCGAGCCTCAGGACTAGAGATCAGGCTCAAAGGTGGGGGGGCGGCGTGACCCACCGCTTTGGGGTCAGAGTGGGCTTAGAGCAGGTGTTTGTCGTCTGCCTCCGAGGTTCCTTTCGGCCTCTCGCTTTAAGACCCCTATATCTTCACATCTCACTTCCACACGAGACCTCTGTCCCTGCAGCAACAACTCGGCTTCCAGAAGAGCTTCGATAGACCTTGACCCTACATCCTCTCTCTGCAGACTGACACCCTGGTTTCTAACCCTGGGGAGCCCAGAGTCACAAACAAATCCTTTAGCTTTCAGGGAAAGGGAAGGAAGACTGGCTTGAAATTAGGCTGCAAGTCTTCGGACCTAGAGTTTGGGGCAAGTGAAAGAGTCCGAGAGGAGCAGCCACCGACCCTCCAAAGAGCCCTGGACTTGGCCTCAATCACCGCCACGCGCCCCGCCACACCTTAATTAAGCCCCAGCTTTTCTACTTTTCAAACGTCAGCACCAAGCACCAGAAACGCGTCCACGCGTCCACAGGGGCACGCACACACAGACACCCTCTGAGCGCGTGTTCTGTGTGTCTCTGTAGGAAAGAGGCGGTGAACTGCGCTCACTCGATTTAGCAAAAGAGGATACTTTCCCACCTCTCCAGTACCCACCCAGGGGTTATTAATTTCCTTTGGGCGAAAGAAATGCTCCTCTTGAAGAAAACTAGGGGTGAGAAAGTTAAGGGAACGGCTTCAGCTTGCAGAGTCTAGACAGGGGTGGGGAACATGCGGTCTCGAAATCACATGTGGCTCTCTACGTCCTCAAGTGCGGCCCTTGGACCGATCAAAACACCGCACTTGAAGGACCGCACTTGAGGACTTAGAGGGCCACATGTGGCCTCGGGGCCGCAGGTTCCCCACCTCTGGTCTAGAATTACACCTTCCCTCGGCTTCAAAGGGGAGTTGCCAAGAATAAAGGGCGCCACCTGTGCTATCCCTTTTTTCTCCATCCTACTTCCCCCCCACACACCTTTTGCCTCTACTTCCATTTTCAGCTACTGCCTAACCTCTCAGATACAACAGGCCTCCTCCTAATTTGCCTCTCTAACCTCACTCCCTTAACCTACATTTTAATTGGGGGTGGGGGGGGGAGGGGCGCGGTTCCTTTTCGTCCTACGTCCTAAATACGTGCTCAAGCCTTGAGTGCAAAGAAGAGAATGAGCACGGTTTTCCTCTTCCTGCTCCCTAGAGGCAACTAGAGCTTCTCTCAGTGACCTTGAGCGTGGGATGCTTTTCCAGGAACCTTGCTGGGGCAATAAACTTTCTGTTTCCCAAACACTTCCCTTAGGACTTTAGTCTGTGGCTTGACACTATTCACTTAGTTCAAGTCTTAACTCCCAGGGGATAATGTTACAGACTCCAGGTAGTGAAAAGCTGCAGGTTCTTAAGAAAGTACTGGATTTGGAGAGAGATACTCCCAGATCTTCCCCCACCTGTGTGACCTTTTAATCAAGACAGATCCTCTCTGGGTTTCAGTTTCCTTGTCTGTAAAATTGTATTAGAATCTAGTCACGAAAAGAACTCTAAGGTCCCTTCCTCTCCAAGTCTATGATCTTTACTTATAGTGAGGACTCCATCTCAGCTTCCAACTTCTTGTTCCTTATTGCTTTGGAGATTGGTTATATAGTGAAGTCAGTCATATAGCGGAAGGCAGGGAACGGTAAAGGTGACTCTAGCTTTGTGCCTACAGGGTAAAGGGGAATTATTTAAGTTGTGCTGGGTATTTGAAGAGATTTTTCAGGTTTTAAAGAATATTGTAAAAGTATCAACAGAAACAAACAGCTAATATTTCCTGAGACTGGGAAGCTAGGTAAGTATCTAAACAAGGGAAGATGTCTGAGAAATAGAAATGCAGAGAGGGGAGGAGGAAATACTTCTTGTACCTGATGTGTTGGTATTGTTAGGTTTGATGGAAGATGGGATTTTAGTTTGCTTTTTGTCAAATTGTAACTGAGAAACTGCTCATTTAAAAATGATAGACAAGATACAATGCTAATGCTATGGTTGCTACTTCTACTGGGAAAGTAAGTCTTTTGGAGGAAAAATTATCTCAGGGAGTACTTTCCGTTGTTTTCCATTTCTTTTTTTCCCCTCTTTTTCATTAATCTATTCTTAGTCCACCCTAAAATACCAGGTCTATGGTTTTGCAGGAATTCATGAAGTTCAAATGGTCAGCAGTGTTATTAAAATGTTTCCTTTCAATAGATTTCCTTTTCTCTCTTCTCTCTTTTCCCCTTCCTCTTACCTCTTACCTCCTGTGTTCACTCAGCACTTTCTGCTTTCCCTATGACTTCTCCTGACCTCTAAGACCTTGAGATAATGGTCTCTCTATTGAAAAGGGCCTTAAGAGTCTCAAGTTTTGGATTTTATTTTTAAATCCAAACAGGCAAGTCTGAAAATACTATTTTTTATTCTCTTACCAATGGCATGTAAATTTTTTGTTGTTGTGGGTATGTGTGTGTTTTGCAGAACTTTTTTGCAATGTGGTGAAAGTAAGTGCAAGGTGTTACTTTAGTATGAAAATACAATAGAACTGGGAAATAAGGTAGTATTTTGGTTCCAGGATCTTACTTTGAAGTCCCCACCACCACCAAAAATGGACTCTTTGGATGAATTTTTTATGTTGTTTGGTGGCCAAAAAAAGAATGTGTGCATGCACGTGTGTGTGTGTGTGTGTGTGTGTGTGTGTGTGTGTGTGTGTGTGTATGAGAGAGAGAAAGAGAGAGAGAGAGAGGGAGAGAGAGAGAGAGTTATTTTTAGCTTTTTTGAAACATTGCCTGGACAGAAGGAGAATGTTAAAAGTAGGTTCAAGTTTTTAGTTCTTTAACCAAAAATTTTCAAAATATAGATGAACATATAAGTATAGATTTTGTAACTTGAGGAAATAATTAATTTTTAAAAGTTTAATGGCATTTTATTTTCCCCAGCCAAGAAAACTTTACAGTTTTACAATTTTACAAGGTTTTGAGTTCCAATTTTTTTTTCTCCTTTACTCCCTCCCCTCTCCTCTTCTGAAAATGGTAGGTAGTTTGATATAGTTTATACATGTGGTATCATGTAAAAATATTTCCATATTAGTCACAGTTGTGAAAGAAGAAGCAGATCAAAAGAGAAAAAAAAGCCGTAAGAAAGAATAAAGTAAGTGAAAAAATATGCTTTGATCTGTATTCGGAGTCCATGAGTTCTTTATCTGGATATGGATAACATTTTCCTTCTTGAGTCCTTTGTATTTGTCTTGGATCATTGTGTTGCTGAGAAGAGCTGAGTCATTCATCGTTGATTATCACATAATGTTGCTGATACTGTGTACAATGTTTTCCTGGTTCTGATCATTTCACTTTGCATCTGTTTGTACAAGTCTTTCCAGGATTTTCTGAAACCTGCCCATTCATCGTTTCTTTTTTTGTTGTTTGTTTGTTTTTTATTTTAAAATTTTTATTTGTAGTTTCCAATACTCAGTTCCACAAGTTTTTGAGTTCCAAATTTTCTACCCCTCTTTCTCCTCCTCCCCAAGATGGAATGGAATCTGATATATATTCTACGTATACCTTTGCATTAAACTTATTTACACAATAGTGAAGTTGTAAAGAAGAATTATGACCAATGTAATGAATCATGAGAAGAAGAAACAAAACCAAAAAAGAAGAGAAAAAAAAGAGAGAGCAAATAGTTTACCTCAATCTTCATTCAGACTCTGTAATTCTTTCTCTGGATGTAGATAGCTCTTTCCATCATGAGTCCTTTGGAGCTGTCTTTGAACCTTGTATTGCTCAGAAGAGCAAAGTCTATGAAAGTTAGTCACCACTGAAGCAATATGTCTGTGATTGTGTACAATGTTCTCCCGGTTCTGCTCCCCTCACTCATGTAAATCCAGGTTATTATGAAGTCTGTATGTTCCCCATTTCTTATAGCACAATATTATTCCAGTACATTCATATACCACAACTTGTTTAGTCATTCCCCAATTGATCATCATTTCTTATTGCACAATAGTATTGTATTATATTCATATTCCACAGCTTGTTCAGCTGGTCCTCAATTGATGGACATTCCCTCAATTTCCAATATTTTGCCATCATGAAAAGGGCTGCTGTAAATATTTTTGCATGTTTTTGCACTTTTCTCTTTCTTATGATCTCTTTGGGATTCAGACCTAGTAGTGTTATTGGTGGATCAAAGGATATCCACAGTTTTATAGCCTTTTGGGCATAGTTCCAAATTGCCATCCAGAATAGTTGGATCAGTTCACAGCTCCACCAACAGTGTATCAGCATCTCAGTTTTCCCATATCCTCTCCAACATTTATCATTTTCCTGTTTTGTCATATTAAGGGGTGAAGAGGTATCTCAGAGTGGTTTTAATTTGCATTTCTCTAATCAAAGGGACTTAAAACACTTCTTCATATGCCTATAGATAGCTTTGATTTCTTCATCTGAAAATTGCCTGTTCATATCTTTTGACTATTTGTCAATGGGGGCATGGCTTGTAGCCTTATAAATTTGACTCAGTTCTCTATATATTGGACAAATGAGGACTTTATCAGAAACACTTGCTGTAAAGTTTGTTTCCCAGCTTTCTGCTTTCCTTCTAATCTTGGTTGCACTGGTTTAGTTTGTATAAAAGCCTTTTAATTTAATATAATCAAAATTATCTATTTTACATTTAGTAATGCTCTCTCTTGTTCGGTCATGTATTTTTCCCCTCCCCATAGATCTGACAGGTAGACTATTCCTTGCTCTTCTAATTTGCTTATGGTGTCACCCTTAACATCTAAATCATGTACTCATTTTGACTTTATCTTTGTATGTGGTGTGAAATGTTGGTCTAGTTTGCGTCCTATTGTTTTCTAGTTTTCCCAGAAGTTTTTGGTTAAATAGTGAGTTCTTATCCCCAAAGCTGGGTGAAATAAAGAATTTAGTCATAAATTCATTCTACTTAGTAAAAGATTGCAAATTTGGGGATTCACTGTCACCATTTGGACCCTGTCAACTTGTCTGTATTGTAATTTCACTATTATCTGATGAGTACTTTGTTGCGCTCAATAAGAATCATTTTGCAATATTTGCAGTAAATTACCAGTGAACAAGCATTTATTAATTACCTTGTGGCAGGTACTGTCCAACATTCTGGGATTTTAAATGAAAGTTAAAAAAAATAGTCCCTGCCCAAAAAGAACTCAGATTCTAGTGAGGGACATAATATGTTAATAATTAGGCACATACAAGATACATAGAAAGTAGATGGGACAAGACAGCTAGGTGATACGTGAATAGAACACCAGCCCAGGAGTCAAATCCCACCTCAGACACTTGACACTTACTAGCTGTGTGACCTTGGGCAAGCCACTTAACCCCAATTGCCTTGCTTTCCCCCCCTCAAAAAAAAGAAAGTAGATGGGAAGTAATCTCAGGAGAGAAGGTGGCAGCATCTGTGGATTCTGGGGAAGGCCTCCTGCAAAGAGGAATAGAATAGAAGAAAGCCGGAGATACCAAGAGTTGGGTACAAAGAGTAAGAGTGTTCCACTGCTAAAGTGAAATGAGGAGAGAATGGCAGGGAAAATGTCTGAATGAAGTGACGAAAGATAAGAGAACAGAGGGAGCTCTCCAGCAATGACTTCGGGTTTTGTTTTTTTGTTTTTTAATTGCAAAACATTTTTTTTGGTAATGTATGAGATGAAGTCCTGAGCAGAGCAAGAAGGAGAAGAGAATGCTGTAAAAGGCTTGAGGAGAAATGAGGTTCAGAACAGCTGATGTGGAGAGTAGGATAGTGAATGGATTTGGGAAGAGTAGAATGATTTCCTTATTGTAGAAAGGACCTAGTTAAGATTAGTTGACATAAATTTGTAGAGGACAAAATCAGCATGGTTTTTTGATTTCTTTCAGCTCTATTCAACAGAACATGAATAGAAGAATGAGGTTTCAGGTTTACTGGGCATGATTGGTGGAAAGGAGAACAAGGCAAGGAAGAGATTTTAGAGTAGGAGATAGTACAAAGCTGAATTGGGTTTGAGATGGGGAAGGAAACTGAATATACCAGGTGGAGGGGTGATAGCTTGGGGAAAAAACTTCAGGGTAGAAGGACTGGAGGTCTCAGTGAGGATGAAAACAAGATTAGGGATTACAAGCCTAGGGAAAGATGGAATGATAACAGTTTATGATTAGGTAATGGGATGTCAAAACTCATGAACATGTTCCTAATACAGACACCAACCATCAAGTCAAGTGGCATTTATTCAACACCTGTTATGTGCCAGGCACTGTTAGATAAACAAATCAAATTCTGTTAGAACAGTCAGTGATAATACAGTTTATTAATTTGTTAAATGTTTTTATCCATCAACCAATTGCCAACAATTTTTCCAAGCAAACATTAAGACAAAATTTATTTTTTAAATGAAGAGTAGACATTTAGACTTCAGTTTTAAAATAATAGCTTTTACCATTCCCCAACAGATAAATGGTCAAAGGACATGAACAGTCAGTTTTCAAAGGAAGAAATAAAAACTGTGAACAACCATATGAAAAAGAATGATCTAAAGCACTAATAATCAGAGAAATGCAAATTAAAACTATTTTAAGATTCTACTTCATGCTCATCAGAGGAAAATGGCCATTGTTGGAGAGACTTCAGGAAAATAGGCACACTCATGCACTTTTGAGGTTTGAATTTGTCCAGTCATTCTGAAAAATAAAAAGCCTGAAGTTACTAAACTATTAGTAAATCATTTGACCAAACTGCACCAATGCTTGGCCAAAGTAGCTCAAAGTAAGTCTCTTCCCAAAAAGATCACAGAAAGAAGAAAAGGATCTATATGTAAATATTTCTAGCAGTTCTCTTTATGGAAGCCAAAAATTGGAAATCAAAGTGGTGCCTGCTTGTTGGGGAATGGCTAAACAAATAGTGGTATATGAATGTAATGGAATATTATTGTGCCAAAAGAAATGACAAAGTGGACAATTTCAGAGGAAACTGAGAAGACCTCTAAGACCCAATAAATCACACTACCTACTTCTTGGCAGAAATGTGATGCACTTAAAATCCAGATTGACATGCATATTTGGACGTGCCCAATGTTGGAATTTGTTTTTCTGGACTATTAAGAAGGTTTTGTTTTGTTTTGATTTTGTTTTATTTTTCTATTGGGGGCATAGGCAGTAGGAGGGAAAGATAGTAAATGTTTGTAAAAAATAAGACAAATACAATAACCAAGCTTGATGCTAATGAGATATGAGAAGGTACCTACCTTTGCAGAAGTGGCAGGCTATGAATGTGGACCACTGTAGACAGTGTCAGATTTTTTAGTGTATTGGTTAATCTTGCTAACCTAGTTTTTGGAGTTTTTAAAATTCTTGGTTGTAGAGGATGACAGGAAAAAATGAGAGAGGGTTATCAACTAAAAAATAATATTAAAAATTACAAGAGATAGTGCCTTCTTGATAACTGAAACCACCAAAAGTGGCAGGCTTGTGATGTTTCCCAAATGACTCACTTTCTCTTTCTGTCCAGGTATCTAATATTCCAGTGACAAAGTCACTTCTTTTTCTCCTTTGGTTGACCTTCACTCAAGTGCTCTCTGCCATTCTCTCAAATGCTACTCAAATGCCTCCTCTGATTCCCTGGATTTTCTCATATGAACAAACTGTCTATAATGTACAAAACTACATTTTACTTACTCTGTTTCTTTTGATTAATGTATACCTATCCAGTGCCATATTCTAGTCATGGACTTACCACATCACAGTCTCAGTGATATCTATGAAGGAAAAATTTGCCTCCTTGATGTCAGGATCTCTATTTCCTCTTGCTTATTGTCTAAATTTTGGCCATTTGAGAACATTTGAGACTATGGTTTGTTTTACATCATGCCCCTGAAATAGTGGGAAAATAAATTTCAAAGTGTTGAACGAAACTATATGTAGATTTCAAAGGATTCAGAGGAAGTATAGGTAGTGTGACAGACTAAAATTCTGGGGGGAAGTCTGCTCAAGAGGGATGGGAAATTATCAAGAACAAAATTCCAAAGACCCTAATAAAAACAATTGGAGCTGGAGATGTGAAAATGGAGGTCAGCAGAAAGGTTAGATCAGAAAAGGTAGATTTGAGAATCATCAGCCTACAGATGATAATTAAATCCATTGGAGCTGATAAGGTCACCAAATGAAGGTATGAAGTGAGAAAGAAGGCTCAGAACCAAGTCCTGTGGGGCACCTATGGTTAGAGAGTGTGACCAGGATGAGAATACAGCAAAGAAGGCTGAGGAGCAGTCAGATAGATAGGGGGCCAACAAGGAGAGAGTGGTGCCCCAAAAACCTAGAGAAAAGGGAATATTCAGAAGAGAATGATCAGTGTCAAACTGCAGGGGGGTCAAGAAGAATGAGGATTGGCAAAAGGTTATTGTATATGGCAAGTAACAGACTATTGGTCACTTTGGAGAGAGCAGTTTTGGTGGAACAATGAAGTTAGAAGTTGGACATAGGGGTTTCAGAAGAGAGTAAGAAGAAAGTGGAGGCGCCTCTCATAGATGGCTAATATAAAGGAGTTTAGCCACAAAAGGCAGAAAAGATGTAGGATGATAGTTGTCAGGGATAGAGGAGGATGGCAGAAATATAAGTATATTTGTAGGCAGCAAAGTCCCAATAGACAGGGAGAGATTAAAGATGGATAGAGTGAGGATGACAGAGAGAGAAATCTGTTGCATGAGATGGGATGGAAGGGGATCAATTGTGTATATAAAAAGGATTACCTTGGCAAGAAGCGCTACCACTTCGTGTGAGACAGGAGTGAAGGAGATAGTGACAGAAGGCTTCTGGGTGATATGAGATGAGGAAGGAGGGAGAAGACAGAGTTCATAGCAGGTAGATTCATTTTTTTGTACAAAAGACTTTCTCTGGCAAAATGGGTGGATGAGAACAATCTGAAGGCAGCTGAAGCAGGCATTACGTGGGACACCTATGGTTAGAGAGTATGACCAGGATGAGGATACAGCAAAAAAGGCTGAGGAGCAGTCAGATAGATAGGGGGCCAACAAGGAGAGAGCGGTGCCCCAAAAATCTTAGCACTTAGAGCTTGGTCAGATGTTGAAGACGCCAAAGTCATCTACTGCATCCTGTGCCATGGCCAGTCTTCCTGACTTTTGTCTTGCCAAAGGACTTTGATGACTCAGGGAGAGAGTGAGGCTGATGACTTTGCACAGCTCTGCCTCACTTAAATCCAATTCATGTGCAAGTCAAGACATCACCCCATGATGTCGCTGGTCCTCTTTGAAAAAAGGATGAACAACAACATTATTTCTCTCCTTTTTCAGATGGGAAACTGAGGCTTAGAGAGATGAAATGATTTGCCCAGAGTCACAAGTAAATGTCTGGAACCAAATTGGAATGTAGAGGTCTTGTCTCCAAATTTAGTGCTCTATCCACTGCCTAGTGGCCTCTGAGGATGAACATAAGAGCATGTCATGGTGCTGTAAAAACAGTGTAAAGTAGGGGCAGCTAGGTGGCACAGTGAATACAGCACTGGCCCTCCAGTCAGGAGGACCTGAGTTCAAATTCGGCCTCAGATACTTAATACTTACTAGCTGTGTGACCTTGAGCAAGTCACTTAACCCCAATTGCCTTGCCTTCCAAAAAAAGTAGTGTAAAGAAATTTCTTTTGTTGTAGCAAAGAACTGAACACAAAAGTGGTAATTGGGGAATGCCTGAAGAAATTATAGTATATGAATAGAATGAAATATTATTGTACCGTAAGAAAGGATGAAAGAGACAGTTTCATAGAAACCTGAGAAGACTCATGTGAAATGATACAGAGTGAAGTAAGCAGAACCAGAACAGTTTATACCTTCGCAGCATCATTGTAAATGTAACATATTGTCCCTTTAACATGCTGCCCTTTCATATGAAGTAGTTTGTTGCTGAACTAAAGAGTTACAGTTACTCCGACTCAACTTTTGAGACAGTTGCTTTTAAAACGTGACAACTGTAGTATGCTGAAAGATATGGACACCAAGATCTGATTGTGGAGACAGAGGTAATTTACCTAATTATAGATAGAAAATGAGAATTGGATCATTACCCATAAGTTACAGTGGGATACTTTGATGTTTGGCGTAGTTATTGCTGTTTGATTCTTTGTTTTTTGGTGGAAGAACTTTGCAAAGAAGAATGTGAATTCAGAAAAAGAAGTAGAAAGAGAGAGGAAAGTACAGCGTTCAGAAGAGCATCAGCTAAAGCTCGAAAATGTAAGTTGCTGCTGAGTCCAGGTGAGCAGAGGAACAGCTCAGAGGGGAAGAATCTGAGAAGTCACCGAACAGATCAGTCAGTTTGGCTTAGATGTTGTAGCTAGTGAGGTACAAGTCAGATATGGGGTGGATCAAATCTGCTTAGCACTGGAAGGATCCGGTCAGTACAGACACTAAGGTCATTAAGAAACTTTTCTGGACAGTTCCTGAAATAGAATGAAGACACTTTAAGTTTACAATTCCAGAGGTGTGAGGTACCCTCTTGTGCCTCCTTGGCGGGTTTCTATAAATGTATTCCCACTCTCCTCTACAGTTACTTGGAGAAAGAGTATGTTCCAGGTTTATGTGTGAATTGTGATACATGTATCATTTCTGTGTTTGCTTTGCTGTATACTCATACATGAGATGTCATTCTTTATTTTGCCTTATTGTTAAACAAATAGTTTCTAAAAGTGTCAACATTACGAGTGGCTGAATTGTTTAGAAGGAAATATATCAATGGGATCTTGAAAACTAGAGTGGTGGGTAGGGGCTATGCATTCCTGTTCAACAAGTTTATTCCTAGGATGTAACTACATGGTGGTCCTTTTATGGGAATCTTACGAGGGTGAAAACACATAGAATGAACAAGTGAGCCCAAGAAGGGAGTAGGTGTCCATATTCCCTGTGTGAAAGGTATGAGGCTCTACTATATGAGTGGTCACCCAACTCACCCAATACATTAAAAAAAATCAAGAGTTGTAAAAGAGTGCCTACCCTTTGATCAAGCAATACCACTACTAGGTCTGTATCCCAAAGGGATTATAAAGAAGCTGAAGGGGAAGGAAGGGGAGAAGGACCTATTCATATAAAAATATTTATAGTAGCTCTTTTGTGGTAGCAAAGAATTGGAAATTGAGATGTCCATCAATTGGGGAATGGCTGAACAAGTCGTAGTATATGATTGTAATGAAATACTATTGAGATATAAGAAATGACAAGCAGGATGATTTTAGAAAATCCTGGAAAGACTTATATGAACTGATGAAAAGTGAAGTGAGAAGAACCAGGAGAACATTGTACACAGCAACAGCAATATTGTATGATGATCAACTAACTGTGAGTGACTTAGCTAGTCTCAGCAACACACTGATTCTAGACAATTCCAATGGACTTACGAGTTCCAGAGAAAGAATTGATGAAGTCTGAATGCAGATCGAAATATACTATTTTTTTCTTGGTTTTTTGAGGTAGCTTTTTTTTGGGGGGGTCTGTGTTTTCTTTTATAACATGACTAATGTAGAAATATGTTTTGCATGGTTGCACATGTATAACATGTCAAATTGCTTACCATCTCAGAAAGGAGGGAGAGAATTTGAAACTCAAAATTAAAAAAAAGAATGTTAAAAATTGTTTTTACATGTATTTGGGGGAAAATAAAATATTATTTGAAAATGTCTTTGAAAGATTGAAGAACTCCGACCAATTTAGTGACTAATCACAATTCCACTGTACTGACTGTGGAGCATGATACCCACCTCCTCAAAATATAGAATAAAACATATAGTTTCCAACATGGCCAATGTGTAGATTTGTTTTGCTTGACTATAAATATTGGTTTACAAGAATTTTTTCTTTTTTTCTTTTTCATGTCAAAGCAGAGCAGAGAAATAATGTTGCCAAAGAAGAACAGAAAAGAATGTTTGCTTGCTTGCTTTCAAAAAACAAAAGGACAAATGAAAATCAGTCCAGGAGAAATCACAGATAAGCAGCTCAGTGCTGAAAATAAAAGTTGAATTTATTATAGATCTTTAAAAATAAGCTATAGCAGCTAGGTGGTGCAGTGAGTAGAGCACTGGCCCTGGAGTCAGGAGGACTTGAGTTCAAATCCAGCCTCAGACGCTTGACACACTTACTAGCTGTGTGACCTTGGGCAAGTCACTTAACCCCAATTGCCCTGCCTTCCCCCCTCCAAAAAAAATAAAGAAATGATTTAAAAAAGATTAAACAAAATAAGCTATAACATAATAGAGATTCATGGTTTCACAAATAATTTCTCCCTGTTCTATTCTACTTGGTATGTGGGAATGATAGGTATTTGGTAAGTTTAGAGTAAAACAGTAAATAAAATAAAATAAAATGTCTTTTAAAAAAGACTTGTAAAGTAATTGAAGGAATGTTAAGACTCATAATGAGCTGAGCAGGTGAAGGAAGTTAAGGACATCCAAAGGAGGTTTTTTTTTTTTTAGTTAAATTAGGATAATCAAGACTGGATGGGACTTGGGTAGATGGGACAATAACAGACAACAGCAAACAGGCAAAACTGCTCACTTCTTATTTTGTTTCTGGTTTTCATTGGTTTTTGCAAAGGAGAATGACTTTTGTACTAGAAATGGGAGAACCAAAAATGGCTAACATGGAATTGCTATCTAGAAGAAGTAAGGTGTTAGTGAGGAAGCCCTTAGCTGACCTTGATGAATGCAATCCCCTGGCCCAACGATTCCTGAAGCACCATCAGTAATATTGGAAAAATCTTGGAAAGAGGATGAGATCCTACAAGATGGGAAAGAAAAAAGAAAGAACAAAAATGGTAGGAGAACAGAGTCTGTAAATTATAGTCCAGTGAACTTGACTTTGATTCCCAGGAAGATTGCAAGACAGATTCATTAATGAAAATTACTAATCATAGTGAATATCTAGAAAGGGAAGTTGGGGTTAGAAAAAAAGCCACCTTATTTCCTTTTTTTTGACAGGGTAACTAAACTTGTATAAATTGGGGGGATGCTGTAGATATAGCCTACCTAGTTTTCAAAAGTGTATTATTTATCTGGATTTCAGCAAAGCATTTGATAAAGTAACTTATACCATTCTTTTAGAGAAGATAGAGAGATGTGGATGAGCTGATAATAAAATTAAGCCAATTGTGTGGATTCCTGACTGGTTGGATGGCTGGACTCAGAGTGGTTTGCCATGAAAATGGCAAAGGGACCCAAGTGGAACACCCCAGGGGTCTATATTTGGTGCTGTCCTGTTTAACACTTTTATCAGTGGCTTGGATAAAGGCATAGATGGCGTGCTTATAAAATTTGCAGATGATACAAAGCTAAATACCAGTTGGGATCCCAAAAGATCTTGACATGCTAGAAGATTGGGCTGATCCTGATAAAATGAAATTCCATAGGGATAAATATAAGCGTTACATGTATGTTTTTAAAAAATCAACCTCATAGGTACAGGACTGGCGAGGCATGGCTAGATTCTAATATGTCTAAAAAAGATCTAAGGTTTTTAGTGGACCTCATGGTCAACATGAGCTAATAATGTGATGTGACAGCTAAAAAAGCTACTATGGTCTTGGTTGTATTAGGGGCTTAATTAGCTTCCAGGTACAATAAGATTGTAGTATCTCTATACTATACCCTAGTCAGAATATATCTGGAATAGTGGATTCAGTTCTAGTATCACAGTTTAGGAAGGATATCTAGGTGATGCAGTGGATAGAACACTGGGCTTGGATTCAATCCTGAGTTCAAATCCAGCCACTTAGTAGTTGTGTGACCCTGGGCAAGTCACTTAACTTCTATCTACTTCAGTTTCTTTGTTTGTAAAATAGGGAATAGGTTGGGACAGGAACACATTATATTCCAGAGGCAAAGCAAAAAAAAATATCAAGAAAGCTAAGAGTTGAGATGTGGCAACTTTATGACAATCCATTTACCACAATCAGCAAGAATAAGGAAAGAGCCAAGCTGAACACAAAAAGTAAGAACCATTTCAGCTATAATTACAATAACTGAAATTTGATTAGCTCTGGAAATTTTGCAAAGTGCTTTATATAAATCATCCCATTTGATACTTACAAGACTGTTAGCTAAGGACATCAGATATTATCTCCAATTTGCAAATGAGAAAGGTTGCCTATTATCACATAGCTAGTAAGCCTAAGAGGAAGGACATGAAACTACGTCTTTCTGATTTCCTATCTAAAAGTTGCATAATCTAAAGGGATGTCTGGTCTCTTACAAGTTATTATGTAGCAAGAGGCATTTGGTTAAATCCTCTACATATCTGCAGTTGTTCAGATGGTAAATTTATGATCCAGCAGACTAAAATGTAATAAAGATATCAAATATTAGCTATTCTCACTAAATTCTCATATAGACAGCAGTAATCAACTTTCCCACTGATTTTTTTAATTTTTTAAATTTTAATTTTTAAGAATTTTCCTCTTTCCCCCCACTGATTTTTTAAAATGTCATACTGATGGTCTTTTTTAAAAAGTGACTACCTTCAATTTATAGTAACAACAAAATATTTAACAATAATTGAGTTTTGTTAGAATAAAACACCAAGAAATTGAATAAAACTCTAAGAACTAGAAAGCCAAAGTAACTCATTTTTCTACTGTTGAGAGAACAAAACCTTTCAATTGAAATTTCTAACCTTTCAATGAACATTTCAATGTCAAAATATTTGAGATGGGAGGCACATGGAGAAATAATTGCCATTGACTTTTAGATAGTTAAAAAATATGGCTGCTTTTGGCTTATAATAAATTTAACTTTAAAATGTGTATTAAATGTAGCAAATAATGCAGTGAAACTAACTTAGTTTACTTAGCTTTAATAATATATTTTGTTAATAGTCATTACTTTTTTAGACTGTTTAGATAAAATGAAAATAATATGTGAGCATACATATTGATTGACCTAAACAATACTGGGAACATCTTTAAAATATTATCTCATTTTTATGTGACATATTGTAGTTTACAAAGTAATTTACATGCATTATCTCCTCAGAAGAATCCTTTGAGTTCAGCAATGAAATTATTGTTGGCCTCTTTTTATAGGTGAAGAAACGCAGGTCTAGAGAAATTAAGTGATTTGCCTAAGATCATAGAGCTTGTAAATGGTAGAACGAGGACTGGAACTCAAGTCTTCTGAAACAGAATATAGTATTATTTTTAAAAATCTCTTTTAATATAATATGTTAAATAATACATATGTACATATATACATGTACATACATATACCCATACATACACACATATATACACATCTTTTAACATACATACATATGTACACATATACATCCATACATATATACGTATACATATACATGTGTGTGTATACATAGATAGTCATTTCTGAATATGAAACTCACTCTCAGCTTTCCCTCCATCTCTCCAAATTGAACCTTCCTTCCCTTAAAGAAAGACATAAAAGCACCTGATATAGTGACAATATCTTGACAATTCTGCCCTCATAGATGTTTGCCTTTGCCAAGACGAAGGAGGCAAGCTTTGTTATTTGCTGTCTGGGATTCAAATTGATTATTACAGTTACTCAGAATTTGACTTTTTTTCTTTAATTTATACTATTACAGTTGTAGCACATAGGTCTGGGGTCACTCCCAATCTCTGCTGTATAGCAGGAGAGGTCCCCAAAGCTCAGCTACTTCTCCCCTCAGGATTACTTCTAGTACTTGGGCATTAGGAGTAGTTTTCTAGTACTATCTCTTATAAGCCCCTAACATCCATCGCCAGCTATTATCTTCCTAATGCCAATTTGACCAGTTGCTCTCTCTTCAATATCAATCAAGGAACATAAATCAGCTTAACAAGGACAGAAGTACAAATGTATTCCACCCTACCCCCAAACTAGGGGCACACTCTTTCTTCTATAGATCTATTTAGTCTCTGGTAGAGCTGACTCAAACTGAAAGTGGTTGCTACAAAACATTCCTTCCAACATGTTTACTTCTGATTGTGGCACAACCAATGCTTGCTGGACACAGTACCCTGATTGTAAGGTTGATCCGTGGTGGGGCTGTGTCAAGTAGGTTCTTCCTCAGAGCTGATTCCCCACTGGTATGGTTGCTATGGCTTCTGACAGACTCTGCTATTGACTCTAATCACTGCCTTCTTTTCCTCTCAGATTATCTTTCACCTCATCTGTATATATCTTAAATGTACCTTGTTATTTATGTATTGTCTCCCCAACAGAATGTGTGTTTCTTGAATGCAAGGATTATTTTAACCTTTCTTCATATACCCATCACTTAGCACAGCCCCTGGGACATAGTAAGTGTCTAATAAATGCTAGTTGAATGACTGGCAGTTTCTGGACCTCTGGTCCCTCTTATCTGTCAAAATTTATCAGGTCAATCTCTGTATATGTTTATTTGTTCTTTCTTCCTTTGACAAGTTCAGATGAGAGTGAGACTCAATTGTCAGTCATTCTCTCATCTTCCCTTTTTTTCAGAAGTCTAGTTAAACATATTGATTATGTGAGATGATTTTCTCTTACCTTTCTTTCTTCTCCCCTCCCCAACTTGTGTATTCTTCTTCCCCTTCCTTTCCATTCTTCTTTTAAGATCAAGACATAATAAAACTTCTCCTAAGCCTTGTTGAATAGAGTCTCTCTCTCTGTCTCCTGATAATGATAGGGTTCAGATGGGACACATGTATCATCTTCCTATACAAGAATATAAGCAGTTTTTCCTTATTTAGTCCCTTATAATTATTTATTCATGTTTGGCTCTTAATTCCTGTATTTGTACTTCAAAGTTTCTATCCAACTCTGGTCTTTTCATCAGGAATGCTTCGATGTCCTCCATATCATTAAAGATCCATTTTTTTCTCTTTCAAGATTATACTTAATTTTTCTGGGTAAGTTATTCTTGTCCATTACCCTATATCTTTTGCCTTCTAGAATACTGTATTCCAATCTCTTCATTCCTTCATAGTGGTGATTGCTAAATCATATGCAATTCTAACTGGCTCCTCTGTACTTTGAACAGTTTCTGACTGCTTCCAGTACTTTTTCTTGGAACTGGAAGCCTGAGGTTTGAGTTATGCTCTTCCCAGGAGTTTCTATTTTAACTTTTCTTTCAGGAGCTGACTGCTGGACTCTTTCTATTTCCATTTTGCCCTCTGGTTCTAAAATATCTGGGCAGTTTTCTTTTAAGATTTCTTGAAATAGGATGTCTAAGGTCTTGTTTTGGACATGACTTTCAAGTGGTCCAATGGTTCTTACATTTTTTCTGCCCAATCTAATTTCCAGGTAAGTTGTTTTTGCTACAAGATACCTTATATTTTCTTATTTTTCTTCTTTTTTCCAGTTAGACTTTTGTGTCATGTTCTTTCAGAAAGCCAAAGAGAAGTTGGCACTTTCTGCAGTAATAACTCACGTTATAGTAGATTACAGATTTCAAAGCACTTTATTTACAATAACCCTGTGAAACACTAACTTCAAACATTCTTGTCCCCACTTTTACAGATAAGAAAACTGAGGCTTAGAGAGTTGAAGTCACTTACTCAAGTTTGTATAACTAATACTTGGTAGAGCTGGGACATGAACAAGCCTGCTAGACCAGTTTGCTGACTCCAAAACTCTCTGTTCTGTCTGCAAGATACTACTTCTGACACTGATATGTTGGATTTTCTATAATGATCTTTGAGAATCTATCAGTTGTTATTACATGTCTTTGGGCCAACGATCAACCTTTGTGATGATAGGGCCAAACATATACATTACTTCAGAAGGATTGATTATCTCAAAAATATTTATATATCTTAAACATTTAACATATAATATAGTTAATAGAAACTAAGCCAGAAAATATGAAATGTTCGTAGTTAGTATTGTGCAAGGAAAAAGTATCATGGTTCAGTATTTATAACAAGCTAATACGAAACTCTAAAGTAAATCAAACTGTGCTATGGAAAAAAAAATTTACCAGGTCAAAACCTGGCCCAATCTATTTCCAATCCACATTTATTTAAGTCTGGAATGCAATAGGCACAAGGAGACAAAAAGAAACAGTGGTGTAATACATTTACAGTCATGTGGTCACCCGAGTAGGGAGATGAGAGACAGACAGAGACACACAGACAGAGACACATAGAGAGACACAGATACAAAAAGAGACAGAGAAAAAGAGACATAGATACACAGAGAAACAGAAACAGAGTCATTCTCAACTCTTCATGTTTTAGCCTTTTGTACAAACACTCAGTCAGAATGCCCATGCCTGCTCTGAAGTGGAGAAAGCATCTGTCTCTCATGCATGTCTTGAAGCAAACAATGGGCAGAGCCTATTGTGCATGCTCTAAGGACAGGGCCCTCATTGTATATATTATTTTCCAAGTTCTATTTATTTCCTTCTGCATTAGTTCCTATAAACATTCCCATGGTTTATTTTTCCTGTGTTTTTTTTTTGGAGGGGGTAGGGCAGGGCAATTGGGGTTAAGTGACTTGCCCAAGGTGACATAGCTAGTAAGTGTGTCAAGTGTCTGAGGCCGGATTTGAACTCAGGTCCTCCTGACTCCAGGGCTGGTGCTCTACTCACTGTGCCACCTAGCTACCCCAATCTTCCCCTGTTTTTGTGGACTTCTCATATACAACATTTCTTCCAGCACGATAAGACTCTATTACATTAATATATCACAGTTTGCTTGGCATTCTTCAATCCGTGTACACCCACTTTGTTTCTAGTTCTTTGTTATTGCAAAAAGTGCTGCTGTGACTATTTTGGTTCATATGGGCACTTTCTTCCTCTGATCTCCTTGGAATATACTCTCAATAGTGGGGTCACTGAATCAAAAATTAGCAATGGTTTGGCGACCTTTCTCTTGTAATTTCAAAAAGTTTGGGGGAATAGTTTGATCAATTCACAGTTCCTTCAACAGTGTTTTAGCATTCCTGACTTCCCACAATACCGTCAACATTTACTGTTTCTGTTTCTTATTATCTTTTCCAATTAACTATGTATACAGTTGTATATAGTATATATAGTGAAACCTCAAAGTTTTTGAAAATTTTTATTTCCTTATTATTCCTGTTTTATAGTCTTTTCATATGGCTGTTGATAGTTTGCAATTCTTCTTTTGAAAACTGTTCATTCTCCTTGAATAGTTCTCTTTCAATGATGACACATTACTTTTCTAGAAATAATTATCAAAATAAATAACTAAAACGATTTAGCATCTTAAAAATGCTAAATATAAAGCTTCCTATAATTCTTTTTTAACCTCTTTCATGAAAATAATTGTATTTCTGACATTTTAAAATACTCTGGAATTTATAGTTAGTCCTTAGGTACCTGTCACAATATGGTCAACTGTCAAACAGTGAGTACAATTCTCTTGCATTTAAGGGGAATGAATTGTTGTCTTTTATTGCCCTGCTTATATGAGTCTATGGAGGAAGCTAGAGATGACCATATTGAGAAGCAAAGAAATGAAACATTATGACAAGGAAGGCAGTGGAATTTGGGGATCAGAGCCTAAGAACTACCAGGACACAAAGCGTTGTGTAATAGAAATTACATTGTTCCAAAATCAATTTTCTATTTCTATTCTAATTCTATTTCTATCTACAATTTCTATTCTCTATTCAAATCTCAGTTCTACTCCTTATCACCTACTTCAACCCTAAAATGAGGTGGTTTTACTAGATAACACCATCTCTTCTAACTTGTTTTAAAAACCAAATTAAATTTAAAAAATTTTTCAGCTCTGAATTCTCTCTCTCACTCTTGCCCCTCCTTACCCATTGAAGAGGCAAGAAATATGTGTATTAGCTACGTTACAAAAGGAAAAAAAGAAAGACAAATAAAGTACAGGAAAATATGCTACAGTCTGCATTGAGAGTTCTTAGTTCTCTCTCTGAAGGTGAATAACATTTTTTTCATGAATCCTCTGGAACTTTTGTGGATCATTTTATTGGTCAGAGTAGCTAAGTCTTTCACAGTTGATTTTTGTGGCAATATTGTTATTATTATGTTCTCTTGGTTTTGCTCACTTCACTTTGTATCACCTCATATAAGTCTTTCCAGGTTTTTCTGAAACCATCCACTTCATCATTTCTTACAAGACAATAGTATTTCATCATAATCACATGCCATATGTTCAGCCATTCTCCAATTGATGAGCATCCCCTCAGTTTCCATTTCTCTGCCACCACAAAAAGAGCTGCTATAAATATTCTGGAAGGTCTCTTCTCACTTTAAATACTATGAGACTATGTGGTAGATAAAATATTTTCAACTTTCTTCATAATTGAAATTAATTTGATCTGAACTTGAAGAGAGGAAGACACTAGCTTAAATCCTGTCATGAACACTTACTAGATGTATGGCTAAGCAAATCACTTAATATCTCAAGCCTTAGTTTAACTAATCTATAAAATGGGATAGTAATAGCACTTACTTCATGGGTTATTATTAGAATAAAGTAAAATAATGTATAAAAAGTACTTTGTAAACTTTAAATTGCTTTATTACTATTCTTCATTTCATGACCACAGAATCAAGTTTGCTTTGACAATCATGTAACCTAGAAGGATCCACGCTTTGTACCCCTCCCAACTTGAACTGGTAGGTTTGGGTCCTCAGAGGGGCAGATGTTAACTCAGGTGTTAGGAGTAAGCCTGTGGGTGCCCAGCTTCTTAACATTATGGCTCCAGAATCCCTCCCTTGTGCTTCCTCTTAACCATAAGCCAGTAGACAAACCGAAAGAGTTTTCCATATACAGATAGATAGATAGATAAGTAGACAGGTAAATAGGTAGGTAGGTAGAACATTTATTAAATAAGTACTATGTGTCAGGCAGAGGCAGCTAGGTGTTGCAGTAGATAGAGCACCAGGTCTAGAGTCAGGAAGACTCCTCTTTCTGAATTCAAATCTAGCCTCAGACACTCACTATTTTGTGTGAGCCTGGCAAAGTCACTTAACCCTTTTTCCCTGTTTCCTCATCTACAAAATGAACTGGAGGAGGAAATAGCAAACCACTCTACTATCTTTGCCAAGAAAAACCCAAGTGGGGTCACGAAGAGTCAGACACAACTGAAAATACAAGTGAACAAAATGCATCAGAAATTGTACTCAGTGCTGGTGATAGGAAAACAAAATAGTCTTTATATTCTCAAGTGGCTTACATTCTATTAGGAGAAGGCAAAACATAAGGGGGAATTATTTAGAAAGTAAGAAGTAAGCAAGAGGGGAGGAAGGCAAGAAGAAAGAGTGAAAACTCCTTGAGGGTAGGGACTGTCTTTTGCCTCTTTTTGTGTTCCTAGGATTGATGTTTCTGAGTCGGGGCAAGGAAGGCAGCTGGGGTAGAGGTAAAGCAGTATGGAGAGTTCGTTGGAAGCGGGGTGACCAAGATGTCTTCAGCTCCCTATAGTGGTTTCAGGCAGGGACTCACTTATCAGCAAATTGGACCCAAGGTAGAGTCATCTTTAGGTGAGTAAAGCAGTCAGTGGGAATTGAAGCAGAATGAAAGTTAACTTAAAGTGACACAAGAAGAGGACTGTATATGAAACTATGAATCTCTATTTCATGCCACTTGTTTTTTAAAACTATATAATGAGTTCCATATATTACTTTAAAAAATTAAAATATATAAATTAATTTATTTTTAGTTTTCAACATTCACTTCCATAAGATTTTGGGTTTTGAATTTTCTACCCCTCTCCCCTCCCCAAAATGGCATGCAAGCTGACATAGGCTCTACTTATGCATTCATATTAAACATTTTCACATTAGTCATGATGTAAAGAAGAATTAGAACTAATGAGAGGAACCATGAGTAAAAAGAAACAAAAGAAAGCAACAAGAGAAAAGGAGAGCAAATAGTATGCTCCCATCTGCATTTGGACTCCAAAGTTCTTTCTCTGGATGTGGATAGCATTTTTCGTCATGAGTCTTTTGCAGTTGTCTTAGATCCTTGCATTGCTGAGAAGAGCTAATTCTATTGCAGTCAGTCACCACACAATATGGCTGTTACTGTGTACAATGTCCTCCTGGTTCTGCTCATTTCAGTCAGCATCAGGTCATGTAAGTCTTTCCAGGTTTTTTTGAGGTCCGCTTGATCACCATTTCTTAAAGCACAATAGTATTCCATTACATTCATAGACTAAAACTTCTTCAGCTATTCCCCAATTGATGGACATGCCCTTAATTTCCTGTTCTTTGCCACCACAAAAAGAGCTGCCATAAATATTTTTGTACATGTGGATTCTTTTCCCTTTTTTATGATCTCTTTGAGATACAGACCTAGAAGTGGTATTGCTGGGTCAAAGGGTATGCCCAATTTTATGGCCCTTTGTGCATAGTTCCAAGTTGCTCTCCAGAATGGTTGGATCAGTTTACAACTCCACCAACAATGCATTTGTGTTCCAGTTTTCCCACATCTTCTCTAACATTTCTCATTTTTCTATTTTGTTGTGTTAGCCAATCTAATAGGTATGATGTGGTACCTCACAATTGTTTTGATTTGCATTTCTCTAATCAATAGTAATTTAGAGCATTTTTTCATATGACTATAGATAGCTTTAATTTCTTCCTCTGAAAATTGCTTGTTAATATCCTTTGACTATTTATCAATTGGGGAATGACTTTATTTTTGTAAATTTGACTCAGTACTCTATATATTTTAGAAATGATGCCTTTATCAGAAACACTGGTTATAAAAATTCTTTCCCAGTTTTATGCTTCTCTTTTAATCTTGGTTGCATTGGCTTTGTTTGTGCAAAACCTTTTCAATTTAATGTATTCAAAATCATCCATTTTGTATTTTGTAATGTTCTCTATCTCTTATTTGGTCATAAATTCTTTTCTTCTCCATAGATATGACAGGTAAACTATTGCCTGCTCTCCTAGTTTGCTTAGAATTTCAGTCTTTATATCTATATCACGTGCCCATTTTGACTTTATCTTAGTATAGGGTATAAGATGTTGGTCTATGCCTAGTATCTGCCATGCTATTTTCCAGTTTCCCCAGCAGTTTTTGTTAAATAATGAGTTCTTATCCTGGAAACTGGAATCTTTGGATTTCTCAAATAGCAGATTACTATAGTTGTTGACTGTTGTATCTTGTTAACCTAATCTATTCCACTGATCCACCATTCTGTTTCTTGGTCAGTACCAAGTAGTTTTGATGATTGCTAATTTATAATACAGTTTAAGATCTGGTACAGCTAAGGCCACCTTCCTTTGCATTTCTTTTCATTAATTCCCTTGATATTCTGGACCTTTTGTTCTTCCAGATGAATTTTATCATATATTACTTTAGATAAAATTTGTCTTCTTTTTTGCTCTTCTGAACTTTTGTTCTCTGTGCATTTGTAAAAAGTGTTAATGGCCCTTTTTTATTTTTTTGACACTACTATTGCTAACTTCCCTATCTCTCTCCCTCAGCATCTTCCATTAATTAAAAAACCAGAAAGGAAAAAATAACCTTTTAACAAATAATCACAGTCAAACAAAAATCAATCCACTTAGTAACATGTCCAAAAATGTATGTTTCTTTCTATCCTTTGAGTCCATCATTCCTGTGACAGGATGTGTGTAATATCCATCATTGTAGGCCCTCTGGAGACATGGTTGGTCATTGCGTTTATCAGAGTTTTTAGGGTTTTTTCCCAAAATCCTTTTCTTTTCCAATGTTTTTGTCCTTGTATAAGTTATTCTCTTAGTTCTGTTCACTTCACTCTGCATGACTTGATAAAATTTTCAGGTTTCTCTGCAATTGACTCTTTTGTCATTTCTTATGGGGCAATAGTATTTTATTACATTTGTGTATCAAAATTTGTTCATATACTCTGATTATCCCATTAGATTCTAGTTCTTCCCTCCCCCCCCCATATTTAATCTCCCTTTTAGGATTAGGAAATTTGTTTTGTTTTCAGCTATTCCTTCTCTGGTATTAGCCTCCCTTAACACAATCCCCAACCCTAGTCTCTTCTGGTTAATCTATCAAGTTTCACGTATTTCCACACCAAACTGTATGTTGGATTCTCCTTTGAACATTTCAGATAAGAGCAAGACTCTTTTGATGCACATTTCTCTCACTCCCTTCCACCATATTTGCATATACTCTTCTCACTCACCCCAATGATAAGAAATGGAAAATTATACCCCTTCTTCCTTATTTCTACATTACTATATTCCTTTTACTTTTTCTCATCTTTACCCTTTTCAGACTCTCAGAACAGAACCAATCCACCCCACCCCCAAGGTACTCAATTTTTCCTATTTAACTCCCTCCTTTTCTCATTATTCCTCTCTGAAGAAATTAAGGTTCCGAAGAGACAATTGTTTCTTCTCCTTTTTTAGAATGTTAGTGCTACATCAAAACACAGTTCTTTCAATTGCTCAAATAAATTTACCTTTCTGGCAAAGTAAGAGAACTACTTGACTCTAGTGTTTGATTTCAAAGTTCTTATTCACCTCTAGTCTTATCATCAGAAATTCTCAGAAGTCCTCTAATTTATTAAAAATCATTTTTCCCCATTAAGATTATACTGTTATTTTCAGGGTAAACTATTCTTGGTTGTAAGCTTATCTCCTTTACCTTTTGGAATACTGTATTCAAAGATCTCTCACTTATAATAGAACCTTCCAAGTTTCATGTGATCCTGACTATGGTTTCTTAGCACGTGAACTGCTTCTTTCTGGATGCTTATTAAATTTTTTTTTCTCCCATGTGACAGAATGTTCTTGATTTTGGCTTTGACATTAATGAAATGAAAATTTCCTTTGGGGTTTTCTTTATGGAGATGCTTAAGTGGATTCTTTTTATTTTCCCTTTTTGCTCTGGTGCTAGTAGATATGTGAAGTTTTCATTTATGATTTATTGAAATACAGTGTATATTTTTTAAATTATGGTTTTCAGGGAATCCAAGGATTCTTAAGTTCTCTCCTTGACTTGTTTTCAAGATCAGTAGTTTTTTATATCAGGTATCTTACATTTTCTTCTATTTTCCCACACTTTTCATTTTTTTCTAGTATTTCTTGCTGTCTCATGAAGTCATTTTCTTCTTTTGGATATTTTGATTTTGTTCTTGATGGAGCCAATTTTACTAATCCTAGGCTAAGGATTGCTGCCCTTGCTGAAAAGAATACTGGAACACTCCACCTGAAAAGAGCACCACAACACCCAGTCCAGGCAGAGGGTGGACCTGGTGAAGACTTTAGCTGCCCATCAAAGACAAAGTCATTTAGAAGAAACATCACACCCTGCAAAGAGTCAAGTGGTTCCAGTCTGGACAGCCATAGCCCTGGCTAAAATTGGTAGCTCAGCAGCAGAGTCCAGTGGCCAAGGGAGCTTCCTGGCCCAGCTCAGAAGCTGCTGGACCCATTGAAGCACCAAGTTAACCAGGCCCACCCTGCTAGCTTCCTAGCCCAGTGAGGACCCAATCCAGAAACAGATAAACCCTGCCAAGCAGAGATGCCAGATGCTTCTTTAATCAAGCTCTGGCTCTTTTGGGGAAATATATAAATAGCTAGCTACCTAAATAGAGGTTGGCCATGCAACAATACCACACCGATTCCAGCAAAAACCTAAAATTCATACCAGACCAAATAGTGATTAAGAAATCCAGTGAGAAAGTACAGTAAGGGTCTTATTCCACCCCAGAACTGGACAAAAAGTCAGCCAGCAGTTCAGCCTACTGGAAATAGGAAAGGGGTCCACAAGGAAAAAAAAACTGTACCAGCAGAAGTAAACAAGTTGATAACCTCCCACCAAGACCAGACAAGGGATAGAGAAACATCTATGTCACCTTGAGGAAGGAAGTAGGCTAGATCTAGCTTTCTTGAGTTTTAACAATTCTTCCTGGTTCAAAGTTATCTATCTTCAGTGAGGAAGCCCATCCTTACTTATGGTTTTCAGCCGGTTAGCTTCCCAAATTCCTGTTTAGTTCTTATGCAGATGAATAGCTGGGGTCCAAAGTTAGAAAACAGTCTGTACCCCAGGGGCAAGTTCATTGTCTCCATGAGTCTTTAAATATGCAATTGAGGTATTCAAGTCTAGGACTCTGGGCTAGGTGTTGAGAGCTATAGGCAGAGTGATTCCTTTACATCTGAAAGGACTTCCCCTCTACCTTTTAATGCCTCTGTCTTTTGCTCCCACCAACCTTCAGTTTAGCAAAAATCCAAGTGGCCACTTCCTTCCATCAAGAATGCTTTAATTCAATCATAACACTTGACCCATAACTCTTTTGATTTGGGATACCAACCCCAATCTGGCCCATAATTTGTCACTTTCATCTTAGTTTCTTTGCTCACTTCTAGTCCTTGATGGAAAGACCAGTGTAAGTCAACTTGTCCTTTGTCATCAGCCTAGTTTTCTATTTTTATCTTTCTGATGGTATGGACAACTTAATCAGCTTCTGTTGCTTTTTGGGTTTTTTTTTTCGAGGGCAAGGACTTTTTCTTATTTTTTTTCCACTGCCTTGGATACACTAGGTAAAACATTGCTATTTTTAAGAGTTACTAGTTTTCATCAGATTAAACATGACAAATAAGTACCCAAGGTACTTATTTACTTTTATTTAAGTGGAAATCGCGGAACTAGGTTACAAATAAGAAACTGTAGCTATTTGGTGACGTTTGATTCATTATATCAAACTTTAAAATAGATGTTGAAGCCATTTCTCAAATTTTAAGCTGTAATCTTTTTTAGCTTCCCAACCCCATGTAGAGTCTAACATAGTAAACAAAAATGATATCCTGCGTAATTGTTTATGTGTATCTTTGCACATTTTTAGGTATTAGGCTAGAGTACTGATCTTCAAAGTGGGGTTCACACAATAGATCACTGAAATGTGGGAAGAAAATGTTAGGACTTCTATTTGTATTTATTTTTTATTAAAAGAAAAGAAATTAGGGTAGCTAGATGGCGCAGTGAGTAGAGCAACGGCCCTGGAGTCAAGAGGACCTGAGTTCAAATCCAGCCTCAGACACTCGACACATGTACTAGCTGTGTGACCTTGGGCAAGTCACTTAACCCCAATTGCCCTGCCTTCTCCCCCCGCCCCCCAAAAAAGAAATTAAAATTAGATAATGTAATGGAGTTCTGGTGCATGTGTAGGCCACATTAGTTTGCTAAGATGTGGAGAACACAATAGGTAGGGGCTCAAACTGATGGCAGAGATACTTCTACAAATATCTCAGGGTACCTTGGAGTGATAAAGTCAGCCTTGCTCTTGGGAGAGAAGACTAGAATTAATCATGTTACATTAAAATTTCATATACGTATTTACACTAGTTCAACATGATGGTCCTCTGTTGCTGGTGGATCACTTGAGTGCTACAGTTCTGGGCTGCAGTAGGCCTAAAGCCAATCGTCAATTAGGCCCATGAGTGGCTGCTGCACTTCCAGCCTGAAGAAGATAAGGAGAAGCAGTCTCTAAAATATTAACACTGACTTGAGGGAGCACTACAAGATAGAGGTTTTAACTATGACATCCTCATTTGTTCTTTTGCTTTCAGCATACTATGGTGTATTACAATATATGTGGCCTGGTTAAGTGGATTTACAAATTATGTTATTTGATTATTTTATTTTAACTAAACTTACCCTCAAAAAATGGACAAGTGGTTTAAAAAATTGATGGTAGAAAAAACTTGGGGTTGAAGATAATACTAATCATTCCAGCACGAGTAAACAAGAAGATGGCAGAGTTAAACAAGAAGATGGCAGAGTTAACACTTCTACTCCAGTATGATGAGCTCTTTGTCGGTCATTTTATAAGACAAAAGTAATGATGGTTTAATCAGGTCACCCTCAAAATTTGAAATTACCAAGATTATTTGAAATAGGGATTTACATCTTGCTATCATTAATGATCAACCCCATTCTAAAGGTATGTTGTACCTAGGGGTGTTAAGCTAATGACACCACAATTAGCAAGACATTTAAAAACTAAGCTTGTGTTGACAAAGTTTTCATCTACAAAAAAAACTTTTCATCTTTATGATTAAAAAAATTTAAAAAACATGTTTTACATTTAAAAATCTTCCAAATGAAAAGTTACTTTGGATCTTAAGCCTATTTGTTTAAAATCTCTCTCTCTCTCTCTCTCTCTCTCTTTCTCTCTCTCTCTCTCTCTCTCTCTCTCTCTCTCTCTCTCTCTCTCTCTCTCTCTCTCTCTCTGTGCTAGATGGTGTAGCAGTAGATAGAGCACTGGGCTTAGACTCAGAAAGACTCATCTTCCTGACTTCAAATCCAGCCTCAGACACTTACTAACTGTGTGACCCTGGGTAAGTCACTTAACCCTGTTTGCCTCAGATCCTCATTTGTAAAATGAACCCAAGAAGGAAATGACAAACCACTCCAGTATCTTTGCAAAGAAAACCCCAAAAAGGGGTCACAAAGAGTCAGACACAAGTGAAAACAAGTAAACAACAACAAAATGCAAACACACTGACTTTTGATTTATTTGTAAGAACTAACACCAATGAAGATTTTTTAAAGCATTTATTAAGTGCCTACTGTATGTGACAGGCACTGTGCTAAGCACTTCACAAACATTATCTCATGTGCTCCTCACAATAATCCCGTAAGACAGATGCTACATCTCCATTTTACAGGAGAGGAAACTGAGGCAGTCAACGATCGACTTGCCCAGGGTCACAGAGCTAATAAGTGTCTAAGGCTGGAATTGTATTCAGGTATTCCTAATTCAAGGTTCTGCCCTCTATCTACTGTAACACTACTGTAGATGGAAATTTCCTCATTGAATTTCAACAACAACAAAAAAAACCCTTTGCATAATTAGTGTGTGGGATTTAAAATTGAGTATCAGGATTTAGTGAGCTCAGCCAACAATATACTTCTTCCGTTGCTGATGTTTTTCAATTGTTTCCAACCCTTCATGATCCCATTTGAGATTTTCTTGACAGAGGTGCTGGAGTGGTTTGCCATTTCCTTCTCCAGCTCATTTTACGGATGAAGAAACTGAGGCACACAAGGTTAAGTGACTTGCCCAGGGTCACATAGCTAGTCATGCCTGAGGCTGGATTTGAACTCAGGTCTTCCTAATTCCAGGCCCAGTGTTCCATCCACAGTGTCACCTACCTGCCCCAATTCTTCCATATGGATAGATCTATCTTTGTAAAGTATCTTTTCCAGCTGTCATTGCCATTAGAACTAAGTATAAAATAAGCTAAATTTAGAACTTGAGCTTTGAAAGGCTAAACCACAAAGTGTTAGACAAAGATTTCCAAAAGTAATGAAGCGTATTCAATTACATTATGATTGATCAAAAAGGATTAAAATTACATTGTGATGATTATAACATTAATTTTATCAATAATAATATTTTAGTGAAAGTAAAATGCTTTTTATAGCATGAATAAATAAGATAAAATAATTTTAAATATTGTTATTCTCATCCTTTAAAATTTTCTATTTTTATGAATATATAATATACATAATATAATAACACAGTAACGTGTTATGTAATTTATAAATGAATAAATGTGCATATACTGGGGTTGCATGCTCAAACATTTTACTAATAATGTTACATGATGAAAAAGTTTGGAGATCGCTTCTGTGGACCCCTGGATGGACCATTGGATGTGTAGTCAAGAGAGATTTACATTCAGAACACTACCCTGGACACTTTTTTGTTGAGCTTCAGTTTTGCTATTTTTTAAAAATGGAGATGATCATATCTACAATATTTAGATGCTTGCCCCTTGGAAGGAAAGAAAGCTATGGCAGATCTGGACGGAATACTAAAAAGCAGAGACATCACCTTACTGACAAAGGTCTGTATAGTCAGAGCTATGGTTTTTCCAGTAGCAACGTATGGCTGGGAGAGTTGGACTATAAGGAAAGCCGAACACCGTAGAATCAATGCTTTTGAATTGTGGTGCTGGAGAAGACTTTTGAGAGTTCATTGGACAGCAAGAAGATCAAATCAGTCAATACTTAAAGAAATTAATTCAGACTATTCACTGGAAGGTCAAATACTGAAGATGGAGTTTAAATACATTGCCCACATAATGGGAATATAGGACTCATTGGAAAAGCGCCTGATCTAGGGAAAGATTCAAAGCATAAAGAAAATGGGATGGCAGCAAGTGAGATGGATACAGAAACAATGAATATGCACTTGGAAAGACTTTAAGAGATAGTGGAAGATAGAAAGTCCTAGTGTGCTATGGTCCATGGGGTCACGAAGAGTTGGACAGGACTGGAGGATTGAACAGCAGTATTTGCCCCCACAGAGTTGTCGTGAGTATAGAATGCGATATGTATAAGGTGTTTAAAGTAAATGTCAGTGATTAATCAGTCAGCAAGTATTTATTAAGCGCCTACTATATTCCAGCACTGTGGGATTCAATACAAAAGCAAGATACTGTCTGTCCTTAAAGAGGTTTCATCTTACTAGAGGAATATTAAAGGAAGAACTACGTGGCATAGAAATATATTGTTTACTTAGACATTGTGACAAAACACTACGAAAAAGAGAAAATAGATATAATGACTCCTTCAACTGGGTAGCTTTCTGAGTCAGCTCTAGGCTGATTGGTAACCCATAACCCTAGTGGGGTCCCTGGGTTTCATGAGCTGTTGCTGTCTTTCAGAAGACAAGTATAAGTGAGTTTTCTTTAAATGCTCACAGTCACAAAAGGTTTCCAAGGTACTTTTCTAAGGAGTAGTAGTAATGATAAAAATAACACCAACTGTTCACGTTTCTATAATGCCATAATTCTATGAGGTTTACAAAGCACTCTTCTCATGAGAACTGTGGGAGGTCCATAAGGTATTTCTATTTCCATTTTATATATGAAGAAACTAAGGACTGGAAAAGTGAAGTGATTTTCCCATGATCACCCAAATATGATGTGAACTTGCTAGGTGTTTGTTCATATCAAATCGTATCAAATTCCCGATTTAGATAAATTTGGCTGTCCCCTATGCCTAGAGCACTCTGTTCCCTCATGGTTGAGGTGTCCTGGTTTTCTGCAAGGTTCAGTTCAAAGTTCATAATCTGCAGGAAGACTTTCCCAGTTCTCCTAGCTGCTGGTACCTTTTGTTTTAGATTACTTGTATGATTGTTAATGTATTTAGCTATTTGCACATCGTCTCCCCCATTAGAATACGAGCACCTTGAGGGCAGGGACCATCTTTGCTTTTCTTTATTTCACCAATACCTGACACATAGTGAATGCTTATAAACACTTGTTGTTTGTTTGATATAACTTTGACAGAGAGAGTAATCAGTCTTTGTGTATGGAAGGAATCCTTTGTATCTCTGACCATACCAGCGCAGCACCATAAACATAATAGGTTGTTTAAGCATAGTGAATGGCTCACAAAATATTTACTGACTTTCTAGTCAAGAGACCTGAGTTAGAATCTTGACTCTAACACCTCCTGGCTATGTGATCATGGGTAAATCTCAGTTTCTATGAGTGTAAAATAGAGATAGGCACCTAGGTAGCTCAGTGGATAGAGTTCCAGGCCTGGAGTCAAGAAGACTCATCTTCCTGAGTTCAAATCTGGCTTCAGACACTTACTAGCTGTGTGACCCTGGGCGAGTCATTTAACTCTGTTTGCCTCAGTTTTCTCACCTAGAAAATGAGTGGAGGAAGAAATGGCAAGCCACTTTAGTATCTTTACCAAGAAAAGCTCAAATGCGGTCATGAAGAGTCGGACATGATTGAAACAACTGGATGACAACAACAGAAAATAGCATTTTCACTGTCTACCACATGGGATTCTTGTCAGGAGACCATCTGGAAACCTTAAAGCAGCATAGAAATGTGATTTCTTAATATTAAATATTAATTAGGGAAAATCTTTCTTGAAAATGATGACAAAATGATAACTGATCTTTTTGAATATTTGAGCTAACTTGTTTATCGGAAGTATTTGTCCTACTAATGAATTGTTGATGAATTTGTGAATTGATTCAACCATTGTGGAGAATCATTTGGAACTATGCCCCAAACCGTGCATACCCTTTGATCCAGGAATACCACTGCTAAGTCTATATCCCAAAGACATAGAAAAGGCGGGCGGTGGGGAGGACCTATTTGGAGAAAAATATTTATAGAAGCTTTCTGTGGTGGCTAAGAATTGGAAACCAAAGGGATGCCCATAAATGGCTAAACAAGCTGTGGTATATGATTGTAATGGAATCCAATCCATTGGAAATGGATTGTGCTATAGGAAATGAGAATCAGGATGATTTCAGAAAAACCTGGGAAGATTTATATGAACTGATGCATAGTGAGGTGCTATAGGAAATGAGAATCAGGATGATTTCAGAAAAACCTGGGAAGATTTATATGAACTGATGCATAGTGAGGTGAACAGAATCAGGAGAACGTGGTACACAACAACAGCAATATTGTTCGATGAAGAACTGTGAATGACTTAGCTATTCTCAGCAATACAATTATCTAAGACAATTCCTAATGAGGAAATAATGGTGAAGCATACTATCTGCTCCAGCAAAAGAACTGATACTGATTGAACACAGACTGAAGCATGCTATTTTTCACTTTCTTTCTTTCTTTCTTTTTTTTTCTTTTATTCGAATCTTCTTATACAAAACGACTAATATGGAAATGTTTTACATAATTCAAAAATGCAATTGGGAAACATTTTAAAATAAATAAAAATTCAGCAAGATGTAAAAAAGAAGTATTTGTTGTGAAGGTTTTTTTTTTTTTAAGATCCAGAAGATACTGATACACAAATCTTGGATAAATCCTTCTCCCTCCCAATCCAATTAACTATTAGGATAAGCACAGAGGCCCCAGGTCCACCATTAAATCTCTACTGCGTAGTTTCAGTCCTGCTTGCAAGTGAACAGATGTTATAGTTCATCAGAATTTTCCTATCTTCCAAAATAGGCAGCTTTTTACTACCCACCTGTTCTGTTTTTCTGTTTCCTTTTTAGAGATCTTTCCAGGGAGAGATAAATAGATTACTTCTGCCTCCTCCACCCTCTAAACACAGACACACACAGACACATAGACACACAGTCACACACACACACACACACACACACACACACACACACACACACACGGACTCCACACTCCCAAAAGAGAACATGACTGATGTCTGCTTTTGTGTCTCCTAGGAGGGCTTGGAATGTCATCCCAGACACTCAAGAGTAAGGGCGGGGAGAAGGAGAAGTAAGGGTAAGAAGTTTTGTCTTCTCTTTTAACCAAGAATGCATCATTACAAAAGTGGCCCAGAGAGAGTAACCTGAGTTCATGAAAGAGCAAGAGAGTTCAGAGGGCAGCTTGCCCCTCACACCTGTAAGTTATTAATGACCTTTGAAGTGAGTGTTGATGGGGGTACTTGTACATTTGAGCTGCTTCATATGTATGTATACTTGGTACAGTGAGAGAGCTGCTTGACTTCTGGAGCCTTCAAATATCTTCAAGCTGAATCAAAGATCAAACAGCAAAATCCATGACTTGGGGATATCATGTGGCTCTGTAACATCCGGAAGGACCTGGAGTGTAGGAACCAATGCACAAATAATGGGGCTTTACTAACTTGAGAGGTATAACTCTACTTTCATACTCTATTTTCTTAAGGCTTTGAAACATGACAAAATGAAAAATCTTACAGATGAAATAAAAAACACATATTTTTCATTAAAAGGGTTCTAATCAGTAGATAAGAGGACAAACTAACTTATTTTCTTCTAAATAGTTGCTAGATAATCATGTGATGAAAGTGTTTACCTAAGGCAGTGAACCCTTGAGTCAAAGACCTTGTCTTGCCCTGTTTTGGTGTGAATACGTATGCTGTTTTTACTTAACAGATACTAATTATTATGAAGCCAATTTTCCCTCTTGCTTAAGGTGAGAGGGTTCACATAGATGTATTCTTATAGGAACACTACATACATTTACACAAAGGTGTGAAATATGTGTCTATGTTTGATACTCATTTTGTTGGTCTTATATAAAAACTATACTTCTCTCTCCCTCCCCCCATTAGCATTTATATTCATATAACTTTTAACTATTTTTCAAAGTTTATCACTTGAAATGTCCTCTAACCAATGATAAATCTTGTTCTAAGGTTAATTTAATGTTTTATTGTAATGGTATCAAGAGATGATCCTAAAGAATTTGGCAGAAAATTATACTTAATGTGATTAAATATATATAAATATATATAAATAATAAATATATATAAATTGTTATCTTGATTTCATTCTGGAGAGCTATTTTGGATAAGATTGTCCATTGAATATTTTAGTTAAAGACCATTTATTTGAACTTGAAGGTTAAATTCAGCTAATCATTATTCTAATTCTGATAAATAAATGCTTTCAGTGACCTCAAACTTCTCCGTGAAACATCCTATTGTTTTAACAACAATATTCCTCTGAAAATCTTTCTGTTGGTAATCATGGGATACTGTGATCTCTGAAGAATCAAAATTGCAGGTCACTAAACGGTCATTGAGAAATGGTGGGCATAAGTAGGCTGCAGTATATTATGAATGATAAATTAGGAACACAGAGTAGGATAAAAAAATATCATCAAAGAGCTATATCACTGGAAAAGAAGTGGCCTACTTATATAGCCAGAGTGAGAGATTGCACATATGTGTTTCCTTGGTATCCACATAAAGCCAAGAGGTCAAGAGAAAGGTTCCCAGTAGGTTGGAAGGAACCCCTGTTGAGGAATTTACTGGAGGACATGGTTGAGAGCCACACAGGGTGAAAAGGTGTGGATGGGTTTTGATGTGCATTTTTGAGAGGAACTCCCACATGGATAAGACCAGAGTCTATTGTCACCTCTGCACATGACTCCCATAGCATATATTTCTTCTAGTATGGACCTCTCTTCTGAGTTCCAGTCCCCACATTTTAAATTTCTTGAAATATTTTCCCACCATCTAGTCCAAACTTTTCCTATATCTTGAATTTTGTCTATAATGTTTCCATAGAATAGCTATCCAGCTAATCTTTGAAGATTTTAAGTAACTTTCTTCCTCCTAAGGCAGCTTTTCCATTTTTGGATAGCTAAAATTAATAAGAAACTTTTCCTTATGTTGAACAGCAAGCCTCCTCTAGAAATCACATCTCTAAGCTCTAGAGATCATCTGGACTAATTGGTAGGAATTCAGGGCAGCTAAATACTCTTTCATCATGTCCCTGGGAACATGTGATCATCCTTAGAGCAGACTCACTTTTTCCTTCCAGAGATGGAGAGACTGAGGCTCAGAGGAGTTAATAATTCTCCCAATATCAATCAGGTAGTAAGTGACAGAGCCAAGCTTTGGATCCAAACCCACATCCAAACCAGTGCTCTTTCTATATCCTCACACTGCTTGCCTACTCACTTATCCTGAATTTCAGTTCCGTGTTAACTTTTCTTGGTTGTTCTGTCTTTTGCAGTCTGAAGATCATTCTTCTTAATACAGGAAATGAAAAGGAATAAATAGACTATTCTGATCCTAGAAGAATTTATCTATTAGCCCTTAGGTTATTCTGTCTCCCTCAAGGAGTTTAGTATCTTGTTCATAGACTTCCTCTCTGTCTCAATTAATACTTAAAGTATTAATATTTGGGGACTTCAATATACATGATATCTCAAACATACTGGCTTCCAGAGTGAATGTAAATAGTAACTATTTCTCTTTTGGCCAGCAACCCTAGGGGCCATCCCCTCACTCGCTTCTTAAAGAGGCCTATTCATTGAATGGGCACAGCTCTATTCAAAGTGAGAAGCTGGAAAGACCTTAGCTTAAAAGGGCCAAAGTCTCCCGCTGCATCCTGGGCCATCTCCAGTTGTCCTGATTGCTATCTGGCCACTGGACCCAGATGATGCTGGAGGAAAAAGTGAGGCTGGTGACCTTGCACAGCCCTCCCTCACTCAAATCAGAGTTAATTTCAAGTCATGTCATCATCTCCTTGATGTCATGGTCTTCTTCGAGAATAAAGGACAAACCACACTCAACACCTTCACTCTAATTCAGTCACTCAGAAAGATGTCTATACCACGGATCTTGTCATTACCTACAAGTTTTCACAACTCCAGGATTCAGAATCCTGAAATTTCTCTATCTCACCATAGCCTCCCATCCTTCCATTTCTTCCTGTGTCTCACCCTACATAAATTATTTTTTGGATTCACCATAACTTCTAGTTATGACACTCCTCTCCATTTTCTGAACCCCATCACTTTTGCTCTGGTATTACTCTTCTTTATTTTTAATTAATTGGTGAAAAAATTAGCCACTTTAAATTTATGCTGTTTTCTTCCATCAAATACCTTCCCTTCTTGCCCTTGACCAATTTTCTTTTCCAAACCCCGGGTCTCCAACTCCTGACTTTTTCCATTCCCACTCATATGCTGCTGAATGCTAGTTGGAAGAAGCAGCTCAACCACCCTATCTCAGTCCATTGCAAATTTATGGTTTCTATTCTCAGCTGAGATCTCACCACTGTGTGGAGATACTCCTCTTTGATTGCTTCTTTATTATATTTTTCACTGTGTATCTCCTTAAACCTCAATCACTACCTATTTTCTTCCTACATTCAACAAAGAACTTTACCTCATATCAGAAAAATCATCTGTATGAACTCGCTCTCTCCCAAATTCTACATTCAGATCCCCTAAAGACTGTCACTTATTCTCTGTTCCTTTGCTCCAGTCTCTGAGGAAAAAATGGCCCCTTGTTACCAAACCAATCCCTGTACTTGTGCCATTGATTAAATCCCCTATCATTTCCTCCAGGAGACTGCCCTTTAATTACCTCTTCTCCACCTCTAATCTTCAATCACTATCCTT
Organism: Trichosurus vulpecula; assembly: GCF_011100635.1. Classification (NCBI taxonomy): domain Eukaryota; kingdom Metazoa; phylum Chordata; class Mammalia; order Diprotodontia; family Phalangeridae; genus Trichosurus; species Trichosurus vulpecula. Next base: position 372,657,595 of record NC_050576.1, read on the forward strand.
AGATTCCCTTGGATCATCATCCATGCCCATCCCCTTATCTAGGAGAACATGGTCTTGGGCACTCTTCTCTCTCCATCTCCTTTACCTTGGTTCTCTGGTCAGCTCCTGTGGGTTCTATTATCCTTATGCAGATTATGCCCTAGATCTATATATTTAGGACTGTTTTTTTTCTCAAGTTACACCCTGCTGTCACTAAATGCTTGTTGGATATTTCCCACTAGATGTCTTGTAGGTATCTCAAAATTAATATGTGTAAAACAAAACTCATTATCTTTCCTTCCAAATCTACACCTCTTCCCAATGTTGTCCCTGTTTCTGTCAAAGTTGCCACTATTCACACTTTCAGTTGCTCAGGTCTGTAGTTTCAGAGTCAACAACAACTTTTCATTTTCCCTCACTTCACGAATCCAATTAGTTGCTATGTCCAGTCAATTTTACCTCCATAACATCTCTCACATCTGTTTTCTCTATACAAATAGCCACTACTCTAATTTAGGTCCTCATTATCTTTGGCCTGGATTACTGTAACAGTTTCCTGATTGGTCTCCTTGAGCTCACTCTCTCTATAATCCACCTTCCACACAACTGCCATATTGATTTTTTTAACATTTAGTTTTTATTTTATTTTTCTCAATTTCATGTAAACAAAATTTTTAACATTCATTTTTTAAAAATTTGAGTTCCAAATTCTCTCCTTCCCTCTTCTTCACCCTCCTTGAGAAGGCAAGCAATTTGATGTAGATTATACATGTGCAGATGTGCAAAACATTCTACATTACATTAGTCATGTTGCAAAAGAAAACACAAACAAAAAGAACCCCAAGAATAATAAAGTAAAAAAGTATGCTTCAGTCTGCATTCAGACTCTGTCAGTTCTTTCTCTGGAGGTGAATAGCATTTTTCATCATAAATCCTTTGGAATTGTCTTGGCTCATTGTATTACTGAGAATAGCTAAGTCATTCATATTGTATGGTATCGCTGTTACCAGATATCATGTTCTCCTGGTTCTGCCCACTTCACTTTGCATCAATTTATGTAAGTCTTCCCAGGTTTTTCTGATAGCAACCTTCTATTATTGCACAATAGTATTCTATTACAATCATGTACCACAACTTTTTCAGCCATTCCTCAATTGATGGGCATCTCCTCAATTTCCAATTCTTTGCCATCACATGTAAATTCTTTCCCTTTGTCTTTGATCTCTTTGGGATACAGATCTAGTAGTGGTATTGCTGGGTCAAAGAGTATGAACAGTTTTATAGTCCTTTGGACATAGTTCCAAATTACTCTCCAGAATGATTGGATCAGTTCACAACTCCACCAACAGTGTTTTAGTGTCTCTATTTTTTCACATCCCTTCCAACATTCATCATTTTCCTTTTCTGTAATATTAGCCAATCTGGTATGTGTAAAGTAGTACCTCAGAGTTGTTTTAATTTGCATTTCTCTATTCAATAGGTATTTAGAACATTTCTTCATATAACCATGAGATACTTTGGTTTCCTTTTCTGAAAACTGCTTGTTCATATCTTTTGACCAGTTATCAATTGGGAAATGACTCGTACTCTTTTCTTCCCCTTTTTTTTGGAGGGGGGAAGGCAGGGCAATTGGGGTTAAGTGACTTGCCCAAGGTCATACAGCTAGTAAGTATGTCAAGAGTCTGAGGCAGGATTTGAACTCAGGTCCTCCTGACTCCAGGGTCAGTGCTCTACTCACTGCGCCCCTAGCTGACCCAACTCACACTTTTATAAACATGACAGTTCTTTGTATTTTTTGAGAAATGAGGCCTTTATCAGAGAAACTTAGTGTAAAATCTCCCCCAGTTTTCTGCTTTCCTTATAATCTTGGCTGCATTGGCTTTGTTTGGGCAAAATTTAATTTAAATTTAATATAATCAAAATTATCCATTTTACATCCCATAATGATCTCTATATCTTGTTTGGTCATAAATTCTTTCCTTATCCATAAATCTGGCAAGTAAAATATTCTATGTTCCTCTAATATGCCTATAATATCACCTCTTATGTCTAAATCAGGTACCCATTTTGACATTATCTCAATATACGGTGTATGTTGGTCTATAACTAGTTTCTGCCAAACTGTTTTCTTGTTTTCCCAGCAATTTTCATCAAATGGTGATTTCTTGTCCCAAGATCTTGGACCTCCGGGTTTGTCAAACACTAGATTACTATGATCATTTACTACTGTGTATTATGTACCCAATCTATTCCATTGACCCATTACTCTATTTCTTAGTCAGCACCAGATTGTTTTGATGATTACTGCCTTATAACATAGCTTTAGATCTGGTACAGCTAAGCCAACTTCCTTCATATTTTTTTTTCATTGATTCCCTTGAAATTCTTGATCTTTTGTTCTTCTAGATGAATTTTCTTCTTATTTTTTCTAGCTCTATAAAATGATTTTTTGGTACTCTGATTGGTATGGCACTGAATAAATGAATTAATTTAGGTAGAATTATCATTTCTATTATATTGGCTTGGCCTACCCATGAGCAATTAATATTTCTCCAATTTTTAAAATCTAATTTTATTTGTGTGAAAAATATTTTGTAATTCTGTTTATCTAGTTCCTGAGTTTATCTCGGCAGGTAGACTCCCCAGTATTTTGTATTGTGTGCAATTATTTTAAATGGAATTTATCTATCTCTTTCTGCTGGACTTTGTTGGTAATATATAGAAATGCTAATGAATTTATGTGAGTTTATTTTATATCCTGAAACTCTGCTGAAGTTGTTAATTATTTCAGCTAGTTTTTTGGTTGATTCTCTAAGACTCTCTAACATTATATTGTCTGAAAAAGAGTGGTGATTTTGTTTCCTTTTGCCTATTCTAATTCCTTCAATTTTTTTCTTATCTTATTGTGATAACTAGCATTTCTAGAACAATGTTGAGTAATAGTGGTGATATTATTGTTATCTTTGCTTCATTCCTTATCCTATTGGGAAGGTTTCTAGCTTATCTCAATTACAGAGAATGCTTGCTGATGGTTTTAAATAGATACTATTTATCATTTTAAGGAAAGTTCCATTTATTCTGGTGCTTTCTAGTGTTTTTAATAGGAATGAGTGTTGTATTTTGTTAAAAGTTTTTTTCTATACCTCTTGAAATAACCATGATTTTTGTTGATTTTGTTATTGATTGTTAGGGGTCCTTGACCAGCAAGTTGCCCTATCTCAGTACACAATGATGAGGCGGGAGCCAAAGCTGGATATAACTCTGATTTATTGGCAGACATTATCCAGTTTTATAGGGGTTTGCACTACATGAGCAGAAGCAGGTGTTCAAGGGGTAAAGGGATGAGAGCATCGGAAGATCAATATCTGGTGGGAAGAATCTGGATTGTTGTAAACTATGTTTCCTACAAGCATATGGGAAAAACTAGGGCTCTGGTAAGGTAGTTTCCAAAGGAGTATGGGAACAGAAGGGGAGTGCTGTTCTACAGTATCTAAAGAGGCATGGGAAGGCTCGGGCAGTACTGGTATCAGTACTGTATGAGCTACGTGAGGCACAGGGCAGGATGCCCTTGTAAAGTATCCAAGAAGTTCCCATTAATTAAAGCATGTTTGTGTTAGGCACTGGTTCAAGAGCATTCAGTAATGGCCAACTGGGTTCCTCCTACTGGGCTTGTGAGCCCTTGGTGGATGGACTCTGCCTGCATGAGAAAGGATGGCTATCAGAGCAGGAGGGGGGTGCTGTAAGGGGGGCTGCTAGGGCGCCTACCGTTCCAACTCCTACTAAGCCTGTCTGGTATTACCCAGGAAACAGGCCAAGTGCTAGGGTCCGAGCAGCCCCAGGGTCGGCACTAACTCCCTACAATTGATATGATAAATTATGCTGATAGTTTTCCTAATACTGAACCAGCCCTGCATTCCTGGTATAAACCCTACCTAATCATAGTGTATTATCTTTGTGATGAATTGCTATAATCTTCTGGCTAGTATTTTAAGATTTTTGCATCAATATTCATTAGGGAAATTGACCTATAGTTTTCTTTCTCTGTTTTTGCCCTTCCTCATTTAAGTATTGCATCATATTTGTGTCATAAATGAAATTTGGTGAGACTCCTTCTCTGCCTATTTTCCCAAATAGTTTATATAGTACTGAAATTAATTGTTCTTTTAAAGTCTGGTGGAATTTATTTATGAATCTGTCTGGTTCTTGGTTTTTTTTCCTTGGGGAGCTCATTCATGCCTTGTTCAATTTCTTTTTCTTGTTCTTTGATCCACTCATTCTTCAAGATTAATTATTTAGTTTTTAATTAATTTTAATCTATGTTTCCATGGCCCTTTATTGAATGCAATTTTTATTGCATTATAATCTTATAAGGATATATTTAATATTTCTGCTTTTCTGCATTTGGTTGTGAGATTTTTATGCTCTGATATATGATCGATTTTTGTGAGGGTGCCATGTACAGCTGAGAAAATGGTAGGATTCTTTCTATTTCCATTCAATTTCCTCCAGAGGTCTATCATTTTTAACTTTTCTAAAATTCTATTTATCTCCTTAACTTCTTTCTTGTTTATTTTTTGGTTAGATGTATCTAGTTCCAAGAGGGAGAAAGTTGAGGTCCCCCACTAGTATAGTTTTACTGTCTATGTCCTCCTGTAACTCATTTAACTTTTCCTTTAAGACTTTGGATGCTATGCCATTTGGTGCATATCCTTAGTATTTATATTACTTCCTTGTCTATGGTATCTTTTGGCAAAATTTAGTTTCCTTGCTTATCTCTTTTAATTAGGTCTATTTTTGCTTTGTTCATGATAGCTACCTCAACTTTTTTTTTTAGCCTCAGCTGAAGCATAATAGAATTTGCTCCAGCCCCTTAATTTTACTCTGTGTGTATCTCTCTGTTTCGTGTGTTTCTTGTAAGCAATATATCATTGGACTCTTGTTTTTAATCCATTTTGCTATTTGTTTCCAACGGTTATGATAACTGTGTACTTCCCTCTATCCATTCCCCCCTCCCATTAATCTTTTTTTCTCTCTCTCTCTTTTTGCTGCATCCCTCCTCAAAGTCTGTTTTTGTTCTAACCACTATCTCCTTTAATCCACTCTTCCTTCTATCACCCCCATTTCTCTTATTTCATTCCCTTCCTACTTCCCTGTAAGACAGATTTCTATACTGAACTGAATGTGTAATTTATTCTCTCTTTGAGCCAATTCCAATGAAAGTAAGGTTCAAGTGTTGCCCACCACTCTCCCATCTTCCCCTTTATTGTAAAAGCTCTTCCTTTCACACTTTTTTTATGTGAGATAATTTTTTCTTTTCTTCTTCTCCCTTCCCCTTATCCCAGTGCATACCTCTTTCTCACCTCTTAATTTTATTTTTTTGAAATCATCACATTATAGGTAACTCATACTAATGACCTCCATCTATGTATGCTGCACTAATAATGAAAAAGTTCTTAGTGGTTACAATGATCATCTTCCCATATAGGAATGTAAACATTTTAATCTTACTGATTCCCCTAAGATTTTTTTCATATTTACCTTTTTATGCTTCTCTTGAATCTGGTATTTGAAAGTCAAATTTTCTATTCAGCTCTGGTCTTTTCATCAGAAACTCTTGAAAATCCTCTATTTTATTAAATACCAATTTTTTTTTCCCCTGAAGGATTATATTCAGTTTTGCTGAATAGGTTATTCTTGGTTGTAGCCCTATCTCTTTTGCCCTTATAGAATATCATATTCCAAGCTCTCCTCTTTCTTAAGGTGGAATCTTCTAAATCTTGTGTGATCCAGACTGTGGCTCCTTGGTATTTGAATTGATTCTTTCTGTCTGCTTGCAATATTTTCTCCTTGACCTAAGAGCTCTGGAATTTGGCTACAATATTCCTGGGTGTCTTCATTTTGAAATCTCTTTCAGAAAGTGATGAGTAGACTCTGGTTCTAGGATACTGGAATAGTTTTCCTTGATAGTTTTTTGAAAGATGATGTCTAGGCTCTTTTTTTTTTAATCATGGCTTTCAGGTAGTCCTATACTTCTTAAATGATCTCTCCTGGCTCTCTTTTCTAGGTCAGTTATTTTTCCAATGAGATAGTTCACATTTTCTTCTATTTTGTCATTCTTGTAATTTGGTTTTATTTTTCTAATGGAGTCATTAACTTCCACTTGTTCCATTCTAATTTTTAAGGAATTATTTTCTTCAGTGAGCTTTTGTATCTCTTCTACCATTTGGTCAATTCTATTTTTTTTAAGGTGTTATTTTCTTCAGTATTTTTTGCTCCTCTTTTACCAAGGTATTGACTCTTTTTACATAATTTTCTTTTATCACTCTCATTTCTTTTCCTAATTTTTCCTCTACCTTTCTTATTTGATTTTTAAAATCCTCTTTGACCTCTTCCAGTTGTTCTACTTGTATCCGACTCACATTTTTATTTTGAGACTTTGCTTGTAGCTGCTTTGACATTGCTGTCTTTTCTTGAGTTTGTATGTTGATCTTTCCTGTCACCATAGAGATTGTGTATGGTCAGTTTTTTTTTAGTTGTTTGCTCATTTTCCCAGCCTATTTCTTGACTTTTAACTTTATGTTAATGTTGCGCTCTGCTCCTCAGGTTGAGGGGACACTGTCCCAAGCTTCAGATCTTTAGTGCTGCTGTTTTTAGAGCTAGTTCTGGGAGGTCTGCAGGTTTTCTGTGCTTCCAAGGTAGTAGGATCTAAGGAGAGATATAGTCACTGCTCTCCTGGCCTGTGCTCTGGTCTTTACTCAGGAAGAAATCTTGTTTTCCTGTAGCCACCAGTGTGAGAAGACCTCTTGGCCCTGGGACTTTGACCAGGTCCACCACTCTCCTGCAGCCACAATCATTAGTGCTCCCCTCTGTCTTGTAACCATAACTAGGGCTACTTCTCCCCTCTAGCCGCAAGTGCTATCATTCCTTTTGGCCTGGGATTGGAACCCAGAACTGCTTATGGGCAGTACAGCAGGGTCCTGAACCCAGGGCCAACAAAGGGTCCCCTGCAATCTCCTTCCTACTAGTTGCTCAACTGTCTTACTGTTCATGGGAAGAGAGCTCCTGAAGCTACTGCTGCCACCGATGCAGCTGCCTCCAAGGCCTGATGACGATCAAGGCATTGTGACTCAGACTGCACGGCTTGGTCTGTGCTGAGCTCCAGGCTCGATCACCACCCTGGTGAGACAGAGCTTTCCTGCTGACTTCCTAAGTTGTCTTGGACTGGAAAATTGTTTCACCTGACCTTTTTTTTTTTTTTGGTTCTACTGCTCCAGAATTCAATTTGAAGTGTTATTTTAGAGTTCTGCCAAATGCTGCAGAAAGTTTTAGATGGATGTGGACTGAGAAAAGCTCATTAGATCTGATAATTAATAGTTCATCTATGAAAGAGAAATCTCAGTAGAAGGTTGGGGTCAGAGAAGAGATTTTAGAGGCTTTTCAGGGTGGTCAGATTAAGACCTGGCAAAATGACTGTCTGGTTAAACTCAAGTCCTTTGATGTAACTGCAAGTGAAAAATACCTTTTTGAAATACCTCCTTCCAGTATACCAGTAAAAAAAAATGTATGTATACTGTTAAGTAAACTCTACTGTAAATAATTTGATTGTCAGTCATATTTCTGAACTTTGTAAAAGACCTCACTGTATGAGTCATGTGTTAGGGGCCCATGTAAGCACAGGTTCACTGCAAATTTATGTTACAAAATTTCAACTGGGCCCCCGCTACTGCTAGGCAATTCTACTACACACCCTTTGTCAACTCACTATCCCACTCTCCACATCGGCTCTTCCAAACCTTTTCAACCTTCCTCTGACATCCTATGGCTCCCCTTCCCCCAGCCCCCTTAGATGAGATACTTGCCTCATATTTTACAGAAAAAATTGAGGCCATCTGCTACAAACTCTCTCTTCTCCCCTCTTCCCCATCTCCTATCACTCAGACGCATTCTGCTGCTCTCTTCTCCTTCACCGTTTCACATGATGAGACGACCTTACTCTTTAGCAACTCTTTAGCAACTCTTGCCCTTCTTCCTGTTTAACAGATCCCATTCCACCCCATCTCCTCCATCAGATTGCCCTCTCTGTAATCTCCACTCTATCACTTGTTGTCTATCTCTCCCTGTCTCCTGAATCATTCCCAGCTGCCTATAAACATGCTTATGTCTCCCCATTCTCAAAATAACCTCACTTGATCCTTTCAACCCTATTAGCTGTCATCCTACCTCTTTTCTGCCCTTTGTTGCTAAACTCCTCAAAAAGGCCTCTCACTCTCTTCTTAACCCCTTGCAGTTTGGTTTCTTCCTTATCACCAAAACTGCTCTCGCCAAAGCTACCAGTGACATCTTAGTTGCCAAATCCAGTGGCCTTTTCTCAATAATCATTCCCCTTGTCCTCTCTACAGCCTTTTATATTGTGGATCACCCTCTCCTCCTTCATACTCTCTTCTCTCTAAGCTTTTGGGATACTCTTCAGGATTCTCCCCTGGTTCTCCCCCTAACTATCAGTCTGCTCCTTCTCGGTCTCCTTTGCTCATCCAGGTTATATCCTCTTACCACAAGAGTTCCTCAGGGTTCTCTCCTGGACCCTCTTGTTTTCTCCCTCTATACTACTTCACTTGGTGATCTCATCAGCTTCAATGGATTTAATTACATGTCTATGCTGATAATTCTCAAATTTGCAGATCCTGCCCCAACTTCTGTGGCCACTTCCAATCTCATGTCTCTAATTGCCTTTTAAACATTTGAACTAGATGTCTAATAGGCATCTTAAACTCAACATGTCCAAAATAACTCATTATCTTTCTCCTATACACTCTCTACCTCCTAGCTCCCTATTGCTGTCAAGAGTACCACCATTCCCCCAGGCCTACAGGCTTTCAACCTCTGACTCCTCACTGTCTCTCACCCCTCACATCCAATCTGTTGCTAAGAATCAGAGATTTCAACTTTGTAACATTTCTTGAATACACCTCTTCTCTTCTCTGATACTGCCACCAACCTGGTAGGAGCCCTCATCACCTCATGCTTGCATTGTTGCGATAGCCTGTTGGTTGACCTGACTGCCCCTAGTCTCTCCCCACTCCAATACATCCTCCATTTAGCTGCCAAAATGATTTTTGCTAAAGTGAAAGTCTGACCATATCACTCATCTACTCAATAAATTCCCATGACTATCTCTGGGATCTAATGTAAAAATGTTTGTTGGCATTCAATGCCTTTCATAACTTAACCCCCTCCTACTACCTTTCCAGTCTTCTTATACTTTAATCCCCACCCTGTGAACTTTGATTAGTGATATTGGCCTCCTGAATAAGACATTCTATCTCTCAGTTCCAAGTGTTTTCTCTTGCTGTCCCCCATTCCTGGAATGTTCTCCCTCTTCAACTCTGCATACTGACTTTCCTGGCTTCCTTTAAATCACAACTACAATCCATCTTTTACAGGAAGCCTTTCCCCAAACCTCTAAATTCTGGTACCTTGCCTTTGTTAATTATTTCCTATTTGTCCTCTATATTGCTTATTGTAAATATATTTGTTTGTATGTTGTCTCCCCATTAGACTGTAAGTTCCTTGAGGGAAGGGACTGTCTTTTGCCTCTTTTTGTGTCCTAGTACTTAGCATGGTGCCTGTCCCATAGTAGGTACTTAATAAATGTTGATTGATTGATATGTTGTATATCAGTGGCATCAAACTCCAATAGCCACTACATAACTGCACTACGTAAGGATCCCTGGAAGCTGCATATTGACTCAGAAAAGCATTTATTAATATTTTCTATGTTCTATTGTACTTTCGTTTATTTTGTTAATGTTTTCCCAACTACATTTTAATCTGATTCCACCACACTCCCGAGTGTTATAACAGCAATGCCAATCAACAATTCTGCTGTACGTGATAAGTGTTCAGAACAAAAAACAAACCACAAGGAGGAAACCAGAGACAAGACTACCTTCTATCAACCAAGACACCCTGAAGCAAAGATCATGGTCAGCAGAGTATAGCTATACGTATCTGTAGACCATATGCCCTGGGGAAGTTAAACAAACCTACATCAGTGGAGGAAGAGGGAAAGGCATCTTACCGTCATCAGAACCAGCCTTCTGTGTAATACGTCCTTCTGGATATTGTTAAATGCAAACAAAACCAAGGACATGTAAAAGTATGTGCTTTGTGTTTATTTCTGTGCTAAGAGTAACATCTTGTAACAGAGCAGTTCTTAGGGGTGGCAGGGACTAACCTGTCCGCTCATGGTTGTCAGGATTTGACATAATGCTTACAGGTGTGCTACAAACCTAAATTCTTGCCACTCCAACCTAAAAGACCAACAAGGATGGAGTCAATACAGGAGAACATTGTACACTTACAGCCACACTGTGTGATGACTAACTTTGATAGACTTGGCTCATCTCGCAAGGTTCTAAGACAACTCCAAAAGGCTCATGATGGAAAATGCTTTCCATATCCAGAGAAAGAATTACAGAATCTGAATGCAGATCAAAGCATACTATTTGCTCTCTCTTTTGTTTTGTTTTGTTTCTTTTTTCTCATGGTTCATTACATTGGTTATAATTCTTCTTTGCAACATGACTAACGTGAAAATATGTTTCATGTGAACGTGTATGTAGAGCCTGTATCAGATTGCATGCTGTCTTGGGGAGGGGAGAAAGGAGGGAGGGGGAGAAAATTTGGAACTCAAAAACTTGTAGAACTGAATGTTATAAACTAACAATAAATAAATAAATATTTTTAAAAAGTGAAAAAATAATTTTAAAAATACGCTTTAAGAAAAGGATGGGTTTGATACAATGGCAGGGATTGTTTCTGCTTCTTCTTTGTATTCTTAACTTTGTGGTTGGCTAGTAGGAAGTATTCAGTAAATGATGTATTAATTGAATGAATGAATTGATTTGAATCCCATTCCCTAGAAATAATCAGGACTTACTCTGGAGAGAGTAACAGTTGCTTGACCTCTTGCCTAGGTGTCTGGGTGATTGACAGCATAGACAGTAAGTTACTTCTAGAGTTTTCCCTATCAAGCATTTTCTCCTGGTGAATGGTCAATAGAAAGGACTGGGACAAGGCAACTGCCCCAGCATCTGAGCTAACCATAAAGCGTTAACTCTAGAAAATTGACAACAAGAGATGACTTAGGGCCACGTTGATCATTCAGACTAGAATGGATGTGAAAGGGAATTCACCAATCTCCACCACTGATTTTGGGAATCTTGGTAGACCCCAGGTAAGAAAGAATGAATAAAAAAGCATTCAAGTGTTTGGTATGTGTTAAGCTCTGGGAGAATGAAGTGACAGACTGCTAAGGTTTGGGACTGTCATTGATTCCATCATCCCAGTAGGTGATGTTTGGGTAGTGAATGGAGTGGACATGAATAGCAAAAAAAAATAGCCTGGACCATGGCAGAAAGACCATATATTTACACAAAGCAATTAGCAAACCTATTAGGTGAGTCAAAAGAAGGAAAAAATACTGGAAGTCCCCAACACATGGATAAGAATATCCTCTATGGTTAGAAATTGCTTGCTATATGCTTAAAATATTAAAAATTTAAAATTCCACTGATTCTGTAGACATGGGATACTGTCATAGGATCATAAATTTAAAACAGGAAGGAATATTAAAGGTTATCTAGTCCATTCTCTTCATTTCAGATATGGAAACTGAGGCCCAGAGAAGAGAAATGACATGCTTAAGATCATACAGGTAATGACGGAGCACCAGGATTTGAATATTGGTCCTGTTTCCAAATCCAGTGATCTTGCCACTATATCACACTACCTTGGAAAGCCTTAGGTAAAATGAGGGGAGCAGCTCTCAGCAAATATAGCAAATAAAAAGAGGTCTGGGGTGCAGGGCTTGGCTGGCTATTGCTAATGGTCTTCAAAAAAAACCAGTTAATGCAGGTAAAAAAATTAGAAACTGTATACCACCAGGTGGCAATGTTGAGCAAAGCAGACAGCTATCAATCATCTGCTGAGGCAGAGGATCCGTCTGAGCATGCCCAAGAACCCTGCTAGCCCACCCTTCAAGTAGGTAGAGCATTTTTGTCAGTTTGCTCTTCTCTGAGCGGTATGACTTTCCTTTTCTAGGCACCTCACTGCCCCATCCCTTCAGGGTCCTGAAAAGGTGTTTTTATTTTTGTTTTTCGTTTGTTTTGTTTCCCTCCCAACTCGTTGTGCCAAATAGCAGCCTGGGAGGAGGAAAGGAAAATGCCTCCACTTTGCTAATTTTACAGCTTCACATATTACCAGCTTGTGTTTTTCAAACACTTTTTTCTAGGCATGCCTGGGTTTCAAGAATCTTTATCAGACTTGAAGCATTCTAATCCTATGCATCTAGGATATTAAAATACAGGAGGCAAATGAGACTTGTCCACTCAGCCCCTCAGTAGAAACATGGCACACCTAGGCTTAATGGACATCCGTGCAGCAACTAAAAACTCTGAAGGAACCTTAGAGTTTGTTCTAAATTGTAAGTGACAATTCTATGACATAGGAAAGCAGACCATTACATGAGTAAGGAGTAAAAACCTATGACTTTTATAAATGGCTGCAAGGGATCTGTGACTGGGGGGACAGCTGATTGGGGCATCTTACAGCTTTGTAAGACTATTGGCATCCACTTCTTGAATGGACTTGATTGGATGGCTATTGTAAGGCCAAAAGTAACATTTCTATTGTCATCTACCAAGAATATACTTATTCTTATTATGACATGATAGAGTAGAGATCGAAGCTGATAGTTAAGGGGTGCAATGAATTGGGTAGGCCAAATTAAGACAGAGTAAAGAGACTGTCAGGATAAATTTAAGTCATTCTAGAAAAATCTTTGATGTAACTACAAGTGCAAGTCTCCTTTGGGGAGACTTCTGATAAAAAAGTCTATATATCATTAAATGATGTGTCCAGCAAAATTTTTGGTTGCCTGTCATACTTTGAAATGTCATGGCATAGTGAAAAGAAAGCTGGACCTGATGTCAGGAAGACTTAAATTCAAATCCCACTTGAGCCATTTAAGTAGCTGTGTGAACCTGGGTAAAACACTTAAACTTTTGGAGCCTCATTTTTCTCATCTGTAAAATGAACAGGATCAATTTGGTTGGTTGTTATCCTTCATTCTCAACAAGGACCAAAATGACATCACTATGTAGGAATTGAGGTACAGTGTGTCCAACTGTGGCTGTTCAAATCATTATGATCTAGGAACACTGTACCACAGGTCAGGCACAAATAGTTCACTGGAACATTTGGAGTGGAGATGTCTTTAAATTTGCACATCTCATGTTTCTTTTGAGCTACCTCAGTTCTGCTTTTCTCATTGAGCACAGTGCCTTCTTTGATGCAAGCACACCATCCTGGGTGGTCCTTTGCCAGTGTCTCCCACGTCACACGATCAATTCCAAAGTTCTTCGGAAAGATCTTGAGAGTGTCCTTGTATCCCTTCTTCTGACCACAATGTGAGTGCCTTCCTTGTGTGAGTTCGCCATAGAATAATCTTTTTAGGCAAATGTATGTTTGGCACTCAGATAACATGAGCAGCTTATCAGAGTTTGAATGCTGGGCAGTTTAGCTTGAGAAAGAACCTCAGTGTCCAGCACCCTATCTTGCCACATGATCTTCAGAATTTTCCTAAGACGATTCATATGGAAGCAGTTCAGTTTCCTGGCATGGCATTGGTTTGCTGTCCAGGTTTCACAGGCATACAACAATGAGGTCAGCACAACAGCTCTATAGACCTTCAGTTTGTTAGGCAGTCTAATACCTCTTCTGTCCTACACTTTCCTTTGGAGTCTTCCAAACAAAGAGCTAGCCTTGGCGATGTGTGGGTCAACCTCATCATCTATGTGTACATCCCTGGAAAGTATACTGCCAAGGTAAGTGAACTTATCCACACTACTCAGAATTTCTCCATTTGCTGTAACTAATCATTCCACATATGAATGGTGTGGTGCTGGCTGATGAAGCACCTGTATTTTCTGGTGTTAATTGTTAGGCCAACATTAGCGCAAGCAGCAGAGAACTGATCCATATTTTGTTGCATCTCAGCTTCAGAGGCTGCATTGAGTGCACAATCATCTGCGAACAAAACACCATGCACCACCTCTCCCTCCACTTTAGTCTTGTAGTTTTTTCAAGTTAAATAATTTACCATCAATGTAGTGGCTGACCTCGATGCTGTTTTTATCCACATTGAAGGCATCTGACATCATTGAAAACCTTGTGTTAAAAAGGATGTGAGCAAGTACACAGCCCTGCTGTACTCCATTGGTGACTAAGAAAGCTGGAGAACATGGTCCATTATCCAGAACCTGGGCAAGCATGCCGTTATGAAATGGATGTACAATGCTGATGAATTTCTCCAGGCAACCAAATTTTGACATAATTTTCCATAAGCCCTCATGACTGTCAGATTGACAAACAATGTTTTCAGACCTGTGTTCTGCTCCTGGCATTTCTCCTGAAGTTATTGGACTACAAACACCATGTTGACCATTCCTTAGCCCTTTCTGAAACCACGTTGGTTCTCAGATGATCATCTTTCAGGTGAAGGATCTGCCAATTAAGGAGGACTCTAGCAAGAATCTTTCTAGCAATATATAAGAGGAAGGATTTCGGCCCTACCACCACCCTGCTCCTCCATGATTGTCATAGGACACTCTGTTTCCTTCACCTTTATACAGGAGTCTAATGGCATTCAAAACCTCTTCTTCAGTAGGAAGTTTGGCTAGAGAGGGATTGACTTCAACCTGAGGTATACAATGTTTTCGGCATTGGTTGATGATTGTCTGTTGAGAATACTACAAAAGTGTTCAGCCTATCTCTCCAGGATAATTGTGTCTTTATCACTACTCAATGTGGTCCCATCAACACTGAGTAGCTGAGAGGCGCCATAGGTCTTTGGCCCATAAATGACCTTCAGAGTATCATAAAAGCACTTTGGATTGTTACTGTTAGTGTAAAACTGAATCTCATCTGCCTTCTTACTGAACCAAGAATCCTGCATTTCTCTAAGTTTGAATTTTACTTTTGATGGAGTTAAATGCTCCCTTCTTAGAGATGGATTAACTATCCTGCTGGTAAGCAGCTTTTAGCAGCTTTTGCATTTCCTCATCATTCTTGTCAAACCAGTTTTGATGTTTACGAGTGTTCTGACCCAGACAAGTAAATGCAAGGCTGTACACTGTACTCCAATCTCTGAAAGATGCCTGCTCCTCTTCTGCTCTGCTGTTGCCAACATGTGTTGGCTCAGCTTTTCCTCCAAGTTCTCAACTGTTTTCTCTCAGACTTATGTCTGTCGAGGTAAGTTTTCTAGTTCTCATCTTGCCTTGGGGTCACCACTTTTTAGAATATTTAGCTTGGAGAGGATAAATTTATGATCACTCTAGCATTGTGTACCACACATCACCTTTGTCACTCTCACATCCTCTCTGTCTCTTCTCCTTACAATCACCATAGTCTATTAAATGCCATTATTTGCTTCGAGAGTGCACCCATGAAGTTTTATTGCATTTAGGTAAATGGAAGACAGTGTTCGTGATGAGAAGGTCATGAGATGCATAAGCCTTCAGTAGTAAGTAACTATTGCTGTTGCTTTTTCCAACTCCATTCCTCCAAAGAACTCCCTGACATGTCTGGTGGTCTGTGCCTACTCTTGCACTAAAATCACTCAGAATTATAAGCTTGTCCTCTCTTGGCACGTTGATAATGAGAGTCTCCAGGTCTTCATAAAATTTTTCTTTGACCTCATCAGGGTTTGTCATGGTGGGAACATATGCACTGATGATAGTGGCATGGTGCTTTCCTGAAAGGGGCAATTTCATTGTCATGAGCCTTTCTCTCACTCCTTTTGGGAGGCATACAAGCTTGTTGACTACATGAGTTTTGATTGTGAAATCCACACCCACTTCATGGTACTCCCCACCACTGTAGCCACTCCAAAAAAAGCTACCTTAAAAATGAGATTGGAGCAAGTGGAAGCTAGTGACTTGATGAGAAATCAAGATATTATAAAACAGAACCAAAGGAATGAAAAAGTGGAAGACAATGTGAAATATCTCATTGGAAAAAACACTGACCTGGAAAATAGAAAACAACACCTTAAAAAATAGACTAACTCAAATGGCAAAAGAGCTCCAAAAAGCCAATGAGGAGAAGAATGCCTTGAAAGGCAGAATTAGCCAAATGGAAAAGGAGGTCCAAAAGACCACTGAAGAAAATAGATCCTCAAACTCCTTCCACCCCCGCAGCTTTTCCTACTAACCTTCTCTGTTGTCTTTGGTGTTTGTGGGTTGAGAAGTCTGGTAACTGCTGCAGCTCACTGATTCAGGGTGCTAGGGCACGCTCTGCCTGGCTCCTGGTCTGGTTGGTCCCCGCTGCTCATGCTGGGCTCTGCTCCGCTCTGCTCCCAGCTCTGTGTGGGATAAACCTCACCCAGAGACCATCCAGGCTGTCCTGGGCTGGAGCCCTGCTTCCCTCTGCTGTTTTGTGGGTTCTGAAGTTCTAGAATTGGTTCAGAGCCATTTTTTATAGTTTTTTGGAGGGACTCCTTTCTCAAGAATTCTTGCTGGGCTTGGGTCTAATTAGCATTTTCTTTTGAGGCTTTGTAGCTGTTTTCACACTCTGATCTTTTGAGTTTATATCTTGGTCTTCCCTGACACTGCAGTAGCTTTTTTGATCAAATTCTTTTTTGTTGTTGTTTGCCAATTTTTCCAGCTTATTTCTTGACTATTTTATGTTAAATTTGGACTCTGCTCAGATGGGAGTGGGGAAGCATGGTGCTGAGATTCAATATTTTTGTGCTCCTGTTTACTAAGCTAGTTCTGGGGGTCTGCAAGGTTTTGGTGTTTCCAAGGTGCTGTGATTTTTGGAGAGATGTTACTGCTCTCCAGTTCTGAGTTCTGTTCTTTATACCCAAGAAGGGTTCCCAGTCCCCTATAGCCACAAGCACTAGCGCTCCTCTCTGTGCCAGAACCATGACCTAGAATTACATATGGGCAATAGGGATGCCAGTCAGTGCCAACAAAGGGTCCCCTGTAATCTCTTTCTGACCAGTGGTCCAACCCCCTTACTGTCTCCGGTCTGAGAGCTCCTAATGTTGTTGTTGCCACCACCACGTGTGTGGGCTCTGGATAGGCCTTCCTCCCCAGCTTCGGTGTCCCAAACTTCTCCTGCCAACCTCCTAAGTTTTTTCAGGCTGGAAAAACATCTCACCCTAAACTTCTGTTGATTCATCTGCTCCAAAATTTGATTTGAGGTGTTATTTTAAAGTTGTTTGGAGGGGAATGTAGAGTTCAGCTAGGTTGCCTCTAATCTACCATTTTGATCAATTATAGTTTTCTATAGGTTCATAAAGCTCTGAGAGGTTAAGTCAAGTCAGCAAAAATTTAATAAGTCCCTTCTGTGTGTCAGGCATTATGCTAAGTACTGGGGTTACAGAGGAAGGCAACCTCCCAAAAAAAACTCAAACCAAAAAAACTAGCTCCTGCTCTCGAGAATGTCACAGTTTAATGGGGTTAAGTGACTTGTCTAGAGTCATACTGCCAATATATATCATAGGTGAGATTCAACCCAGCTCTTCCTGGCTTTGAGGCTAGCTCTTTATCCACCATGCTAAGCTGCTTCTCACTGGCTTCTACATAACACTACTAACTAATATTGCACTTTTGATCTTCTGAAACTCCCAGATCTTTTCCTGATGAGCCGCTGTCTTGCCATGTCTTCCTCCACTTTGTACTTGGGTCAGTTCCTTAAACTAGAAGTAAGATTCTATCTTTATTCTTTTGTTTTACAGAAGAGGCGCAGAGAAGGGAACTTAGTCAAAGTCACATGGCTAGCAAATAGTAGAATAGGCTTGAATGCGGATTATCAGTTCACAAATCCAGAGCTCTTTTTCTGCCATGCCAGATTTACACAGCACCAGAAATTGTGCACATTTTTGCAAATGTCTTAACTTCCTGTGTTGTAGTTTATATTCCCATTGGTAGGAGAAAAGTTGAGAACAAACACTATAATTACTTAAACTTATCGCCTGCTTTTCTTTTAAAAAAATGTTTTCAAAATGCCCTTTGTCCTTAATACACAATGATTTAGGGGTGGGAGTGGAAACAGTCCTTTATAACAAAGAAAAATAATTCAGTGAAAAGAACCAATATAGTGACGACATCTGACAATGTAGACAATGTTAGACTATTGTGGGGCCCCAGTTCTCTGCTTTGAGGACAGAGATAGGTTTCATTATTTATTCTCTAAATTATCAGTTCTGGCAGAACTGTGTATATAACTGCTCTGGCAGAATTTCGAAGGATTTTCACAACAATTGGACCATTTCACAGTTACACTGAGTACCTTAGTGTACTTGTCTTCCTATAGTGCCTCCAGCATTGATTTTTTTTTTTAAATCATTGCAGATTAGCAGGGTATGAGTTGACACTTTGGAATTTTGATTTGTGTTTCTCCTATTGATGATTTGGAGAATATTTTCCAATGGCCAGTTATAGTCTGCAATTCTTCTTTTGAAAACTATTCTTATCTTTTGACAGCTTATTTATTGGGGAATGGCTCGTGACCTCAAAAATTTGGGTAAATTCTCTATGAGTCTTGGATATCAGGTTTTTATTGGTATTATTTGACACCATTTTTTCCCTACTCCATTGGGTCTTGTCTTATTTTATCTTCATTAATTTTACTGATGCAAACTTTTAAATTTTATGTAATTGA
The DNA here is from genome assembly GCF_011100635.1 of Trichosurus vulpecula. Taxonomy (NCBI): domain Eukaryota; kingdom Metazoa; phylum Chordata; class Mammalia; order Diprotodontia; family Phalangeridae; genus Trichosurus; species Trichosurus vulpecula. Next base: position 372,676,303 of record NC_050576.1, read on the forward strand.
AATGATCTATTTTTTCTTTTATGATCTACTTTATTCCTTGAATTCTCTTCTTAGCCATAGTTGTGAAAGATATCTCCTCTCATTCTCATCTAATTTTTTTCTGATGTTACTATAAATACTTAGGTCATGTACCCATACTGTGCTTTTTATTGTCTAAGGAGTGGGGGGTATAGGAGGTATTTGGCTGAAAAGGAGAACTAGTCACTCCCTCTCTCTGACTACCACCATTACATGAGCAGAGTCACTATTTCTCAGCTCCTCCCTACCTGTATCCCCTACCTGTGACTTTTGCCTTAGTCAATGCCCTTATTCCACTTCTCATTGTAGGGAGGTTGGGCTCTTTAAACTTGTGTCAGGATGGCATCTGAGGCACTATACACATATCCCCAAAACTAGTGAGCCTTCAAGGCCTCATTGCTACAAGATACTGTGGGTACCAGATCCACTGACTGTCCATACCTTCTCACTTCCACTTTGGTCAGCCTAATTGCACTCCTGAATTCTTCTGAACATCTCCTCCTGCCAAGATTCTAGTATCTGAGGGTTAGAATGGGTTCTATGTGTTTGAAAGTAACACTGTCTACTACGTGAGCAATAATGAGCAACAGCCCATGAGATCAAATGGGTGAACTTTCCTGTTACATTGTCCTTCTATTCAATGTGTCAGTGTTCCCTGAATGTGGCATTACGAACCACAACAAACAGGAACAAAGGACACAATGGAAGATGAGTAGAGTTCTGGGGTTACCAATACCTGAAAACTTGGACCCTTCTGGTCCTAGAGTCTTCATTCCATTAGGCCTCCAACAACATGAACCAATAGTTCTCTAGCTGAAGTCACTAGGCCCATTTCCAGGCTGTATGGCTGGAAGTGACACTGTGAGAAGACGGCACAAATTAAGCCCAAAAAGTTTGCCAAAAATCATCCTGGAAAGATTCCTCGTGAAAAGAGAAGGAAAATTAAGAAGGGAAGCAAAGGCCCAGTCAGAGAGGAAAGAAAAAAAGAAAGAAGCCCTAATCCCCAGGCCTGAGGAGGAACTGGACCAGTAAAAACAGGTTCTGTCCAAGGAGCCTGGAGGCCAAGGTACCCTTTGTACATTTGCGCAAATTATCCATGTGGTGGAAAAGTCTAAGTGCAAATATGTCAATGAGGACACCTTTTTAGTGACTCTGTTGTACTACTGGGAAGGGAATGCCTTGACCCTCATTCCTGGGTTCTTCATTATGCCAAGTACCCTTTGTCTCAGAAGCTCAGCCAGACTCTTGTGCTTTGCAATGTTTTCACTAGAATGTTTCAAAGACTTGACAAACTGAAGAAGAAGAAGAAGGCGTTTACTACTTCTATTTCTTTTTGTCTCTAATAATAACAATGCCATTTCTGGAGGTTTTCCAGGCCAAGAACGTTCCTTTCTTCTTAGTTTGGATTGGCAGGCCTTCATGTGGCATAAACCAGATCCTGGCAGTGAAGAAGTCCAGATGATGGTCCAAGAATACATGGAAGGTATGGGGGGTAGAGAGGGAAGTGGAGAAAGGAGTGCTAAACCTTCAGTCAGAGCATATCTTCAAAAATCCAGCTCCTAGCATAGTGCTTGGCACATAGCAGGCTCTTAATGAATGTTTATTGATTAATTAGAAAAAAAAATCTTTTACTTCCACCCCACTACCTAATGCCCTTTGTCCTCCTCAGCAAGGAGGTGTTAGTAAAGAAAAAAAAAAAACCTGAATACAGAAATCCACCCACCTACTCACACACAAAAACTGCTTCAGAAAAGACAAGATAAATGCTGCCTCAGAGGAGATTTTTTTCCAGCTTCTACCCAATAAGTATCCTCCCATCAGAAAACTGATAGTTAATTTGTAACTATGTATGAGTTCGTTTTTGATTTTTTCTGTTTCTTATGGGTATGTTTTTAGACATAGAGGTCACAGCCTTCAATCCTTTGATCAGAGCACACTGAAGACTGCTGTCCCATCCTATGGACATTCATTTCAACTGCGTTCCAATTCCTTGGGCAAAAAGATTGTTATGGTAGCATTTAGTATAACTTGCTTTTATTTTCTGGGAGATGGATGTTTGGGGAATGCTCACTACCTAGATATAAATTGCAGAAACTGAAAATGAAATTCAATTTTTAAATGCCTATTATATGCAAAGAATTGTGTTAGATGCTGGTGATATAAAGATGAAGGACTCCTAGAACTTACAATCTAATATTTACTAATGGAACATAACACATGTACAAATAACTGATTAAAGACAAAATGTGGCAAAGGTAAAGGAGAGGTCCAGGCAAAGTTCTGAGAATTTTGAGGAGGCAAATCGCTTGCTAACTGAATCAGGGAATGCTTAGTGGAAGAAGTGGCACCTAAGTCGGGCCTTGAAGGAAGAGAGAGGGCTCAAAATGTATCAATTGGGGAAGGAAGACGGATTGATGCAGAAGAGAACAAGCAGGCATGGGAGGGTAGCAGGAACAAAAGTTTAGCGATGGGTGAATACAGAACAAGTCATGGACTATGACCGGTAGCACTAGGAACTGTAATATGATGTAAAGCAAAGTTGAATATCATGCAGAGTGGAGTTTGGGGGAATGGCAAATACCAGGAGGACTAGGATCTGTCAAAATGGTTATTGGATATGGCCAAGCATGATATTCTGAGGTACGGGATCATTTGATCAGGGATAGAGTTGCATGTGGTCTCCCACCCTCTCACAGGGTGCAGCAAGCAGGGTGGTGGCCCTGAGTTTACTCCCAACTATGGCTCAGAGCTGCTGGGAGTTCAGCACCCATGTTGCTGGTGGGGTGATGGGGTGATGGGGTCAAGGAACATGGACTGGTACTTCTCTAAAGACCAAGCAAGAAAGACTATTATAATTACACTACAGGTTCTGTTGTGCTGAAGCCTTCAAGGGGTTGGAATTATGATAACTGCCAAATCGGCAGGCACATAAAAGAGTTTCAACGGCTGGTTCTCACTAGATTTGGGGGCGGTTAAGCCTTATGCTTAAGCGTTGTGTGATAGGAGCTTGGCCTGAGAGAATAGGGTTAACAACTTCTTTGGCTATAGAGAACTATGGTAGGCACGGTTGTTGTTCAGTCGTGTCTGACTCTTTCTGATCCCCCTTAGGGTTTTCTTGGCAGAGATACTGGAGTGGTTTGCCATTTTCTTCTCCAGCTCATTTTACAGATGAGAAAACTGAGGGTGTAGGTGTGTATTGTAGGATGTGATGCAAAGTGAGAGCAATATCTCTCAAGAGTTCTTGGAACTAACACACCAAACCTTACCCTTTAGCTTGCTCCTTAAGGGGTTACCTTACTAATTAGGCATAAATGGTGTATCAGGAGGGCAGAGTTTATAATCTCAAAGAGGATCATAAACATGTCTGAAAGGTTCGGAACCGCCGGATATAAGAAACTCTCAAAGTAGAAGGCAGAAGAATCAAAACATTTATTTAGGCTCCACAGTAACCAACCCATGAACCAGAAGCCCCATTTTGATATGTTGATCAAAATCTTCCAGGCCCAATAAGTACGCCTTGCAAGAGTAACCAGGAGGCTACAGAGAAGCATGATTGCGTAAAGCAAAATCATGCTTCCCCCTCGATGGTAATAAGATTACCCACTGGCCTGAAGTCTTTGTTCAGCTTCCTCCCGTAGATCAGCTCTGCTACTGGCAGCTCCTGCCTCAGCTGTGTCTGTGGCTGAAACTGACGTAACTGTCGTAACTGCCTCTGTAACTGTCGTTGTAACTGTCGCTGGCTCCAACCGGAAAAGGAAGAGAGAGAAGATCTTCAAGCTGTCCTCTCCCCTCTTATAGGGTTTTTGACATCATCAAGCTCCGCCCGAATGACCAGGGCCGATTGGTTCCTGAGTTGGCCCCTCCCCCTAGCATAGACATTAACACCTCCCCTCAGCCAGCCCCATGACTCCTCACACAGGAAGCTGTCCGCTTCCCGGCATGCTCCCCGGGCCTCCTGCCCCGGAAGAGCAAGCCACAGTGTCCAGAGGCTCAATGAGGCAAGCTGAGCCATTCAAAGAAAACAAAAGCCATTATGGCTACACTCCACCCCTTGTTATAGGATACATAATCTAATCAGCCATGTATCCTAGAACATACATTGTGATCCAATTACAAAGGAAACTAAAACATATCATTCATTATAAAGCAAAACATATCATTCAGTGACATTCCCAAACATTGGTTAACGATTCAAATGCGATCCACCCCTAGATCCCAGCAAAATAATCTCTTCAATCAATCATCCCCAAAATAATTATTAATAATTCAAATGTCCACCCCTAAATCCTTGTATCCATTACATAGGATCAATAATATCATAACAATAAAACAACACAGCAAGGATAACACAAAATAAGTAAACAGAACACTATCATCATTTCCACCCCCCTTGAACGATTGGGGCTCAAAATCTTGGGGTAAGGGGTGAAGGTCTCATTTTCCATAGCTTCTTCATGCTGAAATTGGATGTAGAGATGGCCCTGCCCCCAAAAAGTCCCATTCCAGAGGTCATTTCTTTAACGAGCTGGCAGGAATTCCAAGAATGCTACATGCTTAGGCAGTCACTGGAAAGTGCAGGGTGCTTAAGCCTGAAGGAAACAAAACTAGCAACAAGGTTAGCCAAAACAAAGGACAAAAAGAATAGACAAGTATGGACTATAATTCTTCAAATAAAATCATCTCAAGTTTGGTTGAGATTTCAGTTATGCAAAGATCCAACATCAGAGCCAAACTCAGGTGGGAAATGTTTCTTTTCAAAAGGAACATAATGAGGAAGCCAAGAGGATCCCACCCTAGATAGAGACTAAGATTGTCCTCCCAGCCTTTCCCCAAATGTACAAGTTTTCATCCATTAATCACACAAGGTCACCTTCACTCTGAGTGGCTTGTGGGCTTGCAGGAGCAGTTCTTATTTCCCTATCTCTCGTGTTATCAAGTCCTCTATACATTCTGTATAATTCATTGGTTGGAATTCCATCTATCATTTCAAAACCTACTCCTGCTCTCAATAAAGCAGTAAACATTTCTTTCCTTGTTACTCTCCTTTGGCGCCAAGTTTGCTGGTTATTCACCCTTCTCTCTCGAGGAGATCTATCCCCTCCCCAGTCACCTAAGTCATGTAACTGTAAAATCTTATTTATCACTGTTGTAAGACGGCTCCCTACTTCTCCAAGTAATAAATTCAAAATTAGTTGTTTATAAGCAGGGGGAGCTGTCCTAATTATTAAATTCCTATGAGGCAGTTCCATTGAATCATTGTAATATTTGTCTGCGGTTCCTACCATAATGGCAGTCTTCATTACCTCCTCCTTTAGTCTCATGATACAATCTCTAAGTGAATACCAGGGTCTGTGCTCAGTGGGCCACATAGAATCAGTAGCATATCTCTTATTGCATCCCACAGCGGCTAATGCCAACAGAGTAGTCCTGCTATCACCATCTCCTTGCTGATGATGTTCCCTAAAAGCTTGTTGAACTAGAGGATCATGGCTGATACCTATGAATCTCATGCAGTCTGTCCCATCTACTGATATTCCACAGGCCCCTTGATCACTGAGTCTTACCATCCAAGATATCAATGGTTCTCCTATTCTTTGGCTGAATCTACTCAAAATATCTGTGACCTCTTGCGGTGAGAAATCTTCCTGAATTTCCCTTGTAACTGAATCTTCACCTCGGGTTTCTGTCTTCCTCCTTTGTATGGGTCGAGCCCTTGTCTGATCATTTAACCATCTCCTATTCTCTGTGTGAGGCACATCCTGAACCCCAGTAGTGTTTTGTGCCTCAACCCCTAACATTGTCTCATTCTCTCCCCACTCACTTCCTCTGCCACCATGGCTAGGACGAAGCAGGCAATCAGGCTCTTTCTGGGCTGGGTTGAAATGCACTCTGGGCTTTTTTGGTCTCCTGTTGCTCTTAGCCACATTAATAGAAAAGTTCTCATTTGAGTCAGTTTGGTCTCCTGCTATCTGAGATTCCTCTTCTTCCTGTGGGGTAGGAGTGCCCCCATGTCTTTCACTTAATCTCAATCTTTCGTATACTAGCCGGTAGGCTGATAACACTATCCAGCTTTGCCTAGATAGTGATGCCCCTGACTGAATCCCAACTTCTCGTAAACACTTTTCCAAATCCCTAGGATCTCCTCTCCGTAGCCTTGGTTCCCAGTTTTCACAGGGTCCAGCTTTTTTAGCCAATTCTTTTGCTAGGGAGGAATAAAATGGATCCTCCCATCCTGGGATATTCATCTCTTCCTCTGAAATTGTTCTGCTTCTAAATAGAGATCTTATACCTAGCGATCCTGTTCGTGACGCCAAATGTATCAGGAGGGCAGAGTTTATAATCTCAAAGAGGATCATAAACATGTCTGAAAGGTTCGGAACCGCCGGATATAAGAAACTCTCAAAGTAGAAGGCAGAAGAATCAAAACATTTATTTAGGCTCCACAGTAACCAACCCATGAACCAGAAGCCCCATTTTGATATGTTGATCAAAATCTTCCAGGCCCAATAAGTACGCCTTGCAAGAGTAACCAGGAGGCTACAGAGAAGCATGATTGCGTAAAGCAAAATCATGCTTCCCCCTCGATGGTAATAAGATTACCCACTGGCCTGAAGTCTTTGTTCAGCTTCCTCCCGTAGATCAGCTCTGCTACTGGCAGCTCCTGCCTCAGCTGTGTCTGTGGCTGAAACTGACGTAACTGTCGTAACTGCCTCTGTAACTGTCGTTGTAACTGTCGCTGGCTCCAACCGGAAAAGGAAGAGAGAGAAGATCTTCAAGCTGTCCTCTCCCCTCTTATAGGGTTTTTGACATCATCAAGCTCCGCCCGAATGACCAGGGCCGATTGGTTCCTGAGTTGGCCCCTCCCCCTAGCATAGACATTAACACCTCCCCTCAGCCAGCCCCATGACTCCTCACACAGGAAGCTGTCCGCTTCCCGGCATGCTCCCCGGGCCTCCTGCCCCGGAAGAGCAAGCCACAGTGTCCAGAGGCTCAATGAGGCAAGCTGAGCCATTCAAAGAAAACAAAAGCCATTATGGCTACAAATGGTAATTACTCAGTTGTTGCTGTTGAGTTGTTTGAGTCATGTCCGACTCTCTGTGACTCCATTTGGGGTTTTCTTGGCAAAGATATGGAAGTGGTTTACCGTTTCTTTCTCCAGCTGATTTTATAAGTGAGGAAACTGAGGCAGGCAGAGTTAAGTGATTTGCTCAGGGTCACGCAGCTAGTAAGTTTCTGAGGCCAAATTTGACTCCAGGGCCAGCACTCTATCTGCTTCGCCATCTAGCTGCCCTAACTATATAATAGAATACAAAAAATACAAAATCATTCTTGATAATTAAATAATTAGGTTTGAGTCCCCAGTGAAGTCAGGAAAACCTTTTCTTTTTTTACATAAATTTTCTTGCTTCTTTTTGCCTCAGTTTTCTTAACTGTAAAACGGGAACATTAATAGTACCAACCTCACAGGCTTGTTCTGAGGATCAAATGAGTAAATATTTGCAAAGCACCTAGCACAATGCCTGGCACATGATAAATACACCCTTAACAAATGCTTGTGCCTTTTTTCTTCCCTTCTCTGTCTCAAACCCTGGTCTAGGCTTAAACAAGCATCAGTATTACTGGCCACACAGTTGTTTAACAGTAACAAGTAGCAAAAAGGCAGAGGTAAATATTTCAGCAATGGAAGGGCTATAAGAAAGGTCATGTCTAGGGATATCTCTGTGCTTTGTGAAAGCAGAAGAAAGAAGCAGTTATCCACTGTAATTCTCTCACTCCGAGCAGTTAGGAATTTTGACTCCTTCACAAGACTGGAACTCACAGTCCAATGAATCCATTCTCTCAGGATGACAGTTAAAGTATTTCAGGAATTCCTTACAAAATGTTTTCTCCACAGAATAAAGGGTTTGTGGTTGTAGTATTTTATGTAGGTTGGACAGGTTTCCCTTGAAAGGAGCAGGGAGATCATTTTCTGGATCATCATTGGTTTGACTTCCTTTTTAGATAAAGATAAAAGGTCCAGTCTATGGGGAATTGGCATTGGAAGTTTTAGCAGAGCTCTTAAGGCCTTCTTGGTTGCCGTGATGAAGGCAGGTGGAGGAGAATTAGCTGTGAATCACTATCTTTTTATGTTTAGGAATTGTATGCTTTTTGTCTTTATTTTTTTCCTTCCAATATACTATTTTAAAATGTATTTATTTATTTATTTTTAATTGTATCCTTTTTTGCTTTGTTATTTATAAAGCCATTATTGTATTTTGTGGTCCATGAGTACCTCATCACATTTGAACCCCTATTCTCGACTGGTCTGAGTTAGGCTGGTGAATTAATTCTATTCTCTCTGGATTTTCTCACATTTTAAATTAACTGTCCAAGTCCTCCACAAACTTATCCTCTCCTGGCAGTTTACTGTATAGTCTATCACAAATTCTTTCTTCATGTCAAATATTCTTCACATTTTTAAAATCTCAGGAAAGAAGTTCTCTAGTCTTCTCTTCCTGACTCACACGGAGTCTTTCTAAAGATGATATAGTTAACTGTCTGTGTCCAAGATTCTATTCCATCTTTTAAAGGTACAGTGACGACATTCATTCTATGAGAGGGTTTTCTTCCCCTATGAGAGAGGTTCCATTTGTAATCCAAAAGAGTATGTGCTTTAATAGAAAAGTGAGAAAAATTCTATGTGAAGTTTGAGATAGAAACGTTCATTACTAATTTGGGAGGAGAGGCTCGAGGGAGGCTTTTTGGAAGAGGTCACGTCTGAATTGGGTTTTAAGGTAGGGGTAGACCTCAACTCAAGTTTCTCTGAATTTTTCATATTTGTTATATTTTTATGTTATTCCATTAGATTTATATACCACAATTTATTCAGCCATTCCCCAATTAACTGGTACACATTTTGTTTCTAGGTCTTTGCCACACTAAAAATTGCTGCATATATTTTTGTATATTTCCCATTGTCTTTGAGGGTAAATGACCAATAGTGGTATTGTTCAGTCAAGATATATGTGTAATTTTGTGATTTGGGTAGGAATGATTTCAATGTAGACATCTTTTAAAAAGATGTTTGGCCATAAAAGGGGGGAAAGATGGGATATTAGTTGTATAGAAGAGTTAAAGGAAAATTCAACTGAGAACTAAATATGTAGGAAGAGGAGAAGACTAAGGGAGGAGAGACTGAAAATTCATGAAGAAGAGGGATTATTGATGGAGCAAGATCCTGGAAGAGAGAGGAGGGGATGAGATAACGAAATAGACAGAGGGACTAGCTCAGGGGTGGGGAACCTAAGGCCTTGAGGCCACATGTGTCCTTCTAGGTCCTCAAGTGCAGCCCTTTGACTGAATGTGTTGAGGATCTAGAGGGCCACATGTGACCTCAAAGCTAAAGGTTCCCCACCCCTGGACTAGCTTTAGCAAAGAGTGGAGATATCACTTACTTTGAGAAAAGAAGGAAGAGAATGAGTTATGATATTGAAAAGTTTTGAAGGGGGAAGTTGAGAGAGCTACCATCAGCCTTAATTTTTTCAGTGAAGTAGGAGGTTGGGTCCCCACATAGAGCTACTGGAGACTTAGTGGAAAGAGAGCTGGTTTTGAAGTCAGAGGACCCAGAATGAAATATCGACTCTTATGCTCATTAGCTGTGTGACCTTGGGGAAGTCACGGATTTCAGAAAAACCTGGAAAGACTTATATGAATTGATGCAGAGTGAGGGGAGCAAGACCAGAACACTGTACACAATAACAGCCACATTGTGCGATGACTAACTTTGATAGACCCAGCTCTTCTCAGCAATGCAAGGTTCTACGACAACTCCAAAACACTCATGATGGAAAATACTATCCACATCCAGAGAAAGAACTATGGAGTCTGACTGTAGATCGAAGCAAACTATTTGCTCTCTTTTTTGTTTTGTTTCTTCTTTCTTGTGATTCATTCCATTGGTTATAATTCTTCTTTGCAACATGACTAATGTGAAAATATATTTAATGTGAGTGTATAATGTAGAGCCTGTATTGGATTGTATGCCATCTTGGGGAGGAGGGAATGGGAAAGGGCGGGGGGAGAAAATTTGAAACTCAAAAGCTTGTGGAACTGAATGTTGTAATCTAAAAATAAATTAATTAATTTAAAAGAAAAAGAAGTAGGAAAGGGAAGTTACTGATATGGACTAGAATTCCTGTAAAGGGATGTGTTTTGACAATGATGAGCGTCTATTTTATAGCATCCGGGGAACAAGAAAACACTGTGTCCAGCTCTGCCATGGTGAATTTAGGCCCTCTTGTCTTCAAGATCTGTTTAGTAATGAGACACTATTCTCCCTTTAGCCTGGGGAAAAATCATACACACACTCAGGTATGTGGTGGCAAATATTTAACAACTGGCTTTTGGGAGGAAAAATATACCTACAATAAACTTTTGAGTTTAACGTACATTATAACATTTTCTCCATCACTTTCTCAAGTCTAGTCTAAATTACAATCAACAAGACATTAAATGAAGCCCTGATTTGTCGGTTTGTAGATTTCTGGAGTATAAAACATTCACACTGAAGATTTAACAATTGGCTCTCCCAAGAGCAGTTTGAGCACCCTTATGCTGGCACATTTATGTGTGTCTTTAGTCCCAGTTTTATTTGGGAAAACCTGCAAGTATACACATTCCAAGGTCAGTAAGGATGTTATGTGGTCACTCAAGTAGTACTTACTTGTTTACTTAAACCCATGTGGTACATTACCTGTACCTATGTAGTCATATGCTGATATATGAAACAATGTAACTAGATCAAGGGTGGAGAAACTGCAGCTTTAAGGCCACAAGTTCCCCATCTCTAGCCTAGATGGAAGTGGTGAAATTTGGCTATCCTGTCTTTGCCCTTTTATACTTTCTTTGGAGGTACTCACCTCATTTCTTGATCTTTGCTTTGGGCTTCTCACAGCTTCTTGGAATTTGTCACACTTATATATAACATACATGGCCTAGACCCTTGCAGAAACTCTTTAAAAAATAAGTTTTTACTTATATCTTTTAAAATCTCATTTCTAATTATACTTTGCCACTCAAACAACAACAACAACAACAACACATGACTACCCCCAACAGAATTGAAATCTCTCTTGTAACGAAGAAAAACAGTTAAGCAAAAACAACTTGTAATGAATTCACCTCCCAATACATGTACAGTTATCCCTCCTACATCAAGGGGCTTAGAGGTGAAGTGTCCCTGCAATCTGGAAAATTTATACAAAATTTTTTGGCTTTTCCTTTGTACCAGAGAAGAAGTCTGAGTTTTTTCTTTTTCTTTTATAGGATGTTTGCAGTACCTTATTGTAAAATTTGGGTTAAGTATTTGGTCATAGGCTCTGTATTGTCTGCTGGCCTTCACATATCATCTGAGGTTTCCTCAACACTCCCCCAAAATTCCTGTTTAATTTCTTATGCCAACCTAAAATATGTTGAAATGGAAATGGGGAAAGTTGTAATGTGGAAGGGATAACTGTAATACTTTACCACTCTTCAGATACTCCCTCCCTTCCTCCACCCCTCCAAAGCTTCTTAATTTTGGCCTCTTTTACAAAATTCAGGAATATGGTCAGTCAAACAAAAGCTCTACAGGTACGCATTAATGGTATACACTTATTTTACTGTGAGTAGGGAATGTCTCTCAAATTGGGATTGTGGTAGCCTCTGATAGGGCAAAGCTTTCTTAAACTTCAGGATTAAAATGCAGTGTTTATTAAGTGTAACCTTTCCCTGTAGGGCTGCTTCCCTACCTAGAATTTGAACTTGATCGTTGGGCCCCATCGCGTGACAAATACCTTAGGTTCAAGGGGGTACCCTGTTGGTACCTATTCCTAGAACTGTAACTCACAATTGGCTCAAAGAAAAGGCATTTCCTAAGAAGGCATAGTGAGTATAATGGTTGCAAACTTGGGGTACACTATTTCAAAACATACACAGCATTTGTGGGAAGAATGAGTACAAATTTACAATGCAGCGGCAGTGACCCAAACATGTGGCCAAAATTGAAATTAAGCCTTCAGTACTTCATGTCTATTTTCTCCTCTTGGATTCTTTACTTTAATTTCTGAAGCTGCTCTCTTGAGCTTCCTGAGTATGCTTCTCTCTTGATGAAAATTTCCATAGGTTATAGGATAATGCTCCCTTGAATTCATGATCAGCTCTCTTCTCTGCTGCCAAAGGTCTTGCTCCTTGAAATTGCTTCCTTCTCTAAGTCACTGCTTCTCTGTGTCCATGTCTGATTGGAGAATGTGTGTTCCAATCGGGCTTCAAACTCTCTCAAATGGACACATTCTCCAACTTTTGAATGGAGTGTATCTTATCGGGTGAGCAACTCTGTTGCTAGATGCCATAGCCAATGAGAGTGAGGAGGAGTGAGAGAAACCCCTTCCTCCGTTCTAAGTGCAGGGGTTATACTCCACAAAGCTGCTCCTACCTTCCGAATCACTTTAACTGACACTCCACTCACCTCAGCTGTCCAACTGTCCTTTAAGGGCCACCTACAGGCCTGACCAATCTTTTCCTCAGACAATAGCCAGGTTGCCCTTATAATTCAATTGAAGAATTTGTTCACATTCCTGGAAAGAGATCACCAAGTCTGGTCACATCTTTATAATTAATTTAACATCTCATTAACTGACCTTCATTTTTCCTGGTTCCATTTTAGGCTTTGGGACTGGGAAGTATGGTCATAGAACAACTCCCCTCCATAAGTAGGTGTTTTTACAAATACTAAAGCTGGGGAAGTTTTCTTGAACAAGTTTGCTCATATGTATGTGAGCCATTCTTTCAGGTCCTAATCAACCATCTCAAAGTGGGGGAGGGGGTTGGACTTACTAAAGAAAGAGTAATTTTTAATTTTATAATTTAGCCAGGTAAGTTACATACCTAGAGAATATAAAAATTATTAGGTGTTGGAGGAATGGCCACTCAAAGGGCAATGTGAGAACCCTTTGAGAAAAGGGGGATCACAAAGCAGTTTCCCTAAAAGTAGGGCATATAACACCCCAGACATTCTCTTTGCCCTTCCCTTAGCTAGTTGGAAACTTTTTTAAAAAAGTTTTAGCATTGACTTCTGTTTTCCTACCATAGTCATTTTACCTTAAACTACCTTAATCATACCCTCCCTTAAACTACCCAAAGTAAGTCCCATTCCCTTACAACAAAGTATAACTCACCTTTTGCTGTGCCTACAGAGATATTTTGGAAATTTTAGGGGGAAGGATACCTGTGAGGGTGGCAAAAGGTAGGATACAAAAGAAAATCATTTACATAAAACCAATAGACACAGACAATACTTGACAACCTGTACTATATCCCACATCTACAGTCTCCTTCCCCCCTCAGCTCCTCCCCCACCCCCACCTCATGACTATTTGCCATTGTATACTATATCCATATCCCCTTTATCTCTCTACTGAGAGAAGGAGGTATGCTTCATCATTACTTTTCTGGGGCTGAGATTGGTCATCACAATCTGAATTAGACTGTCTTTTAGTGTTTTCATTTACGTTACTGTAGTCATGTATGTTGGTTTTTTTTTTGCTTCTGTTTACTTCATTCTGTGCCAGTTTATATACATCTTTGCTTCTCTTTATTCCATCAATCATTTCTTATAACACAGTAATATTCATTTGCATTTGCAATATCCAATTGCATTGACTTATGTTTTATGTCATAATTTGTTCAGATATTCCAAAAACCACTTTGTTTCTAGATTTTTGCTATCATAAAAGTGCCACTATGAATATTTTCATATCTATTTCTGTCTGTCTTGGACCTCCTTGGAGTTGATACCTGGTAGAGGGATCATTGGTTCAGAAAATTTAGTCACTTTTCTTAGTCACTATTTTCTTAATAATTCCAAATTGTTTTCCAGAATAGTTGGGCCAATTTACTGCTCTGTGAACAGTGTATTAGTATTCCTATCTTTCCATAGCCCTTCTACCGTAAACTATTCCAATTTTTATTTTTTTAAATATAAATTAAAGTAAACCTGAGACACCACCTCATATCTATTAGATTAGCAAAGATGATGACAGTCCATCTCTTTCCCACTTTGAAGGGTAACAGGTAGTACCTCCAAGTTGTTTAATTTACATTTTTCTTATTATTATCAATTTGGAACCATTTTCTATACTGTTGTTAATAATTTGCCATTCTTATTTTGAAAACTTTGTTTATTCCTTCAAATCATGTATCTATCCTGGAAATCTTAAAGTTTTGTCATGTTCTTCTAGGACAGGTTGGAATGAGCTCAACTCTTTCTCTTATGGACAAAGCCCCAGTTGGATTGGAGATACCAGAGCTGACTGAGATTGTGAGTAACTTGGTCCAGGCCAAGAGACTGTTCTACCTGATTTCAACTTCAAGGGAAAAAATGTCTTCCTGGATAAGCTCATCACTTTTAATCTTGTCTTGATGTTGCTGACTCAAGCCCTGAGCAACACCACCTCCCTTAGCCTCCTTTCCTCTCTGATTGAAGGTCTGAAGTTTGGAGTAACAAACTCTTCCCAGTGCTCTCCTGTATAGAGGGCAAAAACTGGACTTTCAGCTCCCTCCATTTTTCATTGGTGCTCTTCCTTGTTTCAACTCCATGGAACAGGATGCTCCCTCAATGGGTATCCCCTGTGTCCCATCCTCTGCCCCAACCTTTCTGCCTCTTTTTGTGTGTTATCTCCTCCCATTAGATTACAAGCATCTTGAAGACAAAGATTTCTTTTTATTAATTGTATCACCATCACTTAGCACAGTGCCTGGCACATAGTAGTCACAATACATGTTTATTGGATTGGATTGGATTGAATTTCTTTTTTTTCCTTTTTCTTCCATTTATTTATTTATTTAAATTTTTAGTTTTCAGCATTGATTTTCACAAGAGTTTGAATTACAAATTTTCTCCCCATTTCTACCCTCCCCCCACTCCAAGATGGCATATATTTTGATTGCCCTATTCCGCAGTTAGCCCTCCCTTCTGTCACCCCACTCCCCCTTGTCCCTTTTTCTCTTACTTTCTTGTAGGGCAAGATAGATTTCTATGCCCCATTGCCTGTATATCTTATTTCCCAGTTGCATGCAAAAACTTTTTTTTTGAACATCTGCTTTTAAAACTTTGAGTTCCAAATTCTCTCCCCTCTTCCCTCCCCACCCACCCTCACTAAGAAGGTAAGCAATTCAACATAGGCCACATGTGTATCATTATGCAAATCCCTTCCACAATTCTCATGTTGTGAAAGACTAATTATATTTTGCTCCTTCCTATCCTATCCCCCTTTATTCCATTTTGTCCCTTGACCCTGCCCCTTTTCAAAAGTGTTTGCTTTTGATTGCCTCCTCCCCCATCTGCTCTCCCTACTATCATCCCGCCTTTATTATCAACTTCCTCCTTCTTTCCTGTGGGGTAAGATACCCAACTGAGTGTGTATGTTATTCCCTCCTTAGGTCAATTCTGAAGAGAGCAAACTTCACTCATTCCCCCTCACCTGCCCCCTCTTCCCTTTCTACAGAAGTGCTTTTTCTTGCCACTTTTATGTGAGATAATTTACCCCATTCTATCTCTCCCTTTCTCCTTCTCTCAATATATTCCTCTCTCATTCCTTAATTCGATTTTTTTTAGATATCATCCCTTCATATTCAACTCACCCTGTACCTGTGTCTATATATATATATATATATACATATTCCCTTCAGCTACCCTAATACTGAGGTTTCATGAATTATACACATCATCTTTCCATGTAGAAATGTAAACAAAACAGTTCAACTTAATAAGTCCCTTATGATTTCTCTTTCTTGTTTACCTTTTCATGCTTCTCTTGATTCTTGTGTTTGAAAGTCAAATTTTCTAGTCAGCTCTGGTCTTTTCACTGAGAAAGCTCAAAAGTCCTCTATTTTGTTGAAATTCCATATTTTGCCTTGGAGCATGATACTCAGTTTTGCTCGGTAGGTGATTCTTGGTTTTAATCCTAGCTCCATTGACCTCCTCAATATTATACTGCAAGCCCTTCAATCCCTTAATGTAGAAGCTGCTAGATCCTGTGTTATCCTGATTGTATTTCCACAATACTCAAATTGTTTCTTTCTGGCTGCTTGCAGTATTTTCTCCTTGACCTGGGAACTCTGGAATTTGGTGACAATATTTCTAGGAGTTTTCTTTTTGGGATCTTTGTCAGGAGGTGATAGGTAGATTCTTTCAATTTCTATTTTACCCTCTGGCTCTAGAATATCAGGGCAGATCTCCTTGACAATTTATTGAAAGATGATATCTAGGCTCCTTTTTTGATCATAGTTTTCAGGTAGTCCAATAATTTTAAAATTTTCTCTCCTGGATCTATTTTCCAGGTCAGTGGTTTTTCTAATGAGATATTTCATATGGTCTTCCACTTTTTCATTACTTTGGTTCTGTTTTATAATATCTTGATTTCTCATAAAGTCACTAGCTTCTACTTGCTCCAGTCTAATTTTTCAGGCAGTATTTTCTTCAGTGGTCTTTTGGACCTCCTTTTCCATTTGGCTAATTCTGCCTTTCAAGGCATTCTTCTCCTTGTTGGCTTTTTGGAGTTCTTTTGCCATTTGAGTTAGTCTATTTTTTAAGGTGTTATTTTCTTCAGTATTTTTTGGGTCTCTTTTAGCAAGTCATTGACTTGTTTTTTATGATTTTCTCGCATCCTTCTCATTTCTCTTCCCAATTTTTCCTCTACTTCTCTAACTTGCTTTTCCAACTCCTTTTTGAGCTCTTCCATGGCCTGAGACCAGTTCATGTTTTTCTTGGAGGCTTTTGATGTAGGCTCTTTGATGTTGTTCACTTCTTCTGGCTGTATGTTTTGGTCTTCTTTGTCACCAAAGAAAGATTCCAAAGTCTGAGTCTGAATCTGAGTGCATTTTTGCTGCCTGTCTGGCCATGTTCCCAGCCGACTTACTTGACCCTTGAGTTTTTCATTGGGGTATGACTGCTTATAGAGTACAGAATACTTTGTCCCAAGCTTGAGGGGGTTGCAGTGTTGTTTTCAGAGCTACACAGCAAACTCTGCCACACCAGTGCTACTCCTCCCCAAAGAACCACCAACCCAGACGCTACTCAGATCTAAGCTGGCTCTGCATTCCTGCTCAAATCCACCACTTAATTCCTCCCACCAGGTAGGCCTGGGGCCAGAAGCAACTGCAGCTGTAGTTCTGTAGCTGCCCTTCCTCTGCTGCTCTGGGGCGTGGCCCAACTGCGAACTCCTTTCACTCTGTCCCCAGCAGTTTTTTCCACTAACCTTCTCTGTTGTCTTTGGTGTTTGTGGGTTGAGAAGTCTGGTAACTGCCACAGCTCACTGATTCAGGGTGCTAAGGCCTGTTCCTCCCGGCTTCTGTTCTGGTTGGTCTGGGTGCAGCACATGCTGGGCTCTGCTCCCCTCCATTCCCAGGTCCGTGCGCGATAGATCTTACCCAGTGATCATCCAGGCTGCCCTGGGCTGGAGCCCTGCTTCCCTCCGCTATTCCATGGGTCCTGCAGTTCTAGAATTTGTTCAGAGCCATTTTTTATTGGTGTTTGGAGGGTCCTGGGGGA
This sequence comes from Trichosurus vulpecula, assembly GCF_011100635.1. Taxonomy (NCBI): domain Eukaryota; kingdom Metazoa; phylum Chordata; class Mammalia; order Diprotodontia; family Phalangeridae; genus Trichosurus; species Trichosurus vulpecula. The sequence continues at coordinate 372,693,887 of NC_050576.1, forward strand.
GAGCCCTAGGCAAGTCCCTGCTTTCCAGTCACCATCTTGGCTCCACCCCCTGGGATTGAATTTCTGCAAACATTTCCAGATATACAATTTCAAAATGTTAGCTCATCCAGTATGGACTAAAGCCATTTTTCTAAAAGGTTTAAGTTCTAAAAGGTTTGTTAGATGAGTGCATTAGTGAAACACTCCGGATAGTAGATCTGGATTTCAGCAAGGCATTTATTGAAATCTCTTGCGATATTTTTGTGGTGAAGATGAAAGGACGTAGCCTGGAGAATAGTTAATTGGGTGAATTTGGTGCCCCTAAGCAAAGGATGTGAAAGTTGATGTCAGCCCAGAGTCTAGCACAGTACTAAGGTACTTAGTACACAGCACTAAGGGCATGGGCCTTGGTGCTAGTCCAGCCAACATTTTTAGCAATAACTGATATGAAAGATGGCATGCTTATTAAATTCGTGGATAAAAGGAAGCCGGAAGAAATCACAAATTCATTTGATGACAGAATCTGGATCCATAAAGATCACAACAAAACAAAACAGTGAGATGAAACTAGCAAGAAAACTTTGTACTTTGTATAAAAAAATTGTGTGCATGCCTAGCAAACAGGTGATGAGGAAAAAAAAAAACAACACATTTCTATCACTGAGTATGGTCAGGGAAAACTTCATGAAGAAGGCAAACTAGACCCTGGCCCTGAAAGCCTTGAATAGGTGAAAGGGTGAAGAGGGTACATTGAGCATGAGATTTACTGGGAGGAAACACCAATTACCTGGATAAACATAGGCAAGTCAAAACCTCCCTGAGCTCAACCTCGATATGAGGGGGTTGGACTATGTGACCTTTGACATCCTTTTTGGTTTTAGATCTATGATCCTGTGATTCCAGATAATAAGATGGGATGGGATGATGCAAGTTATGGCATGAAGAAATTTGTTTCTCTTCCAAATAGAGGATTAGGCCCTGTTTCACAACAAAGCAATGTGTGATTTTCAGGGAAGAATTTTAAATGTTCTTTGCTCTTTGTGGCAGATTTGTATATTACTATGTATATGTGAGATGTTTTGATTGCATTTGAACTGGTCAAAAATACAGCATGCTGGTAATGTGGCTCTATGGATATAGGAATTGTGCCCTTGGGAGTGAATTGTACTGCTTTGGGGAGTTCCAATATTCCTTAACACCTATTTTTTATGAAAGTGGAAGCAGAGGAGGGTAAAGGAAAGGTGAAAAATTCAAACCATTTAGTTTGAACTACTCAGCTTCCTTGTTAATGATTTACTGCAGCAGGAGGCTGAAGGTATTGACCAAGTTCAGTTTTTTTACAGCATCTGTGGAAATGCTTGGAATACAAACTCAATGACTGAGATATTCCATGACCATAATTCTCTGTTATGACAACAGTTACTACATCCATATTCTCTTTCCTTTCTGCCTATTGTCACCTAACTAGTCCAGCTTGTTTGGGGGAGGCTAATGACCAGGCTGGCTTCAAAGTGATGCTTCTTTCCATAAATAAAGAGGCATTTATCTTTCTTCATATTTTTATTATTTAATATTTTTAGTTTTCAACATTGATTTCCACAAGATTTTGAGTTTCAAATTTTCCCCCCATCTCTACCCTCCCCCCCCTGCAAGATGACATATATTCTAATTGCCCCATTCCCCAGTCTGCCCTACCTTCTGTCACCTCATTTCCCCCCATTCCCTTTCCCCTTACTTTCTTGTAGGGCAAGATAGATTTCTATACCCCATAGCCTATATGTCTTATTTCCCAGTTGCATGCAAAAACAGCTTTTTTTGAGCATTTGTTTTTAGAACTTTGAGTTCCAAATTCTCTCCCTTCTTCCCTCCCCACCCACCCTCCTTGAGAAGGCAAGCAATTCAACATAGGCCACACATGTATCATTATGCAAAACACTTCCATAATAATCATGCTGTGAAAGACTAACTATATTTTCCTCCATCTTATTCTGTCCCTGTTTATTCAATTTTCTCCCTTGACCCTGTCGCTTTTCAAAAGCGTTTGCTTTTGATTGCCCCCTCCCCCATCTGCCCTCCCTTCTATCATCCTCCCTCTCTTATCCCCTTCCCTCTGCTTTCCTGTGCGGTAAGATAACCAATTGAACGTGTATGTTATTCCCTCCTTAAGTCAAATCCAATGAGAGCAAGATTCACTCATTCCCTTTGACCTGCCCCCTCTTCCCTTCCAATAGAACTGTTTTTTCTTGCCGCTTTTATGTGAGATAATTTACCCCATTCTATCTCTCCTTTTCTCCTTCTCCCAATATATTCCTCTCTCATCCCTTAATTTTATTTTTTTTAGATATAATGCCTTCATATTCAACTCACCCTGTACCCTCTGTCTATATATATATATATATATATATATATATATATATATATATATATATATATATATATATATATATATATATATATGTATGTATGTATGTATGTATTCCCTTCAACTACCCTAATACTGAGAAAGGTCTCATGAATTACAAATATCATCTTTTCTTGTAGGAATGTAAACAAAATGGTTCAACTTTAGTAAGTCCCTTATGATTTCTCTTTCTTGTTTACCTTTTCATGTTTGATTCTTGCATTTGAAAGTCAAATTTTCTATTCAGCTCTGGTCTTTTCATTGAGAAAGTTGGAAAGTCCTCTATTTTATTGCCTTGGAGATACTCAGTTTTGCTGGGTAGGTGATTCTTGGTTTAAATTCTAGCTCCTTTGACCTCCTGAATATCATATTCTGAGCTCTTCTATCCCTTAATGTAGAAGCTGCTAGATCTCGTGTTATCCTGATTATGTTTCCACAATACTCAAATTGTTTCTTCCTGGTTGCTTGCAATATTTTCTCCTTGACCTGGGAACTCTGGAATTTGGCAACAATATTCCTAGGAGTTTTCTTTTTGGGATCTTTTTCAAGAGGCAATTGGTGGATTCTTTCAATTTCTGTTTTACCCTCTAGTTCTAGAATATCAGGGCAGTTCTCCTTGATAATTTCTTGAAAGATGATGTCTAGGCTCTTTTTTTGATAATGGCTTTCAAGTAGTCCAATAATTTTTAAATTATCTCTCCTTGATCTATTTTCCAGGTCAGTGGTTTTTCCAATGAGATATTTCACATTGTCTTCCATGTTTTCATTCTTTTGGTTCTGTTTTATAATATCTTGATTTCTCATCAAGTCACTAGCTTCCACTTGCTCCAATCTAATTTTTAAGGCAGTATTTTCTTCAGTGGTCTTTTGGATCTCCTTTTCCATTTGGCTAATTCTGCCTTTTAAGGCATTCTTCTCCTCATTGGCTTTTTGGAGTTCTTTCGCCATTTGGGTTAGTCTGTTTTTTTAAGGTGTTATTTTCTTCAGTATTTTTGGGGTCTCCTTTAGCGAGCTGTTGACTTGTTTTTCATGGTTTTCTCACATCATTCCCATTTCTCTTCCCAATTTTTCCTCTACGTATCTTTCTTGCTTTTCCAACTCCTTTTTGAGCTCTTCCATGGCCTGAGACCAATTTATATATTTCTCAGAGGCTTTTGATGTAGGCTCTTTGATTTTGTTCACTTCTTCTGGCTGTATGTTTTGAGCTTCTTTGTCACCAAAAAAAATATTCTAAAGTCTGAGTCCTTTTGCACTGCCTGTTCATGTTCCCAGGCAACTACTTGACCCTTGAGCTCCTGCACTCCTCGTCCCTCGAGAACCGCCAACCAGGATTGCGACCCAGATCCAAGCAGGGCAAAGCAAGAGAACCTTGCCTTTGCATCAGCAAAGCCCTCCCTGCATGCCTGTTCTGATCCACTGCTTGGTTCCTCCTACCCTGTGTGCCAGGGACTCTGGAAGCAGCTGACGCTGGATCTCTGAAAGTAGCCAAGCTGGAGCTCTGGAAGCAGCCACAGAAGCTTCCTGCTGCTGCCACTGTGCCACCTCTGCCTCCTGAGGGACTGGGGCCAGTCAATGCACTTCTCTCACCCAGATCCAGCAGTTTTCCCATTAACCTGATCCATTGTCTTTGGCGTTTGTGGGTTGAGAAGTCTGGTAACTGCCACAGCTCAGTGATTCAGGGCCCTAAGGCCTGCTCCACCCGACTCCCAGTCTGTTCTGTCCTGGCGTGGCCCACGCTGGGCTGTGCTCTACTCCCAGCATGATGTGATAGACCCTTACCAGTGACTATCCAGGCCGTCTTGGGCTGCAGACTTGTTTCCCTCTGTTATTTCATGAGTTCTGTAGCTCTAGAATCTATTCAGAGCCACTTTTTACAGGTATTTGGACGGATCTGGGGGAGAGCTTAAGCGAGTCTCTGTTTTCCAGCTACCATCTTGGCTTTGCCCCCCGAAGAGGCATTTATTAAGTGCCCACTATACTATATGCTGCCAAGTGTGGGGAATCTGTAGCCTTGAGGCCTGTATGTAAGGTGGATTTTAGTGAAAGAAGGAATTTGTTAGTCTTTTTTAGGTAATAGTTCCCAGGATCATAGATACTAGTTCCCAAGATCCATGGCCATAACAATCTCTAGTTCCCAGAATTTCACATTATAAACAATTTCTACTGCAACTGCACAGTGAGATATAAAAAGACAATGTAAACATTTGAGTTTAGTTGTAAATAATCTACTGTGCTTGTGCTCTGCTAAGTCACCATGATAATGCTAAAGTTAATGTAAACTTGTGAGGCTATTGCTGGCAAATTGCCTTCCTTATCTGTATATAAATCAAGTAATCACTGGTCAGTAGGTGGGAACAGGAATGCAGAAGTGGAATGTGCATATGTGCTTGCCTCAGCCAGCCCCCATTGAGGCTTAGGGGAAAACGCACAAGCTGGAATGTTGTGCCTGCCTTGATCAGCCCACATCAAAGCTGGGGATGGTTTGTTAATGTATGTTAGTCTCAAGCAGCCCCTATTGAGACTTAGGGGACTTGTAGGAGTTGTAGTTCCTACTCTATTCTTGCCTGACCCTGTGAGAAGAGTAGGAGGATGCTGCAGGAGTTGGTGCTCCCATTATTAGCAACCCCTTTTGAGAAGAAAAGAATAAAGTGACCACTTAATTAACCCCTCATTATGTCTCTGTTCCTGTCTTCCTTTCTGCCCAGATAAAGAGTGAACCTGCTAGAAAAGCTCCTCCCATGTCTCACCCTACAATTGGCATAGTTGGTGTCTCCTGTCTTGCAAGGCCACATGTGGCCTTCTAGGTCCTTGGGTGCGGCTTTTTGACTGAGTCCAAGTTTTACAGAACAAATCCTTTTACCAAGGGGATTTGTTCTATGAAGTTTGGATTCAGTCAAAGGGCCATACTTGAGGACCTAGAGGGCCACATGTGGCCTCAAGACCACGGGTTCCCCACCCCTGTATACTGTTCAAGAAGCAAAGGCAGAAGGGAAACAGTTCCTGACCTCAAGGTACTTATATTCTTTCAGGGTAGACAACATGTAATGTACATATGAAATAAATGCAAGGTGGGGTTTTTTTTGTTGGGGGAGGGGAGACAGGCTTTGGGTGGGAAGGGGGAAGTACTAGCTGTTGTTACATCAGGAAAGGTCTCATTCTTAAGAACTCTGATTAATTCAATGATCCACCTTGATTCCAGAGGACCAAAGATGAAGCACACTTACTTATTTCCTGTGGAGAGAGGTCAGGGATTCAAGATAAAGAATAAGACATACACTGTTGGACATGGTCAATGTGGGAATTTGTTTTGCTTGATTATGCATATTGGTTACAAGGGCTTTGTTATTGTTTTTCCAGTGAGGGAAGGAGGGTGATGTAGGAAGGAGAGAGAGACTAGATAGGGAATAGATAGGGTTACCAAAAAAAAAAAAGAAAGAAAAGAGAGGTTTAAACATTTTTTTAATGTGTAGAAGAAAAATGAAGGTAGGCCAGAAGGAAGATAGCACAGTTTTGCCAGTTACGTGTTGAATTCATTATGTCCTTAAAAAAAACCGTGCTGTCCGTTATACAGATTTACAGTTTCATTTATAGTACTCTTTTTTCTCTTTTACTGTGTATATGGATGTGTTCATTTTATTTGTTGCTTAAGCTCAGAATAAAATAACCTTTTTTAATAGAAAGGACTCATATAGAAGACGACACTGGAAATGAACTCTGAAGGAAGCTAGGGATTCTAAGAGACAGAGGTGGTTGGGAAGTACATTTCAGGCATAGGGACAGCTTTTGCAAAAGTACAGTCAGTTCATATGTCAATAAACGTTTATTAAACGCTGACTATTGGTCAGGCACTGTGTTAAGTCTCAGAGATACAAAGAAAGGCAAAAGTGAGTCCCTGGTATCAAGGAGCTCTAGTAGGGGAGACAACATACAAACAATTATGTACATACAAGATATGTACAGGACACACTGGAAATTATCATGACAGGGAAGGCCCTAAAATTAAGAGGGATTAGGAAAGATTTCCTGTAGAGGATGGGGTTTTAGATGGGATTTGAAGGAAGCCAGGGAAGCCAGAAGGCAGAGATGAAGAGGGAGTATATTGCAGGCATGAGGGACAGGTGATGAATGTTGTGTGTGAGGAATATCTATTTGGCTGGACCTTCGAATTAGGGTATGACAATAACTCTTTAAAGGCTGTCTACTCAGCCATGCAATGGATTGTAGGATGGTTGTGATGTGTGTTGGTGGGAGGACTACTCACACTATCAGAGTCTCAGATCTTTAAAGTATTGAAATCTGTAGATTTAAATCACCTATGTTTTTCCTGGTTCTAATTATCATGGATAGCTTAGAGTTGGCTCTGCCCCCAGTAGCAGGATCTTTGTTTAATTTAACAGTGAAGCTTTCTTTGTTTTTTTTTTCATGGTTTTTCCTTTTGTTCTGTTTCTTTTTCCACAACCTGACTAATGTGGAAATATGTTTTACATGATTGCACATGTATAATCTATATCAGATTGCTTGCTCTCTTCGGGAGACGAGGAAAGAGAAAAAATTGGAATTCAAAATCTTATAAAAAATGAAAGTTGAAAATTGTCTTTAAAAGTAATTGGAAAAAATGAAATACTATTTACATTAATAAAAAGTAATTTAAGAGTGATGGCTATTAATTTTTATTTCTTAGAATGTGATATTTTTCAAGGAATTTATCTGTGGCCTACTGAACCATGTTAGTCTAGTTCTGTTTCTTTTTTTTCTAGTTCTGCTTTAAAGAGAGATTTGTAGAAATGGTAAGCATAGGTCTGCTGCCTTGTTTCAAGCTCCTAAATACTATAGAATCTTTCAGCTTTGAGTTACAGGTACTTCATGAAGATACAGATCAAGCCGTCTACACATTGTTGTAATCTTTTCATGATTGCTTTGTAACTTGCTTTTATATTGTTTCTTCTTTTTGGTAGCTTTACTGCTTTGGACAGTTCAATATCTAGAGCAAAAAAATGTTCTGCCAGAATCTTCCTATTACTTACTACCTCTTCTTTCTTTACTTATTTCTCAGGCTGTCTCTCCCATCCACTTTTCTTTTTTTTTTTTTTCATTTCGCTTTTTATTTGCACTATAATGCTATTATTTACTCCCGTGCCATAAGCTTTTGTTTCTTCAGTTTTTTTCTGGGATATCTTTTTCTTTTGAGCAACCTCCTCTTCTGGTTTAGGAACAATTTGTTCCTTTTCAGTGAGTATCATCTCAATATGGCAAGGAGAACTCATGTATGGGTTGATTCGACCATGAGCCCTGTAAGTACGCCATCGCATTTTGGGAGCCTTGTTAACCTGGATATGCTCAATGACAAGAGAATCCACATCCAAACCCTTCAGTTCTGCATTACTCTCTGCATTTTTTAAGCATATGCAGCAAGAATTCAGCACTCTTTTTGGGCCAACGACCCTGTGTCCAACCCTACTGCTTAGCCTGGGCACACCTGCCAACTCCACCATTATACCAACGGAAGGGAACACATTGTTTCTTCAATGTGACATCTTTCAAATACTTGGTAGCTTTTTGGATATGCATGCCCTTGATAGCTTGGGCTGTTTCACGGGTGTTCTTGAAGTGGACCCGGAGATTTGAACCCCTTGACTTGCATGATTTTGTGGGGTTCTCTGGATCAAGAGAGTACCTCACCATTTTAAATGATTACCTAGGACGGCTCAAGGGAAGAGGAAGGTCCCATCCACTTTTCTAACAAGTTTTACCCCTACCAAAATCTCTCATAAATCCAGCACTCAACCAAAAAAAATTGATAGAAATGTAAGCAAACGTGTTTTATTTCTTAGACAGTCAAGGAAACAAAAAAGAAAAACTGTTAATAATCTAGTCCCACCTCCATCCTGAAAGGAAGAATTGGGTGGTAAAATGGAAGTGATGAGAGCCTTGGGAGGAAGTAACTGTCATTCTAGAATTTATAAGAGCCAAGGAGGGAAACATTGACCATTGCCAGTTATGTGCCCTAGACCTTGGGAAAACAGATTTCAAAAAGTTCAGAAAAAAAGATACACATGATTTCATTGGAGGCTCATAGGATCATAAATTTAGAACTAGCCTAGAGGTTAGAAGCCATTTACTTCAACTTCCTCATTTTAAAGATGAGGTTACATTTTTTTTATACCCTTTGACCCAGCAATACCACTTCTAGGGTTGTATCCCAAAGAAATCACACAAGCGGGAAAAGGACCCATATGTACAAGGATATTTATAGCGGCTCTTTTTGTGGTAGCCAAGAATTGGAAATCAAAGGGATGCCCATCAATTGGGGAATGGCTGAACAAGCTGTGGTATATGAAGGTAATGGAATACTATTGTGCCATAAGAAATGGGGATGATACGGACTTCGTAACAACCTGGAAAAACCTACACGACATAATGCTGAGTGAGCGGAGCAGAGCCAGGAGAACATTGTACACAACCACAGATATATGGATTCCGTGAGGACCAACCCTGATATACTTCGCTCTTCTCAGCAACATAAGGTGCAAGGACAACTCCAGGGGACTCACGATGGAGAATGCTATCTTCATCCAGAGAAAGAACTGTGAAGTTTGAATGCAGATTGAGGCACACTTCATGCTCACCTTTTTTCTTCTCTTTTGTTTTTGTTTTTGGGTTTTTTTTTTGGTTCTGTCTCTTCTTTCTCATGATTCATTCCATTGGTCATAATTCTTCTCCACAACTTGACTAGTGTATAAATTAATTCAATGCGAAGTTATACATGGTAGTTATATGAGATTCCAGGCCGTCTTGGGGAGGGAGGGGGGAGGGAGGGGAGAAAATCTGGATCTCAAAATTATGTAGAACCGTGTGTTGTAAACTAAAAATAAAAAAAAATTAAAAAAAATAAAAATAAAATAAATAAAATAAATAAATAAAAATAGGGAGGATTCCAAAAGGTGACGATGTAGCATTGTGGACTTGTGTGAGCTTTCTGTGCCTAGGAAAGATGATTCTTTCCTAGTAAAAGCATAGAGTAACTAAACCCAAACTGTTTTTTGGTCCTAGCCTATAGTTTTGTTGGTATAGCATATTCCTAATATTAAAATTCTCTTCACTAATGAAAAAAAAAGATGAGGTTACTAAGTCCCAGAAAGATCAAGTAATTTGCCAAAAGTCACAAAAGTAATGACAATTGCAAGATTTGAACCCGAGTCCTCTGATTCCAAACCCTGTGCTCTGTACTCTGCTGCCCAAGGTTAAAGAGAAGATGACTCACTCAGGAAGAATAGAAAAGAAGGTTGAAGAGGATTATCAAATATGTAATTCTGATAGTATTGAGTTAACATGTGTTATCTCAATGAAAAAGAAACTGAGGACATGTTTGAAAAGATCAGTGTGATATATTTAATAGGAATGCATATGTAGAGCCTGTATCAGATTACATGCCATCTTGAGGAAGAGGAGGGGAGGGAGGAGAAGAAAATTTAAAACTTATGGAAGTGAATGTTGAAAACTAAAAATAAACAAACTTAAAAAAAGAAAAGATCAGTGTGGTTGCATAGGTAGCTCTCTGATGTATTCAGAATAGTTGGGGCACAAAACGAAAAAGACACAAAAGTGCAACAGAGACTTCTAAAAATAATGCTGGCGTTTATCCCAGAATGACAGGAGGCTTATGGAAATGATGAGACAACAAAGAGGTGTTAAAAATCTGTTAGAGACAAGGAGAGGGATAAAGAATGCTTGATGCTTGGGATAAATGCTATAACACAGATGGGTGATAGTGACCATTGCTATCTTGTTTCTGTCTTCTCTGTCATAAAGGATAGTATTCAGGTTGTAAAAGGCTGGACAAACATAATAAAGAAATATCTGAAGTGAAAAAAGATAGGTGAGGAGCATGCAAAGATTTTGAAAATGCTTGAAGATGTGAGTACTGAAGTGAAAGATGTTTTTGAAAAAATAGAGACTGGAAAAGGTATCTCAAGACTGGAAACGGACAGATGTGGAGAGATGGATTCTGCAAACTACAGATAGGGAGTATTCCAAGAATAGGTTCTCGGCCTTATATTATTCAACATTTTTAACAATGACTTGGATTAACATATAGATCTCTGCTTCCTAAACTGTGAGTCATGAGTAGAAAAAGTTTAAGCCCTGGTCTGGATTTGGTATAAATTTGACACCTGTCAAATTTTTATGAAATATGAAGTGTGGAGGTATAGATAGCATGTGAGATGCTAATCCAGATCTAAAAAGGTTTTTACAAACAATAAGTTCAATCAAATAAAATGAGAAATAATAGAGACAAAAGGTAAGGTTTAACACTTGGGCTTGAAAACATCAAGTTCAGAAATAAAGGATAGGAGAGATTGAAAAAATCTGGGGAGACCATAAACTCAACATGAGCTAACAAATTGACATAGCAGCTCACCTTTCTGCTCACAGCAAAAATTGTCTTAATATGGTATATGTGCTGGCTACCAAATATGAATAGTTTGCTATTTTTCCTAGGGCCCCTCTCCCATCTCTCCAGAGAGAAGCTCAAAAAATTCTGACGTATTCAGCAGATGGAGAAAGATAGCTATAGAGTAGTAGTGTCAAACTCAAATGGAAACCACTAGACCATATATAAGGATCCCTGCGGGGTACAGAGTGACTTAGAAAATTATACATGATCATATATTTCTTTTATAAAATGAATACATCAACACATTAAAATCAAATATGAACTACATTTTAATCTGGTTCAGGCTGTACTTGAGAGTGTTGTGGACTGAATGCTTCCTATGCACCACATGTTTAACACCTGTGGTCTAGAGGGCGGTACTTCTTCCTTCAAAGTCAACTGAGTGATTGGCCTACCTGGATCCTGGCCATTATTCTCAACCTTCTAAAATTATTATGGAGGTTTGGGAAGGTGGGGAGGGGGACAGAGACTAAGGAACCATCCGGGGTTTGCTGCATCATTTCAAAGAAACGAATCTTTCAGTGCTGAATGAGCACATGTGGCCCACAAAAAAAAAAAAAGATCAGGAAAGACCATGCTATTTTTGATTTATGCCTCTTCAATGACTGATGTAGTATCCCATTGGACTCTATTATCTCTGGCTGGAATGATCCTTGAGGACTGGGGTGGTTCAGAACTTAACTTAAACTTCTGATTTGGTCCCAAAGCAAACCAAATCTCCCATGTGTCTGTCACAACCAGCATAATTGCCTCCAGTTGCCTCTGGACTAGAGTCTGGCCAACTGGGGGGCATGAAGAATGAAATGATGTTGTTAATTCCAGCATCTGCCCAAGCACATTTCTTTCCATGTTAGACACTTCTGTATAAAAATGTCCTTTACTACCTATGACCCACAACTGTGTAGTTATATGAGCACAATCTCATAAAATTTCTTTCTTTATATATAATGTCCCTGCTTCTCATCCCAACATATACCCAGCAGATTATGAAATGTGAAATTGCCCACATGGTCCTGCCTATCATGAACTTGAACTCTTTGCACACAACACTTTTCACCATAAGGTTCCAGTCATCCTGTACTCCAGAATGAAATAAAGACTCTTTGCCTGCCCTAGATTTCATAAATCAAGTTTATTTTCCCCATAGTTCTCCAAGGAGTGGGGAGGCAACAAGAGAGTAATTTTGATATATGAGGGTAGACCTTTTCTCGGGCAGAGAAACACAAAATTAGGGATAGCTGTTGGTATGTTAGGCTTTGGCCAACCCAACAGGAGTCCAATAATACTATGGTCCATAACAGACATAATTTGACATGAAATGGAAATGAAAGAGAAAGGGCTAAAGAAAGGCTAGAATTAAGGCTGCTGTAGTTTGTCAAGAGCTTGACGTGTGTGTGTGGGAGGTTTTTGTGTTTACTTCCGTTGGCTGAAGGCTCTTGTAAATAGTGCATTCAGCCACTATTGTAGCTAGTCTTTAAAAAGATTGCAGAAGATGCACAGAAGGAGGAAAGCTAAGGAGAAGGGGCAGTGGTGGATTCAGAAAAGCAAAGATCCAAGTAGAAATGGATGAATGAGAACATTGCAAAGAACAGAATGAAGTTATTGAAAGTTCTTGAAACAATGCATGAGTTTTATTTTTCCCTTCATGGTATACTCTAGTTCTTATGACACATTGATTTTACTTTCCATGGAGAATTTTCACAAAGATATAATTATTTCGGGGTATAGTTTCACTAACATATTAAATCATATTTTAGCAAAAGCTAATAGGTGTTTTTTTTCAAAACTTGGTTAAAAAGGATAAATGTATATAGTTTTCCACTATAGTTCTTAATGGAATTATAAGTCTCTATGAGGAAAACATGTAATAAAACCCTGTTTGATATGTTCTATGCCAGATGAATTGGAAAAAAATCTCCTTGGGGTAGTAGATGAGCTGGACTTGGAGTTAAGGATCAGTCCCCACCTCGAATACTTACTAGTTTTGTGAGCATGGTCAAGCTGCTTACCTCTCTCAGCTTCAGTTTTCTTTTCTGTCAAATGGGGATAAAAATACCTGTTGTTTGTACCTAATAGACTTTTTTGTTAGAAATAATGAGATAATGAATTTAAAGTGCATTGTAAACATTAAAGCCCTATATAAATGTTAGTTATTATTCCTTCCAAGGTTACATACCCTGATATTTCTGGGAGAAGTTTAATTCAAAAATCTTTTTTGTGTTCACTCAAATATCTATTTTTTATTTAATATTTTTAATTTTCAACATTGATTTCCAGAAGATTTTGAGTTACAAATTTTCTCCCCATTTCAAAAATCTTTTCAACTTATTTCATCTTCCTTCTTGATGGAGAGGAAATATGTCCTGCTCAGTTTTTTTTTTCACACAGGTATCCAACCAAATCTTTTGATCTTATTATCACAGTTACCACCAATGTGGATGTTCACTAATATATAAATTCATTAGTATATAGATTTTTGTTAAAACTAGAAAATTAATTGGGAGTTAGGGTCTCTCCTGAAGAAACAAGTAGATTGGAGCAGGTGTTGGCAAAGCATGTCAAATGGACTAGCAGACTGAATCTTCTGGGCCTCTCTCTCTTCTCCCAAGAGGAAATGTGGCTATTTTGGGAGAAGAGCAGCCCCAGTTTACAGATTCACTAAAAAAAAATAAGGAGGAAGGACTATATTTGTTTCAGTGCATGTGGTGCCTAAATTCCCTAAGTAGAATGAGAAGCATACTAAGTCACATCTGGACCTTTTAAAAGATTTCTTCTAATTCACCCTTAGTTCCTAACAGCACCCTGAATGTAGCAGACTTTCAGTTAATAATCTTAAATGAATGAACAAGTGAATAAATCTGTGTTAGTTTGTCTTTTGTAATCTGCCAACGTAAACAAATAAAAACCCCCAAAGTAACCTGGACCGTCTGTTTTCTTCGGTGATGTCTTGACTATGCAACAGAAAAGAAAATAACTGACTTGAAAGCATAGCTGGAGATCCTTAATAAAGTTTCAGACCTACCTATATCATAAAGACTTGCAGATAGATTGTCTATTACTTTCTTTCTCATTAGTTTCAGATTAGGAGGGATTAGAGCATATAGTGAACTGCTGTAAAAGGGTGGTTTTCGAAAGTCACTGTTTAACTAATGACAAGAATAAGAACAATTATCATTGCTATTTTAAAGAACTTTTAGATTCTTTTAGATTTAAAAAACATTGTTATTTAAAGAGCCTTTTTCCTTTGGTTTTATGTAAATAGATAACTTTTGTTGTTCAGTCCTTTCAGTCACGTCCAATTCTTCATGACCCCATTTGGGGTTTTCTTGGCAAAGGTACTAGAGTGGTTTGCCATTTCCTTCTCCAGCTCATCCTACAGATGAGGAAACTGAGGCAAACAGGGTTAAGTAACTTACTTGGGATCACGCAGCTAGTAAGTATAGATAACTTACTTTAGCATCATGGCTTCTCTAAATACAATTACTTATACAAAGCATCAGACTTCAAACCTTTTAAAACTTCAAAAAGAGTCATTTTAACAATATAGTACAGTCAACCCTCACTTGTGCTAGGGCTCATAATCAAGTTTGTGGATTCTTTAAATCCTTCGCTGATTCTTATTTGCTCTCCTGCTGTTTGCCCTTTGGCCATTTCATGGGTTATTAGCACCTGCCCCAGAAGATGGGGAAAGGGAGAATGGACTTCCAAATCTGTACTATTTTAAAAGTGCTTTTTATAAAGATTTACTAAGGAAAGGGTTGAAAACTAATTAATAAAATCATGGTTTTGGATCATCTATGGTTTTGATCATGAAAAAGGATACAAAGAGTATTTCAGCATAAATCAGATTGCACCATTCAACATTTCTTTTCTTTCTTTTTTTGGGGGAAGGGAGCACTTTCTTTTTTCAAGGCTCTGGGCAAAATTACTTATCTTGGTTTAGCTTTTTTGGAGGGGGAGGGTGTAAACAATGAAAAATCCTTGCTTGGGGAACCAAAACGAGATTTGTTGAGTTCGTGACTTAGCAGAATGCAAGTGCCACATTATCAGTCTTTGAAAGATTGGTGGTTTCGCTCTTAGGATTAGGGAGTGTGGTGTGGTATTCATAGACTTACCTTCCTTTTAACATTAAAATATATAAGTACATTTATGTGTGTGTGTGTGTGTGTGTGTATGTGTGTGTAAAAAGAAACAGGAGTCCACTATTTGTGGGGTGAGACATGAAAAATTGCTCTTTTCCTTTGGAGGCACTTCATCAGTAATGTATTAGCACAGTAAAACTTCAAAATCCATCAACAGCAGACTGCAGTTAGGTGGTATCAGTGGATGGAGTGCTGAGTTGGCAGTCAGAAAGACCTGAATTAAATCTGGCTTCAGATACAGACACTTACCAACCATGTGACCTTGGACAATCACTTAACTCACGTTCTATTTCCTCATTTGAAAAAAGGCAATAACAGTACCTTCTTCACAGGGTTATTGTGAGGATCAAGTGAATTAACAAATGAAAAGTGCTTTGCAAGCTTAAAGTGATATATAAATCATATAAATGTTGGCTGCTGCTGCTATGGCTCCTCCTTCTCCTGCTCCTCCTCCCCTTCCTCCTCCACCACATACTCTAAATTTACAGATTCCCCAACCTGAGCTGTCTCTGAGATTCTGGAATAACACAACACTCAATGCCCCAAGAAAAGCAGTACGTGGCTCAGCCCTCCCTCAAAGTCATTCTGGAGTCACTGCCTCCAGAAATTCATAGAGGCTAACCCTAACATAAAGTCGAAAGTGGGGGAGAAGTATAGAAGAATGAGCATTAAAAAAAAAAGCTAGTTTTTTTTTTTGTACCTGCCCAACAACTTAGAGTCTTAGAGAGTTGCCTGGGGCAATGAGAGGTTAAATGATTTGCCTGTGGTCACATAGTTAATATGTATGAGAGATAGGATTTGAACCTTGGTCTTCCTGGTTCCTGATAGTGGATGGAGCTCTCCCTACTAAACTAAGGTTTCCTAGGCTGCTGCTGTATTGTTTGCTCACTACACAAGTGGCCACAGTAAATTAGTTGGCTTAATGCCAATTAGTGGGCAGCTAGGTGGTGAAGTGAATAGAGTGTCAGGAAGTTAGGAGTTAGGAAGATTCATCTTTGTGAGTTCAATCCAGCCTCAAACACTTACTAGCCGTGTGATCCTGGGCAAGTCACTTAACTCTTTTTGCCTCAGTTTCCTCATCTGTAAAATGAGCTGGAGAAGGAAGTGGGAAACCACTCCAATATCTCTGCTAAGAAAATCCCCAAATAGGGTCAGTGAGAGTCACCTGAACAAAAATAACAATGCCAATTAATCCACTAGTTTCTATTGAAATTTAAATTTGACTTCAGCAGACTAAATTTGAAGAGTAATTATGACTAAGATACATCAAAGCTAACTAAATCAACCAGATTTTCTTATTCCTTTGAATTTTATTTGTTTTGGTTTTGTTTTTTTTAGGAAAAGCCTACCAGATCAAACACCTGAGATGAAGATCTGAAAGGATCTTTAGGGCTTACCTGATCCAACCCCCTCATTTTACAGAGAATGAAAGTGAAGTAAAGGGTAGGTAGCAGAACTAGGATTCTAACCCAAGTCCTTCCATCCTAAATCCAGTGTGCTCTTTACGCTCTACCATGAGGTCAGCACTACATTTTATATAAATAATATATATACAGAATGATGTCCCGTCGCTGTCTTTTTAAAAAAAGGTTCATTGATGTTCTTTTTTTTAAAGTCACCATCACTTCTCACTGACTTCTCTCTCTTTCCCAAAGAGAATTCCCCCCATCACAAAAAAAGTATGGTTAAGCAAATCTACCTTCCCACTCCATAGAAACCTCTGCCCTGAAGCTGGTGACTTCATAGCCCAGGCTACCATTTCTTAAGGGGTCCCACTGCCTGGGCTGTGACTCTGGAAGAGAAAGTGAGGCTGGTGACTTTGTACAGCCCTCCCTCACTTAAATCCACTTCACTTGCATGTCATGGTATCACCTTCCTGATATCATGGTCCTATTTCAAAATGAAGGACAAACAACAACACTGCCCAGACACCTTGCCCCAAGAGGATACCTGCATATCCCTGCTTTCTAGCTCCCCTCTATGTGTCATGTCTGCAGCAGAACACTATCTCTTTAAAGGTAGGAACTGTCTTGCATGCTAATATTTGTATGACCAGTGGCTAACATAGGCCTTGCCATAAAATAAACACTTAATAAATGTGCTATCCAAAGCAAATCAGTGCTTTGGCAAAGGGCAGGCCTTGTTCTGAACCCCTAGTTTATCCTTCTTCTGCTATCACATGATTCGTGAAGAAAAATACATTGGAGATCAGGGAAGATGGGAAGGTATTCCATAGTTTCTCATGGAAATTATCTCTTGCCTTAGAAGACTAACACCAGCTCACTACAATCCTTCAGAGCACCTCATAAAAAAGCCTGAGCTTCCTGGCAACACCATCAAATCTGGGGTCTATAATTCAGGGGTATGGTGGAGCTAGTTGAACCTGTTGGAAGAGTCTGTTAAATTTGTAGTGTGACCATTGAAATCTTCAAAGGCTACAAATCAAGATTTGACTTATTGCTTTGTTAATTGTCTAGACTTAAAAAAAATGGAGAAAATTCTAATAGTGCAGATTAAACTTAAACATATGTCCTGCTGTACATTTTTTTTCAATTTCAAAGAGTTAGTTCTTAAACATTTAAAAGCTCATTCTGTTTTCCCCTCCCTCACCTCCAAAGGAATTAAAGACAAATAGTGTTGAAGCTGCGCTTGGTGTGATGAAAAGCTGACTGGCTGGGTAGCAAGCAGACTAGGTATGATCTAAGCAAAAAATGTGATGATTTCAAAATGAGCTAGTCATTTTTATGATAGGCCAATGGGTGGGCCTTTGGGGGCAGTATTTATAGAGTTCTAGGGACATGGAAAGCAAGATTTTTAGAGTATCCCTTGAAATTCAGTTCAAATCAATAAATTTCATAAGCTCTGGAGCTAAAAGGGACCTGGGAGATCATCTAGTCTAACAGGTCTCATTTTACAGAAGACGCTAAATGAGGTCAAGTTAAAGTGCTTGTCCAAAGTCACATAGGCAGTAAGTAGCTGTGTGCAGTGCTCTTTTCACAATTCCAATGAGCATCTGCTACCTGTAAATCTCATAGTAATGTTTTTAGGAAAACATATTTTTTTGTCATTCACACTGACACTGCTGAAAACTTAGATGTAACTAATATTTATTCAACATATAATGGGTATGATTGACCCAGATACTTCACTTTTAAACAATGCTTAGAGCTGAAGGAGTAATGACTTTTCCCTAGGGGCTATGGCATGAGTTCAAAGTGTGATCACTTCACCCAATGTGTCCTCTGATTGGTGTAGGTAAGGTCTAAAAAGGGTAGTAGTAAAAATGAAAAAAGCTAGTAGAATGACAAAGGAACAACAAAGCGGATGGGGTAGTGTTGCAATCAACTATAAGAGAGACAAAATGTGAAATTGTAGAAGGTAGAGACAGAAGAGAACCACATACAGCCTAGCTATGATGACTGAATCAAGGTGATTCTAGAGCTAAGGGAAGACTGCTGAGAAAGATACTTCAAGATACGGACAACACTGTACCATTACATTTGCCGATTGGCCTGTGAGTGTTGAAGTCATTATGTGTTTTCCCTGCTGTGTTAAAGAATATGAGATATTAAAGGAAATTAGATGATCTCAGAATCATAGAGTTTGAGTTTTGAAACAGACCTCAATGGCCATCTCATCCAAGCCATACCTGGAAGGAATTTGCAATATATAACATACCTTATAAGTGGTTTTCCAGTATCTGCAAGAAGATCTTCCATGAAGGGGATGGTTCCACCTCTTGAGGTATTCTATTCAATGTTTTTCTGCTCAGTCATTTTCAGTTGTGTCCAGCTATTTGTGACCCCTTTTGTGATTTTCATGGCAAAGATACTGAAGCAGTTTGCTATTTCCTTCTCCAGCTCATTTTACAGATAAGGAAACCGAGGCAAAGTTACTTGGCTCCAGGCCCAGCATTCTATCTACCTAGCTGTCATGCTTAGACAGATGTAATTGTTAGGAGTTTTTTCTTGACCTCAAGCCTAAACCTGCCTCTTTGCGACCTCTATTCATCGTTTTTGTGTACTTTGGCAGGTTATATGTCTTTGTTTGTGGATACAAAGAATATTTATTAGTGGTTTCCCTTCCATTGTTTCACAGGTACATTAAGCACTTTTTTCTACTGGATTTATCTGTCTCTGGTATGATCTAGCAATCCTCTAACATCCAGAGAATGAATTGAACAGAAGGTATACCTTCAGAATAAGAGAAAGAGGTCTTTGTTTGGTATTTAAAACCATTCACAGTTCATCCCTAAACCATCTTTCTAGACTGATTTTGTATTATGCCCCTTTACATATTACATGTTTGCCAAATAGACCTAGTTGCTCTTCTTCATATGTGACATTCCATTTCTTATCTCCATGCTTTTAAATGGGCTGTCCCCCGTGTCTGGATTACTTTCTCTCTCTCACCTCTTCCTCTTGGAATCCCTTGCTTCTCTGAAGACTCAACTCATGTGCCAT